>NC_143582.1:224872148-225488843 GCF_048544385.1 Mastigoproctus giganteus | reverse complement strand
ACAGCTAATGGAGAAAGCAAATGAATATAAAACACCATTATGCCTGGCAATTGTGGATTATGAAAAGGCATTTGACTCCATACAGCATAAGGCAATGTTTCGGGCACTGGAAAAACAAGGCATAGATACCCCATATATTATGATTTTGAAGAAAATATGAGAGTGCTACCTCTTTTATTAGACTAGACAAAGACAGTAGGAAATTTAAAATTGAGAAAGGAGTTCGACAAGGAGACACAATATCTCCGAAGCTGTTTACTGCTGCCCTTGAGGAAGCTTTCAGAAGATTACACTGGTCGCAGAAAGGAGTCAATGTGAACGGAGAGTACCTAAACCATTTACGATTTGCAGATGACATTGTGGTCATAAGCCATGATCCCAAAGAATTAGAGGAAAATCTTAATCAGTTATGCACAGTTAGTAAGGATTTTGGACTAAAGATTCATATAGTTAAAACAAAAGTAATGATGAACAAGTATGCCACGGAAAGGGAAATAATTATTGAAGGAACAGTAATTGAAAAGGTGGAGTCATATACTTATTTGGGACGAGTTATTAGCTGTAATAATGATAAATGGCTGGAAGTCAAGAGAAGAATAAATTTTGGATGGATAGCATTCAGGAAATATAGTCATACTGAAGAGCAATATCCCAGTTTGTCTGAAACGTAAAATAATGAATCAATGTATACTCCCCACCATGACTTATGGAAGTGAAACTTGGGCACTCACCAGAAGAATGGAAGAGAAGCTGAGAACTACACAGCGAAGAATGGAATGAATTATACTGGGAATCAGACTGTTAGATAAGAAGAGAAACACATGGATTAGGCAGGAAACTCAAGTAATGGACATTCTTATCAAAACTAAAGAACTAAAATGGCCTTGGGCAGGACACATAGCTCGAATACATGATGACAGATGGACTAAGAAAATAACAGAATGGTACCCAAGAGGAGCTAGAAAAAAACTGGAAGACAAAGGCAGAGATGGATAGATGAAATTCATGAGTTTTTGGGTAGTAAATGGATGGCCAGTGCACAAAACAGAAGGAACTGGAAAGTTGCTGAAGAGGCCTTCATCCTGCAGTGGATTGAAAATGGCTGATGATGATGATGATGACAAACAATTTTTGATAAAATTGCCAAATACACAAATCAATATATTCAAACTGTTCAGTCAAACTACAGCCGGGAAATAGATCCTAAAATTGAGACAAAATTGAGATAAAAGCTTTTGTTGGCCTTCTTTTTTAGCTGGAGCACTAAAAACATAGATCGGAAGAGTTATGGGGAATTAATGGAAATGGCATTGAAAAATTTTGCTTAGTAATGAACCAGAGACACTTCAGGTTTCTCATCAGGTGTATAAGACTTGATGATCGAGCAATCAGGACCGAGAGAAGGAAACGTGATCGCCTTGCCCCCACATGAGAGAATTTCACTAAATTTGTAGGTGTCAGAATCTAACTACTGATGAGAAATAGAAGCCTTCAGAGGAAAATGCAGTTTCAAACAGCATATACCTTCAAAGCCCAACAAATATGGACTCAAAATATATGCCTTAGTAGATGCTAGGGTGCTGTACTCTTACAACCTTGAAATATATGAAGGGAAACAACCCAAGGTCCCATGAAATCAGCAATAGACCAGCTGATATTGTCAAAATAATGGCATTATTTTGACAATATCAGATTATTTTGTCAAAATAATCCACCGATAATGGTGGATTATTGGTTTACGGATGTCAGCTTAGTTTTGGAACTCAGAAAAAGAAAACTCTTATGTTGGAATGATAAAAATGAACAAATTGCTACTCCCAGTTGAATTAGTGTCAGAAAAGAGTTGACCTGAAAAATAGTTTGTCGTTTCAGTGAAGAAGCAACAATTGTTTCTTATGTATTGAAGAAATCAAAAAAAACCATCTTGATTTCCTCCTTGCATTTTGATGATACTATTGACTGTGAAACAGGTGACCAGCCAAATACCAGACAGAAATTATAATATTTTATAAAGCAACCAAAGTCTAGAGTAGATACCATGGATCAGATGAGTGTGACTTACAATGTGGCACGAGCTTGTTGTCATTGGCCAAAGGTGATATTCTACGGCATGCTCAACATTAGTGGAATCAATGCACAATTATCCACATGGGAAATGAAAGAGAAGTAAAGAGCCACAGACTCTTCCTCAAACAGCTTTCTGCGGAATTAGTGACTGAGGAACTTTATCAGAGGAGCCAGGTCCCTCAAGGTATAACTTCCCTACAACTAAGGTTACAGAGTACTGAGCCATCTACAAGTGCAGAACAGCAGAACATTCACAAGTGGTGCACTAATTGTTGGCAAGTAACAAAGAGAACCAGACTTACAAGGTATTTTTGCATAAATTGTAAACAATACCTCTGCTTAGAGCACAAAGAAATGATTTGTGATCATGCTCTAAAAAAGCAATGTTCAATGAACAAGACGAATATTGTAGCATGTACCATAATTTTTTGGTATACATGCACCTATTCTTACTCTCAGTTACCCTAACACAACTCATGTAATTACTTGTTCCGTGATGACTCCCAGCAGTTCTTGAAATCCCCAGCACCTTGTTTTCCAAGTATGCTGCTCATTCCAATAAAAGTAATGCAAGAATCACTATCATCACCTCTACCAGCGGCTACTGTTAATCTATTAATCTGTGTATTCCCGCAAGCTGGCAGTTTTCCTGAATGGTACTGATATGCTCTGACTGGGTCAGAGCATATTCGTACTATTTCGGATACGCTCCGACCCAGCCGTCTGGCCATTACAATTTAGCCTTTGACAAACTCACTTAAGTCTGCTGCCTTTCCCATCTGAAGAACAAGAGTAACACTGATTAACGGAGCTCAATATCAAGTGTTTTTTATACTGTGTCCTGACCCACACACGTGCCGTAGTTCACCTGCAATTGCTTCGATTTATATAACGACTCTCTAATCATAATGTTTTGTCTCATCAGTGTGTGTGTTAACTTGCCACAATATAGTCTTAGATGCTGATATGTCATAAAACCACTACACACACACACACACACACACACACACACACACACACACACACACACACACACACACACACACACACACACACACACACACAGTGGGCCCACCCCACTGTATGTGTGTGTGTTTTATGGAACGAATGGTAATTCGTTCCATAAAACCTCCCAGGGGCTAACATCTGGTGAGTATGGGCGTGTTTATATATACAGTGGGATATCAACTTACGATGACATCGACATCCGATGTTCTCAGGAACCGATATACCTTCCATATGATCATTTATTTTAATGACCGATGATATTTGCAGGTACTGATGGCTTTCCAATATAGCTGGAATGATACATAGGTGAAAATTTTCAGACAGGTGGTGCACGGAATATCACTCATACGATTGTTTCAGATCTATGACGATGTGAAACTTATAGCTCCATCAACCAGTGGCAGTGCTGTGCAGTTTGAAGACTAAACCCAGCAGAGGCTGATTCAAGCACTTCAAAAAAAGGGTGATTATCAAAGTGTTGAAAGGCATCCAGTGCTGATAAAAAAGAAGCTGAGACCTTTAAAATTGAATTCCAAGAGTTTGTTGATCAGGAGGGTTATCTTCCCCAACAGGTTGTTTTTAAGATTGACGAAACCGGCCTCTTCTGGAAGCAAATGCCCAGGAGAATCTACATCACTAAGGATCAGACTAGTTCACCTGGATATAAGCCTATGAAAGATAAGCTCACTCTCCTGTTGGGTGCCAATGCCTCTTGAGATTTTAAGCTGAAGCCTTTGCCTGTGTATCACTCTAATGCCCCCAGAGTATTTAAACAACAAAAGGTCTACAAAGGCATGCTGGGAGTATTTTGGCGCAGTAACAATGTTGTTGTTATTTGGTTTTTAGGAGCATTAGCAACTAAGGCCATATTACTCCGGGGATATGTGGTGGTCATTCCCTGACCTTTCCGCATCCTCCGTATTTGGTGGTCACAAGCTCGAACCTCAGTCTAATCAAGAAGCGTGTGCTATGCACTGCTGCTCCTGCCCACCTGGCTACGGAGGCACCACGTGCGCAGTAACAAGAAGACATTCTTGTTACTGCGCACGTGGTACATATCCTGTGGGTTACAGGATACGTCTTCAATGAATGGGAACTTGAAGTTATGTCCTTCAGTGAAGAGTTATCTTGAAAAAAAAAAATAGGCTTCTTGTGAAAGCACTGCTCCTGCTGGATAATACACAAGGCCACGATTCCAACCTTGTTCAATTTCTTGAGGCACAATTTGACTTTGGTCAAATTTTTGCCACCCAACACTAATCCTCTTCTTCAATCAATGGACCAGCAAGTGATTGCAAACCTCAAGAAAATCTGCACTACGAAAATGTTCACAAGTTGCTTTGCAGCAGCCTCTGGTGAAAATGCTGTCCCCTCAAAAGATTTTTGGAGGTCGAAGTTCAACATGCTGTATTGTGATGAGGCTGACTAAGTTCTTGGAATGATGTTTCCACCAAGTGCTGAAATTCAGTTGAAAAACATCTGGCATTTAATTATCCATAATGTTGATGGATTTGAAGATGTTGGTGCTTTGACAAATAATATATTGTTACTCTTGGTAAATCAATGGGTCTGGAGGAGGTTGGCGAAGAGGATGTGGAGGACCTTATTGACACTCATGGGCATGAGCTAACAACAGAGGAGCTACAAGATTTGAAGAAAATTACAGAGAGTAACACTGGAGAGGAAGAGGAAGAAAAAGAAACCCAAAAAGTGTCAGCTGAAGAGTTGAAGACTGTCATTTCTTGTTGTGAGTGTTTAAGAAAAGTGATAAAAACACCCTGACATTGAAACAAATAAATGTGCAAAATGGAAGACAAAGTCATTTCTTACTTCAGGAAGCTACAAAAAAAAGTCATCAAAAAACAGTCCACTATATGCTCTCCCTATATTCTAAAAATAAAAACAGGTGGGGTGGGGTAGCACCTCACCCTTATTGAAAATCACTAGGTATAAGTGAATAAGGAAATTTGTTCCATACAAGAAGCTACTGGTATAGCACGCATGTATTGAGCCAGTGCTATGCACCAGGGTCCCAAATAACCTGATACTATTATATTAAATCAAAGAAATTAAAAAAGGGTCCCAAAACAAATTTTATACTACAGTCCAAAATAATTTGCTATGTCACTAAGAAACAAACTGTGCTAAGTATTTCAAGTATAAATTACATGGAACTGAATTTGCTGAATAAACTGAATAAATTATTATTTTTTTATCTATAGTAGCGTAGTATAGAGAGATTGAAACAAATGTTTCTTTTTTCACATTGATTAAATATTAATTTGTTAGGTAGAGAGAGAGAGAGAGAGAGAGAGAGGTAGAGAGAGAGAGAGAGAGCATGAAAAGAAACTTAATGCTCTGAATGTGCAACTTCATCATGAAATACAAAGAATTTTGCTTACCTTACAAATGGCAATAAAATCTTTATGAATAGTTTGGTTTGTTGCATTATCATAATGATCATATGAAAAGACAGGGAGCTTGAATGAAGGTAATCCAGCTTCCACATACTGAGTCAGTGTCAAGGCATCAATATTGTATGAAAGGAGTATGGCAGCCAAACCTGCACATATGAGCACCATGAAAGCATTTTTTGCTGCCAGAAAAGAAAAGATTTTAAGAGTGACTGAAGAAAATAAATAAAAATCTGTTATACTTATTTAAAAAAGATTTAAATAAAATATATGACAGGAAAAAAACAAACATTAAACTGCAAAAATAAACCAAAATCATTTCCACATGTTCTCTGACACATAGATGGTACACAGTCAAGCTGAGTGGTCTTCTAGGCATCTCAGATCACAACTTGGTAATGGTCTCTTCTCCAATGAAGTCCTTTTTCTTGGAGCCATTCTCAACCTCATGTTTGACATTACAAGGATGCAAATGGGATGATCTGCGAGATTTTTATTCTTTTTCATTGCTGGATTAAAATCAACTTTTGTTGATGTTTCCGCAGATTGTGTCAGTGAAATTATTCTTGCAATAATGTAATCCTTTATTCCACACTGTACCTTACAATCTTATCCTTTATCCAGCCTTGGTTAGATAAAGGATAAGGTTGTAAGGTAGTAAGGGCCAGTTGTGCTAAGGATGTTCAAAATAAGAATGTTGCATATCACAACTAGCTTGAATCCAAATCTCCAGGTTCATTTTCTGCCTACACCAAAACTTGCAATTGTTATGTTTGTTATTAATCAGTCCTGACTAGATTTTCAAAACTCATAATTGCAGGTTAGTTTTAGAAATAATTTGAGTTGTTTTTTTTATTTGAATATACTAAACTGTAGCAGTAGTAGTGGCATGTGATGCAAGAAAGCAAGTCTATGAGCTTATGCAGCATTAGCCAAAAAAAAAAGAAGAAAAAAAAAAAAAAACACACCATTTCCTCCAAATGCCTGTTGAGTTCCTCCTTAAATTTATTTAACCTATCAAACTTCCATAAAAACAGATGGAAGTTTGTTCCAGCAATTAACCACCCACTGGCTAAAGGCAAATTTCTGCACATCTATTCTACATCTGTCTTTTCTTAATTTGAATTTATACCCCCTTAGGTTCGTAATCTGAACAAGTGGAAGGATCCCATCAGAATTCAGTGTGCTCAACCCATTCAAGGCCTTATACACCTCAATCAGATCACCGTGCAGGTGCCTAGTCTCCAGCTTACCTAGTCTAGGTAATCATATTCGTTGAGAGCATTAGTCCTGGCCTTTTGCACCAGGTCACGAATGGAGAGTTATTTGTTGGTAATTTCCTGTGATCAATTGTAGTCATGCGGTAGGTTCATGCTGTAGTCTTGAATGTCTCCTCCTTGGTTAGTTTCAATGGAGTTCTTCTATTCAGATGTTTCCATATTGTTGCGGATAGCGATTTCCGTTCTCCGTCTGTTAAAGATGTCCTGGGCATAGTGGCTGAACGCAGTGTACTCTTCCGAATCCAGGAGGTGATGCTCGTTGTCTTTTGGTACAAACTTTATACTGGTGTTTTAGTATTAAATCAGCTCACACCAACCATAAGAATAAGTATTTACTGTAACTAAAATATTTATTTACATATTAAAATAAAATAAATATTTACAAAAACTGCTATTATATTAAATATACATGTAAAAACATTAAAACTGTGATAAAATCCTTGAGATAAAATACACTAAAATAAACCGGATTAAAAGCGATAAAAACGATAAAAATCTCTGGAGCTTTCGGAAGCTTGCGCTCCCTTCCTCAGCAGTAACAAAACTTCCTGCAGCACGTCCATATATAACAGGCTCACGGTACCTATACACGTGGTGCAGTCGGCGCATGGTCTGAACTGGAAGCGGAAATAGCTCGGGAACGTGTTAAGCAAAACCGTTCATCCGTACTTAGGATAATAGTTTCAAACAGAGGATGCATACGCATACCTCTGTCCCTATTCATAATATTGTGGTCGGATGAACAGATTCGTAGGCTCTCGAGCCATTTACGGTTCCAGAACCCATGCGCTCGATCCATGATAATCGCATCCTCTGGGGAAATTTGATGCTGCTTCTCCCAAAAATGTTCGGCCACAGCAGACTTATTGTAATCAGCGGTTTTTATAGCATTTGCATGCTCCCCCAGACGATCCTTGAGCCGTCGTTTTGTCTCGCCCACATAACATTCCCCACAATCCGGGCATTTTATCCTGTATACTACTCCACTACTCAGGTCCTTTGCTATTGGGTCTTTTACCTGAGACAACACTGTGTGCAACCTCCGCCCGGGAAGCTGCACACAGCGTGTTTTATAGCCCCGCAAAATTCTAGCGAGATGCTCAGTAACGCCCGGATAGTAAGGAATGTATGCGGTAGCGACAGGAACAAACGGTTCCTGACGGTTAGACTCTATTCCTCTACTAAATCTGTCTATGATCCTCTGGGGGTATCCGCATTTTCTAAGGTCTGCTGTGACCCGTCTAATTTCACATTCTTTGTCCTCAGAGGTGGTGCAGTGTGACCCTGCTCTATCTAGTAGAGCTTTCACTACACTATTCTTATGCTGCCCAGCTTGTGCTGAACTATAATGGGTGTACTGGCCTCTGCACATAGGTTTTTTAAACACAGAAGTTTTTAGCCTAGGGCCTACCCTAGAGACCAGTACATCCAAGAAAGGAAGGGTACCTCCTGTTTCCACCTCTGAGGTAAATTGTATAAATTGGGAGAAGCTATTAAGCCAATGGAGTGCATCATCCTCTCTCCCCTTCTGGACCACGGTAAAGGTATCATCAACATACCTTTTCCATTTCTTTATGGGAAACTGACATCCACTAAAAACCCTGTCCTCTAACTCCTCCATGGCCAGATTGGCCACGATGGCGCTAATAGGAGATCCCATGGCTGTACCGTGAACCTGTTTGTACATAACACCTTGGTACACCATAGTGGTGCTGGCCAGACAAAGTTCCACACCTGAACAAATATCCTCTACGTTTAAAAGCGATCTACTACCCAAAGAGACATCATTACTCAAAGATCTTCTAACACAATATATTCCATGTTTAATTGGAATGCATGTGAATAGTGACACCACATCAAAAGAAATCATGCTGTCGTTTTCATTTACAGTCAAATCTTTCACAAAATTCACAAATTCTTTACTGTCTTTTATGACATAGTTGGACTGGCCCACTATAGGCGAAATCAATTTAGCCAAATACCCTGACAAAGCATATGTAGGGCTTCCTATAAATGATACAATAGGTCTGAGTGGGACTTCTGCCTTATGAGTTTTTGGAAGTCCATAAAACCTCGGGAGTTGACATCCAGTAGCATGTAAGAACCAAAAGGTCTCCCTGGAAATCTTCTCTGCCTTTAACCAATCCTGTACCAGTTTATTAACGCGCCGCTCTAGGCCAACCAACGGGTTTCTCTGAGTAACTTTATACGTATTATTGTTCTGTAAAAGGTCCATTGCTTTTTTGTGATAGTCTTCTTTGTTTAGGACAACCCTTGTCCGCAGGTAAAACCACAATTCCATCGTCTTTTCTCAGTTCATTCAAGGCTTTTCTTTGACTAAAGTTAAGATTCGGAGATACTTTCTTTACCTGGCTCAAAATAACGGCAGATTTAACCCGGATCTCATTAGCTAGGGCCTCCGGTAGCTTGCTGATGGCCCGTTCAATATGCCCGTTATATATGGACGTGCTGCAGGAAGTTTTGTTACTGCTGAGGAAGGGAGCGCAAGCTTCCGAAAGCTCCAGAGATTTTTATCGTTTTTATCGCTTTTAATCCGGTTTATTTTAGTGTATTTTATCTCAAGGATTTTATCACAGTTTTAATGTTTTTACATGTATATTTAATATAATAGCAGTTTTTGTAAATATTTATTTTATTTTAATATGTAAATAAATATTTTAGTTACAGTAAATACTTATTCTTATGGTTGGTGTGAGCTGATTTAATACTAAAATATGAATTTTCCCAACCTCAGAGGCCTTTTTCAGGATATTGTTAGCAGCTATGGCCAATTTGTAGTGCAACACGTCCGACAATATCAAAAGTATTGTATAAAAGAGGCCAGACAGAAACAGCATCTAAGGTTTGCGCATCGATGCAAAACGCATGGACTTATACCATATGGCTTTAGAGTCAAAACACCATTTCAGGATGACCGATTAAAGTGGGTTACTTTGTGTTATCAAAAGAAGATCATGAATATTTGGATCCGTAAGTTACATGAGGAGTTAAGAGGTACTAGGAGGCAAATAGGTATGTACTTGGATGTTATTAGTAGTAGTGTATCTTCTAGACATTTGGCTCTCGTTAGAAGATTAGTTTTGGATAAAGTTATTAGGATAGCAGACACCTATAGACAGAGGCAGATTATGAAGTTTAATAGGTTGTTGGGAGAAGGTACAGTACAACGTAGCGATAGAAGTACTCATTTTGTTCACAACTTGAGTAATAGGCAACTTACGGAAGAGCAAGAGGGAGTTTTAAATTTAGGTCCTAAGTTTACGCTTGTACCTCCCAAACCTCCCATTGCGGAGATAGCAATGGGTATTGAACGGGCCATCAGCAAGCTACCGGAGGCCCTAGCTAATGAGATCCGGGTTAAATCTGCCGTTATTTTGAGCCAGGTAAAGAAAGTATCTCCGAATCTTAACTTTAGTCAAAGAAAAGCCTTGAATGAACTGAGAAAAGACGATGGAATTGTGGTTTTACCTGCGGACAAGGGTTGTCCTAAACAAAGAAGACTATCACAAAAAAGCAATGGACCTTTTACAGAACAATAATACGTATAAAGTTACTCAGAGAAACCCGTTGGTTGGCCTAGAGCGGCGCGTTAATAAACTGGTACAGGATTGGTTAAAGGCAGAGAAGATTTCCAGGGAGACCTTTTGGTTCTTACATGCTACTGGATGTCAACTCCCGAGGTTTTATGGACTTCCAAAAACTCATAAGACAGAAGTCCCACTCAGACCTATTGTATCATTTATAGGAAGCCCTACATATGCTTTGTCAGGGTATTTGGCTAAATTGATTTCGCCTATAGTGGGCCAGTCCAACTATGTCATAAAAGACAGTAAAGAATTTGTGAATTTTGTGAAAGATTTGACTGTAAATGAAAACGACAGCATGATTTCTTTTGATGTGGTGTCACTATTCACATGCATTCCAATTAAACATGGAATATATTGTGTTAGAAGATCTTTGAGTAATGATGTCTCTTTGGGTAGTAGATCGCTTTTAAACGTAGAGGATATTTGTTCAGGTGTGGAACTTTGTCTGGCCAGCACCACTATGGTGTACCAAGGTGTTATGTACAAACAGGTTCACGGTACAGCCATGGGATCTCCTATTAGCGCCATCGTGGCCAATCTGGCCATGGAGGAGTTAGAGGACAGGGTTTTTAGTGGATGTCAGTTTCCCATAAAGAAATGGAAAAGGTATGTTGATGATACCTTTACCGTGGTCCAGAAGGGGAGAGAGGATGATGCACTCCATTGGCTTAATAGCTTCTCCCAATTTATACAATTTACCTCAGAGGTGGAAACAGGAGGTACCCTTCCTTTCTTGGATGTACTGGTCTCTAGGGTAGGCCCTAGGCTAAAAACTTCTGTGTTTAAAAAACCTATGTGCAGAGGCCAGTACACCCATTATAGTTCAGCACAAGCTGGGCAGCATAAGAATAGTGTAGTGAAAGCTCTACTAGATAGAGCAGGGTCACACTGCACCACCTCTGAGGACAAAGAATGTGAAATTAGACGGGTCACAGCAGACCTTAGAAAATGCGGATACCCCCAGAGGATCATAGACAGATTTAGTAGAGGAATAGAGTCTAACCGTCAGGAACCGTTTGTTCCTGTCGCTACCGCATACATTCCTTACTATCCGGGCGTTACTGAGCATCTCGCTAGAATTTTGCGGGGCTATAAAACACGCTGTGTGCAGCTTCCCGGGCGGAGGTTGCACACAGTGTTGTCTCAGGTAAAAGACCCAATAGCAAAGGACCTGAGTAGTGGAGTAGTATACAGGATAAAATGCCCGGATTGTGGGGAATGTTATGTGGGCGAGACAAAACGACGGCTCAAGGATCGTCTGGGGGAGCATGCAAATGCTATAAAAACCGCTGATTACAATAAGTCTGCTGTGGCCGAACATTTTTGGGAGAAGCAGCATCAAATTTCCCCAGAGGATGCGATTATCATGGATCGAGCGCATGGGTTCTGGAACCGTAAATGGCTCGAGAGCCTACGAATCTGTTCATCCGACCACAATATTATGAATAGGGACAGAGGTATGCGTATGCATCCTCTGTTTGAAACTATTATCCTAAGTACGGATGAACGGTTTTGCTTAACACGTTCCCGAGCTATTTCCGCTTCCAGTTCAGACCATGCGCCGACTGCACCACGTGTATAGGTACCGTGAGCCTGTTATATATGGACGTGCTGCAGGAAGTTTTGTTACTGCTGAGGAAGGGAGCGCAAGCTTCCGAAAGCTCCAGAGATTTTTATCGTTTTTATCGCTTTTAATCCGGTTTATTTTAGTGTATTTTATCTCAAGGATTTTATCACAGTTTTAATGTTTTTACATGTATATTTAATATAATAGCAGTTTTTGTAAATATTTATTTTATTTTAATATGTAAATAAATATTTTAGTTACAGTAAATACTTATTCTTATGGTTGGTGTGAGCTGATTTAATACTAAAATATGAATGTTCCCAACCTCAGAGGCCTTTTTCAGGATATTTATACTGGTGTTGAGTACTGATCTTTGTTCCTCATAGCATTCACATTTGTGCATGATATGTTGCCACGTCTCCATATTTCCAGGTGCAAGTTGGGTCCTCGGTCAGTCCAAGTGCATTCAGTTTTGTGTTAAAGGGCCCATGGCCCGTCAGGAGGTGTTCAGTCCCAGGTAGAACCATTTGGGGGCCTTTGGATAGGTCTTGTCTACATAGGGTATAAATTTTCGTGTGACTTTACCCTTGGTCATCTCTTGCCATCTCCTCTGCCAAGTTTCTTTCAGGTGTTCCATGATTTTCTGTTTTTCCGTTGCGGGTTCGAATCTCACCTCAGGCTTGGATCAGAGTAAAATGCAAAAACTTTGGGAGGTGCATTATGGCCACAGAAGCCAATGTGCCAACAATAAAAAAAAAAAAAAAAAAGAGTGAAGTTAGTAACTACAGACCAATTAGTCTAACTTAAGTGGTAGAAAAAATCTTAGAGGGCAATGACATGGCTTTGTTAAGGGAAAATCATGGTTAACTAACTTAGTACACTATTTTGACATAGTTACTCATGAGCTGGATTTAGGGAACAATTTCAACGTAGTTTATTTGGATTTTAGCAAAGAATTTGACTCGATCCCTCATGATAGATTACTGTATAAGCTTGAACAAGTTGGGATTACTGGTAAGATTCTAGGATGGATTGCTGAGTGGATGTAGGGCAAAAAGCAGAGAGTTGTGATTAATGAATATTATTCAGACTGGTGTAACACCAGGAGTGGGATCCATCAGGGATCAGTTATTGTACCACTGTTTCTCATTTTCATAAACGACAAAGGGATAGAAGGCATAATGTCAAAATTTGCAGTTGACGTAAAGACTGGCAGAATCGTTAATGACAAGCACTAAGCAGCACTCCTACAGGATGTGTATAATTTATTTGCAGTTTGCGATTCCCTCAACATGAATCATTGAGGAGGCTTCCATCCTGCAGTAGATTGATAATGGCTGCAGTTTACCTTTATTCCCCAAGTACCTTGCATTTAGCAGCATTAAAATATGCTTGCCACTTCTCTAACCATTGTGTTATTTATTTATTTTTTTTTTTTGACAGTTGTTGGCGCATTGGCTTCTCTGGCCATAATGCACCTCCCAAGGTTTTTGCAGTACTTTGATCCAAGCCCGAGGCGGGATTCAAACTCGTGACCTTTGGGTTGCCAGGCAGGCACTTTACCCACCCAGCTAGCCTGGTCGGCTTGACCATTGTTGAAGTCTGTTGAAGTCTGGAAAGGTACGGGAGTCTGGACGCAGGTAGCTTCCCCCCTGCCTCTAGACTGCAAAGTCTCCAGGGCCGGCAAACAACACCCATCAGAACCTACACTAAAACATACACATACATTTATACACACTTGCCGGCTATAAATAAACTACAGAAGATACAGCAGTATATAGGGGAAACCCTGGAGGCCGCAATCATTACACGAATACCTTGTACCTTGTTCAAGTCTGGACATGGATCTCTCAACCAGAAACTCCGCCAACTAGGTCTACTAAATACTGATCTGTTTCTGTGGGTCTGTCAAGAGTTGGGAACATCTACTCTTTGAATGTACTATCTACGAGGACCATAGACAACTCCAGGCAGCAATTTCGGGATTTTCTCCTGACCAAGTAGAACTCCTGGTCCATTCCAAAAGGAACTTAGGTGCACTACAGCACTTTGCGGCAGAGGTATTCAAGCATAGATGGAGGATCATCCTGGAAGCTTCTGCAATTCAATAACTAGTTATTTATTTTTATTAATTATTTTTTTTCGCTATCTCTTCTCATAATCTGCTAGCACTAGTAGCCCTAGCACTCTCCTGATAGCCTTTTCCAATCCACCCCATGTGGGATAATTATTAAAAAAAAAAAAAAATCCCTCTTCCTTTTCTTTTTATTTTCCCCATCATTCTACTTGCTGACATCCTGGCCCACGCTCTATTCCTTTCTTTGACCAGGTTGTGAGTTTTAGTTTTAAACTTTTTTTTTTTTTTTTTTGCCGTTCTGACCTGGGCTGGGGCTCCCCAGACCAGGAAAGCTCCTCCCTCACACTATACATTTATTTTATTTATTTTTTTAAAAATTATTATTTTTTATTATTATTATTATTATTATTTTTTTTGTTTCTGTTGTTGCTCTAGCTATCCATCCTGGATTGGGACTTCCCTGGGCCGGAACAGTCCTTCTCTTCTTTACTCCTTCCCTCTCTTCATCTTATACAAGTTTTTCTTTCTTCCCTGGGGACTCTTTCCCCGGGGGGAGGGCGTGCAGATAGTAGGGGAGGCCTTGCCCTCCTTCTGCTGGGGATGAGTACCTGGAGGAAGGTCATCCAGGTGATCACTGCTTCCAGGTAGCCAAAAGGCCAAAACACAACATCACGCTACAGAACACACACATAAGCTCACAATATTTCTTAGTTGGTATGTAAAGCCTAGTAGCTTCCAAGTTAAGTTCTTTGAATGCTTCCCATTTTGAATTTGCTGTTGGCAATATCATCAGTTGATCCCACTGTATAGAATTTAAATACTGTCTCAGTCCATTGTAGTCGCCTTTACGAAAGCAATACCCCTTCCCTTTACCCCTAATGGTAGTTACCGCTTTGAGTAACTCCCACTTCAGCACTCTGTGATCACTGCCACCTAGTGGTTCATTTATCTGCAGATTCTTAATGCATGAAGAATCACTACTGATAATCAAATCAAGAGTATTACTCCCTCTAGTTGCCTCCCGAACATGCTGATGTAGAAAACAATCATCCAATAAATCCACAAAAGCCTTGCTACTGTGTGAGTGACCAGCCCCCAAATTCCAGTCAATATCTGGGAAATTAAAATCCCCCATTATAAGACTCTCTGATTTACTGGCCCACTATTTCTCCGAACAGTTTCTTATTATACTCATCAGAGTCATTAGGCCTATAGCACACTCCTACTCTCAATTTTGATCTCCCAATGCTTATGTCACACCAAACTGACTCGACACTGCACTGTCCAGCGATGTCGACTGGCTTCACTTCCTTGGATTTTATGTGTTTTTTAACTAATAGCATAACCCCTCCTCCCTTCCTATCCTGTCTATCCTTTCTGTAGACGTTGTACTCCCCAAAATTCCAGTTCTGCATTCCTTATATCTGTGTGATACCACGTCTCTGATATCCCCACAATATCTCCCTTTGATGTTTTGAGCAATACCTCAAATTCATCAAATTTATTTACTAAACTCCTAGCATTGGTGTACACGCAAGTATACATGCACCTGTTCTTTTTCTTAGCTACACTAACACAACCCATGTGTTTACTTGTACCCCAATGATTCCCAGCAGTCTCTGAAATATCCTGCATCTTATTTTCCAGGCTGCGGCTCATTCCAATAGAAGCAGTGCAAGAATCACTTTCACCTCTGCCAGTGGCTACTGTTAATCTATTAGTCCTTGTATCCCCCCAATCTAGCAGTTTTCCGACCCACCTAACACTGCCTCGATAGCATCAGCAAACATTCTTGCACCCTTTCTATTTAAGTGTATCCCATCCCTGTAGAAGCAGTCTCTCCTGTTAACAAGTACAGACCAGGCTGAAAAAAATTCTACTCCTTGAGCCCTGCACAATCTTTCCAGGGCCGAATTGATTGACAGGGCTCTTATCATATACTCCCTCCTATCGTCTCTGGGCAGAATTGCAGACACTTTCAATTTCAACCCTAATTCACGGCTTTTTTTCATCAGTGACCTGTACTTGTCAAGTAATTCCGCCGGTCTCCTACTCTTAATATCATTAGTGCCAACGTGTACAACTATATCACCTTTTGTGCCCTTAAAAGATGATATCCGCTCTACAACGTCATCAACTTTTGCCCCTGGCAGACATACCCTGGTCCTGTTCCACCTATCCTTTTTACAAAGCATGTTTCCCGTTTCCCTGACAATAGAGTCACCAACAACTACTACTTCCTTTGGGACCAGCGCATTCTGCCTTGGGGGTTGCCGCTGTGTTGCGCGATGACCAAGTGCAAGCTCTGGCATTGGTGTGGGCAGCTGAGAGCTTGATGGGCCCCTCACTTGTAATCCTTCGAGGGCGTCCACCCTGTCCTTCAAGCTCTCATATAGGCCCATAATAACGCTGAGTTGTCGCCTGATCTCCTTACACTCCTTGCATCGCACACATACAAAGACATCCCCCATGGCAGTATCATGTCCCATACTTGACTGCTCCGCAAACATCAAGCAAATAGTGCATCTTAAAAGGCTGTGATTCAGAGGACAACTGCCCCCCTCAGTTCTCCCTTGGGCCACAGCATTCCCATTAGCTTGAGCCTTTTGCTTTGCTGCTCTGGTTTGAATCATGATTTAGATTTACTTTCAATAAAATTTCAATTTCTGTACAAAATTAAATCCTAAACTTGTATCCAAACACAGTTATAACGCTATATTTATGTTTCAGTAACGAGTGTTATCTACGAAATATTTATGTTTCAGTAACGAATGTTATCTACGGAATATTTACGTTTCAGTAACGAGTGTTATCTATGAAATATTTACGTTTCAGTAACGAGTGTTATCTACGAAATATTTACGTTTCAGTAACGAGTGTTATCTACGAAATCCCTTTATATAACTTCCGTATCAAGTTATGTATTAATTATTTATTTTTACTAATTATTTATGTTTCAGTAACGAGTGTTATCTACGAAATCCCTTTATATAACTTCCGTATCAAGTAATGTATTAATTATTTATTTTTACTAATTATTTATGTTACGTAACCTAAGTGGTTATATGTGTAGTTAAAAGTACAATTTAATTGCCAATGAAGTTTGACAAGATTAATAGATTTTACTGATTAATTTTCCCGTAACAATGGCGGATATTTACGAACGGTAAACACGTGTATTTGATACCCTTTCCGATACTAAGTAATACCTAGAAAATCTCTATCTAAATTACTTTAAACTTAAATACCGTAATAGGAATATAAAGCTACTCTAGAAAATAAGTTAAAATGTCAATTTAAACTAATAAAGCAGAAAATAAATCAGAAAAAACTTCTCTGTTCCAAGAGCAGCAGAAAGGCACGTCCGCACCGGCAACCTCGTCCTCAGAACCAAAACCTCACAAACACAGTTTTTCTTTCCTATCACTTTCTCCCGTGCAGGATGAAAAAAAAAAATTTTTTTTTTTCTCTCTCTCTCGCCTTCCTTTTCATCTCATCATCAGCCATTTTCAATCCACTGCAGGATGAAGGCCTCTCCAACAACTTTCCAGTTCCTTCTGTTTTGAGCACTGGCCATCCATTCACTACTCAAAAACTCATGAATTTCATCTATCCATCTCCGCCTTTGTCTTCCAGGTTTTCTTCTAGCTCCTCTTGGGTACCATTCTGTTATTTTCTTAGTCCATCTGTCATCATGTCTTCGAGCTATGTGTCCTGCCCAAGACCATTTTAGTTCTTTAGTTTTGATAAGAATGTCCTTTACTTGAGTTTGCTGCCTAATCCATGTGTTTCTCTTCTTATCTACAGGTCTGATTCCCAATATAATTCGTTCCATTCTTCGCTGTGTAGTTCTTAGCTTCTCTTCCATTCTTTTGGTGAGTGCCCAAGTTTCACTTCCATAAGTCATGGTGGGGAGTATACATTGATTCATTATTTTACGTTTCAGACAAACTGGGATATTGCTCTTCAGTATGTGACTATATTTCCTGAATGCTATCCATCCAAAATTTATTCTTCTCTTGACTTCCAGCCATTTATCATTATTACAGCTAATAACTTGTCCCAGATAAGTATATGACTCCACCTTTTCAATTACTGCTCCTTCAATCATTATTTCCCTTTCCGTGGCATACTTGTTCATCATTACTTTTGTTTTAGCCATATTCATCTTTAGTCCAAAATCCTTACTAACTGTGCATAACTGATTAAGATTTTCCTCTAATTCTTTGGGATCGTGGCTTATGATCACAATGTCATCTGCAAATCGTAAATGGTTTAGGTACTCTCCGTTCACATTGACTCCTTTCTGCGACCAGTCTAATCTTCTGAAAGCTTCCTCAAGGGCAGCAGTAAACAGCTTCGGAGATTTTGTGCCTCCTTGTCGAACTCCTTTCTCGATTTTAAATTTGCTACTGTCTTTGTCTAGTCTAATAAAGGATGTAGCACTCTCATATATTTTCTTCAAAATCATAATATATGGGGTATCTATGCCTTGTCTTTCCAGTGCTCAAAACATGCCTTATGCTGTATGGAGTCAAATGCCTTTTCATAATCCACAAATGCCAGGCATAATGGTGTTTTATATTCATTTGCTTTCTCCATTAGCTGTGATATTACGTGAAGGTGATCCATAGTTGAGAATCCTGTCCTAAAGCCAGCTTGCTCTTCGGTTGATTCTCATCAAATATTCTTTCTAATCTGTTAGTAATGACCCTTGTGAACAACTTGTAGATATGGGATAACAAGCTAATTGGTCTATAATTTCCAATTTCTGATTTATCTCCTTTCTTATGCAGCAAAACTATGATTGCATTATTCCACTGCTTAGGCATCACATCTTTTCTAATGCACTTTGTGAAGAGCCTTGCCAGTTTTTGTGTTATGTCTCTTCCTCCCAATTTTAACAACTCTACAGTAACTTCATCTTCCCCCGGGGCTTTAAGATTCTTCATTTTCTTCAATGCATGTTCTACCTCATCAGGAAGAATATCGGGTATGTCGTATGTGTTGCTACTTTGCAATCCATCTTCCCCACTGCTGGTATCATTCCCTCACTCCTTGTATAATTCTCTATAGTAGTCTTCTGCTATTTGAATTATGCCTTCTCTGCTGTTTATAAGTACACCATCGCTATTCTTCAGTTTCAGTATCATTTGTCTTTCTGTATTACTGCTCATGGCTGCTGATTTATTATTATTATTTCGTTTTTAGGAGCATTAGCAACTAAGGCCATATTGCTCCGGGATATGCGGTGGTCAATCCTTGACCTTTCCGTATCCTCCGTATTTGGTGGTGACGGGCTCGAACCCCGGTCTAATCAAGAAGCGTGTGTTACACACTGCTGCTCCTTCCCACCTGGCTACGGAGGCGCCTGCTGATTTAAATCCTTGGTTTTCCCTTAATGCTTGTTCTACTTTTCTTGTGTTAAATCTTCTTATGTCCTCTCTGAGTGTCTTTCTAATGGCTTTGCATAACTCAGTATACTCAATTTTCTCCGTCAGTGTTTTTCTTGCTCTTCATTTGTCGTCTTTGGTTCATCATGACAAGTGTTTCTTGACTAATTTTTTCTTCTTTGGATTTCTGTTTCCCTATAGGTTTCTTGGGCTTTATCACTTTCAGAAAGTTGTAATATTCCTCGTTGATATCTTGGTCCTGAGCAGTCTGCAGAAGCTCAAACTTGTTCTTAAGTTCCAGTGCATACTGCTTTTTCTCCTCCTCTGTTATTTCAAAGACCTTTGTATTATTTACTCGAGTCAGTTTTTTCCTTTCCTTTCCTACATCTATATCAAGTGTACATCTTACCATTCTGTGATCACTTCCAACATTTACCTTATTCAGGACGGTAACATCATTCACAATATATTTTCTGTTAGTGAGGATGAAATCGATTTCATTAGTTGTTAATCCATTTGGACTCTTCCATGTCCACTTTCTGTTCACCCTTTTCTTGAAAAAAGTGTTCGTTACTGACATTCCTTGAGATTCTGCAAATTCCACAAGTCTTTCACCTCTTTTATTTCTTTCACCAATTCCAAAATTTCCTATAGTTCCTCTTTCTGCACTGTTTTGCCTTTTTCCAACCTTAGCATTGAAGTCCCCCATAATAATAGTGTAGTGGGTTTTCTGCTCATCTAGAAGACTCTCAATTTCAGTGTACATTTCTTCATCATCATGGCTCGATGTTGGTGCATAAATCATTATAATCTTTAGCTTGTACCTCTTAGAAATCTTGAGTATTAGTCCTGACACCCTTGGTGATGTTCTTTTGAATTCCAAAATGTTGTTTTTAAAATCTTTATGGACCAGAAACCCAACTCCACCTTCACTCCTTTCACTGTTTCCATTGGTGTACAGCAGATTTCCACTTGATAAACTTATAAATGATTCATTTCTTCTTCTTGTTTCAGCCAAACCGATGATATTCCAATTCACATTTTCTAATTCCTTTTCCAGCTCTAATATCCTGTCTTCACCGATGAGTGATCGTACGTTATAACAGGCCAAGTTCAATTTCCGTGCATGGCAGCCTGGTCGTACCCAGAGATTCTTAGCACCCTCTGCTTCCACTCTGATCCTCTCGCTGCCGTAAGAGGGAGAGTGAAAGCTGCTGGAGACTGAGGGCCATTTGTATTGTTGTGCTCTCATTGCTGGAGGGTTTGGTTTTTTCCTCTTCACGCTGACCAGGTGTCTTGAAGAGAACCACTCTACACGTTCGTTGCCACCTAAGTGACGTAACAGGGCTTACCATCGAGGTGTGCATGAGTGGATTTTAGGGAGGCAGGCCAACCGGACTTCTCCTAAATCTTCTGTAATAGAGAGATATTGGATCCATCAGTGTTTTAGGCTGAGTGTCTGGTAACACACAGGATACCTGTTCCCCTCTAAGCCCCCTTCATCCAACCGGGGATATTTCTGTGTGGATTTGGTTTAGGGGGAAAAAAAAAAAAAGAAAAAAAAATTATTTTTACGAGACATACACAGGCCTTACCTTGACAGAGTCTGTAAAAACTGAACAGAGCAAAGAGGCGGAGTTGAACTAGGAGCTAGAACTCTGTTCTAGGAGCCGCCCATACAAAAACACAAAAATAAAAAATAATAAATGTTCAAGTTTTATACTTGGGGAATCGCAACCCCCAAATAAATTATACACTTGGTGAGGTTGAATTAAAAACACTTCAAGAAAGGGATTTAGGAGTTATGATTTGGGCAGATGTGAAGGTTTCTGAACAGTGTAAACAGGCAGCTAGGAAAGCCCACAGTGTCCTATTGATAATTTATTGAACGTTATTCTGCAGAGATAGCGAGGTCATAATTGCACTGTATAAGGCAATTGTAAGACCACATTTGGAATGCTGTGTTCAAGTATGGAGAACCTCATCTGAAAAATGACAGAGTTTCTCAAAAGGGTCCAAAGACGGACAACTCGAATGTTGAGATGAGCAAAAGGACAACTATGCGAAGAAAGACTCCGACCATGTGACCAGATTGACATTTATAAGCCTCTGAGAGGGTAGAAAAATAAATGAAGATGGAATTTTCACTGTTATAAAAAATTACTCAACTAGGGGTCAAATTCAAATTACAGGGATTAAGGTTTAAACTAGATTGTAGGAGGTTTTCTTTTGCCAGCAAGTAGTTGATTGCTGGAACAAGCTGCCCTTGCAGTTAGTTGAGGGTGACAGTTTGAATAAATTCAGAGGTCAACTGGATAATTACCTGTGTGAGAAGGATAGTATATAATTTGTATTTTCTTATCTACTTGGTGTACGTTTTTTTTTTTTTTTTTTTCAGTACAGCAAAAGCCAGTGGCTTCCTTCCACTATATGGCAAATACAATTCATCATCAGCCATTTTCAATCCACTGCAGGATGAAGGCTTCTCCAGCAACTTTCCAGTTCCTTCTGTTTTGAGCACTGGCCATCCATTTACTACCCACAAACTGACGAATTTCATCTATCCATCTCTGCCTTTGTCTTTCAGGTTTTCTTCTAGCTCCTCTTGGGTACCATTCTGTTATTTTCTTAGTCCATCTGTCATCATGTCTTCGAGCTATGTGTCCTGCCCAAGACCATTTTAGTTCTTTAGTTTTGATAAGAATGTCCTTTACTTAAGTTTGCTGCCTAATCCATGTGTTTCTCTTTTATCTAACAGTCTGATTCCCAATATAATTCATTCCATTCTTCACTGTGTAGTTCTCAGCTTCTCTTCCATTCTTCTGGCGAGTGCCCAAGTTTCACTTCCATAAGTCATGGTGGGGAGTATGCATTGGTTCATTATTTCACATTTCAGACAAACTGGAATATTGCTCTTCAGTATATGACTATATTTCCTGAATGCTATCCATCCAAAATTTATTCTTCTCTTGACTTCCAGCCATTTATCATTATTACAGCTAATAACATGTCCTAGATAAGTATATGACTCCACCTTTCCAATTACTGCTCCTTCAATCATTATTTCTCTTTCTGTGGCATACTTGTTAATCATTACTTTTGTTTTAGCCATATTCACCTTTAGTCGAAAATCCTTACTAACTGTGCATAACTGATTAAGATTTTCCTCTAATTCTTTGGGATCATGGCTTTATGACCACAATGTCATCTGCAAATCGTAAATGGATTAGGTACTCTCCATTCACATTGACTCCTTTCTGTGACCAGTCTAATCTTCTGAAAGCTTCTTGAAGGGCAGCAGTAAACAGCTTCGGAGATATTGTGTCTCCTTGTCGAACTCCTTTCTCAATTTTAAATTTCCTATTGTCTTTGTCTAGTCTAATAAAGGAGGTAGCACTCTCATATATTTTCTTCAAAATCATAATATGCGGGGTATCTATGCCTTGTCTTTCCAGTGCCCGAAACATTGCCTTATGCTGTATGGAGTCAAATGCCTTTTCATAATCCACAAATGCCAGGCGTAATGGTGTTTTGTATTCATTTGCTTTCTCCATTAGCTGTGATATTCCGTGAAGGTGATCCATAGTTGAGAATCCTGTCCTAAAGCCAGCTTGCTCTTTCGGTTGATCCTCATCAAGTATTCTTTCTAATCTGTTAGTAATGACCCTTGTGAACAATTTGTAGATGTGGGATAACAAGCTAATTGGTCTATAATTTCCAAATTGATTTATCTCCTTTCTTATGCAGCAAAACTATGATTGCATTATTCCACTGCTTAGGCGTCACACCTTTTCTAATGCACTTTGTGAAGACTTGTCAGTTTGTGTTATGTCTCTTCCTCCCAATTTTAACAACTCTACAGTAACTTCATCTTCCCCAGGGACTTTGATTCTTCATTTTCTTCAATGCATGTTCTACCTCATCAGGAAGAATATTGGGTATGTCGTATGTGTTGCTACTTTGCAATCCATCTTCCCCACTGCTGGCATCATTCCCTCGCTCCTTGTACAATTCTCTATAGTAGTCTTCTGCTATTTGAATTATGCCTTCTCTGCTGTTTATAAGTAAACCATCGCTATTCTTCAGTTTCAGTAAAATTTGTCTTTCTGTATTACTGCTCATGGCTGCTGATTTAAATCCTTTGTTTTCCCATAATGCTTGTTCTACTTTTCTTGTGTTAAATCTTCTTATGTCCTCTCTGAGTCTCTTTCTAATGGCTTTCCATAACTCAGTATACTCAATTTTCTCCTGTCAGTGTTTTTCTTGCTCTTCATTTGTTGTCTTTGGTTCATCATGACAAGTGTTTCTTGACTAATTTTTTCTTCTTTGGATTTCTTTTTACCTATAGGTTTCTTGGGCTTTATCACTTTCAGAAAGTTGTAATATTCCTCGTCGATATCTTGGTCCTGAGCAGTCTGCAGAAGCTCAAACTTGTTCTTAAATTCCAGTACATACTGCTTTTTCTCCTCCTCTGTTATCTCAAAGACCTTTGTATTATTTACTCGAGTCAGTTTTTTCCTTTCCTTTCCTACATCTATATCGTGTACATCTTACCATTCTGTGATCACTTCCAACATATACCTTATTCAGGACGGTAACATCATTCACAATATATCTTCTGTTAGTGAGGATGAAGTCGATTTCATTAGTTGTTAATCCATTTGGACTCTTCCATGTCCACTTTCTGTTCACCCTTTTCTTGAAAAAAGTGTTCATTACTGACAGTGCTTGAGATTCTGCAAATTCCACAAGTCTTTCACCTCTTTTATTTCTTTCACCAATTCCAAAATTTCCTATAGTTCCCTTTTCTGCGATGTTTTGTCTTTTTCCAACCTTAGCATTGAAGTCCCCGATAATAATAGTGTAGTGGTTTTTTGCTCATCTAGAAGACTCAATTTCAGTGTACATTTCTTCAACCTCTTCATCATCATGGCTCGATGTTGGTGCATAAATCATTATAACCTTTAGCTTGTACCTCTTAGAAATCGTGAGTATTAGTCTTGACACCCTTGATGATGTACTTTTGAATTCCAAAATGTTGTTTTTAAAATCTTTATGGACCAGAAACCCAACTCCACCTTCACTCCTTTCACTGTTTCCATTGGTGTACAGCAGATTTCCACTTGATAAACTTATAAGTGATTCATTTCTTCTTCTTGTTTCAGCCAAACCGATGATATTCTAATTCACATTTTCTAATTCCTTTTTCAGCTCTAATATCCTGTCTTCACCGATGAGTGATCGTACGTTATAACAGGCCAAGTTCAGTTTCCGTGCATGGCAGCCTGGTCGTATCCAGAGATTCTTAGCACCCTCTGCTTCCACTCTGATCCTCTCACTGCCATAAGAGGCGGAGTGAAAGCTGCTGGGGACTGAGGGCCATTTGTTTTGTCGTGCTGTCATATGCTGGAGGGTTTGGTCTTTTCCTCTTCACGCTTACTAGGCGTCTTGAAGAGAACCACTCTACACGTTCGTTGCCACCTAAGTGACTTAACAGAGCTTACCATCGAGAAGGTGTACATGAGTGGATTTTAAGGAGGCAGGCCAAACGGACTTCTCCTAAATCTTCTGTATTAGAGAGATATTGGATCCATCAGTGTTTTAGGCTGAGTGTCTGATAACACACAGGATACCTGTTCCCCTCTAAATACAATTACTACCCTCTTAATAGAATTAAAAAATTAAGTTTATTTACTTTGTTGTGTAGCACAGATTTTATAGTTTTACAAAGTAAAATAAACAACTATACGATGTTACCTGTTGCTATTGTCCACCAGACTGTTTCTAATAACCTTTTCAGTTTAGGAAAAAGCCTTGAATCTTCACTGAATTTCAGATCCCTGAAATACTAAATCATATTCAAATAAAATCATACTACACTAGAGAAAAAAAAATTGTAGTAATATATATTCATTGTAGCATGCTATTAGAGAACTTCCTGTATTTAAATAAAATATACACAGATTTTCCATAAATAATATGACAATATTTAAATATGTCAGAATGGAAAATGAAAAATATTTATTGAAAGTATTTTGCTTTTTATATAATCGGTAGCACAATATCTAACGCTAACTTGAAAGATTCTCCATACATTTTATATAAATGAGTAGGCTAGTTATCAATAGCAACACATGATACCCATGGGGTAGTCAGCACTGTTTTTCTCTAAGACTGCTAACTCTTTCTAAATATCGAGGAATTTGAATTGGGAAATCTTAACATAATTTTTTTCTCACAAAAATGCCACTCAAGGATTGTGATCAAAGAGACCCCACAGTGCTTAGTGTCCTACTAGATTGATAGCAAGCCTCCAGGTATAGCTTAGAAAGCACTTAGAGATGAACAATTAAACTGTATGAGGACATTCAACAAGAATTTTCGGGGGGTTTTCTGCAACAGTGGTAGGAAAAGCTTTTATAAATTTATGTACAGAACCGAAACTGAACAAAAGCACTCACACTATTTATTCATAACATACCTATTTTTAAGCAGTCAAGTTATGGGAAAGTAAGCTTCAGCAGACTGTATTATTCACTTGTGAATTAAAGTTTTGATTTTAATGTTTAAATTATAACTTATCTATTTTATTGCCACCAGGGAAGGACTAGAAGTATAGCCAATACGTTTGACTTAGCTTATAAAAAAGACCTTTCCCATTCTGTAAAGTTTTTATGACCGACAGAATTTAAACTGCCTGGTAAATGGTCTCAATCAGTGGTTTTCAACTGGTGTACCACAACAAAATTCCAGGTGTGCCATGTAATTTGGGTTTAAGTTACTTACATTTTTTTTTTTTAAATTTCATATATTTCATTATAAAAAGGTGTACAGTATCCATTGTACCATATCTTTTTAATTTTGTATTGATCTATAACTGATGTTTATTTATTACCTCTATATAAAGAATAAAATTATTATATAAAGCATATAAAATTTGTATTATGAAATCTAATTTTGTTTATAATCTTTCTATACATTAAAATAATTTTCCCCCTAGTGATATTTATTCAGCCAAATGGAGAAGAGAGATGCAGGTTACATGGTAATACATAACAGAAGCTTGTTTTACTGTGGTAAAACAAACTTCTGTTTAAGCATGGTCATGTGCTATGTTTATCTAACATGACCACGCAGTACCATTCTTGATTTCCATATGAATGGTTTTTTTTTTTTTTTTTTTTTTTTTTGTTAGTTGTTGGCGCATCGGCTTCTGTGGCCATAATGCACCTCCCAAGGTTTTTGCACTATTTTGATCCAAGCCAGAGGTGGGATCAGCCAAAGTTTATTTAAATAAACTAAATGCAACAAGGCATAATATTTTAAGAGTTTAAGATTCTATATCTATATAATATTGGTGCAGATACACTACAGACAACTCTTAAAGAAAAACTACAATCATAGTGTGAAAGGCACCCACTAATGAAAAGCCAACTAGCTTTGAAATGATGCAGTCTGGATGCCCACTGAGAATAAGTGACAACATTCTTCTCTATTAGTGAAGCGTTACTTATTCAAGGTAGTGAAATACATGGTAACTCATTGTGAAGGATGAGCAGAATATGAGATACAGAAGAAATGATGCTTTTCATACTATAATCATAGTTTTTCTTTAAGAGTTGTTGTTGTTTGGTTTTTAGGAGCATTAGCAACTAAGGCCATATTGCTCCGGTGCGGTGGTCATTCCCTGACCTTTCCGCATCTGGTGGTGACTGGCTTGAACCCCGGTCTAATCAAGAAGCTTGTGCTACGCACTGCTGCTCCTTCCCACCTGGCTATGGAGGCACCTTTTAAGAGTTGTCTATGGCGTATCTACACTGATATTATATAGACATAGTAAGGTATTTATCTATTCATAGCTGAGGAACACACACACACACTTCTGTAAGTATTTTATTTTATAAAAAGAAGCAAGTGCAGCGAGCAGGGGACGAAGCCCCCTAGTTATATTATTATAATAACTATCATATAACATATATTTTTTAATATTATATATATACACAGAGAATCAGATTATAAGGTCTGAAAACCACTGTATTAGGTATTTCGTTTGGTCCAGGGGCACCGTGAGACCAGAAAGTTTGGGCACCTCTGGTCTGAATACTCAAAACACAGTAAACTTAGCACTTACCATGAGTTGCCTTGGTGGTGCATTTTTTTATTTTATTTTTTTTAATACAAATAGCATTGCCAAAGGGTTAATCTGCCATTTATTTAAATGGAAGAGACTCTGCTATGACAATCTGTTTCAAGAAGACTTGCCATCTCTCTCATCAGATATCAAGTAGTATTTGGTGACAATTCCCTCAAACAGTAGAAACAAAGTTGACTGATGCAAGTGCAATGCGGTAACTGAAATCTGAAATTATAGATAGCCAATGGAACTTTTGCCCTTTCAAAATTATGAGAAAGAGGAGGGATTTCTATTTCTATAGCATTTTTACAGCTGGAAGAATGCTAATCGACCAGTGGTGGTGGTAGTGCAGGCTTTTCAAAAATATCTGTTGTGTATTAATCACCTGTTCAGGATTGGCATCTCTTCGTCTGTCTAGCTTTATAAATATACACAAAGTTTGATTCAAGTAGTTTTGTAAGTGATATGTATTGTTCATGCAGGGTTATTAACTTAAATTATCTAAACATAATGTGAGTAAGCATTTTTTGAATTTTTGTGCTTTTAATAGTTTTATGAACTTGAAAATGAAAATGGCTAAAACCTGAGTTTATATTTCATTTATAGTGGTTCTTTTTTTCCAATTATATGAATTAATTAAAATTTATATATTGTTATATATATATATATATAAGAAAGTAAGAAACAAAACATTTTCAAAGTTTTCATTAAAAACATAATTATTAAAAACTATTTCAATTTGTTAGGGAAAGGTCAAGAATCAGTATATTTCAAACAAAATTAAAAAAAAACAAAACAAAAACTTTTCAGAAATTAAAATTGCTGGTGCCACCACTTCCAGGTTAACCACCTAGTAAATGCAATGGGATTAGTATGCAGTTTGTTATCTGTTGTGCCTCATCTTTTAACTAAAATTCAAATTACCCTTTTAGCAATGCCATGTATAAAAGTATCACAATAGCAAGAAAAATTGAATAGAATAGGCAAAGTATGTTCTGTTAGAAACATACTTTGCCTATTCTAGAAAGGAAGAAAACACTTCCTACTTCAAATAACTTTCTAACCAGCGCTACCTATTTTTTTTTTTTCCAAAGCAGCTTAATTTAGTTTTAGTTCCATACTTCACATACTTCATCTAAACTGTCTTTGTCTTCAATAGCATACACAAGTAAATGCATTTCAAGAAATAAACTGTATAAAGACATCCCTCAACTTATACAATTAATTCATTCCTGGAAATCATCACACAAAGTAAAAATACCTATTTCCCATAGAAAATTCATTTAAGGTATTATGTACATGCTATATTTATTAAAGAACTACTTTTAATAAGAATGATTAGGACATTTACAACTGCTGAAGCACATAAAACTTAATCAATGTCATGATGTAATGCAAATTACATCATGACACTAATATATTATCGCAGCTGCTGAATCTGAGGAACATTATCTCAATAACAAATGAATTGCCAGAATTGATGATCTGAAGACATGTATTATGAATATCATGGCGTCAAAAGATTTTTTGTGATGTTTGTTGCTATGATGCAACAAACATGGCAGAAAACTCATTATCAGCTGGATATACTCAGCCATCTCATGAAACAACTTTCAGAGATTTACTACAAATTACAGCAAAACCACACATCCATAGCTGCATTAGTTTGTCTAAAGAATCCACTGAAACCCTCAGAGGAACTTCATGGCCTCCCTATGTTATTTAGTTGGGATTATTACTTTA
Source organism: Mastigoproctus giganteus (assembly GCF_048544385.1). NCBI lineage: Eukaryota > Metazoa > Arthropoda > Arachnida > Uropygi > Thelyphonidae > Mastigoproctus > Mastigoproctus giganteus. Next base: position 225,459,552 of record NC_143582.1, on the reverse strand, counting down.
AACAACTAGCATTAGTAGAGGCACATGATGCAAGAAAGAAAGCTTTGATTGATTGATTGATTTGGATTTTTGTGGCGCAAAAACAGCAAGGTTATAGTGCGCCAAGGAAAGGAAAGAAAGCTTATAAGGCATCAGCCTAAAAAAAAATGAGCATTATGTCAACACTTTTTCCTTGGGAAGCAAGCACTAACTATAGTGTGTAGCACTCATAAGTTTCAATTTAAATTTGTGAATTTTCTTTTTAATGAATAAACATGAATCTCCTGAAACTTGTATTTAGATTATCCCATGAAATTGACACTTTAGATTTTTAGAAGACATCCAACTGTCATCAAAGCAACAGTTCTCAGCTGAAAGGTTGACTGAAGTCAGTGCATCAACACATAATGCAGAATCCTACAGAAATTTATAGTAAATAATAATGTGGTCTTATCCTTATCTGAATATTCATAATCTCAGGACTTAAGACCACAAACCAGTTGCCCTAAAATCACAAGAATTCATCACAGGTTCTTTCAGACTGAAGAATTTGACTTTTGACAGTGTAATCAAAATGGGCAGAGGTGACAGCCATTTGTGGTTTACCAAGGTAAGACATAGCTCACAAATATGGACTTCCTGACTGTGTTTGTTGTTGTTATTGTTTTGGATTTTAGGAGCATTAGCAACTAAGGCCATATTGCTCTGAGGATATGCGGTGGTCATTCCCTGACCTTTCCGCATCCTCCGTATTTGGTGGTCATGGGCTCGAACCCCAGTCTAATTAAGAAGCATGTGCTACGCACTGCTGCTCCTGCCCACCTGGCTATGGAGGTGCCTCCTGACTGTGCTTTAAGTATATGTACAAAGTTAGTCGCTGCACACTTTTGGATCAAATGGATGGATGAAATAGTAAAGGGTTTTTTTTTTTTTTGGCTAATGCTGTATAAGCATGCTTTCTTGTAACATAATAAATGCTAATGCTAAACCTCAAAGTCATAAAAACAGAGCCAGGGATTGGGTGTGGGGGGTTGAGTTGGTATAAGTGAGTTTTGTCAGGCAAGGTTTCAATGTCTTACTGAATAGAACAAATATGACACACATTAATACTTTTTACTCAATGCTCTGCCTATTATAAGGCAGAGCAATGAGTAAAATAACCCACAGCACTAATAAAATGATAACTACATAAAAAAAAAAAAAAAACCATGAAGATTTTCATATTGCGGTAATTTGATGAAAAAAGTATGACATAAGAAAATAAATATAACTTACTTGTATCAAGAGCAAAAGAGCCAGACTAAGAATTCCCATTGTCATATCCCAGTATCTTTAAAAAAAAAAAAAAATTCAAAATAAAATTTCTTCAAATAATTCATCATGAATCACACCTGATGTTAAATGTGTATGATATATTTAACATCGGGTATATCTCAGAAGTAATATTAGAGTATACTGAACTAACTAAACCTGGTCTCGCAAATTATGAAAGCCACATCTAAATGCCATCTCACTGGATATTGTCATTCAGAATCTGATGAATTTCAGTACCCTGATGAATCGTTAAACATCCTGGGATGGTCCACTAAGAAAAATATTATTGATATGAGTGATCCACCTGCACGTACTGGGACACTAAATGAAAATATCTGATTAAAAAAAAAAAAAAAACTTAAAAATAATATAACCCTGATGGCTTTTAATAACAATAAACCTCTGAGGAATACTTTCTATAGGTTTTTGGTATGTAGAAGTTGGAATCCTGCTATACTATTTCCATATGGCTAATGATAGTTTTCTGCTTGATTACACATGGAAAGAAAACAATAACAAACATTTCATATTGAAGGCAGATGTATTATAATCTGAGAAAGAGTTCATAAGCATCAACTAAATTTAATACACATGCAATGGACTTAGAAGCCCATATATTTATATTGGTAATTAATATAAAACAAATTAAATGATTGAATAGTTTTTGTGGGAATGTAAAATTTATTTTGTGTAGAATTTTGGTGTCAATAATTTGTGTTTTTTTTTTTTTTGCATCTGCATGTTAAATTTGAATTTTGGCAACTTCTCCCTCTATATAATGAACTAAATATGAAGGCATTCTCTTCATATCAAGGCAATTAGTTGAAATTATAATTTGTTAAAACTCATAGTTGCAGGTGGTTCCTGAAAACTTCTTATAGCTCAGTTCTCTCTAGCACTACAGTTTTAATCAAAAGATGATGGGAAAAAGAAAAAGTCATGAAATAGGTGATATCAGTATTAGTAATGGAAAATGATGAAAAAACCTTCCAACACTGCCTGTCCATCTCCTCTAATAATTTGTTGCTTAATTCTTCCTTAAATTTATTCAAACTACTCACTTCCACAACACCACATGGAAGCTTGTTCAACAATCAACTACTTGTTGGCTGGATGCATGTTTCCACATATCTATCCTGCAACCATTAGCATAAGCATATGATGCAAGAAAGCAAGCTTATGCAGCATCAGACAAAAAAAACCCACTCCCATTTCACCCCTCTGTTCGTTCAAAATACCTGTCCAGCTGAGGCTTAAATTTATTTAGGCTATCAACTTCCATAACAAGGGATGGAAGTCTGTTCCACCAACCAACTACCAGCTGGCTGAAGGCAAATTTGTGCACATTTATCCTTCAGTTTAAATTTGTGCACATTTATCCTTCAGTTTAAATTTGTGCACATTTATATGTGCACAAATATCTCAACTAGAGTTAGGATGCCATCACCATTTAACTTAATCCATTCAAAGCCTTAACCACCTCGATCAAATTCTTGTAAGTGCCTAGTTTCCAGATGCTGCAATTTTCAGAACTGAAGTCTTTCTTTGCAAGAGTACCCTTTTGTTTCCCCTTACTAATCTCATTTCTCTTCTCTACACCTAATAGATCCACATTCTCCCTAAAATATCACTTCCAGATCCATATACAACACTTAAGATGTGGTCTTACCATTATAAAGCAGTGTAATTACCTTCTTATCCTTGATGGCAAAATTCCTGTATGTCATTGAAATCAGTGAGCTGTCCTAGTAGCCCATCTGCTCTGCTCTGCTCAGAGGACTTCACGTCTGACTGCACAACAGGTGTTTTTTGTTCTCTACTACCCTGAGTGTGATAGCACACAGTTGGTATGTTATCCTGAAATTACTGCTATCCATTATGTAGTGCCTTGCATTTGTCAAATATCAAATGTCACTTCTCAGCCCAACTGTCTAATTTTTCTAGATCTTAGTGCAGTAGCATACCCTGATTACTGTCATTAAGCACTCTTCTAATCTTTATATTATATGAAAGCTAAAACATTAACCCTTGTCTTCAAAAATATCAGCAACAAATAAGGATTTTGTGCGAGAGAGAGAGAGAGAGAGAGAGAGAGAGAGAGAGAGAGAGAGAGAGAGACTCTTTAGTGTTAATTTCCACTGATAAAGTGGGAAGAATTTTGTCTGGTCAGATGTTTTCAATTGAGCAGCAAATTTCCAATTACATCATATTTGATAACAGTTTTATGTAAAATTAATCACTCTTAATTTCTTATTCAAATTATTTTTTCTGGCAAACAGAACTGGAGTACTACAAGAACTGCAAAAATAAAATATTATGCAAAGGTAATCAGTTTTTAAACAAAATGCATTATTTTATGAAATGTTTTCCAATTTAAGAAGCTCACTACTGTGTGGCAAATTTTGAAGAACAAAGAATACAATAAATAATCGATAGAGGGAAGACAACTATAATGTAATACAATTATGCTACTCACCTCACATTTTTAATTTGTGAAAAGAAATGGTACACAGTTTCTAGGAATCCTTCTGACTTTGATTTAAGACCAAAAATTCCCTAAAGTTGATAAAGAACAACATTTGATTTAAGGTGAAAAATTCCTTAAAATTCCCTACAGTTAATGAACAACTGTATGTTAAATGTCCAAAGAAAATTCCATATAAAATTTAAAACAGAATATACAAAAAATAAAATAAACATTATAAAAACATTAAAAATACACATTTTCACACATTTGAAAATACACAAATAATAACTAAGAAAATATTATACTGCCAGAAGTAACTACACCTCTGTATATTTCAAAGAGACTTTTGCAAATTCATATTTAATAAATTTTCATCTTGCCTTTGGCCTCAATTACACACTGCATCCTCATGAACAGCCTCTCAAACTTTTTTTTTTTTTTTTTTTTTTTATATAACAAGGCAGTATTTTGGTCTATTTTTCCATAAATTTCGAGGCAGCCTGTCTGCCAGGACAGTTCATGTGCTTTTGTTAATGACGTACAAGAATTTTGCTAGAAGGTATCAGGAGGTGATTATCCCATTGTAGTATAAGACAATAGTCAGGCCACATCTTGAGTACTGTATACAGGTCTGGAGACCTCATTTTAAGAAGTATGTAGAGCTGCAGGACTGGGCATAGAGAAGGGCAACATAATGGGTGAGGAGAACAAAGGGGGTATTTTTACCAAGAGAGAGAGTTCAGTTATGCAAATTGCAGTGTTTGGAAACTAGGCACCTGCAAGTTGATCGGACTGAGGTGTTTAAGGCTTTGAATGGATGGAGCAAGCTCAATCAAGAGAAAGAATGCTTTTGTAAAGGTGGCTACGGTGGTCTGAGACATTATTTAAATTCAATACGGTGGGACCAACTGATGATGTTTCCAACAGCAAATTCAAAATTCAGCATTCAAAGAATTAATCTTGGAAATTACTAGACTTTTCATACCAACTAACAAATATTGTTCAAGGTTTAGAACTAAATGGATGTCAGATGAACTAATGAGACATGTGGCACAGAAGAAAAATGCATGTGATACATATAAATTAACAGGTGACATGAAAACCTATAATAGATATAAGCTGGTCTGTAACCAGGTCACAAAGGAAGATAGACAGATTACGAAAAATCTTTGGCAAAGGATGCTAAGAAACACAACAGAGTTTTTCACTTATGTAAACAATAGAAGGAAGTGGATGAATCAGATTGGTCCACTTGATATCGATGGTTCAACTGTTGATGATCCTGTAGCTAATGTAGCTAACAAACTAAATGAATATTTTGCGTCTACATTCACACATGAGGAGCTATTCAGGGAGGGGAATGCCAGAGGTAAATTACACTCTGCCAGTTAGCTAGATGATTGTTTAATAATTGAGAGCAAAGTGGAGGAAAATTGTTGAAGATAAACATAAGAAAGATACCCAGGGTGAATGGGATCTATCCAGTTATATTAAAGGAGGCAGCAAAGGAAGTAAGCAAACCATTAGCCATAATTATGAGAGCTTCCTTGGAATGTGAAAATGTTAACCCAATTCACAAAGGGGGATCAAAGGACAACACAAGTAATTACAGACTTGTTAGCATTAGCATTAGCATTAGTAGAGGCATATGATGCAAGAAAGCAAGCTTATTCAGCATCAGCCAAAAAAAAAACAAAAAAAAAAAAAAACAAAAAACCCACTCCCATTTCACCCCTCCGTTCGTTCGAAATACCTGTCCAGTTGAGCTTTAAATTTGTTTAGGCTATCAACTTCAACAACAAGTGATGGAAGTTGGTTCCAACAACCAACCACCCGCTGGCCAAAGGCAAATTTCCGCACATCTATCCGACATCCGTCCTTCCTCAATTTGAATTTATGCCCTCTGAGGTGATTATTCTGAGAAAGATGAAGAATCCCATTGGCATTGAGCATGCTCAAACCATTCAAAGCCTTATACACCTCTATCAGATCACCTCGCCGGTGCCTAGTCTCCAGATTCTGTAATTTGCAAAACTTAAGCCTTTCTTCGTAAGAGCAACCCTTTGTTCCATTTACTAATCTTGTTGCCCTTCTCTGTACCCGTTCCAGCAGCTCTACATCCTTCTTGAAATGAGGCCTCCACACCTGTATACAGTACTCAAGATGTGGCCTTACCATTGCCTTATACAAGGGAATAATCACCTCCTTATCCCTGCTAGAAAAATTCCTGTATATCATTGACAAGACACCATGAGCTACTCTTGCAGCTCGTCTGCACTGCTCAGAGAACTTCATATCTGCCTGCACAATTACCCCCAGGTCCTTTTCATTCTCCACCACTGTCAGTGTAGTACCGCAGAGTTGATACGTTGCTCTGGGGTTACTGTTTCCCATATGTAGTACTTTACATTTGTCAATGTTAAACTTCATTTGCCACCTCTCAGCCCATCTGTTCAACCTTTCCAGATCCTGTTGCAGCAGCATAGCGTCAGTAGTGTCCTTAACGACCCTGCCAACCTTTGTATCATCTGCAAACTTGGACATTAAACTTGATATCCCATCATCAATATCATTCATAAACACCGAAAACAACAACGGACCCAACACTGAACCTTGAGGAACTCCACTAATAACATTAGTCCACGTTGAGCAGTGTCCATTGATTACCACTCTCTGTCTTCTGCCACTCAACCATCCCCTTATCCATAGCAGCAATTTGCCTCCAATGCCACACTGCTCCAATTTGTGCAGCAGTCTTCCATGTGCAACAGTATCAAAAGCCTTTCTAAGATCCAAATATATAATATCAAAGTTATTCCCTGCATCCAGTTCTTTTGTGACTACATCATAGTATCCAATCAAATTGGTCAGGCAAGACCTGCCCTTAACAAAACCATGCTGCGTCTGAGCTATAACTGAATTCTTGTCTAGATGATCCTGCAGTGCTTCTTTAACCAGTGCCTCCATTAATTTACCTGGAACAGAAGTTAAACTAACAGGCCTATAATTACTTGTGTCAGCCTTTGATCCTCCTTTGTGAATTGGGGTTACATTTGCACATCTCCAGTCTATGGGTACCTCCCCTGAGTCCAAAGAAGCTCTCATAATTATGGCTAGGGGTTTGCATACTTCCTTTGCTGCCTCCTTTAATATAACTGGATAGATCCCATCCACCCCAGGTGCCTTTTTTATGTTTATCCTCAACAACCTCTCCTCCACTTTCCTCTCAGTTATTACAAAATCATCCAGCTCACTGCCAATGTTTACTTTACCTACATCATTCCCCTTCCTGAATAACTCCTCATGCGTGAATGTAGATGCAAAATACTCGTTTAGATTGTTAGCCATCTGAGCAGGATCCTCAACTGTTGAACCATTAATATCCAGTGGACCAATCTGATTCATCCCTTGCCTTTTCGAGTTCAAGTATGTAAAGAACTCTTTTCTGTTTTTCTTTGCATCCTTTGCCAAGGATTTTTCGTAGTCTGCCTTTGCCTGCCTAATCTCCTTTGTGACTTGGTTACAGACCAACTTATATCTATCATAGGCTTCCATGTCACCCATTAATTTGTATGTATCCCATGCATTTTTCTTCTCTGCCACATGTCTCATTAGTTCATCTGACAACCATTTAGGCCTAAACCTTGAACAATATTTCTTAGTTGGTATGTAAAGCCTGGTAGCCTCCAAGATTAGTTCCTTGAATGCTTCCCATTTTGAGTTTGCTGTTGGTAACATCATCAGTTGGTCCCACTGTATAGAATTTAAATACTGTCTCAGACCATCATAGTCGCCATTGTTAGTTTAACTTCTGTTCCAGGGAAATTAACAGAGGCACTGGTTAACAAAGTACTGCAGGATCATCTAGACAAGACTTCAGTTATAGCACAGACACAGCATGGTTTTGTTAAGGGGAAGCCTTGTCTGACCAATTTGATTGGATACTATGATGTGGTCACAAAGGAACTGGATGCAAAGAATAATTTTGATATCATATATTTGGATCTTAGAAAGGTTTTTGATAATGTTGCACATGAAAGACGGTTGCACAAATTGGAGCAGTATGGCATTGGAGGCAAATTGCTGCTATGGATAAAAGGATGGTTGAGTGGGAGAAGACAGAGTGGTAATCAATGGACACGGCTCTTCGTGGGCTAATGTTATTAGTGGAGTCCTCCAAGGTTCAGTGTTGGATCCATTGTTGTTTTCTGTATTTATTAATGATATTGATGATGGTATATCAGGCTTAATGTCTAAGTTTCCAGCTAATACGAAGGTCGGCAGGTTTGTTAATGACACTAATAACAGTACACTGCTGCAACTGGATCTAGAAAAGTTTAGCAGATGGGCTGAGAGGTGGCAAATGAAGTTTACTATTGATAAATGTAAAGTTCTACATATGGGGAAGCAGTAACCCCAGAGTAACGTATGAACTGTGTAGCGCTACACTGACAGTGTTAGAGAATGAAAAGGACCTGGGGGTAATTGTGCAGTCAGATATATGTTTTCTGAGCAGTGCAGATGCTCTGCAAGGGTAGATCATGGTGTCTTGTCAATGATATACAGGAATTTTTCTATCAGGGATAAGGAGGTGATTATCCCCTTATATAAGGCAATGGTCAGGCCACACCTTGAGTACTGTATACATGTCTGGAGGCCTCATTTTAAGAAGGATGTAGAGCTGCTAGAATGAGTACAGAGAAGGGCAACAAGATTAGTGAATGGAACAAAGTGTTGCACTTACAAAGGAAGGCTTAAATTTTGCAAATTACAGTGTCTGGAGACTAGGCACCTGTGAGACGATCTGATCGAGGTGCATAAGACCTTGAATGGTTTGAGCATGCTCAATGCTGATGGGATATTTCCTCTTGCTCAGAATAATCACCTGAAAGGGCATAAATTCATATTGAGGAAAGACAGTTGTAGGATAGATGTGTGGAAGTTTGCCTTTAGCCAACATGTGGTTGATTGCTGGAACAAATTTCCATTTGTCGTTGTAGAAGTTGATAGCTTAAATAGATTCAAGGCAGAACTTGATAAACATTTGGAGCGAGTGGATGGGTGAGAAATGAGAATTTTTTTTATTATTTTTTTTATTTTGGCTGACGCTGTATAAGCTTGCTTTTTTTCATCATATAACTTTACTAATGCTAATTTAATGAAGTCCAAAAGAAGTAATGGGTTCACCAAAGAGTATGCTCTCCACGTGATGTACATCTTGGCAGACTGTAAACACTGTTAGCAGCAAGTCCAGATAAACCAAATTAAGTCCACCCGTCATCAGAAGTACATCAAGTGTATATGATCACTAAATCAGAATACAGTCAAGCTGAAACTCTTGGCAGCACACAACTCAACAGAAGAGTTACAACTAAGTGAATGGCACACATTGGGAGCTGAAGAAGATAAAGCAGAGCACACTCCCATTAGCAATCAGAACAGTACTCGCATCTTACATATACTCTGCTAATAAAGTAAATATTAATCTGTTCTAATGCACAGACTGCAAGACCAACACAGATTACAAGCCGCCGTGCTGCTCCATTTGGAGCTTTTTTTTGGCTTGGCAGCCTCACTGTGTTTCCAATACTATACTCACAACATTAAAGATACAATTCACAGTAACAATGAAGTACATCCATTCAAAGTAGGCAACAATGTCCAAAGTCCATCCACACAAGAACCCTCCAAGATGTCTTTCTCAACAAAACAATTTGGGCACCGCACATCCTGTGACTAACCTGTTGAAATATTTAAATCCGTTCGAATGATCAGCCAACCTGGTTGTTTTTCAGTCAATAACAAGAGCTCATTACACAATGCAACAATTAATTTCCTTGCTCCTCTATTTGTAGCAAGATTAACCATCTTCAAAATATCTGGACAATAAAGTCTTATCTGCCTCTGTTCCTACCAGAAGTTTATCACGTCCAGGATTCAATCCACATAGATTTGGATGTTTGTTGTTTGTTATTTGGTTTTTAGGAGCATTAGCAACTAAGGCCATATTGCTCCGGGATATGCGGTGGTCATTCCCTGACCTTTCCGCATTCTCCATATTTGGTGGTGACGGGCTCGAACCCCAGTCTAATCAAGAAGCGTGTGCTACGCACTGCTGCTCCTTCCCACTTGGCTATGGAGGCACCTCATAGATTTGGAGACTCTGCTATTAAAGTGAATGCCTGGGTGAAATGGGAAGGTTTCTTTTTTTTTTTTTTTTTGGCTGATGCTGTATAAACTTGCTTTCTTGCATTATATGCCTCTACTAATGCTAATCCTCAATCTCCACTGAGTGATAACCACCAGCATTGAGCCAGACTGGTCGAGTGGGTAGCGTGCTTGCTTAAGAAATAAAAGTCACAGGTTTGAATTTTGCCGACGGTATGAGTTTTGCGATTGTCCAATATTTTTCAATGAGGAAAATATTAGACAATTACAAAAAACAAACTGAATAGCTCATACTATGTTACTATGAATAGCTCATAGTAACATAAGTGTATTCTGTTATGGACATTAAAACCACCAAAGTTTACTAAGCATTTTAAATCATACTAGAAAAAATCACACAAAAAATTATGAAATTCTACTTTTCATAATATTTTACAATATTTACTTATTATGAATATATACGAATGTAGCTTCAAATATATAATATTTGCTATATCTTTAAATGTATATCTGTCTTTATTTCATTAACAAAGAATCATCTTATTTAAGTCTAAATAAACTTACTGCCAACTGGGTAGTTGCTATGGTAATAGCTGCAGCAGAAGTAAACCCACTTATCACAGAAGCAGAAATAAAATTTACTAGAAAACCTGTAAATAATAAATGATTAAAAGTTATCCAGTGAACCTGATGGATTATGTTCTTACACATGTACTGAAAAGTGGTATGAAGTTCTATTTTTAGGTGAGTAAATGGAAAAATAATTTTAAAACTGAGGCATTTTTAGTTTATTGACAATTCATATAATAGGGTTTTAATAAATAATAAATCTAACTTAAACAAGAGTTATTTCCAATTGCTATTCAATCATTTTGAAGACATTTTTGCACATTCAGAAGTGACTAAATAATTATGAATGTATCTCATAGACAAATCCTCAATTGTGTTATGCAAAATCATTAACAACCAGTTTATTCCATGTGTATGGATTGGGGGGGGGGGCAGGGAGTAAAAGTTACACTTGGTCATTATTGCTAAAATTTTTCCATGATAAATAACATCAAGTTAACAATTTAAGATCTGAATGGCTTATAAAGATAATAATTATAATCTATATTATAAATTATAATAATAAGAATTATACCACTTTGATAAATATTCCATTACAAACAACAGACTACCAAAATGCAAGTGCAGTCACTAGCAAACAAAATTGCAAAGGAAATGTAATAATTCTAGTTAAAGCAGGAAAACAACAATGAAAGTTTCAATAAGAAATCACAAGAAACAAAAACAGAAACTACTATAATTTGCTACTTGCTTTATTTTCACTTGTTTTGTTTTATGGAACAATTATATTAAAACATTCTGTAGTTGTCTTCAATGCTCTTGGAGTATTGAAGACAAGTACAGAATGTAGCCAACTTGTTTTTGCACTGCAAAAGCAAAAATAACAGTAGGAGTGTTATAGACCTAATGACTCGAATGAGTACAATGAACACTTGTACAGAGAAATAGAGTGGGCTAGTAAATCAGAATGTCTTATAATGGGGGATTTTAACTTCCCAGATATTGACTGGAACTTGTGGGTTGGTCACTCACACACTAGTCAGACTTTTGTGGATTTATTGGATGATTATTTTCTGCAGCAGCATGTTCGAGAGGCAAACAGAGAGAGTAATACTCTTGATCTGGTTATCAGCAGTGATCATTCACGTATTAAGAATTTGCAGATAAAAGGAACCACTAGGTGGCAGTGATCACAGTGTACTGATGTGGGATTTACTTAAAGATATAATTACCATCAGGGTTTAGGCCTAAATGATTATCTAATGAACTAAAGGAAAGGGTTTTTGCTTCCGTAAAGGTGAGTACAGTAGTCTCAGACAGTTTTTAAATTCTGTACAGTGGGATCAACTGACGATGTTACCAACAGTAAATTCTAAGTGGGAAGCATTCAGGGAATTAATCGTGGATGCTACTAAAAGTTTTATATCTATTAAGAAATATTGTTCAAGGTTTAGGTCTAAATGGTTATCAAATGAACTAATGAGACTTAACAGAGAAGAAAAATGCATGGGATGCATATAAATTATCAAGCGACTCAGAAGCCTATGGCAGATATAAGTTAGTCTGTAATCAGGTCACAAAGGAGGTTAGGCAGATTACGAGAAATTGTTGGCAAAAGATGCTAAGAAAAACAGCAAGGATTTCTTTACTTATATAAACTCTAAAAGGAAGGGGATGAATCTGATTGGACCACTTGACATCGATGGTTCGACTATTGATGATCCTGCTCAGATAGCAAACAAACTGAATGAGTATTTTGCATCTACATTCACACATGAGGAATTATTAAGGTTTGAAAATGGCAGAAGGTTATCAAATTGTAGCAGGGTACTTAATGATTTTGTAATAACTGAGAGCAAAGTGGAGAAGAAATTGTTGAAGTTAAACATAAGAAAAGCACCTGGGGTGGATGGGATCTATCCAGTTATATTAAAGGAGGTGGCAAAGCAACTAAGCAAACCCTTAGCCATAATTATGAGAGCATCCTTGGACTCAGGGGAGAAGTTCCCACAGACTGGAGATGTGCAAATGTATCCCCAATTCACAAAGGGGGGATCGAAGGGTGACACGAGTAATTACAGACCAGTTAGTTTAACTTCTGTTCCGGGTAAAATAATGGAGTCACTGGTTAAAGATGCATTGCAGGATCATCTAGACAAGACTGCAGCAATAATTCAGAAACAGCATGGGTTTGTTAAGGGAAAGTCTTGTCTGACAAATTTGATTGGATATTATGATGTGGTTACAAAGGAACTGGATGCAAAAAATAATTTTGATATCATATATTTGGATTTCAGGAAAGCTTTTGACACTGTTGCGCAGGGAAGACTATTGTACAAATTGGAGCAGAATGGTATTAAGGGCAATGGTATAAAAGGATGGTTGAGTGGGAGAAGAAAGAGGGTGGTAATTAATGGGTGCTGCTCTTTGTGGACTAATGTTATTAGTGGAGTCCCACAGGGTTCGGTGTTGGGTCCACTGTTGTTTTGTATATTTATCAATGAAATTGATGAAGGTATATCAGGCTTAGTGTTGAAGTTTGCAGATGATACGAAGGTTGGCAGGGTTGTTAATGACAGTAATGACAGTGTGCTACTGCAACAGGATCTAGATAATTTGGGCAGATGGGCTAAGAAGTGGAAACTGAAGTTTAACCTTGACAAATGCAAAGTACTGCATATGGGTAGAAGTAACCCGAGAGAAAAGTACCAACTGTGTGGTACTACACTTAATGTGGTAGAAAATGAAAAAGACCTGGGAGTAATTGTGCAGTCAGATATGAAGTTTTCTGAGCAATGCAGACAGGCTGCCAGCACAGGTCATGGGGTTTTGTCAATGATATATATGAATTTTGTTAGCAGGGAAAAGGAGGTGATTGTCCCTCTGTATAAGGCAATGGTCAGGCCATGCCTTGAGTACTGCATACAGGTCTGGAGGCCTCATTTTAGGAAGGATGTCTATTTGCTTGAGCGTGTACAGAGAAGGGCAACAAGATTGGTGAGGGGAATGAAGGGATCCTCTTACCAAGAGAGGCTTAAGTTCTGCAAATTGCAGTGGCTGGAGACTAGGTACCTGCGTGGTGATCTGATTGAGGTGTATAAAGCCTTGAATGGGTTGAGCACGCTGAATTCTGATGGGATCCTTCCACTTGTTCAGATTACGAACCTAAGGGGGCATAAATTCAAATTAAGAAAAGACAGATGTAGAATAGATGTGCGGAAATTTGCCTTTAGCCAGCAGGTGGTTAATTGCTGGAACAAACTTCCATCTGTCGTTGTGGAAGTTGATAGGTTAAATAAATTTAACCTATCAACTTCCATTTAACCTATTTTTTTTTGGCTGATGCTGCACTTGCTTTCTTGCATCACATGCCACTACTACTACTACAGTCAGACATGAAACCTAAACTTTTGGTTGATATCCTGTTTTTTGTTGGTTAATATTTTAGTTTGCTTATAACTACAACAATGTAGTTATAAGCAAACTAAGTTCATTATAAAATGCATTAATCTTATATTGCAAATGCATGTCCCTATAAAGTCACCTCATTATTAATCTTTCACTTCAACTTCAATACTGAAGTAACTTGTGACTTGCATTCACAGTTTATAATCAGTATTTCATAGCACACAACAACATACAAAACTGATACTATTAACCAAAGAAATCAGTTGCATTTATATAAATAAAAGTATAATAAAAGGAAATAAAAATAAATAAATGAATAAATATAAATAAAAAAAAATTCTCTATACATGAAGTGCTAATGCAATAGCAAGGCAAAATGTAATGACTTGCATTCAAAACTATAAAGAGTGATGCATTTTACAGCAACTTTAATTTACATGTAGCTACATAAGAAACTGAAGCCACTGTCATACCTGCACAAAAATGCTTTATAGCTCACACAGGAGAGGATTCAGACCTTGGCTTATTTGACTAAATTTAGGCTATCAAGAAAGAAAATTCGGCTGCACATGATATCTTACAAAACCCAGAAAGAATGGAGAAAACTGTGTTAAGTTTCCATCCTATTTTGGTATTACTATCAGCAAATGATCCAAGGAAGCAGCTTATACAGCATCAGTCAAGAAATTAATAATAATAATAAATAAATTAAATTAAATTAAATAAACTAAAAAGCAAACAAAACACTTCTCAAATCAAGTCCATCCCCTATAATAATTTGTATAATTTTTCACTAAAATTTATTCAAACTACCCACTTCCACATCAGATGGAAATTTGCTCTCAATCCATTGGTTGAGAGCAAGTTTAAACATATCTATCCTGAAACATCCTTCAGTTTAAATTGATGCTCCTTTATATGGGTTCACTGAGCAAAGAGTGGTGATGTGATCAACAATTAGCTTAATCCATCCATTCATTCAAAGCCTTAAAAATCTCAATCAGATCTTATAAAGGTATCAGTTTCCAGATGCTAAAATTTGCAGAACTGAAGTCTTTCTTAGTAAGAGTACCCTTCTGTTCCCCTCACTAACCTTGCTGCTCGTCTGTGCATCCATTCCAACAGATACATATCCTTCCTAAAATAAGTCTTCCAGACCTGTATACAGTACTCAAGATTTGGCTTTACCATTGCTTTATACAGAATAATAATAATTACCTCCTTATCACTGCATTACAACCAGGTGCTTTCTGTTCTCGAAACCTTGAGTGTGGTAAAAAAAGTTGGTATGTTATTCTGAGATTACTGCTACTCATATACAGTACCTTGCATTTGTCAATGTTAAACTTCATTTGCTACTTCTCAGCTCATCCTGACTAATTCTTCTAGATCTTGTTGCAATAGCATACCCGATCATTGTCATTAACCACCCTTTTGTTCTCTTCAATCTTTACATCATCTGCAAACCTAAGACATTAAGAACAATATGTCTTCATCAGTATCATTAATAAATATTGGAAACAACAATGGGCACAGCGCAGAACCGTGGGGACTCTACCAATAACATTAATCCAAGAAGAGTGATGTCCATTGACAACCATTCTGCCTTCTCCCAGTCAACCATCCTTTATCTATAGTAGTAGTAGCTTCCTTTAATGATACACCGCTCCAATTTGCACAGCAGTCTTTTATGTTCTGGTTTAGCATTAGTAGAGGCATATGATGCAAGAAAACAAGTTTATGCAGCATCAGCTAAAAAAAAAAAAAAAAAAACACGCTCCCATTTCACCCCTCCGTTCGTTCCAAGTACCTGTCCAGCTCAGCCTTAAATTTATTTAGGCTATCAACTTCCACAACAAAGGATGGAAGTCTGTTCCACCAACCAACCACCCGCTGGCTAAAGGCAAATTTTCACACATCTATCCTACATCTGTCTTTCCTCAATTTGAATTTATGCCCTCTCAAATGATTATTCTGAGCAAGAGGAAGAATTCCATCAGCATGAGCATGTTCAATCCATTCAAGGCTTTATACACCTCAATCAGATCACTATGCAGGTGCATAGTCTCCAGACACTGTAATTTGCAAAATTTAAGACTTTCTTCATAAGAGCAACCCTTTGTTCCATTTCACTAATCGTGTTGCACTTTTCTGTATTCGATCCAACAGCTCTACATCCTTCTTAAATGAGGCCTCCAGACCTGTATACAGTCTCAAGGTATGGCCTGACCATTGCTTTATATCTCCTTTTCTCTGCTAGAAAAATTCCTGTATATATCATTGACAAGACACCATGAGCTACTCTTGCAGACCGTCTGTACCACTCAGAAAGCTTCATATCTGCCTGCACAATTACCCTCAGGTCCTTTTCGTTCTCTATCACTGTCAGTGTAGTACCACAGAGTTGATACGTCACTCTAGGGTTGCTGCTTCCCATATGTAGTACTTTACATTTGTCAATGTTAAACTTCATTTGCCACCTCTCAGCCCCTCTGCTCAACCTTTCCAGATCCTGTTGCAGCAGCATAGTGTCAGTAGTATCCTTAACAACCCTGCCAACCTTTGTATTGTCTGCAAACTTGGACATTAAGCTTGATATACCATCATCAATATTATTTATAAATACAGAAAACAATAATGGACCCAACACAGAACCCTGTATAGGGAATCCACTAATAACATTAGTCCACGATGAGCAGTGTCCATTAATTGCCACTCTGTCTTCTGCCACTCAACCATCCCTTTATCCATAGCAACAATTTTCCACCAATGCCACACTGCTCCAATTTGTGCAGCAGTCTTCCATGTGCAACAGTATCAAAAGCCTTTCTAAGATCCAAATATATAATATCAAAGTTATTCCCTGCATCCAATTCTTTTGTGAATACATCATAGTATCCAATCAAATTGGTCAGGCAAGACCTTCCCTTAACAAAACCATGCTGTATCTGAGCTATAACTGAATTCTTGTCAAGATGATCCTGCAGTGCTTTAAGCAGTGCTTCCATTAATTTTTCTGAAACAGAAGTTAAACTCACAGGTCTATAATTACTTGTGTCAGCCTTTGATCCTCCTTTGTGAATTGGGGTTACATTTGCACATCTCCAGTCTGTGGGTACCTCCCCTGAGTCCAAGGAAGCTCTCATAATTACGGCTAACAGATTGCTTACTTCCTTTGCTGCCTCCTTTAATATAACTGGATAGATCCCATCCACCCCAGGTGCCTTTCTTGTATTTATCTTCAACAATTTCTCTTCCACTTTACTCTCAATTATTACAAGATCATCTAGCTCACTGCCAGTGTTTACTTCATCTATGGCATTTCCCTTTCTGAATAACTCCTCATGTGTGAATGTAGATGCAAAATATTCATTTAGTTTGTTAGCTACCTGAGCAGGATCATGAACAATTGAACCATCGATATCAAGTGGACCAATCTGATTCATCCCCTTCCTTCTAGAGTTTACATAAGTAAAGAACTCCTTGCTGTTTTTCTTTGCATCCCTTGGCAAAGATTTCTCGTAATCTGCCTTCGCCTGCCTAACCTCCTTTGTAACTTGGTTACAGATCAACTTATATCTATCATAGGCTTCTGTGTCACATGTTACTCTAAATGTATCCCATGCATTTTTCTTCTCTGCCATATGTCTCATTAGTTCATCTGACATACATTTAGGCCTGAACCTTGCACAATATTTCTTAGTTGGTATGTAAAGCCTAGTAGCTTCCAGATAAGTTCTTTGAATGCTTCCCATTTTGAGTTTGCTGTTGGTAACATCATCAGTTGGTCCCACTGTATAGAATTTAAATACTGTCTCAGACCACCGTAGTCGCCTTTACGAAAGCAATAACCCTTCCCTTTACCCCTGATGGTAGTTACCTCATTGAGTAAATCCCACTTCAGCACACTTTGATCACTGCCACCTAGTGGTTCCTGTATCTGCAGGTTCTTAATGCATGAAGAATCACTACTGATAATCAAATCAAGAGTATTACCCCTTTAGTTGCCTCCCTAACATGCTGATTTAGAAAACAATCATCCAATAAATCCACAAAAGCCTTGCTAATGTATGAGTGACCAACCCACAAATTCCAGTCAATATCTGGGAAATTAAAATCCCCCATTATAAGACTCTGATTTACTGGCCACTATTTCCCTGTACAGTTTCTTATTATACTCATCAGAGTCATTAGGCACACTCCTACTCTCAATTTTGATCTCCCAATGCTTATGTCACACCAAACTGACTCGACACTGCACTGTCCAGCGATGTCGACTGGCTTCACTTCCTTGGATTTTATGTGTTTCTTAACTAATAGCAAAACCCTTCCTCCCTTCCTATCCTGTCTATCCTTTCTGTAGACGTTGTACTCCCCAAGTTCCAGTTCTGCATTACTTATATCTGTGTAACACCACGTCTCTGATATCCCAACAATATCCGCCTTTGATGCTTTGAGCAATACCTCAAATTCATCAAATTTATTTACCAAACTCCTAGCATTGGTGTACACGCAAGTATGCATGCACCTGTTCTTTTTCTTAGCTACCCTAACACAACCCAAGTGTTTACGTGTACCCAATGACTCCCAGCAGTCTCTGAAATATCCTGAATCTTAGTTTCCAGGCTCATTCCATTGCTGCTCATTCCAATAGAAGCAGTGCAAGAATCGCTTTCACCTCTGCCAGTGGCTACTGTTAATCTATTAGTCCTTGTCCCTCCAATCTAGCAGTTTTCCAACCCACCTAACACTGCCTCAATAGCATCAGCAAATATTCTTGCACCCTTTCTATTTAAGTGTATCCCATCCCTGTAGAAGCAGTCTCTCCTGTTAACAAGTACAGACCAGGCTGAAAAAAATTCTACCCCTTGAGCCTTGCACAATCTTTCCAGGACCAAATTGATCAACAGGGCTCTCATCATATACTCCCTCCTATCGTGTCTGGGCAGAATTGCAGACACTTTCAAATTCAATCCTAATTCACGGCTTTTTTTCAACAGTGACCTGTATTTGTTAAGTAATTCTGCCAGTCTTCTACTCTTAATATCATTAGTGCAAACGTGTACAACAATATCACCCTTTGTGCCCTTAATTTACTGGCTCACTGTCTGTATAGTTGTTTGTTATACTCTTCACAGTCATTTGGCCTATAACTTCCTATTCCCATTTTTGTTTTCCAAGTGCTTTATGTCAAACCAAACTGACTCCACATTGCAGTGGCCATCCATGTCTACTGGGTGCTCTGCCTTAATTTCTAAGTACTTCTTAACCAGAAGCATAATTCCAGGCCTCCCATATTCCCATCTTTTCTGTTCTTTCTGCGAGGGACCACTTGTTAATAAAAATGAAAAAATGTGCTTTCTGCTGTGTGATAGCCCCAGTAAGAGTCTCTGGTAGAAAGTTATCCCTGGCGTGCCTCCTCGTGGCCAAGGCTGAGAGTCAGGGGGAGGGGATCAGGTGTCCCCTGGCTGCGAAGTCACCAGGAGCTGAAACTCAACATAACACCACACATACTTACACACCTATATACACACACTTGCCGGCCTTGGCTTTTTGCCTTTTCAGATGCTACAGCGGTATATAAGGGAAATCCTGGAGACCGCAATTAAAACAAATACACTTTGACCTTGACCTTTCTACAAGGACTGCACTTACCATATTCAAATTCCACATCTCTTATATCTGGATGGCACTATGTCTCCAATAGCCCCACAACATCCACATTTCATGACCTAGCCAATACTTCAAATTCATTAAGTTTCTTAACTATACTCCTAGCATTAGTATTCATGCACCTGTTTCTGCTCATGGTAACTCTAACACAGTCAACTTACGTAAGGGTTGCATTACACAGAACTCTACGTAAGTTGGAATTTCCCTTAATGCTTAAGCAGTACTCACAAATTTGATTGAAACAAAAAAGAAATGTTCAATGAACATGTAAATAGAATTATTTATTACATTTTTTTTTTTATCTCATGCGCAGGAAAAATTAAAGTATACAAAACAAAAATTTCAAAATTATAAAATTACAAAAAGAGAGGAGACAGACATAACATCAGCAAGTTTTACCTTTCGAGTGTCGTTGTCACAATTAATTCTCCAGCTTATAAGTAAGCTGCTGGGGAAGTTGAAGGCTGTGGAGATTTAAACACTGGTTTTTTTCTAACACATCACAAAATTTCTCTGCAGCTGCAGAATCGGAACTGGTGACTTCACTGCATACTGTAATGTTTTGGAAACCAGCGCGATGCTTGAACCTGTTAAACCACACATTGCTTGCCACGAAAGTGGCTTGGAGTTCGCCATACTTATCCTTAATATCTTCATAAATACTTCTTTCTTTTGTTTGAATGGCCATTAGACCCAGGGGCACTTGCTGAATCTGATTTTTGATCCATATTATTAATAAATTTTCCATCTTTGATATAGCACTTGAACACTGTTGATCTTAAATGCGTTGATCCTTTAACATGTTCTTTTATATGTGTACTGTCCCTTAAAATAATATTCACTGTTGAAGCAGTGAGACCTAATTTTGTGCAAAAGAAGACAAACTTTGTCCTGCTTCGTAATTCTTAATCATTTTCATTTCTAAATCAATTCTGTTTTGTTTCTTAGCACTGCCAGCACTTTCCATTCGTCCCTTTCCCTTCACCATTGTAATAAGCAAATAAGAATGAAGAGAAGATTCTGAAAATTTATTTATGTTTTTAATATGATTGAAGATTTCAGTGAAGGGGAACTCATTTCACCATAATACGACAATGTAAAAACCCACAGAATTCCAGTTATCAGTATTATCGCAAATGCAATAAGATCGAGTTTACTACCTGTTTATAACAGATTGCGTTAACAGAAAAACCCAATAAACTGAAAAGTGCAACTGTTTTATGGTAGTGACCTCCAGAAATGTGTTTTAGAAAAATATCACAAAGGCATTCAAAATTGATTCTTATAATGGAGAGTGCACTTAGTTAGAGAGAGAAAGAGCTTAGTTATATAGCAAAAATTAACTTCCAAGGTCTTGGAATGAATTACCAAAAAACAGTGTTATTGGGTTCACATTATGATATTTTTGTGATGCCATTATTCCTACGGGATGCAAAATACATCTCCATGATTTTTTTAAGTTTGCACCAGCTGGAAAAAACTTACGTCAAGTTGAATTTCCGTATGTCAAGTATTATGTTAGCTGGGGAGTAGTTGTAGTTTATTAGGCTGTTCGTCTACATTACTATATGCTAATAATACATTAATGTAGACGAAGAGCCTAATAAATTATATTATTATTTTTCACATGATACAAGAGTGGTTTTAATATAACAATAACCTTAATGGAAAACATTAAGGTTATTCATAATGTCCTTCCCTAACTATATTCAAAAATCATTCCATTATGACAAAACGTTTGAACTATATCATTTGAATATCATACAGAATATATTATTTCATGTATCATCAAATATCATTTAATTATATTATTCAAGTGATATAGCTGAATTATCAGTAGTTAGTATCTACTAATTCAACATTTTGATTACTGAAATCTCTTGATCAGGAATCATTCATTATGGAAATAATTTAATTATACCCAACACTATCACTAATTAGTTTAATTTCATAGAATTTAAGAAAGAACAATTTCTTTTACTTATTTGTTTACTTTGCAGTGATTACAATGGGTTTCTGGTCCATAAAGATTTTAAAAACAACATTTTGGAATTCAAAAGTACATCACCAAGGGTGTCAAGACTAATACTCAAGATTTCTAAGAGGTACAAGCTAAAGATTATAAGGATTTATGCACCAACATCGAGCCATGATGATGAAGAGGTTGAAGAAATGTACACTCAAATTGAGTCTTCTAGATGAGCAGAAAACCCACTACACTATTATTATGGGGGACTTCAATGCTAAGGTTGGAAAAAGACAAAACAGCGCAGAAAGAGGAACTATAGGAAATTTTGGAATTGGTGAAAGAAATAAAAGAGGTGAAAGACTTGTGGAATTTGCAGAATCTCAAGGAATGTCAGTAATGAACACTTTTTTCAAGAAAAGGGTGAACAGAAAGTGGACATGGAAGAGTCCAAATGGATTAACAACTAATGAAAACGACTTCATCATCACTAACAGAAGATATATTGTTAATGATGTTACCGTCCTGAATAAGGTAAATGTTGGAAGTGATCACAGAATGGTAAGATGTACACGATATAGATGTAGGAAAGGAAAGGAAAAAACTGACTCGAGTAAATAATACAAAGGTCTTTGAAATAACAGAGGAGGAGAAAAAGCAGTATGTACTGGAACTTAAGAACAAGTTTGAGCTTCTGCAGACTGCTCAGGACCAAGATATCGACGAGGAATATTACAACTTTCTGAAAGTGAGTGAGTTTCTAAAGCCCAAGAAACCTATAGGGAAACAGAAATCCAAAGAAGAAAAAATTAGTCAAGAAACACTTGTCATGATGAACCAAAGACGACAAATGAAGAGCAAGAAAAACACTGACAGGGAGAAAATTGAGTATACTGAGTTATGCAAAGCCATTAGAAAGAGACTCAGAGAGGACATAAGAAGATTTAACACAAGAAAAGTAGAACAAGCATTAAAGGAAAACAAAGGATTTAAATCAGCAGCCATGAGCAGTAATACAGAAAGACAAATGATACTGAAACTGAAAAATAGCGATGGTGTACTTATAAACAACAGAGAAGGCATAATTCAAATAACAGAAGACTACTATAGAGAATTACACAAGGAGCGAGGGAATGATACCAGCAGTGGGGAAGATGGATTGCAAAGTAGCAACACATACGACATACCCAATATTCTTCCTGATGAGGTAGAACATGCATTGAAGAAAATGAAGAATCAGAAAGCCCCGGGGGAAGATGAAGTTACTGTAGAGTTGTTAAAATTGGGAGGAAGAGACATAACAAAAACTGGCAAGGCTCTTCACAAAGTGCATTAGAAAAGGTGTGATGCCTAAGCAGTGGAATAATGCAATCATAGTTTTGCTGCATAAGAAAGGAGATAAATCAGAAATTGGAAATTATAGACCAATTAGCTTGTTATCCCATATCTACAAGTTGTTCACAAGGGTCATTACTAACAGATTAGAAAGAATACTTAATGAGAATCAACCGAAAGAGCAAGCTGGCTTTAGGACAGGATTCTCAACTATGGATCACCTTTACGTAATATCACAGCTAATGGAGAAAGCAAATGAATATAAAACACCATTATGCCTGGCATTTGTGGATTATGAAAAGGCATTTGACTCCATACAGCATAAGGCAATGTTTCGGGCACTGGAAAGACAAGGCATAGATACTCCATATATTATGATTTTGAAGAAAATATATGAGAGTGCTACATCCTTTATTAGACTAGACAAAGAGAGTAGCAAATTTAAAATCGAGAAAGGAGTTCGACAAGGAGACACAATATCTCCGAAGCTGTTTACTGCTGCCCTTGAGGAAGCTTTCAGAAGATTAGACTGGTCGCAGAAAGGAGTCAATGTGAACGGAGAGTACCTAAACCATTTACGATTTGCAGATGACATTGTGGTCATAAGCCACGATCAAAAAGAATTAGAGGAAAATCTTAATCAGTCATGCACAGTTAGTAAGGATTTTGGACTAAAGATGAATATGGCTAAAACAAAAGTAATGATGAACAAGTATGCCACGGAAAGGGAAATAATGATTGAAGGAGCAGTAATTGAAAAGGTGGAGTCATATACTTATCTGGGACAAGTTATTAGCTGTAATAATGATAAATGGCTGGAAGTCAAGAGAAGAATAAATTTTGGATGGATAGCATTCAGGAAATATAGTCACATACTGAAGAGCAATATCCCAGTTTGTCTGAAACGTAAAGTAATGAATCAATGAATACTCCCCACCATGACTTATGGAAGTGAAACTTGGGCACTCACCAAAAGAATGGAAGAGAAGCTAAGAACTACACAGCGAAGAATGGAACTAATTATATTGGGAATCAGACTGTTAGATAAGAAGAGAAACACATGGATTAGGCAGCAAACTCAAGTAAAGGACATTCTTATCAAAACTAAAGAACTAAAATGGTCTTGAGCTATGTGTCCTGCAGTAAAAGTGCTACATTTACTGCAGGACACATAGCTCGAAGACATGATGACAGATGGACTAAGAAAATAACAGAATGGTACCCAAGAGGAGCTAGAAGAAAACCTGGAAGACAAAGGCGGAGATGGATAGATGAAATTCATGAGTTTTTGATTAGTAAATGGATGGCCAGTGCTCAAAACAGAAGGAACTGGAAAGTTGCTGGAGAGGCCTTCATCCTGCAGTGGATTGAAAATGGCTGATGATGATGACAATGCTGATAAATTGAGCACTTTCTTTTCACCAGAAATATCCTTTCATCCAGTATAGTTAAAGATTAAAATATGATAAAAAATTAAATTAAACAGTGTTTCTGGAATTTTTAAAACCAGATTTTATATATCCCAAGCATACACTCCATACATACGTTACATTGCATATATGAAGCTGTGAGCATTGAATTCTGGAATGTATTTACATTCCAGAATTCAATGGAATTCAATAAAATTTTGAAATTACTGATATGGTAAAAAATAAAGTACTTACCTAAATTTAGAAATCCCATAATAAGCTGTATACATCCTGTAAGGAACGTCATTAAAATAACATATGTAATTCCACCTTCTGACACATGTTCTCCAGTCAGAAGGGACATGATGGCAGTTGGACCAACTGTCAGATCCTTGCAGCTTCCAAATATAACATACATGAAACAGCCCATAAAAGCTGTATAGAGTCCATACTTACATGAAAAAAAAATACATTAATAATTCTTTTTTTTTTTTTCCAGTTAAGGAACACTAAATAAAAACATCTATAGACTATTCTTATATATATATATATATATATATATATATATTTTTAAAATTAAATAAAATAAAACATAAGCCAGTAGTATGGCAAAAACTGTAGAGCGAAAATTAACATAAAAATAACCAAATAAATGGAAAAGAATAAAAGTTAGACATAAATAATAGCCCAGAAACCCCTATATAATTTTGAACTTTAAATCCAATTAACATGATGTATATAAAATTTAGAATAATTCCAATTACATATTAATTTAGCGGTACCCCCCCCCCCCCCCCGAGAGGTACCAGTTCCAAAAGACGTGAAATGTCACCAAAAAGGGTGATATTTTAATTTAAAATATATTTCGGCTTCATATGGAGGAATTGTGAGTCGCTACCTCTAATGAATGCTCAATTATTTATTTATTTACTTTATTATAATTTAACTTTTGTCAATATTTAATGGTAGTATAATTCTTACACCTTCACTGTCTTATCATACTTTCAGTTTCGTTTTAGATTTAGTTCTCGGCATGTCTCAACATATATTTTTCCTTTCAACACAAGCATTTGGTATTAGCTCCCTTTTATACTAATGCATACAAATGCCAGAGCCCTTACTACAAGGTTGGGCTTCACAACCTCAACAAGCTTAGTGTTATTTAATAACTTTCTCTATGCTTTTTTTTTTATCTTTCTGCTGTCTCATTCTAAATTTCTTCCTGTTCGTTAAATTATTAGTGCAATACGAGGGTGAAACGAACATTCCTACTATCCTACTTCTATTGCTATTTTTCATCTTTATTTATTTAAAATACTCCTTTTCCCTTCCACATCCTCATACCATTTGCTTGTTCCAAATTTATTTTTAAAATACACTGATTTCTTATCTATACAAAATGAAATCCTACACTAAAT
The DNA here is from genome assembly GCF_048544385.1 of Mastigoproctus giganteus. Lineage (NCBI taxonomy): Eukaryota > Metazoa > Arthropoda > Arachnida > Uropygi > Thelyphonidae > Mastigoproctus > Mastigoproctus giganteus. Next base: position 225,433,845 of record NC_143582.1, on the reverse strand, counting down.
TCCACATATTTACATATTGATATTAAAATTTTTTATCCCAACTCGATGCTTATATTAAACATATTGATATTAACTATTTTAAACATATTGATATTAACGTTTTTATCCCAACTCAATACTTATTTTTAACTAAATTAATTTTTACCTAAATATATTACACTGCATTGGGACTACCTTGTCCATACAGTATTAAAAAGTGCTAATTTCATTTCATTCCTTTTTGGCCTTTCACATTTCTTCTACTATTATGGACAAGTATTGAAATGCAGTTCCTGATACACGGTCAGGTGTAGTTCCCTGATGTAATACCTGATCATGTATCAATATTTATCTCTGCTGACATCAGATCAAGCATTTTTGCATTATTAGATCTTTTACTAAAATTGCTCCCCCCCATATATCTGATGACAGCTATACCCTTTCCATTTTATTTTTATTTGCATTTTATTAATATTTTGTACTAATTTTACTTTACAGTTCCCCCACTTTATATTGGCTTGGCAATTCAGCACATAATTTACTTAATTCATCATAACCTCTAGGATATTAACATTCTTTCATCTTTCACTAATCTACTACTCTTCTTTTTCTACTTTCCTCACCCTTATAGTTACTGGCACCTTGTGTAACTTTTTTCACATCCATTTATACTTACTCAATTTAATTTAATATTAATACAAATTACATATACTCTTGCATCCTTTAATGCTGCTTTGCACTTTTAGGTGCATCTGCCCTACCTAATTTATTAATCTTGCTTTCACCAAAAACCATTTCATCTACTGTTTACCTCTTTTCTATGTGACTCTTGAAACTTTTCTTTTAAAGAGTTACATTAAAAGGCCTGCTGATGGTGGCCATTTTACAAAAAAGGCCACCATCAGCAGGAAATAAAAACTGTCCAACCATAATGGCAAGTTTCGGATTTCATAACTTGTATATTATTAACACTTTAACACAAGTCAAGTATCATTGTTTTTGGGATCCCAAACTAAAGCAGAGCAAGTCATGTGGAGTCTTGTCAATGATATACAGGAATTTTGCTAGAAATGGTCAGACCACACCTTCAGTACTATGTACAGGTCTGGAGGTCTCATCTTAGCAAGGATACAGAGTTACTAGAACGAGTACAAAGAAGAGTAACAAGTTTAGTGAGAGGAACAAATGGGTGCTCCCAAGAAAGGCGTAAGTTCTGCAAATAGCAGTGTCTAGAGATCTAGGCACCTGTGAGGTGATCTGACTGATGTCTATAAGGCCTTGAATGGTTTGAGAAGGCTCAATGTGGATGGAATTCTTCCTCTTGCTCAGATTACGAACCTGAGGGAGCATAAATTTAAATTAAAGGGGAAAAAGTTTAGACTAGATTGTAGGAAGTTTTCTTTTACCAGTGAGTTACTGATTTCTGGAACAAGTTGCCTTCACAGGTAGTTGAGGCTGAGAGTGTGAGAGTGTGAAGAAATTCAATTCAAGGTCAATTAGATAGTTACCTACATGAGGAGTGTTAGTTTATATAATCACTTTTAGCATTAGTAGAAGCATATGATGCAAGAAAGCAAGCTTATGCATATTAGGGAACAATACAAGTATAACACAATTTTTGTGTTGGCTCATGCACAATTTCATCCGCGAGTAACACCAGGTGAATACAAGTTTAAGAAGCTTAAAAAATGTCAAATGTGTGAGAGCTATATTTCCCATTTACTGTAGTTGTATTGGTCAGAGACACACACTGTTGTCATTCCTGTATTCACAAGATAACAGGTGATATTATAAGCCAACTCATGTTTTCAGGGGCTCACATTTTTCTGTTTGAACAGAAATTTCGTGAGGCATGATAGTGTGAGCAGAGAAGCACATTTCTGGATATCACCACCATAAAACAATTTGCAGTTCCTGGTTTATTGGGCTTTTCTGTTAGTGCAATCTATTATAAATGGGTAGTAAATTCAATCTTATTGGATTTGCAATAATACCGATAGCTGGAATTCTGTGGAAATGTGTTTCATCTTCCATGAAATCTTCAATAATATAAAAAACTTAAATACATTTTCAGAATTTTCTCTTCATTCCTATTTTTTTAAGCTTTAAACTTGTTACTTCATATCTGACTTGTGCAATTTGTTCGTCGTTATTGATTGCTTATCTTTTTTTACTGTTTTAAATTTTACAATCAAAAAAAAAAAAAAAAAAAAAAGGATCAGTGGACATAAATTAATTAGTATGCATATACAGTAGACTCTCGATTTTCCAGGATAGATGATAAAAAAGAATCCTGGATAATCGATTTCCTTTCCCGGTTAATTCAAAAATACAGCAAGTCCCCAACATACGTAAGAAATACGTTGCAGGACTTCTTATGTAAGTCGAGTTTTACGTAACTCGGGGAAGACTAATAAAATATTTCTACTATATCCATGATATATATATATATACCAAAATTAGGCCGACCGGGCTAGCTGGGTGGGTAAAGTACCTGCCTAGCAACCCAAAGGTCGTGGGTTCGAATCGCACCTTGGGCTTGGATCAGAGTACTGCAAAAACTTTGAGAGGTGCATTATGGCCACAGAAGCCGATGCGCCAACAACTACCAAAAAAAAAAAAAAAAATACCAAAATTACAAAAACCACATATCTTCAGAAGCATGAAAAAAAATAGTTATATATTTTTCTATTAATTAGTTTTCAATTAATTATTTATATATTTTTCAGTTATATATTTTTAATTAGTTCAATTAAAAACTATCTGGGGACAGCGATGAAGTGGCCTGAGTGGCACATAAGAAAAGAAAAAAAGGAAGAAAAAATACGTTATTACACTGTAAAAACTGATATGTATTTAGTAGCCTTGGTTATTATAGTTGACTTCATTGGTGCCAATCCCTTCTTGTATTCTGTCTTCGTCCTTTATTGTGTTTACAGTTGATGCTGACAAATCTGAATTCTGTGCGATACTTGTTAATGTTTTACCATTTTCATACATCCTTATTATTTTAGTTTTCTAATCCAATTCTATCGCTTTCGTTTTCTTGGTAAATTAACTAGTACTGCTGTCACTTATTCTCTTAGTCGGCACCATGATAATGGTCAAAATTAAATTTTCTGTAAAGAATTTCACAGGATTGGGGGGGGGGGCTTTTCTGTTATTGCAATTCATTATAAATGGGTAGTAAACTATCTTATTGCATTTGCGATAATATCGATAGCTGGAATTCTGTGAGTTTAAGTTATTATGGTGAAATGTGTGTCCTCTTCACTGAAATTTTCAGTAATATAAAAAAAAAAAAAAACAAATTTTAAGAATCTTCTCTTTATTCCTATTTTTAAGATTCTTACTCTGCATCTCACTTGTGCAATTTCTGTGTGCCGTGATCATCGTTACTGATTCCTTATTATTTTTTTACTGTTTTAAATTTTACAATCCTAAAAAATAAAAAAAAATTAAGCAAAAAAATTAACGTAAGTCCGAAGTTATGTAAGTCGGGAACTTACTTATAAAAAAGTGTTCAAAACCCATGCAAAAAATATGGCGACAGATAAAAAAAAACTAACTTACCACGCACTACTCCCGTGCCCAAAACGATGCTTCCTTTTATTTTTTATGTCCATTTTAAATTTTATTTTTTACGATGTCACATATGGTTTGGTCCCAACATTATAATGGTTCATTAAAGATTCAGCAGATGCACCTTTTCAAACTTTTGAATAATTTCAAGTTTGTTTAATTGAAGGCACAACTCTTTTGCATTTATCCATCATTTTTGCAATTTCGAAACAACAAAAAAATAAATAAATTTTGACTTCTGTGACAAACAATCTCTTTTTGCAGTGCAATGAAACATAGCAATTGACGCAACACACTAAAACAAACTAAACATTTGTTCTCTTATTTTTTTTTTTATTTATTTATTTTTAAATAATAGGTACATTAATCTCCCAATGACAACTTACAACGCCGCTTCGTGTTGCTTATTTACGACTTACAAAATATTTGTTTATACCTATTCTAGTTATTATTTGAATTTTATGATTTCTGGTTGAATTTTTTTTTTTAAATTTGGAGTCTTGAAGTGTCCCGGTTAATCTGATCCCGGTAAATCGAGAGTCTGCTGTATTATGCATATATTAATTAAGCTATACACGTAAGCGTACATAGTCACCAACCAATACAAGGTATCTTGCCAAGGTAAAGTGCTACATTTACTGTAATATTTATTTATTTCAAATTTACCTGTGGTAGCAATTTTATTGGGTTTCTAACTTTTTTTTTAGTATTTTACTTATCAGACTGAATACTTTTTTCAGTGCCCTGCCCCTATCCCTATTTTTCTCAATAAGCCCTGTTGTTTTTAATGCACAAAATACCATAATGCAGTGACTGTATGATAAAAACATTTTGACACTGATTAAAGCTGGCAAAAAGATGCATTGTATCATTTGGTGACCCACCAGTGTGAAAGTGTTAAGCTGTTATTTTTAAAAACTCTTTCATTTTTGAGACAAAATCTCTACCCAACATTTTTTTATAAACAGAAAAGTAAATTGTCTTCACAGGAACAGAGGTTATTCACTGCAGTTGATAAAATCTGATAAGCATGATATATATTTAAAACACCCAGAAAATATTTACAAAAAAATATAAAATTATTACCTGTGGGGGAAGTCCGGCCAACTGTGCCAAAGCAAGACCCTGTGGTATCACAGTCAAAGCAACAGTAATTCCAGCTAAAATATCTCCTTGAAAATCTTTAAGGCTATACTTAGGCAGCCATACTAAACATGGAAGACGGCGCTTTAATATTTTTAAACTGCAACATCTCTGCTGGAACTGAGATATCCATGAAATACGATCTGAACTTCTTTGTTGTAATGGTTCTTGCTCTGCAGCAAACCTCACATCACCTAAAAAATTAAATTGTTATTAAAGTAACAAAAAAATGGTGAATTAACCTCCTCAACTAAGCAATCTTAATGGGCTTTTAAAAGGAAGCTAAAAGTAATAAATACTATCAATATAATACGTACAAGAACTCCTTGATTTACATAAGGGTTGCGTTCCACGGAATGCTACATATGTCGGAATTTCCCCATGCTTGTGCAGCACTCTCAACTGTGCTCGCTGAATTGATTGAATCAAAAAAGAAATGTTAGACAAACATGTAAATAGAATTATTTATTGTTTTATTAAATTTATCTCACGCGTCCTAGAGGTTGTCACAGACATTCTTTCTGATATGCCAGACAAACTGTACTTGCTACCTGGGAGTCTAAAATGCTGATGGAACTGATATTCAGGTGACACCCAAGTCAAGTGGATCCAATTTCGGTGAAGTCCGCACAGCCTGTGACAGCCAAATCCTCTGCTTTCACCTTCACGATGGTGGGACTGTTAGTAATCCTGGGTATAACCTCCATGCACAAGTACATGGTGGGTGACCACCCAGGTATGAACCAACGTAAGCAGGGGTCAAGGTGTGGCGCCCACACCACATGGAGGAATGCCGCCCCTCTATGTTACCAGGCAGTAGGTGGCAGATGACTCCTCAACCAGTGCAATACCACCACTTTGCTTATTGGAGGCTTGAAGTGGTGGAACCCATGTTTAGTCTCTAGAGCTAAGTTCCTGCCAACCCTTCCCTATCTCTTCCATCATGCAGTATGATTGATGATTTTTGAGGTTATGATGAATGTCGTGGCGAGATCCAATATTCCTTACATTTCCCAGATATTGACTGGAATTTGTGGGTTGGTCACTCGCACACTAGCAAGGCTTTTGTGGATTTATTAGATGATTGTTTTCTACATCAGCATGTTCGTGAGGCAACAAGAGGGAGCAATACTCTTGATCTGATTATCAGTAGGGATTCTTCATGCATTAAGAACCTGCAGATAAATGAACCACTAGGTGGCAGTGATCACAGTGTGTTGAAGTGGGATTTACTCAAGGAGATAACTACCATCAGAGGTAAAGGGAAGGGTTTTTGTTTTCGTAAAGGCGACTATGATGGTCTGAGACAGTATTTAAATTCTATACAGTGGGACCAACTGATGATGTTACCAACAGCAAACTCAAAATGGGAAGCATTCAAGGAACTAATCTTGGAGGCTACCAGGCTTTACATACCAACTAAGAAATATTGTTCAAGGTTTAGGCCTAAATGGTTGTCAGATGAACTAATGAGACATGTGGCAGAGAAGAAAAATGCATGGGATACATACAAATTAATGGGTGACATGGAAGCCTATGATAGATATAAGTTGGTCTGTAACCAAGTCACAAAGGAGATTAGGCAGGCAAAGGCAGACTATGAAAAATCCTTGGCAAATGATGCAAAGAAAAACAGAAAAGAGTTCTTTACATACTTGAACTCGAAAAGGAAAGGGATGAATCAGATTGGTCCACTGGATATTGATGGTTCAACAGTTGAGGATCCTGCTCAGGTGGCTAACAATCTAAACGAGTATTTTGCATCTACATTCACGCATGAGGAGTTATTCAGGAAGGAGAATGATGTAGGTAAAGTAAACTTTGGCAGTGAGCTGGATGATTTTGTAATAACTGAGAGGAAAGTGGAGGAGAGATTGTTGAGGATAAACATAAAAAAGGCACCTGGGGTGGATGGGATCTATCCAGTTATATTAAAGGAGGCAGCAAAGGAAGTATGCAAACCCCTAGCCATAATTATGAGAGCTTCTTTGGACTCAGGGGAGGTACCCATAGACTGGAGATGTGCAAATGTAACCCCAATTCACAAAGGAGGATCAAAGGCTGACACAAGTAATTATAGACCTGTTAGTTTAACTTCTGTTCCAGGTAAATTAATGGAGGCACTTGTTAAAGAAGCACTATAGGATCATCTAGACAAGAATTCAGTTATAGCTCAGATGCAGCATGGTTTTGTTAAGGGCAAGTCTTGCCTGACCAATTTGATTGGATACTGTGATGTAGTCACAAAAGAACTGGATGCAGGGAATAACTTTGATATTATATATTTGGATCTTAGAAAGGCTTTTGATACTGTTGCACATGGAAGACTGCTGCACAAATTGGAGCAGTGTGGCATTGGAGGCAAATTGCTGCTATGGATAAGGGGATGGTTGAGTGGCAGAAGACAGAGTGGTAATCAATGGACACTGCTCAACGTGGACTAATGTTATTAGTGGAGTTCCTCAGGGTTCAGTGTTGGGTCCGTTGTTGTTTTCGGTGTTTATGAATGATATTGATGATGGTATATCAAGTTTAATGTCCAAGTTTGCAGATGATACAAAGGTTGGCAGGGTCGTTAAGGACAATACTGACGCTATGCTGCTGCAACAGGATCTGGAAAGGTTGAACAGATGGGCTGAGAGGTGGCAAATGAGGTTTAACATCGACAAATGTAAAGTGCTGCATATGGGAAACAGTAACCCCAGAGCAACGTATCAACTCTGCGGTACTACACTGACAGTGGTGGAGAATGAAAAGGACCTGGGGGTAATTGTGCAGGCAGATATGAAGTTCTCTGAGCAGTGCAGACGAGCTGCAAGAGTAGCTCATGGTGTCTTGTCAATGATATACAGGAATTTTTCTAGCAGGGATAAGGAGGTGATTATTCCCTTGTATAAGGCAATGGTAAGGCCACATCTTGAGTACTGTATACAGGTCTGGAGGCCTCATTTCAAGAAGGATGTAGAGCTGCTGGAACGGGTACAGAGAAGGGCAACAAGATTAGTAAATGGAACAAAGGGTTGCTCTTACGAAGAAAGGCTTAAGTTTTGCAAATTACAGAGTTTGGAGACTAGGCACCGGCGAGGTGATCTGATAGAGGTGTATAAGGCTTTGAATGGTTTGAGCATGCTCAATGCCAATGGGATTCTTCATCTTTCTCAGAATAATCACCTCAGAGGGCATAAATTCAAATTGAGGAAGGACGGATGTCGGATAGATGTGCGGAAATTTGCCTTTGGCCAGCGGGTGGTTGGTTGGTGGAACCGACTTCCATCACTTGTTGTTGAAGTTGATAGCCTAAACAAATTTAAAGCTCAACTGGACAGGTATTTCGAACGAACGGAGGGGTGAAATGGGAGTGGGTTTTTTTTTTTTTTTTTTTTGGCTGATGCTGAATAAGCTTGCTTTCTTGCATCATATGCCTCTGCTAATGCTAATGCTAAGTACATGGTGGGTGACCACCCAGGTATGAACCAACGTAAGCAGGGGTCAAGGTGTGGCACCCACACCACATGGAGGAATGCCGCCCCTCTATGTTACCAGGCAGTAGGTGGCAGATGACTCCTCAACCAGTGCAATACCACCACTTTGCTTATTGGAGGCTTGAAGTGGTGGAACCCATGTTTAGTCTCTAGAGCTAAGTTCCTGCCAACCCTTCCCTATCTCTTCCATCATGCAGTATGATTGATGATTTTTGAGGTTATGATGAATGTCATGGCGAGATCCAATATTCTTTACATTTCGAGGGTACAGCTCTAAAACGGTGTTCGCAGGCCAGCCGCTAGTTAGTACACCTAACTGAACCTATTTGTAACTCTCTAGGAAGCTTCCGGATCAGCTAGTGTATAATCTTGCTACCTCTACTCTGCCAGATAGTGACTGGAGGGAGTCCGAGTAGTGTGTATGCGGGGAGCATTGTCGAGGCCACGTTATGTCAAGGATCTGGGTATATTCTTACCACATGTACGCCATATCCAAAAATTTCATTACTTCATACAGCATGTCCCACCCACTTTTTCTTACTATTAATTGTCAAACTAATAGAGCAAGCTTATCTGTTTGTTGTTTGTTTGTTATTTGGTTTTTAGGAGCATTAGCAACTAAGGCCATATTGCTCCAGGATATGGGTCATTTCCTGACCTTTCCGCATCTTCCGTATTTGGTGGTGACGGGCTCAAACCCCAGTCTAATCAAGAAGCGTGTGCTATGCACTGCTGCTCCTTCCCACCGGGCTAAGGAGGTGCCAACTTATCTGTGAAAAGATCTAAACATCCCAAGCACTTCCTAATTCATTTCACAAATATACATGGTCTCAACTATAATCTCAACAATGTCCATTTCCACTTGCAGTCTGCCAAACCCCATGTACTTTTTCTCACAGAATCTCAGTTATCAGTTGATTCAACTACTCGGTTAATTATTCGCTGTATGATTCCTTTTGCCTCAAAGGTGGTACTTGTGCATATGTCCATTCTGATATTCCCTGTCAGAGACTTGGCAATTTGGAATCTCCTCTCTTTGATCTTCTCTGGCTTAAAATCTCTCTACCTCACTGTGTCAAATTCATCTGTTGTCTCTACCGTTCTCCCAATTACACTAACTCTCTTTGACTTCCTCTCTTTGCAACTTTCCTTGGTGATTTTAAAGTCCACAACTCCAGCTGGCTTCCATTTTCTAGTCACACCGACCCAGCTGGTCGAGATGCTGAAGCTTTTGCAGCATCTAATGACCTTGCACAGATTGTTCATTTACCTACAAGAATACAGGACAATCCTAATCAAACAGCCAACACACCTGATCCTTTTCTCACAAACAACCCTTTTAAGTACATGGTCGAAGTGAGAGGTCTTTAGGCACTTTAGATTAGCATTAGTAGAGGCATTTGATGCAAGAAAGCAAGCTTATGCAGCATCAGCCAAAAACAAAAAAAACAAAAAAAAAACCCACTTCCACTTCACACCTCTGTTCGTTCAAAATACCTGTCCAGCTGAGCCTTAAAAACTTATTTAGGCTATCAACCTCCACTACAAGGGATGGAAGTCTGTTCCACCAACCAACCACCCGCTGGCTAAAGGCAAATTTCCGCACGTCTATCCTACATCTGTCCTTCCTCAATTTGAATTTATGCCCTCTCAGGTGATTATTCTGAGCTAGAGGAAGAATCCCATCAGCATTGAGCATGCTCAAACCATTCAAGACTTTATACACCTCTATCAGATCACCTCGCTGGTGCCTAGTCTCCAGACACTGTAATTGGCAAAACTTAAGCCCTTCTTCGTAAGAGCACCCCTTTGTTCCATTCACTAATCTTGTTGCCTTTCTCTGTACTCGTTCCAGCAGCTCTACATCCTTCTTGAAATGAGGCCTCCAGACCTGTATACGGTACTCTAGGTGTGGCCTGACCATTGCCTTACACAAGGGAATAATCACCTCCTTATCCCTGCTGGAAAAATTCCTGTATATCATTGACAATACTCCATGAGCTACTCTTGCAGCCCGTCTGCACTGCTCAGAGAACTTCATATCTGCCTGCACAACCACCCCCAAGTCCCTTTCATTCTCTACCACTGTCAGTGTAGTACCACAGAGTTGATACGTTGCTCTGGGGTTGCTGTTTCCCATGTGTAGTACTTTACATTTGTCAATGTTAAACTTCATTTGCCACCTCTCAGCCCATCTGCTCAACCTTTCCAGATCCTGTTCCAGCAGCATAGTGTCAGTAGTGTCCTTGACAACCCTGCCAACCTTTGTATCGTCTGCAAACTTGGACATTAAGCTTGATATACCATCATCAATATCATTTATAAATACAGAAAACAATAATGGACCCAGCCCTGAGGGACTCCACTAATAACATTAGTCCACGATCAGCAGTGTCCATTGATTTCCACTTGGTGATTTGGAAGAGACAATCACCAAGATCACGACTTGGTGATTGTCTCTTCTCCAATGGAGCCTTTATCTCATGGCTATTCCCAACCTCGTGTTGTTTGCCATTATAAGAATGCAAAATGGGATGACCTGCGAGATTTCTTTTCTTATTTTCCTTGGTCGGATTACTGTTTAGCATTAGCATAGGCATATGATGCAAGAAAGCAAGCTTATTCAGCATCAGCCAAAAAAAAAAAAAAAAAAACCACACCACTCCCATTTCACTCCTCCGTTTGTTCGAAATACCTGTCCAGTTGAGCTTTAAATTTGTTTAGGCTATCAACTTCAACAACAAGTGATGGAAGTCGGTTCCACCAACCAACCACCCGCTGGCCAAAGGCAAATTTCCGCACATCTATCCGACATCCGTCCTTCCTCAATTTGAATTTATGCCGTCTGAGGTGATTATTCTGAGCAAGAGGAAGAATCCCATTGGCACTGAGCATGCTCAAACCATTCAGAGCCTTATACACCTCTATCAGATCACCTCGCCGGTGCCTAGTCTCCAGACTCTGTAATTTGCAAAACTTAAGCCTTTCTTCGTAAGAGCAACCCTTTGTTCCATTCACTAATCTTGTTGCCCTTCTCTGTACCCGTTCCAGCAGCTCTACATCCTTCTTGAAATGAGGCCTCCAGACCTGTATACAGTATTCAAGATGTGGCCTAACCATTGCCTTATACAAGGGAATAATCACCTCCTTATCCCTGCTAGAAAAATTCCTGTATATCATTGACAAGACACCATGAGCTACTCTTGCAGCTCGTCTGCACTACTAAGAGAACTTCATATCTGCCTGCACAATTACCCCCAGGTCCTTTTCATTCTCTATCACTGTCAGTGTAGTACCGCAGAGTTGATACGTTGCTCTGGGGTTACTGTTTCCCATATGTAGTACTTTACATTTGTCAATGTTAAATTTCATTTGCCACCTCTCAGCCCATCTGTTCAACCTTTCCAGATCCTGCTGCAGCAGCATAGCGTCAGTAGTGTCCTTAACAACCTGCCAACCTTTGTATCATCTGCAAACTTGGACATTAAACTTGATATACCATCATCAATATCATTCATAAACACCGAAAACAACGGACCCAACACTGAACCCTGAGGAACTCCACTAATAACATTAGTCCACGTTGAGCAGTGTCCATTGATTACCACTCTGTCTTCTGCCACTCAACCATCCCCATATCCATAGCAGCAATTTGCCTCCAATGCCACACTGCTCCAATTTGTGCAGCAGTCTTCCATGTGCAACAGTATCAAAAGCCTTTCTAAGATCCAAATATATAATATCAAAGTTATTCCCTGCATCCAGTTCTTTTGTGACTACATCACAGTATCCAATCAAATTGGTCAGGCAAGACTTGCCCTTAACAAAACCATGCTGCATCTGAGCTATAACTGAATTCTTGTCTAGATGATCCTATAGTGCTTCTTTAACAAGTGCCTCCATTAAGTTACCTGGAACAGAAGTTAAACTAACAGGTCTATAATTACTTGTGTCAGCCTTTGATCCTCCTTTGTGAATTGGGGTTACATTTGCACATCTCCAGTCTATGGGTACCTCCCCTGAGTCCAACGAAGCTCTCATAATTATGGCTAGGGGTTTGCTTACTTCCTTTGCTGCCTCCTTTAATATAACTGGATAGATCCCATCCACCCCAGGTGCCTTTTTTATGTTTATCCTCAACAATCTCTCCTCCACTTTCCTCTCAGTTAATACAAAATCATCTAGCTCACTGCCAATGTTTACTTTACCTACATCATTCTCCTTCCTGAATAACTCCTCATGTGTGAATGTAGATGCAAAATACTCGTTTAGATTGTTAGCCACCTGAGCAGGATCCTCAACTGTTGAACCATCAATATCCAGTGGACCAATCTGATTCATCCCTTTCCTTCTTGAGTTTAAATAGGTAAAGAACTCTTTTCTGTTTTTCTTTGCATCCTTTGCCAAAGATTTTTCGTAGTCTTCATTTTTCATCAGAAGTTTCAAAACTTCTGATGTCAATGTTTGCTCAGATCTTGTCAGTGAAATTATTCTTGCAGGAATGGAATCCTTTATCCCACACTCCACTTTAAAATCTCTTCCTTTACTAAATCTTGGTTTTCCAATAAATGTGCTAAGGCTGTTCAAGAGAAGAATGTTGCATACCATAATTGGCTTGTTTCTAATTCTTCAGTTTCATTTTCTGCCTACACCAAAGCTCGCAACAATTGTAAAGCAGTTATTAATCAGTCCAAACTAGAGTTTGAATAGGCTAAGAGTAGAAAACTTGCTTCTTGCCCTAATGGTAGCCTAGCATTCTAGTCTCTTGCCAAAGCTATTGGCCGCAACTTTTGCCCATCTCTGCCCAAACCAGATGGTTCTGTTGTCACTTCAGCCAAGGATAAAGCTGACCTGCTAGCATCCCATTTTTCTTCCAACTCATGTATTAATGATCTTTGTAAAACACCTCCCACCATTCCCAACACGCTCCATTCAATGCCTCCTGTGGTCTTCCGTCAAAAGGATGTCAGAAGGAATTTGACGAATCTTGATGCTAAGAAAGCTCCAGGTCCTCATGGTATTTCTCCACTTGTTTTCAAAACCTGTGCTCCTGAACTTACTCCTATTCTTTGCCGCTTTTTTTCACTTTCTTATTCCAAAGGTGTTTTTCCTTCTGCTCATATCCAGCCAGTTCCTAAAAAGGGTGACAAATCCCTCCCATCCAATTATCGTCCCATTGCAATTACTTCTACTCTTTCTAAAGTAATGGAGAAATCAATTAACCGTCAACTCTTAAACTACCTAGAAACCTTCCGTCTGATCAACGATCGCCAGTATGGATTCCATCAGTGTCGATCCACTGGTGATATTCTGGCTTATGTTACCCATTTATGGACTAATTCAATGGAAAGGTTCAGTGTAACACAAGTAGTTGCTCTTGACATCTCAAAGGCCTTCGATCGTGTTTGGCATAAAGGTCTTCTAAACAAGCTACCATTTTATGGTTTGCCAACTGTTTTTAGTAATTGGTTATCCAGTTTTCTCTCTGATCGCTCACTGAGGGTGATAGTAGATGGCTCTGTCTTCTAACTTCTCCACTAATGTTAGTGTCACCCAAGGTTCAGTTCTTTCCCCCACTCTTTTCCTCTTGTATATTAATGACCTTCCATTGACTGGAAATCCTATCCATAGTTTTGCCATTAATAGCACATTGCATTCCACTTTCCATTTTGAGAAACCTTGCCCTGCTCAATCAGCTTTAACTTCTCGAAAATCTGCTACCAATTCCTTAAATGCCGATCTTCAGGTAATTCTCCAGTGGGGCAAAGACAACTTAGTTGATTTCAACCCTTCTAAAACTCAGCCTTGTCTTATATCTCGCAAAAAGGATTCTTCTGCTCCTATGCTTATCTTTAGTGACACTCAGATTTCTAGGCAAAATGATATATCTCTTTTGGGGATTACCCTGACTTCTAATCTCTCTTGGCACAAGCACATTACAAATATTGCTTCCTCTGCATCTAAAAAACTCGGGTTTCTCTTTCGCTCTCGGCGTTACTTTTCTTCCAAACAGCTGCTCACTCTGTATAAATCGCAAATCTGCCCTGCCATGGAATATTGTTCCCACATCTGGGGTGGTGCCCCCAAACCTCTCTCAGGCTTCTTGATTCCATTCAGAAGAGGGCAATTAGGTTAATTAATGATTCATCTCTAACAGTCTCTCCACTCGCTGTCTCATGCTGTTTCTGCTGCATGCCTTTTCTACAGATACTCCCACAGGCACTGTTCTTCTGAATTGGCTTCTATAATTCCCGTTCTCTTTCAAAACAGTCCGAACACGTGCAGCCAACATCCATTTACTGTCCAATTTCAAACTCACAGAACCAACTTTTCATCTTCCTCGTTTATTCATTCAACTGCCATTTTCTGGAACAACCTTCCTTCATATGTATTTCCTGAAAATTACAGTCTACAGAAGTTCAAGTCCAATGTCAACAAAAATCTTCTTTCGTCTTCTCAACCTCGAACCCAAACATGGTACTAGTACTATAGGTTCTAATACCGCTCGTGTTTGGGGTTTACATAAAAAAAAAAAAAAGAAAAAATTACAAAAGCGTGCAATTTAAAAAAATTTCAAAATTATAAAATTACAAAAAAAAGAGAGGAGATAGGTATAATGTTGGTCAGTTTTACCTCTGGAGCATTGTTACCCAAATCGACACCTTCAGCTGATAAGTACACCACTGCGAAGGTTGTGGGCTGTGGAGATTTAGGAATCGGCCGCTGAACCTTACGAAAGAACATATTAATGGACGACTGGACAGTGGCTTTTTTTCTTTTCATCGTAGATTTCTTTGTAGCAAGCAAGCATATCATTCAGCCCTCTGTTAAATTTTAAGAATCATTTGCTGTCACGATCCATCTTCTCAAATCTTGCCATTGCTGATGCAATTTCACGAAATGCCACTGCCGTCTCTCTGGTGATGAAGCATCTTGGCTCCTCATTTGGTTCATCTTGAGCTTTGTCAGCATTTTCTTCTTTCACTATCGCTGCCTGCAAGTCAAGTTCTTCATTAGATAATTCCTTCTCTTCTTCCTCTATTAACTCCTCCAAGTCTTTGGCAACAACCTCCAACTGAAGTAGCTCTGAAACCTTTATTATCTTATCTGTAATCTCTTCATATGATTAGTCTTTTTCAAATCCTTCAAAGCCTTTTACGTGCCATGGGCATATTTTCTTCCATGCACCATTTAAACAACTTCTAGTAATTTCCGCCCAGGCCTTAAGATGTTTAAGATGGCATGGTAAATATTATAAGATTTCCAAAAGTCTCTTAACGTAAAATTTTTCTCATCGTCTCAGGCATTATCTCATCTCATCAGATAATGCCTGAGCATATGTTGTGCGTAAATAGTATGCTTTTAAATTCGAAATAACACCCTGATCCATAGGTTGGATGAGTGAAGTCGTGTTTGGCGGTAGAAATATGACTCTCACGTTCGAATTGAAATCATCTAGATGCGTAAGATGTCCAGGAGCATTATCTACTAGAAGCAAAATCTTGAAAGGAACATAGTTGTCTTTACAATATTTTTCAATCTCAGGAATGAAGCAGCATTTAAACCAATCCTCAGAGAGATATTGTTATCCATGCTGTCTGGTTCGATCGGAAATGCACAGGTAGGGTGGGTTTATTGTGCCCTTAAATGCATGAGGATTTCCAGATGGTACACAAGCAGGGGTTTTAATCTGTAATCTCCTGCTGCATTAGCCCCAAGCAAGAGCGTGACCTATCTTTTGACACCTCGAAACCTGGCATTGTATTTTTCACTTTGGCAATGTATGTTTGATCTGGCATTTTTATCAATACAGAGCAGTCTCGTCAATGTTAAAAATTTGCTGCATCAACAATTTTTTCCAACACATCACAAAATTTCTCTGCAGCTGCAGAATCGGAAATGGCGACTTCACTGCATACTTTAACGTTGTGGAAACCAGCACAATGCTTGAACCTAGGTCTGACATAGCCGAGTGGTCAGGAGAGAGAGTGCATAGCACGCATTCCTTGAATGGACCGGGGTTCAAGCCGTGATATAAACAGAAAATTTATTAAACCACCTGTTGTTTGCCACGAACTTGGGTTGCGGTTCACCATACTTATCCTTAATATTTTTATAAATACTTGTTACTTTTGCTTGAATGGTCATTAGACTCAGGGGCACTGCTTCTGAATCTGATTTCCATCCATATTATTAACAGCTATTCCATCTTCAATATAGCGCCTGAATGCTGTTTTGTGATCACTGTTGATCTTAAATTTCCCCCAGGGGCTCACATCTGGTGAGTATGGGCTTGGCACACCCAGGGTTCTGAGCTGGATATCATCATTCTTCTCTTTCTTGGTGATTCCTTTCTACCTCTCTCTCTCTCTCCCTCGGGAATTTTTTTTTTTTTTTTTTTTTTGGCTGGTGCAGCATAAGCCTCAGGCTTCTCTGCACCATATGGCTAATAATAATAATTAATGCATTGATCCTTTAACATGTTCTTATATACACACACTGTCCATTAAAACAGTATTCACTGTTGAAGCAGCGAGACCTAATTCCATGTAATAGATGACAAACTTTGTCCTGCTTCATACTTCTTAATTAATCAGCTTCGTTTCTAAATCAATTTTGTTTTGTTTCCTAACGCTGCTAGCACTTGCACTTTCTGTTGGTCCCTTCTCTTCACCATTGTAATAAGTAAACAGGAATGAAGAGAAGTTTCTGAAAATTTGTTTTTTATATGATTGAAGATGTCAGTGAAGGGGAACACATTTCACTATGCAAAAACCCACACAATTGCAGTTATAGGTATTATCACAAATGCAATAAGATCGAGTATACTATCCATTTATAATTAGATGCACTAACAGAAAAGCCCAATAAACCGGAAAGTGCAAATTGTTTTTGTTTTATGATCGTGACCTCCAGAAATGTGCTTTAGAAAAATATCACAAAGGTGTTCAAAAACCGATTCTCATAACGGGAACATTTGATAACGATGAAAGGGTAGTGCAAGTTCCATTATATATATATGAACTTTTAGAGAGATAAATAGCTTAGTAATATAGCGAAATTTAACTTCCAAGGACTTGGAACAAATTACAAAAAAAAAAAAAAAAAAACACCCACCAATGTGTTAATGGGTTCACATTACGATATTTTCACAATACCTCCATTTATTCCTACGAGAGGCAAAATACGTTTCCATGATAAAAATCAATACAATGAAAAATCATCTCCCTCTGTCACAATATTATTTTCATACATAATTCATTTAACTGCTAATTTAAAGTTCAAAATAGTTACAATTCCTTTAAAATTCAAAAATATTTTTCAAACTGTTAAATCAGATCCATAAATTAATTTGTGTTATACCTGTCAAAAAGTCTGTACATTTACCAATTTCTTATTATAGTCTCTTATTTTATAGAAATAATTCTTTCTGTCAATTACCTTGCTATTTTTCACTGCACCTTTTTCCAGCCGGTATACATTCCTAAAATGAGGTCTCCAAATTTATATAATACCCAAGATAAAGTAAATTGCAGCCATTATCAACCCGCTGCAGGATGGAAGCCTCCTCAACAATTCATGCTAAGGGAAATGGACCATAATCTGCCAGGCTGGTCCAGTGCGGGTTGATAGATCAACTGTATTTAGCAGTCAGGGGCTTGAACACCGGTCTACTCAAAGAGCGTGTGCCACTGCACTCCCGCTCCTGACCACTCGGCTACGGAGGCCAAGATGTGGTCTAATTAATAAAATGAAATAATGACCTTTTCACCCTAATTAGAAAAATTCTTGTGCATCACACACAAAACACATGCTGTCCTAGCAGCCTGTCTGTATGCTTGAGAGAACTTCATGTTGGATCGTACATGATTCCTAAGTCTTTTTCATTATCAATTAACCTTATTTTGGGAAGCAACAAACCATAAGTTTGTTGCTTCACAAGCAACCAGATAACTTAGGATTGCTATTACCCAAATGGAGACTCTTACATTTACCAGCACTGAACTTCAGTTGCCATTTTTCAGATCAACTAAATAATTTAAGTAGGTCTTGTTCAAAACTTTGTTACAATCGTTACCCACTTTTTCAACCTGGTATCATACCTTCAGAAATACTGTTAAACAATAAGGAACTGTGAATTATATTAATAAGGAATTCTGAATCAATATTAAAAACAATAAAGAATACTGAACGGAACTCTATAGGAACTAACTTGGGACTCCAATACACTTGGCACCATTTTTAACATTATAATGAAAACTGTAATTAATCATTATGTTAGAAAAAAATGTTCATAGAACCTGGGTAAAAGTAAAATTACTGCCTTGCAAATAAAACAAATATTAAAGGTAAAATCATATTACTAACTATTAACATTTAACAACACACATTCCAAAATATCTCTGAATACGGTAAATTATTACCAAATTAAAGATAAGTAATTATTACTGTTCAATAAAATAAAATGTACAGTTAATTTTTTAAAGAAAAATATTAACAAAGGTACCTTTGGGTAAAATTTCATGTATTTTACTTTGTCTGACTGTTGTGTGCAATGTTGGATTTATATAATTTGCAGACCTAGCATATGTTTTTAAGAGATTAAAAATAAGGTTGTCTGGACCTGGTCCAATAGTAAGTGATTCATTCTGGGGCCTTCCACTGCCTTATAAGGCTCTGGAACAGTTGCAACACCGTACCTCAATGAATCTGATCTTGATTGTGTGTTAATTTTAAACAAAAGTATGATGTTATTTCTTGTTTCTTAAAGTTTTAGTTGACCAAAAGAATGAGTTGGAGCAGTCGTATTCCCACATTACTGAATGACTAACCACATGATTTACTAACTGTCATTGCTGTCAAATGAATGCAGCATTCCTTAAGAGTAACACAATGGACAGCATGCCTGCTCTCTTTCACCTATATTTATTGAGGGTCTGAGGGTCTTCCAACTACAACAGAAAATGATTTCTCTGCAATAAATCACATTGAGGACATTGTGAAATGGGAACTGAAAAAAAAAGATGCACACACCCATTTTATTAAGTATTTTAAATAAAGTGCAAGGAGAAGTTTAAGTTTTTAGTTCAGCATACCACAGTCTAGTAACTATAAACTTTATTTTTTTTTAGTGCTAAATCAAATGTTTTAGCATTCAAAATGTAGGATAGACATGTGGAAATTTGCCTTTAGCCAGCGGGTAGTTGGTTGGTGGAACAGACTTCCATCCCTTGTTGTGGAAGTTGATAGCCTAAATAAATTTAAGGCTCAGCTGGATAGGTATTTCGAACGAACGGAGGGGTGAAATGGGAGTGTTTATTTTTGGCTGATGCTATATAAGCTTGCTTTCTTGCATCATATGCCTCTAGTAATGCTAATGCTAAAATATAGTATAATTAAAAATAAGTTTATATAGTAAATATTTTTAATGAAAAGCAGTTTTTTTTTTTTTTTTTGATTTGGTAGTTGTTGGCGCATCTGCTTCTGTGGCCATATTGCACCTCCCAAGGTTTTTGCAGTACTTTGATCCAAGCCCGAGGCGGGAATCGAACCCGCGACCTTTGGGTTGCCGGGCAGGTACTTGACCCACTCGGCTAGCCCGGTCGGCCATGAAAAGCAGTAAATTTTTCCTTTCAACTTTGAGTTATCAAGAGTCAGTGGCAGAATTGCCATATCACCAGGTCCACCACTATGAGGACATACTGAATAGTCAGAGGGCTGGCTATTCAGGATGTCTAGTAATGTCTGACAGCTAGTAATGTATGGTTTTTTTTTTTTTTAATGAGCATGTGGTCCAATGCAAATCTTGTGGATCCGAATTTGCAGTTTTGGTACTGTCAAGAGTCTACTATATTTTCAAACAACTCCACAGTTTTGTTGAATTTAATGCTCCATACTTATTACTACAGAAAATAAAACACCACAAAATCTGTGTAGCATTTTCTAAAATTCCACATATTCAGATTCATATGTCTACTGACTTTCATCCAATTCTGAGATATTGGTTGACGTATGTAATGATTTGATGGAATAGTACTCAAAATATAGTCAAATGTCTTCTAGCTAAAATGACTAAAATATTCATTTGGAACTATATTAGGTTATCAAATTGCACATTTTAATTTTTCATAAAAGCAGCTTGTTTAGCAGTGCTGACATGGACAGTTATCCTCTGTTCCAATATGGAAAACATTTTAATGGAATACAGTTTAACATTTATATTTTAAAAAATTATTTATAACCAGAAATCCAGAAATCTATTCTTAAGCTTCATTACTTTCAAGGAACAATTTTAGTTGCAATGAATAACATTTACTTTTAAATACTATAACTTACCATAATTCCACTCTCTATTCATCAGTGATCTCATCCAGAAAATTAGCTGTACTATTAACAGTTTACATATTTACCATTTCAAAATGTGATGTCTCCAAACCATTTTTAAAGGCACTGAAACTGAATATGAAAAATATATCATAATGAACACGCATACTTGGAATAAGCATCAACTGCTAGACACCAAATCTGCTTCATCACTCAACTCAGTAAGAGTGTGATAAAGCAGGTATTACATCACAAAAAAAATGAAACCAGAAAAGACAGGGATGATTAAATAGTTACTCTCAGATTCAGGTGATAACCTATTATCTCAAATTTGAAATGTGACTCACTTCTGCAATTATCTACACTACTAGGGATTAAAGGTCTACACAAAAGATAGCATTCACATTACCTCAACCTTATGGTGAAAGTATCACAGAAAAAAAAGTCAATGAAGATAGAATGTGAATAGCAAGTGTACATACTATTTTCCTTATAGGTTAGAAGTGAGGATATCAAGATATAATGAAAGCAGCATACTTCAGATGACAGGATTAACAAACCAGTCTCAATAAATGGTTGAATATTAGGAGGCTTCTATATCTAAAAATAAAAACTTTTTTTTTTTCTAATTATAACCCAATTGAAGCTAATATTTCTCACTCTGATCAGTAATATTATTTAAGTTAATAATTATTTCAATTAAGTTAATTTTCATTTAACTTTCATAAGTGTTATTATTAAATTATTTTAAGCTTGTAATTTTATATCTGACATGTCAGTTCAGACTTGAGAGCACCCAAAGATAAGGAAAAATCCATAGCACTGGTAAAAAAAATATCACACTACCTTGGTCACTAAGTGCTTCTAAATGCTGTTTGTTTCAATAAAGACCAATGATAAATTTTAGCAAATCATCTGGGGACCACAACAAATTTTTCATACAAAGAATTACTTAGAATTATTTTCTATATATCTTTATAAATATAGATGAAAATAATTTTTAAAAGACCTGTTGTGCAAGCATTCAGTTTTATGGACATATATTGACTCTCTTCCCCAATAACAAAGCCATGTT
The DNA here is from genome assembly GCF_048544385.1 of Mastigoproctus giganteus. Lineage (NCBI taxonomy): Eukaryota > Metazoa > Arthropoda > Arachnida > Uropygi > Thelyphonidae > Mastigoproctus > Mastigoproctus giganteus. The sequence continues at coordinate 225,412,260 of NC_143582.1, read as the reverse complement.
ACAATAGATGCAAACTGAGAAGTAACTACTTCCAAGACCAGCTCTCAGATGGAGAGAGCAAGTGCTTGGATGGCAAAATTAAAACTACTGTTGGGACCTTTTCATATTGCAGCAGCACTGAGGAAAGTACACTATTACTAACACGTTAACAAAGGTGACAAGTGTGGCATTTTCTTGCTTGCATCCATGCACTTCTCTTGACAAATTTGTTTCAATCAAATCATATTAGCATAGGCATATGATGCAAGAAAGAAAGCTTATACAGCATCAGTCAAAAAAAAAAACTTCCCACTTCACCTATCCATTCACTCAAAGTTTGTCCAGTTCTGCCTTGAATTTATTTAAGCTATCAACTTCCAGAACGACAGATGGAAGTTTGTTCCAGAAATCAACCACCCGCTGGCCAAAGGCAAATTTCCACATATCTATTCTTCAACTGTGTTTCCTCAATTTTAATTTAAGGCCCCTCAAGTGATAATCTGAGCAAGAGGAAGAATCCCATCAGCACTGAGCTTGCTCAAACCATTCAAAGCTTATACACTTCAATCAGATCACCTTGTCGGTGCCTAGTCCCCAGATGCTGCAATTTGCAGCATCTGGTTTATCTTGTGGTTTATAAGCATAGACTGGAAAACACTGAACTAAAATACTAACAAGGCACTATGTGTGGTGTTGATAAGCACAAGAAGATTGTCATAGTTGTGTTCAAGCAGAGAAAAGAGAAGCAAATCTACTACAGCTTATGATATACCAAAATGCAAATACAAACAGTAAATGGCCACGGGCATAAATGTTGCATGACCTAATCTGTATCCTGCACAAAAAAATGCACAACCACTGTTAGCCTGTGGTATCAGGGGGTGGTCCCAGTATGGGTCAAAGCGACTATAGACTTATGATCAAAATGACTATAGACTGTTATGATCAAAATAATAGGAATTTTTTACTGCTATATTAAAGCTTAATTAATGATTCCCCAGGAACACTCCCCCCCCCCTAGAAAATCCTGGGACTGCTGCTGTGTGGTGTTGATAAATTAGCAGCCTTAAAGAGTTGGAAGTTACAAACTCTTCTGGCCACCTTAGAACTGTATCAGAGTATTAACAGAAATTTAATTATAACAGGGATACAATGTAAGCTATGTTAAAGCTGCAGTGTTCATATAAAGATGCAACAAAATATAACCAAGACCTATGAAATGAAGAATTTTTATCTAATGTAAAAATTACTGCCAACTGCAAAACATGGAAGAATCTTGCCAAAATAAAAAAACTGGAGATAAAATTATTCTCATCCTAACATACACTGTCTACCATACAGACAAAAACAAAAATAGCCAGAAACATGGGACTAATGAATTTCTTGAAGACAGGCAGAGAACTAACTAGACGGAGATGTGAAGAATATGTAAAAAAACAACTGTTTAGATTCTATGTTTAAATACTTGAGAAGCACACAGCTGTCACGGTATCTCAGGTATATCTGCAATTCATCAGAAGCATTTTTGTGCTGGATACTTAATTTATAACAATTATATTGTAAAAGATACAACCCATTTCAGGAAAACAAAGATTTCCTCAGTTCAAATTTCCCATCCAGTTCAAACAATCCATACAAATTCAACCAAAATAGAAACAAAAGTAGATGGTCCCAAATTTCCACTATACAACACATTTGATTTTTCCATTTATGAAACCAAATTCTATCACATTTGTGTCTAACTCAAACTTAATTGTGTTTGGCAGTGCCTAAAACAGATACAGCAAGGTTTCTAGCACAACTCATGGGGTTTTGCAAATGATATACATAATTTTTCATGCAGGGACAAAGAGGTGATTATCTCCCACTGTATAAGGCAATGGTTAGGCTGCATTTTGAGCACTAAATACAGGTTGGAAGCATCATTATAGAAGGGATGTGTATTTGGTAAGGGAGGAAGAGAAGAACAACAAGATTAGTCAGGGACAAAACGGTATTATTACAAAGAAAGACTTCAGTTCTGTTAAATGAAATACCCAGAATCTATGCATCTAAGGCTGACATCTGTGAGGAAACTCAACTGAAGTGTTCTAGGCTATAAAGGGATTGAGTAAACTAAATACTAATCACATCCTTAATCTTTCTCAGACAACACATATAAGGGGCATAAATTTAAAACTGGGAGCTAATGATTTTGTAATAACTAAGAAGGTGGTAGAGAAATTGTTGAAACTATAAGTAAATAAAGCACCCAGACTGACATAATCTTCCAAATTATGTTAAAATAAGCATCAAAAGAGATATGCAAACCAGCAGATAGATGCCAAAAATTTTCCTTTCAGTCAGAGTTATTGACTACTGGAAGAACTTTCCATTTAGTGTTGTGGAAGTGGATATTATTTTAAATAATACTTAAGGAAAGATGAGACAAACTGTCCAACATGAAGTTGGTGCAAAGAAAAAGAAAGCAGTGCAGACAGGCTGTTGGGACAATCCATGAGGTTGTCTTAATAATATAAAGAAAGTTTGTGATTAAAGAATACAAATAAACAAATACAAAAATCCTGAAAAGAAAAGTTCAGGATTTTCAGTCTTTCATTTAAGGCTGACATCTAAGATAGTAGATGGGCACTTACTACCTATCAAATATCTCTTCATAATGCCCTCAACCGTGTGGACGCCGACATCGACACCATAATAAGTAAAAAGAAGGACAGACACAACTTTATCAAAGCTCTTGAAACCTGAATCACTGCCAAGTTGTATTGGTTTTCTTTATTTGTGTTCAGCTCCTTGTAGTAGTAGTAGTAGTGGCACATGATGCAAGAAAGCAAGTGTAGGAGCTTATGCAGCATCAGCCAAAAAAAAAAAAAAAAACACACCATTCCCTCCAAATGCCTGTCCAGTTCCTCCTTAAATTTATTTAACCTATCAACTTCCACAACCACAGATGGAAGTTTGTTCCAGCAATTAACCACCCGCTGGCTAAAGGCAAATTTCCGCACATCTATTCTACATCTGTCCTTTCTTAATTTGAACTTATGTCCCCGTAGGTTCGTAATCTGAACAAGTGGGAGGATCCCATCAGAATTCAGCGTGCTCAACCCATTCAAGGCCTTATAGACCTCAATCAGATCACCGCGCAGGTGCCTAGTCTCCAGCCACTGCAATTTGCAGAACTTAAGCCTCTCTTGGTAAGAGAATCCCTTCATTCCCCTCACCAATCGTGTTGCTCTTCTCTGTACACGCTCAAGCAAATCTACATCCTTCCTAAAATGAGGCCTCCAGACCTGTACGCAGTACTCAAGGCGTGGCCTGACCATTCCCTTATACAGAGGGACAATCACCTCCTTTTCCCTGCTAGCAAAATTCCTATATATCATTGACAAAACCCCATGACCTGCCCTATCAGCCTGTCTGCATTGCTCAGAAAACTTCATATCTGACTGCACAATTACTCCCAGGTCTTTTTCATTTTCTACCACCTTAAGTGTAGTACCACACAGTTGGTACGTTTCTCTGGGGTTACTTCTACCCATATGCAGTACTTGGCATTTGTCAAGGTTGAACTTCAGTTGCCACTTCTTAGCCCATCTGCCCAAATTATCTAGATCCTGTTGCAGTAGCACACTGCCATTACTGTCATTAACAACCCTGCCAACCTTTGTGTCATCTGCAAACTCCGACATTAAGCCTGATATACCTTCATCAATATCATTGATAAATACACAAAACAACAGTGGACCCAACACCGAACCCTGTGGGACTCCACTAATAACATTAGTCCACGAAGAGCAGCACCCATTGATTACCACCCTCTGTCTTCTCCCACTTAACCATCCTTTTATCCATTGTAGCAACTTACCCTTAATACCATTCTGCTCCAATTTGTACAGTAGTCTTCCATGCGCAACAGTGTCAAAAGCTTTCCTGAAATCCAAGTATATGATATCAAAATTATTTTTTGCATCCAGTTCCTTTGTGACCACATCATAATAACCAATCAAATTTGTCAGACAAGACTTTCCCTTAACAAACCCATGCTGTGTTTGAATTATTGCTGCAGTCTTGTCTAGATGATCCTGCAATGCATCTTTAACCAGTGACTCCATTATTTTACCCGGAACAGAAGTTAAACTAACTTGTTTTTATGATGTATTTGTATTTCTTTTTGCATTTGTAATCTGTATTTTGTAGCCTTTTGTATGTGTTTGCTATATTTTGTAGCCATTTGAATTTGTACTTATGTTATCTATATGTGAAACCCTGGCGCTCGTCGCCGTGATGGGATATTGTGCTGTAATTCTACTTCACAATAAAGATTTATTTATTTATATAGTTGAAGTGACCTGTTGGCATTATAATGCATCGCAAAGGGGATACAGAGCACATATTTGTAGCAAAGTAATTTTTTGATGCATCTTGAACCCAAGATGCATCAAATTACCTTGGGTAACCTAAGTTACCCAATGCATCAGCAAATGATTCTCAAACTAGAGGCAAGATCTACTAGTGGGTTGCAAAGCCATTTCAGGTGATATGCAATATGGTAATACATGTTTTTATTCACAAGAGTTAAATATAATTCTCTCTCTCTCTCTCTCGTAGTAGGTATGCAAAAGCAGAAATTCTTTGTTTTCCATATTTGAGGTGACACCATTTGCAAACATCCTAGCTTTTGCTCCTGAAATTTCAAGTATACCTCACTGAACAATAGTCTGCTTAATGGTATTTCATTATAACAACACTTGAAAATGATTATATGGTTTATTGCATCCCTCACATCTTTTCTTGTAAATTTCTGTGTATGAACGAAGAATCACTATTAATGGAAATACAGAGGAATGTGACCTTAGTAGTAATGCTTAACCAATGTTTAATAGGTCTGAGAAACAGTATTAAATTCACTGTACAAATCAGTGAAGTAACTATTTTACCATACCAACGGCAAAATTTATGTTAGGGGACCAACAATTATATTAAAAAAAAAATGCCTGATCAGCACTTACTCCAGCACCTTTTTTTCTTTTCAATAATAACACAGCATAGGACAGAGTAACATACATGTTAAATTACAAATGAAAGAAACACAATATAAATTACACACTGAAAATGTGAAAAACTACAGTTTAGAATTATTTTGACAGCAAGTACCTCTGAAACCTGTAGCTTCAACTGGTTCATATACTGTATATATATATATATATATATATACACACACACACACAACACGAATGAAATCTAGAAAAGCAGAATTCACTGATTTTAAATTGCCTGGTATAGAACCCAGAGACGTTTTATATGAATAAAGTATACCTAATATATGTCCAGAGATACACTGAAAATATGTACAAAATGAAATCTGGGCGCAACAGGCGCTCACTCCCACTCCAATTTATGCACAAAATTTCACACGTCAGACTTTTTGCTTGCGCAATTTGATAACAGCTGTCCTTATCTCTTAATGCATTTAGACTAGTTGTCAAAATTATAATCGTATCATTTCTAAATGTATATCTATGCTCAGAAGGTTTCGGTGGTGTATTTGATATATAAAATACTGAAATTCGTATGATCAAAACTGTGTTAACATTTTGTGGTCCTTTTCCGCAAAAATCTATTGGAGAGCAACTTTCTGCATTAATTTTATGGTTAAGATATCTTAACCCAGACAGTTCATCATTAGAGGTTTTCATCTCTGATAAATGACTTCGTATAGTTAAGTTCCTTAAAAATGTATCCATAAACAAATCCCTTCAAGCTTACTGATAGTAAATTCATGACGAAAAATTAATCATCCTTATAAAGTAAATTTAATAAATCTCAGACATGTATAAAGCTATACTAAAGTGGGGGGGGGGGATTCATCTAAGCGCAGCTGATGACGCTAAATGTCAAAACAGTAACGAATCTTCCCAGTTATATTTACTCACCCATTTGGTCGGGACATTTGTATAAGTAATCCAATGGCCACATCAAAATGTATAGGAAATAATCATTTTTGTGTTTATCATATTACTTGATAAACATGAACTAAACTAAAAACGGTAAAGAGTACATTCTGGAGAGTAGAAGACTTTCATCACTCCACGGATGATCAGCCCGGCAAGAAATGTCCACAAACAAGAGAGAGCAACACAATCGTTCTCTGACAACGAACTTACTAGTCTGGGAAACAAGGTAGGCTTACATAATTGGCAAAATAACGCTTAACTGCCATTTTTTTAAAGGGAAAATATAATTCTAAATTCATTTTTTAAAATTCGAAATTCATACAATGTCACTAATATTGGGTAATAATCTCCACATAAACATACAGCATTATCCCCAGGGGCTCACATCTGGTGAGTATGGACTTGCACACTCAGGGTTCTGAGCAGGATATCATCATTCTTCTCTTTCTTGGTGATTCCTTTCTTTTTCTGACTCTCTCTCAGGGGTAATATGGCTAATAATAATAATAATAATAATAATAATTGATAAACCGAATGGAACAATCCTTTCACATTGTTCCACATAAAACACTGCTACAAATTGGAAAAGTGTGGCATTAGGGGTAAATTACTGCTGTGAATAACGGATAATTATATGGAAGCAGACACTGAGTGGTTATCAATGGCACTGCTCTTCTTGGAGTAATTAGTGAAGTTCCTCAGGGTCCTTATCAATATTTATTAATAATATCAGTTCAGTCCTGAACATCATCATTCTCATAATTAAAGAAGCACCATCCTTATAGAAATGGGACCATACGGCATACATTTTTTCCCTTCGCATTACTGTAAAGGTTACTGTAATATAGATGCAAAATATTTAATAAGTTTAATAAGTTAGTTCATCTGTAACTTGTACATTACTAAAACTTTGCTGTTCACATCAAGAAGGCCCTCGTGGCAGATAGAATCGCCGTCCTTTCCACGCTGGGTGGAAAAGACCTGAGTTCGAATTCCGTCGATACCGGGAGGAATTTTTATGGGTCTTTTTTTACAACGTGGCCGAGTTAGTCAGTCTCAGGCGAGGGGAGCATGATTTTTTTCTCTCCGAAACTCGGGGTTTTTTGCGTAGCAGCCAGAAAATCGCCCTAAAAACAGACGTAATTTACAAACAGTATACACGGACCAACGTAGCCTTAGTAGCCAATGCTCCTAAACAACATATCAAGATGACTAATACAAATCATTCCTCTCTATCAATGTAAACAAAGAATTCAATCCTTTGAACTATCAGCCAAAAACTTCTCATAATCAGCCTTTACATTAAATATCCCCCTCGCAAGTAACTTGATTACAGCCCAAATTATACTTATTGCAGATTCTAACAATTTATTCCTATAGCCATCTCAAATTTTTCTATTCTCTATATCAGAGAGAATATCATCTGACATCCTTTCGCTATGAATTTTTAACTGAAAGAGACCTGAATTTGGTGAAATTTTGAAGATGAGGCAGATAGATGTGGAATAAGGGATATAACAATCTCAGATAAATGGCGCACCGAAAACCTAGACCAGGAAAAGGTAAAGTTAGACGGACGGTATACAAGTGAGGCATGTAATTCTAGCGTTAGAGTTATCATTAACGATATGAAAATAACATTAGCAGAGACATATGATACAAGAAAGCAAGCTTATAGAGCATCAGCTAAAGGTGGAGAAAAAAAAAAAAAAAACTTATTTAAGCTGTCAACTTCCACACCGACAGTTGGAAGTTTGTTTCAGCAATCAACCACCTGCTGACTAAAGAAAAATTTCCTCATAACCTTTCCTCAATTTGAATTTACTCCCCACTCAGGTTTGCAATCTGCGCAGCAGAAAGAATCCCATCAGAATTGAGCATGCTCGATCCCTTTAAGGCCTCATACACCTCAATTAGATCACCTCGCAGGAGTCTCGTCTGCAATTTGCAGAACTCAAGTCTTTCTTGGTAAGAGCACTACCTTTGTTCCTCTTCTCAGTACTCGTTCTAGCAATTCTAGATCCCTCCAAAAATGAGGCTTCTACAACTGTACACAGTACTTAAGGTGTGGCCTGACCATTGAATATACCACAGGATAATCACACCCTTATCCCTACTGGCAAAATTCCTGTATATCATTGACAATACACCATGACCAGATCAGGCCGCCTGTCTGCACTGCTCAGAAAACTTCATATCTGACTGCACAATTACCCCTGGTCTCTTTCATTCTCCACAACCCTAAGCGTAATACCACACATTTGGTATGTTTCTCTGATGTTGCTGCTACCCATATGCAGTACTTTGCATTTGTCAATGTTAAACAATTGCAACCTCTCAGCTCATCTGCTCAACTTTTCTGGATTCTGTTGCAGTAGCATACGGTCATTATCAACCCTGCCAACCTTTGTATCATCTGCATAGTTCGAGATTAAGCCTACTATACATTCATCAATATCATTGAAAATATAGAAAACAACAATTGGCCCAACGCCGAACCCTGACACTCCAATAACATTAGTCCACGAAAAGCAGTGTCCATTGAATACCACTCTGTCTTCTCCCACTCGACCATCCCTTTATCCATAGCAGCAAATTGACTCCAATGCTACACTGCTCAAATTTGTGCAACAGTATCAAAAGCCTTTCTAAGGTCCAAATTTATGATATCAAAATTATTCCCAGCATGCAGTTCCTTTGTGACCACATTCTAACATCCAGACAAGACTTCCCCTAAACAAACCCATGCTCTGTCCGAGATATAACTAAAGTCTTGGCTAGATGATCTTCCAGTGTTTCTTTAACCGGTGCCTCCTTTAAGTTCCCTGGAACAGAAGTTAAACTAACTGGTCTGTAATTACTTGTGTCCCCCTTTGTTCCTCCTTTGTGAATTTGGGGTCACATTTGCAAATCTCCAGTCCATGGGTACCTCCCCTAAGTCTAAGGAAGCTCTCATAATTATGGCTAAGGGTTTGCTTACTTCCCTTTCTGCCTCCTTTAATATAACTGGATAGTTCCCATCCACCCCAGGTGCCTTTCTTATGTTTATCTTCAACAATTTCTCCTCCACTTTTCTCTCAGTTATTACAAAATCATCTAGCTCACTGCCAGAGTTAAATTCACCTCTGGCATTCACCTCCCTGAAAAACTCCTCATGTGTGAATGTAGATGCAAAATACTCATTTAGTTTGTTAGCTACTTGAACAGGATCATAGTTTACACATAAAAAAGTGACACACCGGTAGATTAGGAAGGTGAGAACAGTAACTCAGATCAACATAGATGTAAGTAGCACACAAGTTAGTTGTCCTACTCCTGACGCCTGGAACCAACTTAACTGATTTTCAGATATCACATTACTCGCTTCTTGATTCATGTAACTGCTGCCAGCTTACACCATTCAAAATCGACCCATGAGGCTATTATTATTATTAATATTATTAGCCATATGGTGCAAGGAAGCGTGAGGCTTATGCTGCACTGGCCAAAAAAAAAAATATTCCCTATTACCCTGAGAGAGAGAGAGAGAGAGAGAGAGAGAGAGAGAGAGAGAGAGAGAGAGAGAGAGAGAGAGGAAGGAATCACCAAAAAATATTATAATAGTATAATAAATAGTATAATAAGAAACTGTTCGGAGAAATAGAGTGGGCCAGTAAATCAGAGAGTCTTATAATGGGGGATTTTAATTTCCCAGATATTGACTGGAATTTGGGGGCTGGTCACTCACACAGTAGCAAGGCTTTTGTGGATTTATTGGATGATTGTTTTCTACATCAGCATGTTCGGGAGGCAACTAGAGGGAGTAATACTCTTGATTTGATTATCAGTAGTGATTCTTCATGCATTAAGAATCTGCAGATAAATGAACCACTTGGTGGCAGTGATCACAGTGTGCTGAAGTGGGAGTTACTCAAAGAGGTAACTACCATTAGGGGTAAAGGGAAGGGGTATTGCTTTCGTAAAGGCGACTACAATGGACTGAGACAGTATTTAAATTCTATACAGTGGGATCAACTGATGATATTGCCAACAGCAAATTCAAAATGGGAAGCATTCAAAGAACTTATTGTGGAAGCTACTAGGCTTTACATACCAACTAAGAAATATTGTTCAAGGTTTAGGCCTAAATGGTTGTCAGATGAACTAATGAGACATGTGGCAGAGAAGAAAAATGCATGGGATACATATAAATTAATGGGTGACATGGAAGCCTATGATAGATACAAGTTGATCTGTAACCAAGTTACAAAGGAGGTTAGGCAGGCGAAGGCAGATTACGAGAGATCCTTGGCAAGGGATGCGAAGAAAAACAGCAAAGAGTTCTTTACTTATGTAAACTCTAGAAGGAAGGGGATGAATCAGATTGGTCCACTTGAGATCGATGGGTCAACTGTTGATGACCCTGCTCGGGTAGCTAACAAACTAAATGAATATTTTGCATCGACATTCACACATGAGGAGTTATTCAGCGAGGGGAATGCCAGAGGTGTATTCAACTCTAGCAGTAAGCTAGAGAATCTTGTAATAACTGAGAGCAAAGTGGAGGAGAAAATGTTGAAGATAAACACAAGAAAGGCACCTGGGGTGGATGGGATCTATCCAGTTATATTAAAGGAGGCAGCAAAGGAGGTAAGCAAACCCTTAGCCATAATTATGAGAGCTTCCTTGGACTCAGGGGAGGTACCCATTGACTGGAGATGTGCAAATGTGACCCCAATTCACAAAGGGGGATCAAAGGCTGACACAAGTAATTATAGACCTGTGAGTTTAACTTCTGTTCCCGGAAAATTAATGGAGGCACTGGTGAAAGAAGCACTGCAGGATCATCTAGACAAGACTTCAGTTATAGCTAGGACACAGCATGGTTTTGTTAAGGGGAAGTCTTGCCTGACCAATTTGATTGGATACTATGATGCAGTCACAAAAGAACTGGATGCAGGGAATAACTTTGATATTATATACTTGGATCTTAGAAAGGCTTTTGATACTGTTGCACATGGAAGACTGCTGCACAAATTGGAGCAGTGTGGCATTGGAGGCAAGTTGCTGCTATGGATAAAGGGGTGGTTGAGGGGGAGAAGACAGAGAGTGGTAATCAATGGACACTGCTCATCGTGGACTAATGTTATTAGTGGAGTCCCTCAGGGTTCAGTATTGGGGCCTTTATTGTTTTCTGTATTTATAAATGATATTGATGATGGTATATCAGGCTTAATGTCCAAGTTTGCAGACGATACGAAGGTTGGCAGGGTTGTCAAGGACACTACTGACACTATGCTGCTGCAACAGGATTTGGAAAGGTTGAGCAGATGGGCTTCGAGGTGGCAAATGAAGTTTAACATTGACAAATGTAAAGTACTACATATGGGAAACAGCAACCCCAGAGCAACGTATCAACTCTGTGGTACTACACTGACAGTGGTAGAGAATGAAAGGGACCTGGGGGTGGTGGTGCAGGCAGATATGAAGTTCTCTGAGCAGTGCAGACGAGCTGCAAGAGTAGCTCATGGTGTATTGTCAATGATATATAGGAATTTTTCTAGCAGGGATAAGGAGGTGATTATTCCCTTGTATAAGGCAATGGTCAGGCCACACCTAGAGTACTGTATACAGGCCTGGAGGCCTCATTTCAGGAAGGATGTAGAGCTGCTGGAACGAGTACAGAGAAGGGCAACTAGATTGGTGAATGGGACAAAGGGGTTCTCTTACGAAGAAAGGCTTAAGTTTTGCAAATTACAGTGTCTGGAAACTAGGTACCAGCGGGGTGATCTGATAGAGGTGTACAAAGCCTTGAATGGTTTGAGCATGCTCAATGCTGATGGGATTCTTCCTCTAGCTCAGAAAAATCACCTGAGAGGGCATAAATTCAAATTGAGGAAAGACAGATGTAGGATAGATGTGCGGAAATTTGCCTTTAGCCAGCGGGTGGTTGGTGGGTGGAACAGACTTCCATCCCTTGTCGTGGAAGTTGATAGCCTAAATAAGTTTAAGGCTCAGCTGGACAGGTATTTTGAACGAACAGAGGGGTGAAGTGGAAGTGGGTTTTTTTTTTTTTTTTTTTTGGCTGATGCTGCATAAGCTTGCTTTCTTGCATCAAATGCCTCTACTAATGCTAATGCTAATGCTAATGCTAATGCTAATGCTAAAAAAAGAGAAAAATGATGATATCCAGCTCAGGACCCTGGGTGTGCCGAGCCCATACTCACCAGATGTGAGACCCTGGGGGTATTAGAAAGGGAAGTGTGATGTTACCATCTAGCAATACAGAAGGACTATACAAAAGCTCATTCCACATGACTACAGATTACTTGGAAGGATAGCATGAACAATCTCATCACTCCTAAAAAAACATCACCAAGGAGTTTAAAACGCACAAAAGGGTAGAAGTCTGAAAATACTCTACATACGGACCTTAACAGCTTCGCTTTTCATGGCGAGCAGTGGAGCATAAGACAAACATTACCACCCACAAATAGTGGTCTTGCCTTGCATAGCGTAATGAAGGCAGTAACTAGTCCAGAGAGTGAAATCAATTCCATGGGCGACAAACACCGGGTGGAAAAGGCCCGGATTCGAATCCTGTCGATGACGCTAGAAACTTTAATGGGCTTTTTTTCAGTCCGTGGCTGAGTTAGTCGGTTTCAGCCGTAGATAGAACGTCCCTTTCCCTGGGGTTTTTCATCCAGCAAAACAGACAAATCGACAATAGAACACACGCAATTAACAGACATAAGACACGCAGCAAGGGAGATGAATTTAATTATTCGGGTGGCCTAAAAATAATAATAAAAATAGTAGTTAGCGTTAGTGGAAGCACATGATGCAAAAGAGCAAGCTTATACAGCATCAGCTGAAAAAAAAAAAAAACCTTCTCATTTCACTGATCCATCCATTGAAAATTGTGCAGGGAACCACGAACACTGACTTCTACCTTAATTTTGGAAAATTCTATGCACCATATCTTACAAAGTGGCAGTTCTCTGAGTAGAACAGATCCATGTTTGTTTGATTGACCATGACAACATCCCATTCCATACCGCAGGTGCTCCTCGGGAGCGGTTAATTGACATGAATTTACATAAGTTGTAATGTTCATTAAGAGTTTCAATTTGATCCGGTGGGACGAAATGAAATGGACCGGTGGGACGAAATGAAATGGAGTGTCAGGTGAGAGGCAGTCTAATGTGTCCTACATGTTAGCCTGGCCTTATAAGGAGAGTGAAATGTGCCATACGGTCCGAAGGAGGAAATGATACACGATACTGAAGCCAAAAACATTGTGAAACCGACCAACGTGGGTTCAACTTAGGTAGTGAAAATGGCAACTGCTCTTCATAGGCTAATCTTTAAATGGTGTAATACAGAATTCTAAGCCGGATCTCTTACTGTATCTAATACTTATTAAGAATAGTGATGTAGAAATTTCAAGTGTAGTGTTTACTTTTGCGAGGGGTAGGTGATTAATGATAGTATCAGGATGTGTTACTTCAAGATATGGACAAACTAGGCAGAAGAGCCAATATGCTAATGGTTTGACGTATATTTGCAAGGTACTACAATTCGGTAGCTGTAACCCTCGAATAACATGCCGTTTCGGTAATTGGTTGGTTGGTTTGTTGTCGTAGGGTTTTAGGCGCATCAGCAGCTTAGGCCACATTGAGCCGTATATAATATGTCAGAAAATTCGCGTTTCAGCCCTCGTGGGTAATTGGTTAGTTGGTCGGTGTAGGGTTTTAGGCGAATCAGTAACTTAGGCCACATCGAGCCGTATATAATATGTCAGTAAATTGCGCGTGTTCTAGCCCTCGTGGGTAATTGGTTGGTAGGTCGGTCGGTGGTTGTTGTAGCGTTTTAGGTGCATTATGTAGACAGGTATAGTATCTTATGTGGGACGGCACCTGAACGTGAGTTCAACTCCGCCTTTTACACTGTGATGATTACAGATCACTGTAACAGGCCAGAAATATGTGTAATGTTATGTTTGTCCAGTGTGCGAGTTGTTTCTGGCATCCGTCACCAGGCAGGCGATCACCTGGCAAGCCTGCCCAATGTCCGTCTACACCACGGGGAGGTGGTCCACAACTACGCATGTAATATGGTAGACCTCGAGTAGCTCGTACTGAATGCCCAAAAACGAGTTTGGGATCATTCAAAGAGAAAAAAAGAAATGTAATAAAAAACAAAAAAAAAAAAAAAAAAAACATCCAACGTCCACTGGTTAAGTGCAAGACTAGTGGATGCTACGATCCCGTAACTAGGGAGCCCAAACCCAGGCAACGGCAAAATCCCGCCTCGAAAGAAGGGGCATTTTTTTTTTATTATTATTTTAGGGTTACCCGTAATTAAATACATTAACCCGTATTTGTGTCTGTAAATTGCGTATGTTCTATGGTTGATTTGCCTATTTTGCTGGACGAAAAAACCCCAGTTACTGGGGAGAAAAACCTTGCTATCTACGCCTGAGACCAACTAACTCAGCCACGGAGTGAAAAAAGCCCATTAAAGTTCCTCGCGTCATCGACGGGATTCGAACCCAGGCCTTTTCCACGCGGTGTGGGGAGGACGGTGACGATACCACTGTGCTACCCGCGCAGACTCTTAGAAAGAAGGGGCATCAGCAACTTAGGCCACATTAGGTATATAATGTCAGTAAATTGCGCGTGTTCTAGCCCGCGCGTGTAGCACAGTTAGTAGAATCGCCGTCCTCCCCACAGTAAAAATTCCCCATGCCATCGACGGCATGGGAAATTTTTACGGGACTTTGTTGTAGCAGGGTTTAAAAAAAAAAATCCTACCACCCCTGCTAGAACAGCTTGTATTCTGTTGTCGATTTGCTGTTTTGCTGTTGCCCTTGTGGGTAGCACAGTGGATAGAATCAGCGTCCTCTCCGCACCGTGTGCATAAGACTTGAGTTCCAGTCCCGTCGATGACGTGAGGAATTATGGGCCTTTTTCACAACATGGCTGAGTTGAGCGGTTTGAAGAAAGCGTATCATGGTTTTTTCTCCCGGAAACTGGGGTTTTTCGTCCAGCAGAACACACACAAATCGACCAGAAAACACACGCAATTTACGAAGTATATACGGAACAATATGACCTTAGCCGCTGATGCTCCTGAAACCAAGGGTTCACATCTGTTGAGAATGGGCTTGGCACACCCAGGGTTCTGAGCTGGATATCATCATTCTTCTCTTTTTTTGGTGATTCCCTTTTCTGACTCTCTCTCTCAGGGTAATTCAGAATTTTTTTGGCTGCTGCAGCATAAGCCTCAGGCTTATGCTGCAGCAGCCTAGTAATAGTAATATTACTATTACCTAGGCTAGTAATAATAATAATAAATAAATCAAAATCAAAAACAGTTCTTTTGCAGATTCGAAAACCCCGCGTTTCCGGAAGAAAAACCAGCCTAAAACCAACTAACTCAGCCATGTTGTGAAAAAGGTCCATAAGAACTCATCGTGTCATTGACGAGATTCAAAATCAGTTTTCCAACAGATATGGGAAGGACGGTGATTATATCAACGAGGGCATTTCTATAGTACTAAACCTAATCTGTGTGTATGTGTTAAAACAATTAGAGGTGATGAGAAGTTAGTATATTATGTCTGCAATTGCGTGAGTACTTCAAACAGTTTGCTATTTGCTGGATGAAAAGCCTAGTGATTCCGAAAGAAAAAAAACCATGCGACTGTCATTGAAACCTGACTCAGCAATGTTACAGTAGTATGTGTTTGTGAAAACAAACACATATTCCTTCTCACGTGGTTGACGGGATTCGAACTCAAGACATTTTCAATCCAGTTTGTAAGGATGTTGATTATGTCCACTGTGCACATGCGAGGGCAACTTAAAGTAATTTACAATGAAAAAGACCTAGAGGCTAGGGACAGTTGTGTAGTCTAACATGAAGTTCTCAGAGCAGCGTAACAGGATAATAAAACAGTTCATGGAGTTCTCCCAATGATATACAGGAAAATTTGCAAGTGGATGATTTGTATTCACCCAGAATTAGTTGTGATGGAAGATTGAAAAAAAAAAAAAAAAAAACACCACGTATTACACTCTTTGCAATATAGTCACCAGACAAAACACATTTTTGCCACCTCTCAATATACTTCTGCAGACCAGTTTTGTAGACGTCCTCTCACTTTCATTTAAACCACGACTCGGCAGCTGAAATCACCTTATCATCATCAGCAGTGTTTTCGTGAAATCCTTTCAAAGATAGGATTTCAGGGCAGGAAAGAGGAAGAAATCATCTGAGGGTGGTTTCATACAGCAGGATGTTGCAATACTTGAACAAGAAATCAATATCAACAAGAACAAGAAATCAATATTTGAACAAGAAATCATCCGGAGGACCAAGCAGGATGTCGCAATATTTCAAACGTACATTCGTGAGGACACCTCACTTCAGCATGCGAGGAATGCTCAGGGGCTAATCTTGGAGCAGGTGCACACCTTTTGACAGCTTTCCCTGTCTTGTTTCTTTTATAGCAGCACGTAGCTTTTATGAGGAGGTTGAAATAATACTCTGCCTTTTGAAGGTTATCTGATGGTATTGCACACCATGTTGATCCCAAAAATCTGACAGCATTTGGTTGCACCGTTGCCTTTTTGAGGGGGGTGGGGGTATTCTGCATGGTTCCATTGTTTTGAATTTTGTTTAGTTCCGGGATCATACTGATGGATCCAACTTTCATTCATGGAAATTAGCCATCAAAAAACTTCTCTTGCACTTCCTGGCACATCGACATTTCACGTGCACATTGTGCCCTTTCCTCCTTCTGATATGGGAATTAAAAGTCTGGGAATGCAGCAAGCAGACACATTACTCATATGAAGATAGTTCTCTGATGCTAATGCGGCCATCTTCCAGGATTAATGCCTCAATTTTTGCAGCACTCTCTTCTGTTACAGCAGTTGCTGGGCGTCTGGGATTTCTTCATCACACTAATGTTCTTCTACATTTGAATTGTTTATACCAATGCCCAACAACTGCAACCTTGGCAGTCTTCTCCATAAACAGCGACCATTTCTTCGTGGACTGTTTGAGGTATTTTCCCTTGCAGAAGAAGGAACCGAATCAGTAATCTGCATTCCCTTTATCCATTTTGAAACTTCACTTCGTTCAGCGCTGCAAAGAAACATTGCTGTGTATATGGCCTGTATTAGGACAACTAAGAGGAAGAACAATTGTATGTATACTTGCTTGTACACCAATGCTAGGAGCATCAATAAATAAATTTAATGAATTTGAAATGCTGGTCTAGTCATCAAATGCAGATATTGTGAGGATATCAGAGACGTCGTGTCACTCAGATATAAGGGATGCAAAATTTGAATGTGGGGAGGTACAGTGTGCACAGAAAGGACAGGACGGGAAGGGTAGGTAAATCTAAGGCGGTGCATCTAGTTTGTATCGGTGGCGAGTGCAGCGTTAAGTCAGTTTGGTGTGCCATTAAAAGTAGGAAAACAAAAATAGGGGTAGGCGTGTGTTATTGACCTGTGGTGAGTACAATGAACAATTATACAGAGAAATAGAATGGTCCAGTTAATCAGAATATCTTATAATGGGGGATTCTAACTTTCCAGATATGGACAGGAGCTTGTGATTTGGTCATTCACACACTAGCAAGACTTGTGGTTTTATTGGATGACTATTTTCTACAGCAGCATGTTAGAGAGGCAATGAGAGAGCGAGAGAGAGAGAGAGAGAGAGAGAGAGAGAGAGAGAGAGAGAAATACACTCCAGCAGTGATCACAGTGTATTGATGTGATTTACTTGTTATGTGATGTAACTACCATCAAGGGTAAAGGAAAGGACTTTTGTGGAAGTGGATAGTTTTGACAAATTCAAGGAAGAACTAAAACTATTGGAGGGAATGGATAGATGAAATCGATTTTTTTTCTTTTTTGTTGATTCTGTATAAACTTGCTTTCTTGCATTGTTTGCCACTATTAATACTATTATTACTAATTTGTATTTCCAGATTATTATTTTTTTTTTTGGCAGTGAAGCAAAAGCATGTGGCTTCCTTGCCCTATATGCCTAATGATATACAAACTGGATGGAAAAGCAAAAGGGAGTCTTTACACTGAAAGCGATTCTACTAGAAGAAACTGATTACACTTACTGAATTTCTTAGAATTTTATAACTTTGTTACAAAACAAATAAATGAACAAAAATAACACCTAGTGAAAATCAAAAATAAACTCGTGAAAAACACTACTAGCAGTTAAGTACGATTATGACGTTTTTAATAAGGCAGGCAGCAAGTCAGTAAACAGTTCACAAAGACTGAAGAGAAGAAAAAAAAAAGCAGGAAACAGACTTGGACAAAGCATTTATTTTTCGACATAATCACCAAAAACGTGCATGAAACGTGCCTCGGTTACTGTAGTAACCAGTAATGGGCAATATTTTCAATCTCCACATCAGATGTGGAATCGTGGATCCACCATTTTTAACCCAGATCACAACGTTCACTGGTGCAATAGAAACATCCTAGTTGTTGTTCGGTTTTAAGAGAATCGGCGACTAAGACCATATTGCTCTTTGTATACTGTCTGTAACTTGCACGTGTTCTGTGGTTGTTTGTTTGCTGAACAAAAAGTTTCCGGGAGAAAAAACTTTACTCTCCTTACCTGAGACCGACTAACTAAGCCGTTGTGAAAAAGCTCCGATAAAAATTTCTCACGTCATCGACCGGATTCGGACTCGGGTCATTTACACCCGGTGTGGGGACGAAGGCAATTCTGCCAACTCTACTTCCCACGAGGACTTTTAACTGCTTGATACTTTTACTGAATTAGAAATAAAACTAAATCTATTTTCGTAATATTAGCGTTGATAATATTAGGATGCTCTAGAAAAGCAAGAGATAAAAATCGAATTTCTCTGGGTTTTACAGGCTGGTCCCAGAAATTTTCCGATTTTTTTTTCTTCAGAGTGCGATTTGTTCTCTTTTTTTTTGATCACCCGTTGAAAGGTTGTACTTCATATCTTACAAAATTTTAGGTCAACTTTTAATTTACATTTACAAACAAATAATACCTCCGTAAATAGTACTTCTTTGACATTTGTAAAATGATATGACTCTGACAGTAGACTTGTAAATAGATAACAACGTTCCAAAGGGCAGAAGAATACAGTTTACCTAATGGGCTTCAAAACCACGGTAGACAAACAAATCTTTTCTATCATTTATGCCATTCTTAACTGATAACATGAAACTTGAGGCGAGAAACGTGACCATATTGACATTAGAACAGATGGTGAACAATGAACTTTTAAAATTCTAAAGCAGAATTAACCAAAGGTAATTACAAGAAAATTTACATAAATCCCCACAAAAATAAATTATGCCATTCTTAACTGATAACAAGAAACTTGAGGCGAGAAACGTGACCTTATTTACATTAGAACAGATGGTGAACAATAAGCTGTTAAAATTCTGAAACAGAATCAACCAAAGGTAATTACAGGAAAATTTACATAAAGCCCCACAAAAATAAATTAATTAAAATAACAATGATGATAATAATTGGTATTAGAATAACAAAAATAATAACTGGTTAGGGATTTTTTTTTTTGTTAGCGCATCGGCTTCTGTGGCCATAACGCACCTCCCAAAGTTTTTGCATTTTCAGCTTTGATCCAAGCCCGAGGTAGGATTCGAACCCACGACCTTTGGGTTCTAGGTAGGTACTTTACCCACTTGGCTAGCCCGGTCGGCAACGGGTTGGGTAGGTACACATCAAATCTGAAACCGTTTATTACTAAAAACGTCCTCCGTGGCAGTATAGTAGTCGGTATCAGTAGTGGCAAATGAAGCAAGAAAGCAAGCATAAACAGAATCCCCCCCAAATAAAACCAACTTCCCAGTTCACCTATCCATCCCCCCCGCAATAGTTTGTCTAGTTCTTCCTTGAATTTATTCAAGCTATCTACTTCTACGACTTCAAATGGAAGTTTGTTCCAGGAATCAACCACCCTCTGGCTAAATGCAAAACTTCTGCACATCTATTCTGCAACCTTCTTTTCTTCTTCTTATTCAAGAGGAGTGTTTCCATTTACAATGGATTTCCTCAGCCCACATGTTATTTTTGGTAGGAATTTTTTCCTGCCATAAAGTGCAGTTCAAGGTGTCTTGGTCTGTTAAACCTCGGGCTGTCACGCACTCCCATACTCCATCCATACATGTTCACCTCTTCTCCTTCATCCAGGAGGTATCCATTCCAGGATAGCCTTTGGACATCTGGTTTCTTGCATCTGTTTTACATGTCCATACCATATTAAACCCTTTTCTTTGATAGTGTCAATAATATTCTTTTTCACTTCCATTTTCTCTCATGTTTTCATTCCGTTTTCTGTCTCTTCTAGAAGTTCTTGCTGAGCGTCTCCAAAAATCCATTTCAGTAGAGAGCAATTTGTTTTCCCCTCGTCTATTCAACGTTCAGGTTTCCACTCCATATAACAGAAGACTTTGTACAATCGTTTGAAATACAAATTTCTTTGTTTTATTTAGAATATTTCTGCTCCATAGAACAGAATTTAATATGCCAATAGCCTTTCTGCCGTCTGCAATTCTTTTATTGATCTCTGTTTGGGATGATCCATCACTTTGTAAGATTGATCCCAAATATTTGAATTTATCGACTTGTTTGATTTTAAAACCTTCTTTTCTCAATTTGAATTTATGCCCCTCATGTGCGTAGTCTGAGCAAGACGAAGAATCCCACTAGCATTAAGTTTGCTCAATCCATTCAAAGACTTAAACACCTCAATCAGATCACCTCGCAGGTGCCTAGGTGCCAGATGCTGCAATTTGCAAAATTGAAGTCTTTCTTGGTAAGAGCACCCCTCAGTTCCCTTCAATCTTGTTGCCCTTCTCTATACCCTCTGCAGCAGCTCTGTATCCTTCCGTAAATGAGTCTTCCAAATCTGTATGCAGTATTCAAGATGTGGCTTGACCACTGCCTTATAAAATGGATAATCACCTCATCACCTCTGCTAGCACAAAATCACATTAACTTTCCTAGAAGTCTATCTGCACTGTTCAGAGTTTCATATCTGACTGCACAATCTCTCCCCCCCCCAGGTCTTTTTCATTTTCCACTACCCTGAGTATATTATCACACAGCTGGTACGTTACTCAGCGATTACTGCTGTCCATATGCAGTACTTTGAATTTGTTAATATTAAACTGCAATTGCCATTTCTCACACCATCTGCCTAATTTCTCCACTTATCACTCATTTGTAGAAGTCTGTTGTCACTCATTTGTAGAAGACGATGCCACTGTGCTAAAGGCCCATAAAAACGTCTCACATCCTCACGGGATTCGAACTGAGGTCTTTTCCACCCAGTGTGGGTAGGATTATACTCGATGTACTACACGCGAGGGTAGCCATGCCTTGTCAGCTCTACGTGGACGTGTACTTTTAAAGTTGCTGATCAAACTGTAAGAATTTGTGTAGGGTACACTTTCAAATGTGTCTCCCCACACTGGGTGGAAAAGGCCCGGGTTCGAATCCCGGCGATGACGCGAGAAACTTTAATTGGCTTTTTGTCACTCCGTGGCTGAGTTAGTCGGTCTCAGGCGTAGATAGCAAGGTTTTCCCCCTAAGAAACTGGGAGGTTTCGTCCGTCAAAACAGGCAAATCGATCAGAGAACATACGCAATTTACAGACACAAATACGGGTTTATGTAATCAATTACAGGTAACCCTAATATAAAAAAATATTTTTTTTTCAAGTGTCTTAACTTGTTACTAACAGCATCAAGCATCTGCTCTCGGCAGCCCAGTCCTTGGATCTCATTCCCATCTATATGATGAACTAGAAAAGCGTGCTTGCAGCAAAATCATCTGTCTGCGTTACATCACGAACTGAGGACAGTTTACCTGAATGGTCCAATATTTCTCGTCAATTGTTAACACTCTGTGCCACATCGTGTCAAGCAATGATTCGCATCAATGGCGGCCCAACACGCTAATTAGCTCATCGTCCTAATAAAATGACCAGGCAATGCATTTCTTACAGTGGGAATGAAGCTGAATACCTATTTACTTGAAGTTTGAAACTAGGTTATGGGTCAAGCTCGGTACAGACCAGTATTAGCACTTATAACAGTTAGCAGTACGTTTTTCACGATACGTTGTTTTTTCAAACAGCCATCAGAGAATGACAAGGCAAACTCAAGGGTTACTCAACTTCCAGTTCCACGAAAATTGCAGTTTCACTGGCGTATACGCACTTTTTTCCCCTAGTGTGTCAAAGGGCTTACTCAATAAGTGAAGAAAGAAAGAAAGCAATCTCACGTTCTGAAATCTTAATTTCATTTAGTGGCATTACTACAGTCGAACTGATTTTTGTAATGGATTTACAGCACGTTTTGGTGCAAAAACTGTTGCTTCACTTATCAAATATGAGCAAACAAATTTGGGAAATGCGAAAAAGTCAGCACGTTTATATTTCCAAAAACAACCATTTCAAATCATTATCACAAATATCCACAACCAGATTTGAATTTAAAATTTTTGGTCGGAGAAGGGGTGGGGGTTGCTTTTCGGCAGCAGTTTCAAAAATTTCATTTAATCTTTTTAAGAGGGAATTCTATGAACGTGATCTGAAGCGAATTTAAAACTGTAAGTGCCTAGAAGTCCTCACATTTCCGAATATTAACCGATAAAGGAAGTTACGCAAGACTGAAAGCTAATTAAGACCAATTTAAGACCATTAAACATAATCGTGGCTGACCTGTTTCAGACAATCATCTGCACATAGAAACTCTGATAAACTCGTTACAAACATGTCATATTCAGGAACCCAATTTTATATTTATTATTATATTCAAATATTCAACAATAAGTAAGCAAATATTTAACAATAATTGCTAGAAGTTACAGCATATAAAAAATATCTTTGATGTAAACTGTAAAATCTCAAGATCCACCAGTGTAACAGACAATTAAAGACTTCAGTTTTAAGGTGAAAAATAATAAATTGTCATTAAATAGATAAGTGGCACGTTATGTACTTATCTATTATATTCGATAGAATCCAATGCCATCTAGTGGAAAATGATCAAAGTAAAATAAAAAAAATCCCGCAATTAGTATAAGTAGCGCAAATGACGCAAGAAAGAAAGCTTAAAAAGCATCAGCCACAAAAACCAAAACTTCCCACATCACCTGCCCATCCCCCTCCAATATATTCGAGCATCTTGTATTAACTTCAGTAATGTGACCTTTTTGGTAATTCTTATACAACCCCTGTAAGGCAGCAACTTGCCTTCCAATATAGTCAGGTATCCATTGGCATTTACGGAACCTTTTATAAACTGCAGGTGACATACTCCGCAATACGAACTGCACCCCGATATCATTTGGCTAGTAGGGAATTTCACTGTAGACACCACACAGTGTATATGAATGGTATTCTTCACCACGTCTACGGCAAATCGTTTGTCTCCCATCAGAGTCATGCAGATTGAATTTCTTCTCATCCTAGAAAATAACTGACTTCCACTGCTCGGGGGTCCGTTTGACATGCTCCTGACATCCATTTTCTCTGTCTATCTGAGAAACTGAATATTATATATTAGCATTACCATTAGTAGAGGCATTTGATGCAAGAAAGCAAGCTTATGCAGCATCAGCCAAAAAAAAAAAAAAAAAACCCCACTTCCACTTCACCCCTCTGTTCGTTCAAAATACCTGTCCAGCTGAGCCTTAAACTTATTTAGGCTATCAACCTCCACCACAAGGGATGGGAGTCTGTTCCACCAACCAACCACCCGCTGGCTAAAGGCAAATTTCCGCACGTCTATCCTACATCTGTCTTTCCTCAATTTGAATTTATGCCCTCTCAGGTGATTTTTCTGAGCTAGAGGAAGAATCCCATCAGCATTGAGCATGCTTAAACCATTCAAGGCTTTATACACCTCTATCAGATCACCTCGCTGGTGCCTAGTCTCCAGTCACTGTAATTTGCAAAACTTAGGCCTTTCTTCGTAAGAGCACCCCTTTGTTCCATTCACTAATCTTGTTGCCCTTCTCTGTACTCGTTCCAGCAGCTCTACATCATTCTTGAAATGAGGCCTCCAGACCTGTATACAGTACTCTAGGTGTGGCCTGACAATGGAATATATTGCCTTATACAATGGAATAATCACCTCCTTATCCCTGCTGGAAAAATTCCTGTATATCATTGACAATACTCCATGAGCTACTCTTGCAGCCCGTCTGCACTGCTCAGAGAACTTCATATCTGCCTGCACAACCACCTCCAAGTCCCTTTCATTCTCTACCACTGTCAGTGTAGTACCACAGAGTTGATACGTTGCTCTGGGGTTGCTGTTTCCCATGTGTAGTACTTTACATTTGTCAATGTTAAACTTCATTTGCCACCTCTCAGCCCATCTGCTCAACCTTTCCAGATCCTGTTGCAGCAGCATAGTGTCAGTAGTGTCCTTGACAACCCTGCCAACCTTTGTATCATCTGCAAACTTGGACATTAAGCTTGATATACCATCATCAATATCATTTATAAATACAGAAAACAATAATGGACCCAACACTGAGCCCTGAGGGACTCCACTAATAACATCAGTCCACGATGAGCAGTGTCCATTGATTACCACTCTCTGTCTTCTCCCCCTCAACCACCCCTTTATTTATAGCAGCAATTTGCCTCCAATGTCACACTGCTCCAATTTGTGTAGCAGTCTTCCATGTGCAACAGTATCAAAAGCCTTTCTAAGATCCAAGTATATAATATCAAAGTTATTCCCTGCATCCAGTTCTTTTGTGACTGCATCATAGTATCCAATCAAGTTGGTCAGGCAAGACTTCCCCTTAACAAAACCATGCTGTGTCTGAGCTA
This sequence comes from Mastigoproctus giganteus, assembly GCF_048544385.1. Classification (NCBI taxonomy): domain Eukaryota; kingdom Metazoa; phylum Arthropoda; class Arachnida; order Uropygi; family Thelyphonidae; genus Mastigoproctus; species Mastigoproctus giganteus. Next base: position 225,387,435 of record NC_143582.1, on the reverse strand, counting down.
TAACCGAAGTCTTGTCTAAATGATCCTGCAGTGCTTCTTTAACCAGTGCCTCCATTAATTTTCCTGGAACAGAAGTTAAGCTCACAGGTCTATAATTACTTGTGTCAGCCTTTGATCCTCCTTTGTGAATTGGGGTCACATTTGCACATTTCCAGTCTATGGGTACCTCCCCTGAGTCCAAGGAAGCTCTCATAATTATGGCTAAGGGTTTGCTTACTTCCTTTGCTGCCTCCTTTAATATAACTGGATAGATCCCATCCACCCCGGGTGCCTTTCTTGTGTTTATCTTCAACAGTTTCTCCTCCACATTACTCCCAGTTATTTCAAGATTCTGTAGCTTACTGCTAGAGTTGAATACACCTCTGGCATTCCCCTCGCTGAATAACTCCTCATGTGTGAATGTCGATGCAAAATATTCATTTAGTTTGTTAGCTACCTGAGCAGGATCATCAACAGTTGACCCATCAATATCAAGTGGACCAATCTGATTCATCCCCTTCCTTCTAGAGCGGTGTTTCCCAACCTTTTCTTTACCATGCCCCACCTAAGTCTTTCTAAAATTCTGATGCCCCCTATGTAACGTTGGAAAACACCGATATATATATTTTTTATATTCAAAAATTGAATTATTCCCTAAATGAAGCCTAATTACAACTTGTTCAGAACACGAGACTTAGGTTTTAGGAAGAAATCATTAGGAAATTATTAAGAAAAAATAGTAAGTAAATTTTCAAAACATATAATAGGCATTGTGATATCCAGTCGATTTATCTTCTTTAGTAACAAATCATTTATGGCACTAAATCCACATTCAGCTAAATATGAAGATGGAAACGGTAACAATAGCTCTCTTGCAAAGTTGGTTGAATTTGGGTATTTAATTTCTGTTTCATCACAAAGCCATGCCATCGCTTCTTTTATATTGAATAAAGTTTTAACCGACTCATCATTTTGCATTTCTGAGAATTCTTCTTGGTACTGTATTGATACATCAGACAAATCCACTAACATTGGTTGCATCATCCAGGTTGGAAAATAAATTTGTTTTAAATCAAAAAACCTTTCTTTTAAATCATCGGACAGAATTTTCAGATGATCAACAATAACAAATACAGCGGTATCAGTCACTTCACATTTTTGCAGACAACGAAGCTGTTCAAATTTTTTTTAAAAATATATATTTGACATAATGTAATAAATGTAATGAAACCAAATGTCTTCGCTTTTGCATCGACGAGAGTTTTATTTGTTCCTTGAAGTTGTTTATTTAATATATTTAGTTTTTCAAAGATATCGGCTAAATAACTCACAAATGCTTTACCATCGACCGTTAACAGATGCTTCATTTCAGGTTTGTCACTTAAAAAGTCACTAATAGTATCAAATAGTTCCATGAATCTTTTCAAGCAGTTCCCTTTCAAGAGCCACCTTACTTCAGTGTGAAGTAAAAGTCTCACATGGTCTTCATTTTGTTCTTCACAAAAAAGCTTGAAGAGACAAGTTTTCCCTATGAATAACACAATGCACAAGAAGCATTTCTGGATTCTCATCTTTCATCAATTTTAAGCAGCCATTTTTCTTGCCCATCATATTAGGAGCACCATCTGCAGCGCAAGATGTTATATTTTTCATTGGTATATTGTTGTCATCTAAGTAATTTTTTAGCTTATTATATATATCTTTGGAGGTAGTGGTGCTCTCTAACGATTTACAGAATAACATTTCTTCAGCAAAATTACCTTTATTAATATATCTTACATAAGTTATCAGTACGGCTTCACTGTCTCTCAAAGTTGAGTCATCCATTTGCACTGAGAATTTTCTTGTTTTCAGCTTTCCAACAAGTTGTATTTCAATATCTTCACTCATTTCATCTATTCTTCTGCTAACAGTATTGTTATTGAGTGGCATAGCTTTCACGTCTTTGTCATCTTTTTCCAGAACTGTTTTAAGAAATGCTGATATTGATGGTTTGATTAAATTCTCTCCTATAGTATGATTTTTCCCAGATTTAGCAATGAGTAAAGAAATTTCATAACTAGCCTCAAGAGTACGATTGACAGTTGCAGTATGAGCAATAAACAGAGACTTTACCAACAATTCTTCTTTTGTACAAGTTAAGTCATAGTAGGCGGTTGTTTTAAACTCTAGACGAGCAATTTTTGAATTGTCCCCCTGAACAATCAAATTTCCCCCATGTGGGGCGTGGGACCCACGTTGGGAAACACCGTTCTAGAGTTTACATAAGTAAAGAACTCTTTGCTGTTTTTCTTTGCATCCCTTGCCAAAGATTTCTCGTAATCTGCCTTCGCCTGCCTAACCTCCTTTGTAACTTGGTTGCATATCAACTTGTATCTATCATAGGCTTCTGTGTCATGTGTTAATTTGTAAGTATCCCATGCATTTTTCTTCTCTGCCATATGCCTCATTAGTTCATCTGACATCCATTTTGGCCTAAACCTTGAACAATATTTCTTAGTTGTTATGTAAAGCCTAGTAGCTTCCAAGATAAGTTCTTTGAATGCTTCCCATTTTGAATTTGCTGTTGGTAACATCATCAGATGGTCCCACTGTATAGAATTTAAATACTGTCTCAGTCCATCGTAGTCGCCTTTACGGAAGCAATAACCCTTCCCTTTACCCCTAATGGTAGTTACCTCTTTGAGTAAATCCCACTTCATCACACTGTGATCACTGCCACCTAGTGGTTCATTTATCTGCAGATTCTTAATGCATGAAGAATCACTGCTGATAATCAAATCAAGAGTATTACTCCCTCTAGTTGCCTCCCGAACATGCTGATGTAGAAAACAATCATCCAATAAATCCACAAAATCCCTGCTAGTGTGTGAGTAACCAGCCCCCAAATTCCAGTCAATATCTGGGAAATTAAAATCTCCCATTATAAGACTCTCTGATTTACTGGCCCACTCTATTTCCCTGTACAGTTCCTTATTATACTCATCAGAGTCATTAGGCCTATAGCACACTCCTACTCTCAATTTTGATCTCCCAATGCTTATGTCACACCAAACTGACTCCACACTGCATTGTCCAGCGATGTCGACTGGCTTCACTTCCTTGGTTTTTATGTGTTTCTTACTGTCTCAGTCCATAACCCCTCCCCCCTTCCTATCCTGTCTATCCTTTCTGTAGACGTTGTACTCCCCAAATTGCAGTTCTGCATCTCTTATATCTGTGTGACACCACGTCTCTGATATCCCAACAATATCTGCCTTTGATGTTTTGAGCAATACCTCAAATTCATCAAATTTATTTACTAAACTCCTAGCATTGGTGTACACGCAAGTATACCTGCACCTGTTTCTATTCTTAGCTACCCTAACACAACCCATGTGTTTACTTGTACCGCAATGTCTCCCAGCAGTCTCTGAAATACCATGCATCTTGTTTTTCAGGCTTCTGCTCATTCTAATAGAAGCAGTGCAAGAATCTTTTTCACCTCTGCCAGTGGCTACTGTCAATCTATTGGTCTTTGTCTGCCCCCAAGCTAGCAGTTTTCCGACCCACCTAACACTGCCTCGATCGCATCAGCAAATATTCTTGCACCCTTTCTATTTAAGTGTATCCCATCCCTGTAGAAGCAATCTCTCCTGTTAACAAGTACAGTCCAGGCTGAAAAAAATTCTACCCCTTGAGCCTTGCACAATCTTTCCAGGGCCGAATTGATCGACAAGGCTCTCATCATATACTCCCTCCTATCGTGTCTGGGCAGAATTGCAGACACTTTCAAATTCAACCCTAATTCTCGGCTTTTGTTCAACAGTGACCTGTACTTGTTAAGTAATTCTGCCGGTCTCCTACTCTTAATATTATTAGTGCCAACGTGTACAACTATATCACCTTTTGTGCCCTTAAAAGCATGTGTGCCCTTAAAAGCATGTGTGCCCTTAAAAGCATATATTATAAGCATGTGATTGTTTTGCTGCTAGCTCCTGTATTGTCGATTATATCTTCGGTTTATTGTGATTAAACGGGTTCTAATTTTGGGTGATTGTGACTGTGGAAGAATTTTATTAGGTGTTATTAATAGTTTCAAGGTGAAATATTACTTAGCTTTTGTGACACAAATACAGCTATCTGGTTAAGTGAGTGTGGTCTCTGCTGGAGTCTACTGACGTCAGCTGGAGTCTGCTGACGAGGCAGTAGGGGCCAGACGTGTTCAAAGCCGCTAATTGGATTTTTCTTATTGATTTGAAATTATTGTTTTACTAAAACTTTTGATTTAAATTTAGTAGTATAGCATTATATTGGGATTTTCTGACTAATTTGGTGTATTTATTCTTTACTCGGCCTTGCAATTGTATCGGCAATTGCATAAAAGTATCGGTAAGGGTATCCACGTGTTACAAGTCGCAACTCTGCTGAACCAGAAGTTTTTTAGCCATATTTAGCCCCTTATTGAATATTTTTACATCAAATTATTTTTTGTAAGTAGTTTATAGACCTAGTAAGGATCGTTAGTTTATAGACCTAGTAAGGATCGTTAGTTTATTCTGAATTGAGACAGCGAGATTTGAAAGTTAATTAATACTTAAGTGTCCATAGATTTACCGTCGTAACTTCCCGCCGTTGTCTTTGTCATACGATCGTTATATATCGAACCTAGATAGCGTTAGTATAATATTTTCAGTGATCGGCAAAATCTATTAAACTTGTTGAACTTCGTTGGCATTTAAATTGTACTTTTAACTAAATACATATACCGACTTAGATTACAAACGTCACATAATTAATTAATACATAACTGATACGGAAGTTATATAAAGGGAACGCGGAGGTAATTAATACTTCACACTAAAAAATATATATCCCGTTATAACTGTGTTGGGAGATAAATTAGGGTTATAAACTGAAATTGAAATTTTATTTAAATTAAAAGAAAACATGACTCAGACCAGAGCAGCAAAACAAAAGCTCAAGCTAATGGAAGTGCTGTGGCTCAGAGGAGAACTAAGGGGGGGCAGTTGCCTTCTGAATCACAGCCTTCTAAAATGCACAGCTTGCATGATGTTTGTGGAGTATTCAGGTACGGGACATGATATTGCCATGGGGGATGTCTTTGTGTGTGCGCGATGCAAGGAGTGTATCGAAATCAGGCAACAACTCAGCGTTCTTATGGGCCTATATGAGAGCTTGAAGGACAGGATGGATGCCCTCGAAGGAACTAAATTGAGGGACACATCAAGCTCTCAGCTGCCCACATCAACGCCAGAGCTTGCACTTGGTCGTCGCGCAACACAGCGGCAACCCCCAAGGCAGAATGCGCTGGTCCCAAAGGAACTAGTAGTTGTTGGTGACTATTGTCAGGGAAATGGAGAACATGCTATGTAAAAAGGATAGGTGGAACAGGACCAGGGTATGTTTGCCAGGGGCAAAGGTTAATGACGTAGAGCAGATATCTTTAAACCACAAAAGGTGATATAGTTGTACACGTTGGCACTAATGATATTAAGAGTATGAGACCGGCAGAATAACTTAACAAGTACAAGTCACTGTTGAAAAAAAAGCTGTGAATTACGGTTGAATTTGAAAGTGTCTGCAATTCTGCTCAGTCACGATAGGAGGGAGTATATGATGAGAGCCTTGTCAATCAATTAGGCCCTGGAAAGATTGTGCAAGGCTCAAGGGGTAAAATTTTTTTCTGCCTTGTCTGTACTTGTTAACAGGAGAGACTGCTTCTACAGGGATGGGATACACTTAAATAGAAAGGGTGCAAGAATATTTGCTGATGCTATCGAGGCAGTGTTAGGTGGGTCGGAAAACTGCTAGCTAGGGGGGGAGACAAAGACGAATAGATTAACAGTAGCCACTGGCAGGGGTGAAAGAGATTCTTGCACTGCTTCTATTGGAATGAGCAGAAGTCCGAAAAACAAGATGCAGGATATTTCACAGAGTGCCGGGAGTCATTGCGGTACAAGTAAACACATGGGTTGTGTTAGGGTAGCTAAGAATAGAAATAGGTGCATGTATACTTGCGTGTACACCAATGCTAGGAGTTTAGTAAATAAATTTGATGAATTTGAGGTATTGCTCAAAACATCAAAGGCAGATATTGTTGGGATATCAGAGACGTGGTGTCACACAGATATAAGGAATGCAGAACTGGAATTTGGGGAGTACAACGTCTACAGAAAGGATAGACTGGACAGTCTATCTCTGGATAGTTCATCTGACATCAAAAGCTTAATGTCGAAGTTTGCAGACGATACAAAGGTAGGCAGGGTTGTCAAGGACACTACTGACACTATGCTGCTGTAACAGAATCTGGAAAGGTTGAGCAGGTGGGCCGAGAGGTGGCAAATGAAGTTTAACATTGACAAATGTAAAGTACTACACATGGGAAACAGCAATCCCAGAGCAACGTATCAACTCTGTGGTACTACACTAAGAGTGGTAGAGAATGAAAGGGACCTGGGGGTGGTTGTGCAGGCAGATATGAAGTTCTTGGAGCAGTGCAGACGGGCTGCAAGAGTAGCTCATTGTGTATTGTCAATGATATATAGGAATTTTTCTAGCAGGGATAAGGAGGTGATTATTCCCTTGTATAAGGCAATGGTCAGGCCACACCTAGAGTACTGTATACAGGTCTGGAGGCCTCATTTCAAGAAGGATGTAGAGCTGCTGGAACGAGTACAGAGAAGGGCAACAAGATTAGTGAATGGAACAAAGGGGTGCTCTTACGAAGAAAGGCTTAAGTTTTGCAAATTACAGTGTCTAGAGACTAGGCACCAGCGAGGTGATCTGATAGAGGTGTATAAAGCCTTGAATGGTTTGAGCATGCTCAATGCTGATGGGATATTTCCTCTCGCTCAGAATAATCACCTGAGAGGGCATAAATTCAAATTGAGGAAAGACAGATGTAGGATAGACGTGCGGAAATTTGCCTTTAGCCAGCGGGTGGTTGATTGGTGGAACAGACTTCCATCCCTTGTCGTGGAAGTTGATAGCCTAAATAAGTTTAAGGCTCAGCTGGACAGGTATTTTGAACGAACAGAGGGGTGAAGTGGAAGTGGTTTTTTTTTTTTTTTTTTTTGGCTGATGCTTCATAAGCTTGCTTTCTTGCATCAAATGCCTCTACTAATGCTAATGGTTTACCACATTGGCAGAGACAATATGGTTGCCACGTGGTAACGATCGTCGTCAGCGGATCCGTAGTTTTGGCGGGAAACGTAAATCAGGTTTCTTATTTTTTTTTTGCTGATAGATCAAGAAAGTGACTGTAAGTACAAATAATATTGTTGCTTTGAACCTAAAAGGAACAATTCAAGAACACAGGATTTAGAAGTTGGAATTATTGAAATACTGTAGTTGTTTTTACTAATATATTTGGAAGTTGCTTATTTAATACTACTAAAATTAATCTATATGTGAGTTTTTGATATTAAAGAATTATGGAAGATAGAAATCCTAATGGTAAATGATCTTTAGACAGATCCAGCGGGGAGGGAGAGGATACCTCACCCCTACTCCCACCTAAAATTCCTCAATCTCATGGCGATATACGAAGGTTAGGTGAGTTTGTATATTCTAAAAGTATTGGTCACGAGCAGTTAAGACCCGCGGCTCAGTTAGTACGAGAGCAGAGCACAGGTGGTGAGTTAATTGAAGTGGAGGGGATTGGGTCTATTCCCACCCCTATTTTGAATACTGATTCAAGTACAATGACTGATGAATGTGAAAATTATGCGAGTACAATAACTGATGAGTGCGATAATATTCAAGATGCGTCCTCTGTACATGCGGTCATTTCTAAAATGCGAAAAGATATCACAAGTTTTCTTTTCGGAGAGGCTAATAAGGTGACTAAAAAAAATGGGGATATCATTGTGGACAAATGGTGTAATTTGGAGACTGTAACAACTGCACTATTGATAGAAAATAAGAGATTAAAAGCCATTAATGAGGAAATTGATAAAAGAGCCCAATTGCTACAAACAGTGTTACAAACTTTATCTGTGGTCTCTGGTAAACATATTGAACAGGATGAAGGGAAGAACATACCAAAGTCAGATGTAGATACAGATGAGTTTCTGACGGATAGCTTACATACACAAGAGCCTGTGCGTACCTATGCTGATACTGTGAGGGGTACTATTGAGAAGGGTGTTTCTTCTAGTGATGTTATTAAATCATCTAATAACATTAGATGATTTAATAACAAAATCATCTAATAATTAGAGCTTCAGATACTAGTGACTTGAAAACAAGTTCTGATGTGAAAAATGTAGTTACTACAACTCTTAAAAATGATTTGAAGAATGTAAAAGTGAAATCTTTGCGACTTGTTCGCAATCGAGGAGTGGTTGTGGATACAGCTACGAAATCAGATTTGGACTGCTTAACTTCTACGGCGGCGTTTTCCGAAGCTGGAGCGATCACTGGCGTTCCTCGTAAAGGTAAATCCATCAGTCATAATTTATGATGTCCCACGGGATCTTTCAAAAGGACGATATTGTGGATAATCTCTATAACAAGAACTTGATAGATTACGGTTTCACATTGGAAGTGAAGCAACAAACAGTTTTTCGTTTTACTACTCAGGCCAGGTCATCATCGCTAGTTCATTGGGTTGTTAGCTTCTCACCTAAAATTTATAAATACGTGTCCTCCCTGGACAGGTTGTTTTTGACTGGGAGTTCTCATAAGCACCGTCTTTATACGATAGTCACTAAATGTTATCTGTGTCTTGGGTATAGACATACTACCCAATATTGTTCGCATGAGTCCCCGTCTTGTGGACATTGTGCTCGAAGTGGGCACGTATTTAATGAGTGTCCATTTAAGGAAGAGCCACCTAGTTGTATCATCTGTAAGAGAAGTAGGAAGGAATATCAGCACTCAGTTAGGGACGGCACATATCCCGAGTACTTACGCGCATTACAGACGGCACGATTAAGGACCACCAATGAATAATAGTTATAATACAAGTTTTATTCCCGGAGATGGAGCTGTTATTGGAGATAATGATGTTCTTGCTGTTTCTCCTGCGTCTTTGCTTGCTGGTATTAGGATTATGCAGATTAACGGCCAGCGTTCTAGAGCAGTATCGGACGAAATTCGAGTGTCTGCTGAGCAAAATGCTAGTGATATTATTGCAATTCAAGAGCCTTATATTGTTAAAGTGCAACCTCAAAGGTAACGGGATTTCCACTCACTGCCCGTATAATTCAACCGGTCTCTGAGGAACTTAAAACATGTATTGTGGTGTTAAATAATCAGCTTTATATCACTATAATCAATAGTTTATGCAATAGAACGGCTACTTGTATTTTGGTTACATATTTGAATTTGAATTTTTATTTAATTTCTCTATATTGTCCTCCCTCAGAAGATTTTAATTTATCCTTGAATTATCTAGAAACAACTTTAAATTTCTTGGGTCCACAGAATGTCTTAATAACTTCTGACGTAAATGCTAAATCTCCACTCTGTTTCAGTAATGGAAGCGATCGTCGTGGTCATATGTTGGAGGAATTTATTATTAATAACAGCTTAAATGTAATAAATGTACCTGAAGTAGTAACAACCTTTTCCAGCTCTGTTGGGAATCAAATATTGATGTGACATTAACTAATTTTCATTTTAGAGCAGTTGTTCGTGATTGGGTGGTGATTACTGATTGGACAACAAGTGATCATCGGGTTCTATTTTTTGTTTTTACTAATTTTTTCTAAACCTGGAGATCAATTTTTACTACAGCCAGCTTTAGTCAGATTTTCCATAAATCATATAAACTGGGAATTATTTGACTCCTCCATTTCTGCAGATTTCTCTGAATAAGACTGACTCTTCAGTCTTTTACGGCTGCTTGAATTGCTGCCTTATTACGCCAGTCATTACTTAAGGCCTCATACAAATCGGCCAGCAAGAAAAAGATTGGTTTAAAGACGTGTTCCTGGTGGACCTCAGAATTGTCTTCTTTAAGGAAAAAGGTACATCAAGCCCGTCGAAAATATCGGCGTCGACGTAGGGATTGGCACTCTGATGAAGTAGCTTATTTTTACTCTCAATATATTTCACTCAAACAACGTTATGTAAAGGCTATTGCCACACGTAAGCGGGAAACATGGAAGGAGTTTGTTCACAGTGCTGGTAATGATAATCCTTGGGGTCTTATTTATAAGATAGCTCGTAATAAGATTCCCCCTTTAGATGTATACGGCACTGTGAAAGAAGATTTCCTGGAGACTACTGATTAGATGAATACAGTTAATGTTATTCTTGACAGACTATTCCCGGTGGATGATCTAACTACTGATTCTGTTGTACATTCAAATATTCGAGTTGCAAATTCGCTATATACCACCAATATTCAGACAGAAGAATTTACCATTGATGGGTTAACCTCTGTTGCTAAAAAGATTAATATTAAGAAATGTCCAGGGATAGACCTGGTTGAAAATACATTTATTTTGCGATTTTTCAAATTGCGTCCACAAGTGCTGCTTTTACTTTTTAACAAATGCCTCCAAGAAGGTCTCTTTCCTGATATGTGGAAAATTGCGCTTTTAAAACTGATTAAAAAACCAGATAAACCAGCATTAAATCCTAGATCTTATAGGCCTATTGCACTTTTGCCAAATCTTGGGAAGTTGCTAGAGCGTCTAATGACTCTGCGTGTTACTGATCTTCAGTCGAAAAATATGGTGTCCTCTAATCAATATGGGTTCTGTGTAAGGAAGTCCTGTGAAGATGCACTTGTTGAATTTACTGGCAGCATTGAGAGTTCAACATCAAAGTGCACGTTAGCTACCTTTGTTGATTTCGAGGGCGCTTTTGACTCTCTATGGTGGCAGAGTGCTCTCGAACGGTTACGATCAGCTGGATGCTCTCAGCAACTATACCACCTGTTCACAAGCTATTTCAGTAATCGTCACATTTTAGTGAAATCTAAATTTCAGGAGATGTCTAAAGCAGTTTCACGAGGGTGTCCCCAGGAGTCTATCTTAGGGCCTCTTATATGGAATATGGTATTACCGGATTGCATTTCCCGTTCTTTCAGTAGTACTAAAATCATCGCTTATGCCGACGATCTTACTATCTTAATTCATGGTTCATCTAGATCTGCTATCGAAAGTAATGACAATGATGTCTTACAAAATTTATTTCAATGGACAGTGGATAATAAATTGACAATAAGTTCGTCTAAGACTAAAATGATGAGCTTTGGATCACATTTAAACTCTCAACGACCCCCTTTAGTGAAGATTAATAATAACAGGATTCCACTTATCTCTCAGAAACTAAATTACTTGGGATTACAATCGACTCAAAGCTTAATTTTGTCTCTCATTTAAATAATGTAACAACAAAGATCAGAAGATTCACTGGTGCTATTGTAAAAATTTCTCGTTCAGACTGGGGACTTTCTAGACGTACCATGAGAATCTATAACGCCGTATTCCTTCCTATGGCTACTTATGCTGCAGGTGTATGGTTTCACAGGCTTAGAACTGTTAAATTTCGATTGAAGTTGGCTATTATGCAATGTACAATATTATTATAAATGTTAAGAGCTTGTACTGTTTCTACTTCTGCACTGCAGGTTCTTGCAGGTGTATTGCCATTGGACCTTCACGTAGCTTACAGAGGTCTTTGTCATAGGTTAAAAAACCAACTATCAACTGAATTTATGGGTTTGGTTCTGAATATTAATTCAGATATTAAGCAAGAACGTAATCGTTTGTGGAATGAAATGATAAATCTATGGCAGACACGCTGGGATACGTCATCTGTCGGATCTGTTACTAGGACTTTTTTCCCTGAGGTGACCTTTTGTGTAAAGCAGAAACCTGTTTGGTTCTCTTTAGACTTATATACATCCTTCCTCTTAACGGGACATGGATCTCTTAACAAAAAACCATGTCGTTTTGGTCTTTCTAGAACGGAAGCTTGTCAATGCGGGGAAAACGAAAATTGGAGCCACATTTTATTTGAATGTCCGCTTTATAATGACTTTAGAGAAATTCTTCGTTCGTCAGTTTCTACACTCTCTCATAGGTATGAAACTTTGCTGGTGGGAGACAAGAATTCTTATGTTGCTCTTCAGCAGTTTGCATCTGATGTTTTCACAAGAAGAAGAATTAGTTATACGGCTACGAATACGGCTACGAAATATTGAGTAGCTCCACCTTTGTCTGGTGGAGCTACTCAATAAGGGAGCAACATATCCTAAAATTTTTTTATTTATTTATTATTTTATTATTATTATTATTTTATTTATTATTATTATTATTATTATTTTTTTTTTAACACCACGGGGAAATTCCCTTTTTTTTCCTCTCCTCTGGAGCGGGCCCCCCAGAGGAGTCTGGCCCATCTTTTGCCAACATCAGGTGGATCAGAGTCTCGAATTGAGACAATGCGAGCTCCATTGAGACTTGGCCCACCTTCCCGTGGTGTGGACGAGTACCCAGAATCATCTGTCCAGGTGACTGATGATTCTGGGTAGCCAAGCGGTCAGACACAACAACAGAACACACACAAACATACACTACTTATTTCTGGCCCTTCTACAGTGGTACTGTTCTTCACAGAGATAAGAGGAGGAGACGAACTGACATTCTAGGTGCCGCCCATTACAAAAACACATGTCCACACACACGTCCACATTTGACATGCTCCTTACATCAAATTAATCGGGCCTTATTAAGTTTTCGGTGAGGAGTGATTTCTTCTTAGGACGACGGGCTACAAGTCCATTTTTGAAGAGGCGTCTTCTGACTGTTACTGCACTTGCTACCACTCCTGTATGTTCTTCCCATTCTCTTTTCAGCTCAGACGAAGAAGCTTTACAGTTTTTAAGGCATATGCGGTCCTGTTTTGGCGTAGAGACTCGTTTGCGTCCGGTTCCTTTTTTTCCTATCAGCAGAACAACTATTCTTAAGTTTGGAAAGAAATGTACGCACTGTTGACTGATTACAAGACACTCTATAAGCAATATGACGGGAAGAACATCCTCACGTAGAGCAACAATAGCACTCTTTCTTCTTGGCGTCAACTGCACGTAACTCACCATCCTGACACAAGCAAGGAATGACTGCAACTCTTGCAGAACGTGCTTATATAGCTGCAAGTAATAGCTGATGCAATATTACATCATCACCTACGCGAGTCATTATTTTTTTTTCATTAAAAAAAAAAAATAATGAGTCAATCTTATCTGATGCAATCTGTAGAAAATACTTATGTTATTCGGACGACAATTACAATTTTAAGGGGTGATGCACTTTCTTTGAACACCAGTGTATGTCTCTTATACCTGACCGAAGTTTTTCTGTCTCCTCATTTCATTGTTATTCTATGGTACACTACAATACTAAATTTTGTCCTGCTTCATCGTAAGCTGCACGAGTTACACCACGTTTTCTACGTGTTCTGTTAATTTTGTCGAGCAGTGTACATCCTTCCTAAATAAGCCCTCTAGACATATTTTCCGCACTAAACGTGCGACCTAACCATTGCCATGGCCTTGTATACTGGGATAATTACCTCCTTATTTCTGCTAGCAAAATTCCTGTATACCAATGATAAAATCCCATGAGCAGCCTGAAAACCTGTCTGTACTGCTCAAAGAACTTGATATACGACTGCACAATTACCTCCAGTTCTTTTTCCACTACTCTGAGTGCATTTCGACACATTTGGCATGTCTGGTCTGACTGATATCCACACATTAGCACCTTGCATTTGTTAATGTTAAACTGCCATTTCTCAGATCCATCTGCCAAATTTTTCTAGATTTTGTTGCAGCAGCATATCTTAATTACTATCATTAACCAATCTTTGGATCATGTTGGATCAATCCAACCATCCAGTTCTGTTTTTCATTTAGCCAAACTCAGTTCCTCTACCAAGCTGGAAGGCAACCTCATTTCGGTGTTTGACAACCCGGTCCTATAGGTGGGTGAATTTTATAAGATCCAATCTCGTTATTCCCTAAAATTTTATAACTGTGGTCCCTGGTTCTTGTCTTCCCATAAGAGGGAACACAGACCTTCTTTCATTTTACTCAACCGTCTCAGTGCTGTAATCATCTCAAAGTCTCTCCTTAGATGTCTAGTTGTCAGACTTTGTAGACCGCACTTTCTAAACCATTCTTCATATGCATATGTGCATCGATTTTTTATGATTATTAATCTTGTCGTCATTTCTATGAACCATTTTCAGACGCTCCACTTTATATATGACGCCACGATTTTTGTTCCCAAATGCATAACACTACACTTTAATCTGTAATTTGTAAGATGAAAAATCTTACATGGTTAATATTTTAGAAAAAAAAAGTGAGATTTATGTAAAATAAAGATTAGGGTATGGCAATATGGGGGAGCGAACCTTACAAGTCAAGGGATTAAATTAGACAACGTCTGTACAAGGGGAGCGGTAAGTGGAAAGCTATTAGCAACCTGGGTACACTCGATTCCCAGCTCACACAGACAAACCAAAACAATAGAAGCGCGTAACTACTGCTATTAGCAGAAGGTGGCAAATCTGGTAAACAATAGCGCCGTGGAACATGCTACTGTCAGGACATTTCTTTAATCGTGACACCTGGAGAAGAGAAGATAGTATATACGGAACGAAATGCTGGGAATTAGATTTAAGGCTGGCGGCTGGCTGTCGTGATGGCAAAGTTGTTAGATCGTGGGAAATTAGTCTACCACAGTGTAACTATAAGCGGCTGACTTCAAAGGTACTGACAGCCTGAGAAATTTTACAAAGTTCTCAAAATAAGAAGGGATAGGGCACTAAACGGACACCGTGAGAAAGATTAAAATTAGCTCTGAAGATACATACAGCTTGAGAAATTTTAAAGGACGAATAGGAAATAGGGAAAGTTGATAAAATGAATAAGATTGGTTAACTGAAAATTAGAGCGGATTTGGCATACGTAGGCGGTACAGAAATTGAGATGAAAAAAAAGTGAGTGAAGAGGGGGAGAGAGGTGAGACCCTGCAGTTGAGCATTAGGTGGATGGTTATGGAAATGAGTTAGACGTGAGACCCCGCAGTTGAGCATTAGGTGGATGCTTATGGAAATGAGTTAGATGTCAGACCCCGCAGTTGAGCATTAGGTGTATGGTTATGGAAATGAGTTAGGGGATGACAAAGTGAGATTCTTGTGGGTGTTTGGGGAAACGAGTTAAGAATAACAAAGTCGAGATTCTTGTCAGAGTTGTAAAAATGAGTTAGAACAGACAGTTGGGTTTTTCGTCGATATAGGTAAAAATGTGTTAGTAACATGTACAGTTGAGAGTTCTGTTGTAGTAGAAAATATGTGTCAGTTAACATTTGAGCGTTCGGTCGTGTTGGAAAACTGAGAAGGGTAGCGCCCTGGGAAGTTTTCTTCTGGAAAGAGTTTTAATAGGTGGAGCGGAAAAAGCGAGGGTAGCCCCTATGAGCTTTCTCCTTGTGAAAGGTTTTAATAAGGTGGAGAAAAAAGAGCGAAAACCGCAGAATTAGTAGCTCGATGGAGGAGCGAAACTGCAGAATTAGTAGCTCGATGGAGGAGCGAAATCCGCAGAATCAGTAGCTCGTGAAGGAGCGAAAACTCGGAATTAGTAGCTCAATGAGAAGGAAGGAAGCAGTGAATGGAAGGTAGCCGAATAAAGTGGAGGAAGGACGCCAGATCCATGCAGCAAAGAGTTCCTGATAATTATCTATAGCAGTTCCAGGTGAAAGCAGATGAAGGAGAACCTCAGTGAGCCAAAAATGGAAGTTTGAAACCTCCCCGGAAAGGAAAGAAAAAAGATAATAGTAAGTAATGTAAGTTAACAAGGACTGTTAGGAAACAGTATAGTGATTAATTAAAATGAAAAAGAGTGGTAGCACTAAAAGTAAATTGATAGATAAATTATCTCTGAAGTAAATTATAGATATACAAACAGAGTTTAATTATGTAAAAAAGGCTATTGTAGAATGCAAGATAAACAAAAGATAAGTAATAGATTCGATTGTTGTCAAATGATTATATAATGTGTTAGGAGGATAGTAAAGTTAATATGAGAAGGTTTTATAATGTTTTAAGGATAGATAATTGTATATAGTGATTGTATTAATGAAGAATTGTTGGTTCAAAGATAGATAATTGAATTATAATTGAATTGAATTCAATTAGATAATTGATTGGTTTAAGGATAAATAATTGAATATATAGTGTTTGTATTGATGAAGAATTGTTGGTCCAACTGAAGACTAAGAACAAATAGAGACTTTAGGAAAGTTAAGATTGGTCTTCAGTTATTGTAACAGAATGGTGAGAACACAGAGTATAATGATGAAAATAGCATATTGATTGTTAATATAAGAATAATATATGCAAGGTATCCTATATTCAACTTTGTATGCATATTACATGTTTTTTTATTCAATTGCATATTATGTTGTGTGTATATATATATATATATATATATATATATGTGTGTAAATAAACTTTGTTGCTTATTAAAATGTGTTGTTTGTTATTCCTGAACACTCAACCCTTCCGAAGGGAATTATAATTAATTGAGAAGTTCCCTTGAATTTGGAATTCTCCTGTAAAGTAAAGTCAGATGTGTAAGTGGGGAAATTAAAATAAGGTGGACAAACTCACATAAGGGAACTAAATAAATAAATAAAATAAGAATAAACTAAATAAAAATAAAACTAAACATAAATATATAAAGTACAATCATCCATTAAATTTTTCCACCCCCCACAAATTGTTATTTTTTCGGAGTAGATATGCATACGACCTAAGCCTTTCTGAAGTATCATAGCGTGGATCAAATTGTTTATCATTCTTCTTACGTTTGAATCATCAGCAAACTTGGACAGATTCCAATGGATACTCCTCATCAATGTCATTAATGGAAATTAAAAATATAAGGGGATCTTTTTTGCCAAAGGCGTTTGAAATATCAAGAGCAACTGCTTGAGTTTCACCAGACGTTTCCATTGAATTTCCCCATATATGGGTAACATAAGCTAGTATATCACCAGTGGAGCGATATTAACGGAATCCATATTAATGATCATTGATCAGATAGAAGGCTTCTAGTCAGTTCAGGAATTCGCTGTTAATGGATTTCTTTATTACTTTAGAAAGAGTAGAAGTGCAATGAGACAATAATTGGATGTGAGGGATTTCTCATCCTTTTTAGGAACAGGCTGGATATGAGCAAACTTCCAAGCAGAAAGAAAAACACCTTTGGAATAAGAAAGTCAAAAAAAGGCGACAAGAACAAGGGTAAGCTCAGTAGCACAGATTTTTTTGAGAAGTAAATAAATACCACCAGAAACTGGAGCTTTCTTAGCATCAAGATAGTTCAAAACTCTTCTGATATCCTTTTGATGGAAGACCACAGGAGGCACTGGAATGCACTGGGAATGGTAGGAGGTAGTTTACCAAGATCAATACAAGAATTAGAAGAAAAGTAGGTGGGCGGTTTTATTTATTTATTTATTGTTTTGTTAAGGTGGCAATAAAACCATTGGATTTTAACAGGGGTGGGAGTAGAGATGGACAAAGGTTACAACTAATAGCTTTGGTAAGAGACCAGAATATTCGACTACCATCTGGACAAGCAACAAGTTTCTACTCTTTTAGCCTGTTGAAAATCTAAGCTTGCTTGCTTTCGACTCAAACTATCGTTGAGAAGTACTGTTCAACTCATCTGCAATTTCTGCTTGGCTTTCTATTGACTTTTTTATTGACCTTTTTTCTATTGACCTTTTACTGCAACCAATTAAGGGGCCTATTTGGTTTTTGGTATCACAAAAAAGAAATACTTTTGGGTTTCCATGATTTTAAGAAGGGTATAATAGCCTACCGCAATTGGCTTATAATTAGTGCGATTTTGGGTTAATCTTTTTTTTGAAAATAGAAAAATTAATCCGTTTCCAAATAGCATGGCATGGGCCCGTTTCGCGAATGTTTTGATACCCTTGGTAATTAAATTTGTATTTCCGAATTATTTACAACTAAAATGCACATTTAATTGCAGTTCTTTCTTGAGTTGTAATTTTTTAATTTTTTTCGAAGCCGAACTTTGTTAAGCAAGAGGATACGCCTTTAACATTATGCTTACAATTACAGACCACCAGCATAAGCTTAAGGGATTATGCTTAAAATGGCAGAGCCCAGATCCCTAATGCATAAAATAAGTGGGCTTTTTTCTTTTTTTTTTTTTTTTGGATTTTTTCTAAATTTGATAAATCTTAGGCCGTTCATCGCGCTTGTAAAGATCTTGAATACATTCCTGCATACCATGCCAAATAAAAATGGAAGCCTGGAAGCGACAGCATCCAACACGAGATCTCAGAGATGGTAAAATGAGTAGAATCAGTGGGCCTTTCCGTGTCGTGGCAATTAGGCAAAATAAGTGCACTATCATTTTTATGCAGTGACAGAGGAATGGTCTTTTTCATTTGACACGAAGGATGAACTTTTAAGTCTCGACAAGGCCCTGCCTTTATATTAATTTTATACGGTGTTCACATGAACGGATTTAGCAATAAAGAAATCAGAAACTGGCAACAAGCGGCTATCACATATTTTAAAAATGTGGCAATTTTAAAATTTTTACACTTTCGTATTTATTGGAACAAACAGCAGCTAGGTTCACTGTTCCCATATTCTGCAAGATTCAATGCACCCTCTTCAGCTTACGTACACTCCCACCTAAAAGTTTAAAATCAGGTTTCAATTTACTTAATTTTCCAAGTTTTTATTAAAATAGGTCTAACTTGTTAACCAATTTTTATTCAAAGATTTACTATTATGTATAAAAATCAAAAAACTTAAATAATATTTAAGAAATATCTAGAATATTCGAGAATATTTTCCAGCAACGTGTTGTGAAGAGGCAGCGGAGGGTCCCCCGAAGTCCGCGTTGTATCGTTGTGCGTGTGGTTCGCCTCATGTGGTGTAAGATTATGTTGGTATGTTGTTCATCTAGCCTCTTAGCCTAGGAGTCTGTGGAATACCACAGTCTCCTAGTTGTCCAGTACCACGGTGAAGGAGGCCAGGGCAGTAGGTCATAAAGTCTCTGACATTGCCTCTGCTCACCAAGATGAGGCCCCCTCACAAAAAAGAAAAAAAGAAATAAGTCATGTTGTAAGGCAGTGCGTGGATCAATTGAAGTTTTGGATAATAGTTGAAGACAAAGAAGCTGGATGATAGGAAGTTTTCCACCAGGAAATGGAAGAATGGGGTCGCCCCGTCTATGACGGGGCACCCCTGCAGAGGCAAACCACCCTCCACAGGGGGATCTGTTAAGAACAGTGAAAACTATTTAAGGTGGTAGGGCCCACCAGGCGAAATTTTGGGTAGGGAGCGAGATCGGCACGGCCTGTGAATGACGTGGGGGATTTCATTCGCAATCACAGAACCAGGGTGCCGTATGGGGGAATACAAGCTGCCATCCTGGCTAGCAGTCAGAATGGACTATGAGCTGGACATACCTCCTGGCAATGGGAGTATTGCTGGACACAATGTGCAACGCATGGGGAGCAACACCACAGACACCCTGCAACACATTGTAGAGTCCATACCAAGAGATGTACGGCTGTATTACGGCAAAAGGTGAACCGAAGAGGTACTAGATAAGTGTTGCTAATGCAAAGCAAATAAGTGTATTTAGGAGAAAAGAACTGATTTAAGAATATATTTTGTAAAAATAAATTCGCTGATGCAAGGGCAACCAACGGAAGCTGAGGAGACTTGCTTGTGAAGAGTAATAATAAGCAGTCAAATAATAAGCCAGAACAACAACCAAACTAAAGACGCATTTCAGAGCGTTCAAGTAGTACCTTGTCACGGATGGGGTACTGCAACCGACAACCGAACCCAGTTCCACTCCTGTCAGCAAAAGAACAAGAGGTTACAGTGGGCTCAGAACACCAACACTGGGCAGCGGAGGAGTGAAAAAAAAAACTGTTACTTGGTTTGACGAATCCCGATTCCTATTGTTTCACGCTGATGGGAGGACCAGAATGTGGTGAAAACAGCATATTAGTGTAGCAACATTTAGATGCCACAGGTTATATGTAAATCGTTTCCAACAAGGTGCATCCTGTCACATGCAGCGTATCCATATGCGAATGGGTTCTTCTAACAGGATAGTGTATAGTGTGTTTAAGGTCTAACGGCATCAGGCGTTTCCCCCATCCCCGCGTAGTTTACACTGTCGTGTGATACAGTACACTGTACAGGCCAGAGATTTAAAAGTGAATGGATATTGTGGTGTGTAGTGTCGTGTACCGTTGTTCGTCTGGCCATTTAGCCGCTGGGACCCTGGTGGCTCCCAACGTTGGCCACACTAAGCCCCGTGGAGTGAGGCCAGGTACACCAGTAATTTGTTTTAATCTGGCAGGCTCTACCACCTAATTTCCTGAGATTTCAGTAGCTAGGGCCTAAAAAAAAATGGGAGATAACGCTAGAATTGGAAAAGTCTGGTGAACGCGGTTTAATTTTGTCAAATTTAAATTTGGACGTGTGAGACTTGCGCTAGTGTAATGACAGAGTAGGGGAGAGAAACGAATACTGGGGGGAAGTCAGAAGTATGGAGATGAAAGAGAAGACGACCCCAATGATTTCCAGTGGGGCATGCCCATGCTCCACAAGGAGAAAGGAAGGAGACAACAGATCGTCTCCCCCCACCAGGATAGGGAAAGAAAGTGGGTGAGGCTAAGTGCCCTACCCAGATCGTCAACTGGCGAGGCGGAAGCTTAGCTGCATTCAAAATCTTGATTTTTACAATATGCAAAGCCAGGGCTGCCAACTGACAAGGTGGCAGCATAGCTATGGTCTGATTGGAGAGTCAGTTTCCGCGTTTGTCTTGTCTTATCGTGATAAGAGGAAGATGAAACATCAGTTTTGGCTTCAACCAGCACAGTTACATGCAGTTTTGGTCCTGATGGGAGAGTGTCTAGTTTAGTGTTTGTTACATCAGATTTTGTAGAGGAAGTGAAGAGTCTGTTCAGTTTCTACCAGGATAATGCTCCATGTCACAAGGCCAGAACTGCACATAATTAGTGCAAAAAACAATAGAGTACGTTCACCCTACTGTGGTGGCCTCGCCAGCCACCAGTGCATGCCACGATCGGGAGGTGGACCCACTCGCTGTTAGGTAAGCTCACCTAACAAAGTGGCTACTTAGCGTACACTGATCAGGGTTTCTCGGTAAGCTGTCACTTAAATTACATGCATTTACACGTTATACAGTAGCTTCAGTGGAGTTTGACGTCATTATTATTCTATTATTCATTTTAGTGGACATTTATGTAAATTAAGTTAAATATGTAAATTAAAGTAGGTCAGCAAAAAGGACATGTTTGATAAGGATGTAATTATGTTAGCCATCTTTCTTTTTCTATTGTTTTATTTCTTTTGCCCTTTTATTTTTCTTCATAATCTATTAATTAATTGGGCTAAAATTTAGAACAGGGTGCCAGTCCAGTGGAAAAAAGGTTCGGTTAGTTACGCCATTAATTCGGCACGGATTCAAGCAATTAATGATTAGTAAATGATTAGTAATGATTAATTAAGCAATCGATAATTAGTGAAAAAAGGTTAGGCTATGTTACGCCACTAATTCAGGATGGATTCAAGCAATTAAATAGTAAAGACTAGTAAATGATTAATAATGATTAAAGATTAATAAAGAAATGAATAATTAGTGGAAAAAAAGGTCAGGTTATGTTACGCCACTAACTCGAGACGAATTCAAGCAGTCTGGAGTGGCACCATGTTCTAAAGTTTATCGTTAATTATAATTTTAATTTATATAACACATACACACTCTCTCTCTCTCTCTCTCTCTCTCTCTCTAAGACAAATAATAGCATTTATAAGATGAATTGCATTTTACAATAACTGCTTGTCATATCCTGGATGACTTGTTTCTCGCAATATTCAATAGTCAGCAGTTGTGTCAATGTCAAAATACCCATAGCAGATATCGGGTTCACTTTAGTTTCTAGTTTTGGTTGTTTTTCATTTTTCGTAATATAAACGCAACCTTTTCCACGCAATTGAAAAAAAAAAAAAAAAAAAAAAAAGGAAAGAAAAAGAAAAACATGAGAATATACTTGTATGCTTGATTGTACAAACTGCGAATTGTTTAATTTCTTTCCGAATTAGTAGAATTAGCATTAGTAGAGGTAAATGATGCAAGAAAGCAAACTTATATAACATTAAATTATCTTTAAACATAAATTAATAATTTGTTTAATTTTAATAATTAGAGTTTAGGAAAAACAACCTGCAATTAAGGAGTTTGCAGTTTATATACAAACACTTGGGCGTGTTTTATTTTTGTTTCTAAAATCGGTTAAATATTTAATAATCATAATGTGATAAATTAAAATATGCTATATTATTCATTTATTACAAAATCAATAATGAAGCATATTTTTAGCTCAATTACTTCGATTTACTTATTTGTAGAGCTTCAATAGAGAACGTATCAAATAATGCAACTAAAGTAAAAATGGAACAAAAATGTCTATCAGAGATCACAGGAAAAAAAAAAACTTTCACTTACGCTTGCTAGCTTTCCTTTTCTCCACCGATACGTGATTTGAAGAATTAATTGGCATCATTTCGACGTCCACCATATTATTCTTCATATCATTCGTTGTATTATCACTCTTCCGACAAACGTTGACAGATATATTAAGGTACATTATAACGTTCAATGGTGTGCTTCATTTTATAACACAATAATTTTGCTAAGTATGCGCCATCTAGTGTGCGCAGTTATGCAACTGATCTCCTTCAATTTTTTTTAAAATTAATTATTTTCGTATTGAAAAAAAAGTGACTTCAATTTTTTGCTTATGGAAAGGTTACTGTTTTTAAAACGTTTTGTTATTCTAAAATAAAATCTAGATACAGATAACGTTATTCTTTTTCATTAATTTTGTGATATCTAATAAAATATTTCTGTGTTGATTCTCAAAGGAATTCAAAAGGTGTAATTTAGTGTACGATAGTGTAATTTTACGTTTAAAATTAGGAAGTTTCTATGTTTTTAAAGCTCGCTAGAAATTTCCCCCTTCATTTAAATAGTATGAGAATTTTATGTACTAATTTACAAAACATTATTCGTGATCTTATAAATTTTCTTCAGTTGTTTTGACTCAATTGCAAATCACATTCCTTTCATGTGAATGACATCGGTGTGAAGGAAACAGGAAAGGTAGACCAATATTATTATTTCTGACCAACGTTTTTGGGGTGCTAGATGAGAGGGCTCGGTTTAGCAAGTTTCAACTTGAGTTAAGTAAGTATCTTTCACTGTGCATTCAATGTTTTATCTGCAAATTTCGAAAACACCTGATTTATTTTTGCTCTTTAAAAGCGTAGTTGCTCAAAACAAATAAATAGATAATCTTAATTTCTCTTAAGAATACAATAGAGCAATGAAAAAAAAAAAAAATCCCAGCCTAAAAACTTAGGGCTGTAATTAAAAAGTTATTATTAACCAAATTAAAATCAGTAGCCAAAGAATGTGTATAAGTTACATGATCACTGTCGCAGTCGTCTTTGCCATTCATACCATATTTTTAGAAGTTAGCAGCACCGTCTCATAAAAATAAAAAGCAGATTAAAGTATGAAAAACTTCCACTTCGATTAACACTTAGAGTAGCCATGATTAGGGATCCAGTTTGGGATTGTCAACCTTCCAGTAATAATGGCCCATGTACGAGTATAGAGAACATTAAGCTCTAACCCTTTTTAACATAATGTCCCCTTTTTACATGAAATTTGATTATTGGCATGACGATGAAAGAACTAGAGTAAGCTCAAATGTCCAGAGCCTTGATCGAAAATTGCAGTTTCAAGGTTATAGCAACATCACGAAGTAGGTGCCTATCTAGAAGTCAAGTTTGAAGTGTGACGAATAATTATAATATCTCAGGACGATGGCTTTCTGGTATCAACGGATATACAGCACGGATAAAGGACAACGAGGAAGTTCGCACAGCGAAAGTGTTTTTATTTCAAGGCAAACTATGTACAGAAAGATTCAAGAAAATAGACTATGCGATGAGTACATAGTTTGTATTCCCATATTCCCTCTCCTACAGGATAGCCCGTTAGATTTTGTACAGACAACACCATCTAGAGCCAAGATCAATGTTTGTTCTTCACCTAAGGTGAGATTCAATCTTGAAACTGATTCTGGATTTGTTCTCGATTGGGGAGAATGTTAAATATGTTCCCAGTGAGTAGGAGACCATTATCATGCCAGTGCTCTGATGATCTGGGATGCACGATGCCGGGATGAACAGTAACACCGGTCTACACACCTTTGCAAAGGTATCTTGACCTCAAAAGATACAGAAATGAAATCCTTGTGCTCCACGTGAGGCTCTCAGAGGTGCCGTGGGCCTCGAATTCATGGATGATATAATGCTTTTCCTATTAAGGCTCAGCTGGTTAATGCATTCCTTCAAAATGAGGATATTCTTCTGATGGAGTAGCCGGCGATCCTTATTCTGATTGAACATGCACCACTTTGTTATCAGTTCTTAATCTGATTAGATTAAGAACTGATAACAAAGAATTATTTCCAAAAAATTATTTTATGTTTCAATCTTTTTTAAATATTAATATATTGTAAATAATATACACTGTATTAAATAATCCATATATTTCGGTAGTCCTCAACATCCTCTAGGCGAGTGTGCCGTACGGATTAAGAAGTGGATCTATATGTCCCCCATTTCGTCTGCCCAAGGAAGAAGAATGGAGGCACATCATCAGTATCCTCCTAGAACCTTCCATGCACTAAGATCTGTTCTTGCAAATTAGTGGGATTTATTATTACAAACAGGGCAGTCTTAGTGCTCAGAAGAGGAGTCCGCGTGCGAGAATTCTATTGGGGAAAAATACAGCGATAATTCCTTACCTAGACTGAGGAGCGCGCTTTGTTGGGATTTGGAATCCTTTTCACTCCTGGGTCTATGCATCCCTGAAACTATTCCTAAGGAGTAGTATTATTAACCTTGCAAACAGCATGAAAGCTTTTTAAAAGTTAATTGTGAGTATTCGTTATTTGTCAGGAATGAACCTACTCCCTAATAAACGCCTGAATTATGTGGGTTTATCCTCAGCCGTTGTATGATAATCAATATTATATAATTCAGTCTTTTATAAGTAATCTCCCACAAAAGATATGGTAGAATTATATCAAGTACATATTTTTCTTGATTTATCAAACCTTATCGTATAAATCAACTTTTCCACATCTGTCACATATACAAACAACATTAATAGAAAAATGTAGTTCGATTTAAAAGTACGGAAATCACACTTTCCCAAACATTGTGTAGACGTTAAGTCATTATTTCATCACATCTGGTCTTGGTGTTCTACTGAAATAAATGATAATGAACAGCACGTGACAATATTCATAAAAAAAGGTTTGGATTTAAAAAAAAGTTTAATATAAGACAGATTGAATAAAAATGGCTTTAAAATAAGACAATGGTACTACTATTAATGAAGAAAAAACGATGCAAGGTAGGCTTATTTAGCAGCAGCTTTTAAAAAAATAACCACAATAAAAGATGAAAAGCTCAATACAATTTTTTGGTTTTTGCTAAGACAAATAAAGATGTGCGGAATCGGTATAATGTAAACTGAGTGCATTTTATGGTCAGTTGTAACGTTTTGTGAGATGGAAAAAACAGGGTTTCTAGTATGAAAAATCATGCAGTTCTCGACTGACCGATTGACTAGGCCAAAGCGTGAAAATTATTCCTGCTGTCTAGATAGAATCCGAAGCTACCATGGAGGCGAAAACCAGCAGGCACTGATATTCGATTCCGTGGTAGCTTCTGAACTTTTCATGAAAGTTATAGTTTAGAAAGAGTAAAATGCAGCATGGATGTACCAAAATATTATAGAATTCGAAACATAAATTTTCTTAGTACTTTTGAAAGAATTTATCAGTTAACATGGACATTTCCTTGACAGAGTGGTCAAGGAATTCACTCCTCCTTTTCAAAAGTTGTTCAATTGCGATGACGAGGACCTTGTTGAAGTCTTTTTCTGGACGAGTAAGTTGGCCTGTGGAAGGTTGTATTGACTTCCCATCAATTTTTCCACTTCGAAAACAAAAGTGTTCTAAATCTGTATATGGACTTTTGATATTTTATTTTGAAACCTGAAAAATGGTAGGAATTGAGGGCAGAGGGAGATTAGCAAATAAATACAGTAAAAATCAGAATTAATGTTCGTTACACTTATGTTGAAAGTTTCTTTAAGCAACTTTTCTTTGATGTGTGTGTAAGACTATAGTAATCTGGTTTTTTTTTTTTTTTTTTGGTTTTTCCCCCCTTAAATATAGTTGTACATCACATAAGCAACTATTGCTTATTTTATTGGTAATTTAAAGTTAACTCGGTGGAAGGTTCAATTATATTCCAGTATGAATATAATTGAAACTTCCAAATCAGATCTGTAAAATTTTTACCGTGCTCCTATTACACAAGAAAATTTGTTAAAAATTCATAGGATTGTCAAGTACTATTTGTGAATACGATTAGCGACTCGCTGATATTTAATTAGCGATGGAAGTATTGACGGATAACTCAGACTTTCTGGTTCTCTCAAATGGTACAAGAATCATTAGGCTGATGTAACTCATTCAATGAGCACAAAACTTTTAGATCGTCGCGTTTAAAAAAAACAACATCGAAATTAAATATTGTTAAAAAGAAAAGCAAGTGATCCAGAGGACGAGTAGTTCAAAATATAAACATTAATGGGAAAGGCTGCATTGTTAAAAAAAAACTTGACAGTGGGACATAGCCCACTTAGACAGAAAAGACCTGAGTTCGAATCCTGTCAATAACGCGAGAAATTTTATGGGTCTTTTTCACAACGTGGCTCCAGAGTTCCAGTCTCCACCAATATTTCCATTTATTAATCTCATGTCTGGGTTCAATTTCCGTTGAATGGAACATCTGTAAGAATTCTTAAAAGGCCTCTGAATTATTTCAAGTTGTTCAGTATGCCAATATGCAAATAGACCGGTGAATGCACACTTGTACATAAAGTAAATGCAATTTTTAAAAATCCCACATAATTTCATAAGAACTGGAAAAATATGATCAAATAACTGATGCACCAAGAAAATTACCAAAAACAACATCTGTCTCTTCTTTATTTTCTCCATTTTTGGTCGCTATGCATTGTGGGTTTGTGACCCATTCCATCATATATAGCTATCCAAAGTTACTCAATAATCCTTGGGAATGGTGTTCTTTGCCGTCCATTAACACATCGTTATTATTCCGTAAACAGACTGGGCTTGGTCACAAGCACCAATAAAACAAAATCAGAGGGATTTTTATCGCTACGGAATGTAATAATCAAGTATTACGATGACACTAATTTGTTATATTAGATCCTGCTGTTGATGTATTAAAGGTGAATGTTTCTTCACCACACTACTGCCTTTCCCCATCCAAAGATACCATTTATTGCTGTTGACGCGAATTTAACGAGATACTTTTATTCCACAGAGATTTCTATTTCGCAACTTTCGGTATTAGAAACGTTGAGAAATTAATCTCTGTAGAATTTTTTGTTCTTTAATTCAAAAGCATAAGATTGATCTTACTGTCGTAATGAAATGCTTCTAACACTTAATTATGTTAATTATTTAAAAAGTAAAAACATTCAAAAATTTTAAAATAAATGAAAATTGGCAAACAAATGGAAGTACTGTACTGGATAGAAACGACTCAGGAGACTGGCTAACGAAGACTTCGTTCCAGTCAAAAAAAGGATGAGAAATTTAATTATGGAGAATATAGTGTGTTCAGGAGGGATAGGAAGGGTCGAAGGGGGGTGAGGCCGGGCAATGCTTCTTATGAAAGCTCTCTAAAACTGATCAGACTGTATCCAGAGGCAGATGAAGTTCAAATGGATGTTGCGTCTGTGTGATGCAAGATTACACGAGGTAGAGGGAAAATATAGTCGGGGTATGCTACAGACCAAACGATTCTGAGGAATATGGCAAAAATCTCTATGGGCAGCCAAATGTGACTTACTCATTATGGCTAACTTCAATCTATTTCTTATAGATTGGAAACGATCGATCGCAATCAATTGGTGGGAAGTGCTCATCGATGTCCATATGAAGAAAGTGCGGATTGCATAGCTTGGCAACTAGAGAGCTTAGAAGCGGACCTGATAGAAGCCTGTAAGGAATCAGTAAAAGAAGGAGGGAGCTATATTTTCACTGGAAAAAGAGAAAAGAACTAGGGGATACAAATACAAAATTTTGGGTAGTAACAGAAGGTTGGATCTATTGAGGTTTACCTTCCGGCAGCGTGTAGTGAATCATTGGAATGAACTGCCTGCAACGTTGATCGAGGTTGTCAATTTAGGAAATTTCAAAGCGGGAGTGTATGAATGAATTTTTATGAATTTTTGAGGGTATGAATTTTTTTTTTTTTTTTTGGCTACTGCAGTAAAAGCTCTCTTCTTTGCATTATTTTACTATTATATTTAACATTATAATATTTAAACAACACAGGAAACTCGAGAAACTGTGAACAGGTGCAGAGAGAGAGAAGGGAGATATTTTAGATATTTCCCTTCACGGCCTTATATACAGCCTTAGAGGAAGAGACCTCTATCAGGTCTCTTCCTGTAAGATGATAAGTTGCCAAGCTTTTTCTAGTTGCAGTCCGCACTTTCTAAGCTGTTCTTCATATGGACATCGATTAGCCCCAGTTATCCCTCAGCAGTTCGATTGCAGAAGCTTTATGTCTTTCTTCAGGTGTGACCTCCAGATCCACACTCATTGTAATGATGTACTGAAAAGAGCAATTATCTTTTCATTTTAAAATGTAAACATCTTTTCTAATTTTTTTTTTGTATTTTGAGGAAGCCATTCTTTCCAGGCCCTTGCAAGCCATGGTTCTAACATGTAATTATAGAGTTCCATAGATCACCCATTTCAACTAGGCAAGAGGGCAGCACGTTAATTAGCACCGATTCAATCGTTCTTAACTACTCGGAACAGTTATTTCAAAAGGATCGGGCCTGATTTTTAAGGAAATTTTGACTGCAGGAGTTAAATAATACAGTAAATTAATTAACAAATACAGATGCTTAAACACGGGGGTGATAATGTTTTATTTATTTATTATTTATTTTTTTATTGGACAGTTTCGGACGCGAAAATTGTTGAATGACTTAAACTTTCCAAGCCTTAATGAACGTTTGAACGAATTGACAATACGGCTACCCACAAATAAAGAGGATATAGATGTGCAACTTTACAAATTTAATTATTTTATATATAAATATGGTTCTATATCACAAGTATGTTTCAAGTTTAAATTTATAAATTCAAAAGATCTATACCAATTCTGGTTCTTAAAAAATCCTTAAAGAGCGATCCAGCTATTAAAATATTCCAAAATATTCTTTTTCAGGTATCAAGTAAAACGAAATCCTCAATTCATCAAAATCCGTGCTACTGGAGATAGAGTGAAATGTCGCGGATAGTATTATCTTGTTTACTAGACTAGAGACCTTCTTCTATAAATAATTGAATTTTCACAACTGTATAAGCATGGAGCTGATCACCACTTGATTGGAAGTCGGCAAGATTGACACTCATAATGAAGGACCAGAAAAAGCAACAAGACCTTCCGGGATCCTATAGGCCGATCGCACTGCCAGTGCTCAGCAAAACTTTAGAACAACTGCTCTATCAAAAGATTGAAACCCATTACATTGGTGCGGGTCTCTCCTCTCCGAATCAATTGTTTTAGGAGACCTCGCTCTGCATTATGTTTTCGAGAGGTTATGCTCTCGAAAACATAATAAACGAAGCACACACCTGCACCAGCAAATATTTCCTAATAATCTCAATAGATTTCGCCAGGGCGTTTGACTCGCTATGGTGACCAAGCGTCCTCGGCAGGCTCCGGAAGGCAAACACACCCATAAACTTATACCGATGCATCCAGACCTACCTAGCAAATAGAAAAGTCAACGTCAGTGCTCCGTAGCCAGGTTTCGCGACCAGTCTTCAGAGACTGCCCGCAGGGCTCTGTCCTCGGACCCCTTCTGTGTTCAGGAACCCCTTCTGTGTCAAAGTTCAGGAACTCGTCCCTGACGAGTTCCTGAACTTTGACCTGAACACAGGAAAAACGCAAGCCTACGCCGATGACTTGATAATGATGCTTGATGCAAACAGCAGAGTCCGAATGGAAGCAATGGCAAATCGAGCCATCTCAACACTGCTGCACTGGACCCAAGAGAACCATCTCAGAATTTCGTCGGAAAAAACGAGTTCAATCCATCCTCTTGAGGGGCTCTCTGGATATTAGGAGACCCCCACAAATAAAAATCCACGGAACAACCATAAAGATAAAAACGGAACTAAATATCTCGGGACAGTCCTGGATAAGAACGTGTCATTCACCTTACATCTCAATTACCTACGAACCAAAATCAGGAATTACTCCGCTATGATTTTCAGAGTTACCAGAAGCGACTGGGGCTTGAAGAAGAGGATACGCTCCCTTTTCTACAAGGCTGTTTTCATATTCCAACTCTGTGATATGCAGCGGGTGTGTGTGCAACAAGGCAATCACTGCAGTAAACAGGAGAAAACTGACGTCATACAGCGCTCTATCCTCCTGACAATCTCCAGAGCGTGTTGTACGGTTAGCACCCACGCGCTCCAGGTTCTCTTTGAATTCCTTCCCCTGGACCTGGAAATTGTGCACCGTGGGCTGCTTTACCAACTGTCCAAAAGGAAAGCGGCCACCTCCATTGGCCTCACCACCGATTCAACCAACACAAGTGCTGAAAAGAAGCGTCTAATGACACACCTGTTGCAGACCTGGCAGGCCCGATGGGCGAGTCCCCCCAAAGGAGCCATAACACGGATTTTCTTCTTCCCGGATGTACATCGGATATATACCCGAGCCAGCCTGCATTGTTCGCTTCAGGCCTCCATACCACCTTTATCCTCACAGGACATGGTTCCTTCAGGAGGAAACCCTACAACTTTGGTCTCTCAGATTCACCGCAGTGTCACTGCGGAGAGGAAGAAACCTGGGATCACCTCATACATGAATGCCCTACCTACGGGCACTTGTGCCGCATCCATCTTGGTTCCTGAGTGTGAACCCTTGGTTCACACTCAGGAACCAAGAGCAGCCCGTGTTGCAAAATGACAAACACTACCGTGCCTTTACACTCTTTGCACAGGAGCTCTTTTCAAGACAACAAAACTTTCCCACGACCATAGAACCATGAACTGATACCTCGTAAAGCTACCAGCATGGCGTCTTAACAAGTCTACAAGCCCACAACGATCAATCCCAGCGATTCTTAAAAGACAATACACCACAGGAACCAGAGGAGAGAATAAGAAAAGAAATGGAAAAGAAAGAAGGAAAAGGGAAATAATGAGGTAGAAGTAAAAGAGAAATGCTTTGAAAGAAAGAAAGGATAAAGAAAGGAAAACATACTGACTGCGATAACCAAACCTGGACGGGATTCTGTCCCGTGCATCAACATCCTGGAGGAACTTAATTTGAGTGCAGAAATACCTCACCTGCACTAACTCTATCCACGACCTCATAGCACCTTGCTGCCAACACGCAACCTGCCTGAAAGTGGCCAGGCACCCTGCCTGGCCACTTTCATTCCTTCTTCCCGGCAGGGTGTGGGGGGGGGACTTTTTTCCACTCCCTTTCCCCTTCTGGTGGGGAATGGGCTTGCCACACTGACCTTCCTGGGGGGGCGCCTTCTTTGTTGCCCCCATATTTGAATATTTTTCCTCCAGTCCTCAGTTTGCCCCTCTACTCTGTCTAAACCATTAGTGGACGCCTCACACATCAAAAATTCAAATGCTGAAATTTGAGCAATCTCCCTTTTTTTTTTTTTTAAGCCCTAGCCACTAAAATCTCAGAAAACTAAGTGGCAGGGTCTGCCAGAGTAAAAATTTCAAACTGCTGGGAACCTGGTCTGCCTCCACAGGGCCAAGTGTGGGCAACGTTGGGCCTCAGCAGGGGCCCAGCGGCTAAATGGCCAGATGAACAACAGAACATAACACTACACATATCCAATATCCATATACTTTTAAATCTCTGGCCTGGTGCCGTTAGACAACAAATACACTTTAAACTTTACATAACTAGGAGTTATGATGATGAGATAGTCCTTGAAAAGACTTGCATAAGCACAGCTGTTTCTCTTCAGTTAGTTCATTGCTTCGTTTCTTAGAATATTGATTAGCAGCTTTTCCTAACCACAAACACAGTTAGAGAAACGCTTTTTGCTATTTTAAACCATGGCCAGTGATCTAATTGGGTCACAACGGTGTTCCGGTTGTTAAAATTTTCCAGTTTGAACAATGTATATTGATCAAAAGTTAAATGGACAATAGAGGTTTTTCTTATACCTTTTGGAAATGGTATCGAAAAGAATTTCTTAACCTTCAGTGGCATTAATGTAATCAATAATTAGTGAAATTACTTGAAATTAATAAATAGTTAAAATTATGGAAACCTGCCTTTAGCCAGCGGGTGATTGGTTGCTAGAACAAACTTCCATTCGTTTTTTATGGAAGTTGATAGCTTGAATAAACTTAAGAAAGCACTGGACAAACTTGTGGAGCGAATGGATGGGTAAATTAGGGGAGACTTTTTTTTTTGGCTGATGCAATATAAGCCTGCTTTCTTGCAATATGCCTATGATAATCCTAATGCTAATAATTAACTTAAATACGCACAGTTAATAAATAGTATACGTATTATTATTATTATTAGCCATAAGGTTCAAGGAAGCCTGAGGCTTATGCTGCACCAGCCAAAAAAAAAAAAAAAAATCCAGTGTTACCCTGAGAGAGAGAGAGAGAGAGACCTTGGGTTTGCCAAGCCCATACTCACCAGATGTGAACCCGTGGGGTAATTGAACGCTTCAGTTAGTCAATACTGAGGGACCAAAATGCTAATACTCGTAAACTGTGGATTCTGTTTCCCCGCATTTAACATTATTACCCTAAGTTAAAATTTTAAACTTTTTTTTTTACCTTTGAGGCATAGGACGAATTGCGAAAGTGCTATATTTCGTTGTGTCCATGAGCTTCACAAATACAGTACAATACTGCATTCATAGCTTTCATTAAATAAAGAGTAAATTAATTTTAATGCTTTGAAAATTTTGGTTTCAGAATGTGCTGCCATCTGCTGTCCACTTAGCGCAACTTACTTTTTTGCAAACAAAATGTATCACGCAAGCATTCTCAATATACAGTACTTTGGTATCTGTTAAAATTAAAAGAATTTTAATTAAAAATTCTTTTAATTCTCTTCGACAGTATACCGTTCGTCTATTAGAAATGTGCCTTTATAAAATTTTGTTGGGAGAAGTTAACTTGTTAGAAACGTGTAATCGTCTCCTATTTATGCGGGAGTGAGTCACAATCCAAAGAAAATTAAGAGCAAAATTAAATATAAATTAATATGTAATTAAAACATTAATTTTAAAAATAAAAAAGCGACATTTTAAAATATTATTATTATTATTTCCAAATTTAATTTAATTGTTAATTATTATAATTAATTGCGATGTTAATGAATTGATATAGTTTAATTAGTTAATTATAATATTAATTAAACTGCAATTATGATTTAATTATAATTAATATTCTCAATAAATTTAAGGAAAAAAGGCTTCATGATACGATAGCTTTAGAACAATTGTACATGTAATTCTTTCTATAAATAAAGAATTTTATTATTATGTGGATTCAGCCTCATTGTGTATGTACCGTTCCCAACATATA
Organism: Mastigoproctus giganteus; assembly: GCF_048544385.1. Classification (NCBI taxonomy): domain Eukaryota; kingdom Metazoa; phylum Arthropoda; class Arachnida; order Uropygi; family Thelyphonidae; genus Mastigoproctus; species Mastigoproctus giganteus. Next base: position 225,353,584 of record NC_143582.1, on the reverse strand, counting down.
GAGACTATACCTACTTGTCAGGTCCGGATTTCCCATTAGGCACCATAGGCGCAGTGCCTAGGGCCTACGAAGGAAGGGAAAATTTTTAAAAAAAAGTTTTCCAGAGCCATTCCTACGCGTGATATTTGCAATCGACTCTAGGAGCTTCAATTCAATACGCATATGCTGTCTAGTGACTGTTATCGAAACTAGAAGAATCGAAGTGATGGTCGCTACGTCAACTGAGGTGGTTTATCATTTATTATAGTTGAAACTTGAGTCATTAATTGACGTCAATAATTAAATTAATTTATTCTTTGGGGTAATTACTAAAACATCAAAAATTAAAAAAAGCTTAAAAATTGCAGTTTCCACCAAATATTTCTTCAATGCATCGTCGCTGTCTCCTATACTCCATTTGGAGTTATTTTACTTGGAAAAACCCTGACCACATTACAGAGATTCCGTAATCTATGACTAAGCTTAATATAGAAGCTAAAACAGCTAAAGATGGCTGGAACCTCATTTTTCACAATTTGCCGATTTACTGTGGTTTCGGTGGGTTCATCTGTGACGCTCAGGAGACGAAAATCTTGTACGAGTGCCATAAAATGCACCAGAAACGCTGCCAAGTTTCGAGCCATCTACAACTCACGTGGCGTGAAATATGCCTTTTATGTTGCATGTCTAGTCTATATTCCGAAAGCAAAATATTGTTATTGTGTATCCATTTATCTAAGTTTGTGTCTTGTGTACCTGAATGTCATGTCCTAAGGTGTAATGTTACCGTTCCCACACAACCGCAGCCTTAATTAGGTGACTCACTCTTCTGAACTTCGAAATGCAGAAATGCAAAACTTTCCTTTTTTTTCCCTACCTTTTACTTTTTCCTTTCGTTTCATGACGCATTGGTGAAGTGAATTGAAAGGTGTTATTTACCTATTTTCGACCGGAAGGGTTCCTATGGATGGCTACGACACGTGCACGCATCTGGCATCGTTTGTCGGCGCTCCGTATTTGTAACACACGATGCTCTTGGCAACCCAACAAACTTACAGACGTCATCGAATACTTCTATCAACACTGTGATACCGTAAAATTGTCATATCTTTTTCATCCCTATAAAATTACAAAATACTACGGCTACTATCAATTAATTTTAATTAATATTTTTGCTTGAAAAATAGTAAACAAGAAGGATTTTGTCCCAACAAGAGATGCAGGAATTTGTTATAGTTTTCAGCGCTAATTTTAATAATATCAGGTTTTCGAGAAATTTCGTGATGAAGATTATAAATTTTGCTTTAGTTTCAGGTTAGGGACACATCGGATTTGTTAGATAATATTTTCTATTACACACGAAACCGAATTAGAAAGTTTTGGACATTTAAAATATCCACTAAAGCTCTTATCGGCTGTACTCATCTCCATATCAGTCCATGCAGACAAATATGCTATATGACCAAAAATATTCGGACAACCCTCCACGAATATTGTGTATTGTACCCATACATGCACACCGAAGAATATAAATCTGGTGGGTCTGGCAGCAGTAATACATTAGAACTTACAGACTTCCAACTTAAGATGGTGGTTTGATACCACATCAATAAGTTTTTGGTGTGAGCAACTGAGATTGCTCTGATCTTTCCGAAATCCAATATGGCGGATGTTACTGAAAGATTGAAGAACATATGTGTCACCTCAAAAATAAAAAGGTCTGAACGGCCTCACAGATTCACAGAACGTCGAACCATAAAGAGCCGAACCATTCATTCCTCATGCATGTCATCTTGGGAAAACAATACTAAACAGTTCCAAAAGAGCTTTGAAGGTGTGAGCAGTGGTGAGGCATTGCTTACGCATGTCGTTTTGGGAAAAGAATACTAAACAGTTCCAAAAGAACTCTGAAGGTGTGGGTGCAGTGGTGAGGCAGTTGCATATAATTTCAATGTCATGGTCACCATTGAGAAACAGCGTTTGGAGTGGTGACTGTTCGTGTACTCTAGAACAGTAGCAGAATACAATATTCCTGTGGACCATGGACTCTAGAACAGTGTTTCGTTCCGAATGACAAACATTTCTTCGAAACGAAACACAGAGGGCTTCCTTCCAGAGTGTATCTTTTAGATTTTTCCATCAGGTGTGGGAGGACGGTGATTCCAACCACTGTGCAACTCGCGAAGACAGTAGAGGCTGATATGGTCAAGTTTATTCGTTTTTTTTTTAATGCTTTCATCATAACTAATATCTATAAATCAGAACTTTTATAGGGAACTGGATGGCATTATTTTGAAAATTGGTAAGCGGGACAACTTGAAACGAAATGTGTAGTATAGCATTTTTTCCTTCAAAAAGTAAAAGAAAAATATAAAATTACAATTGAAATACATTTTTTATCAATCAATCAATAATAGTATTTATTTGCTATATGATTGTTGTTACTATGTATTTGTTCTATATAAACTATATTATTTATAACATTTATTTTAAAAATAGCGAATTTATTTTAAAAATACTTTTACCTTATATATTTTTCTTTAGATTTCTCTAGTTTTAAAATTTCTTCTCCTTCCGAAGATTTTAAAAAGTTTTTAAATTCTGAACAGTAAGTTCGCATTCTAAATTTTCTAATAAAAGACGGTTTCTCTCTTTCTGCCAAGCAGTTTTCATTAAACTGAAAACTCTTTCTGATGAAGCATTTGAATGAGGAATGATTAATATGGAGCTTACAAATTTGAGACAAACTATTTGCCTCCGGAAATTTTGAGAAAAATTGCAACCATTTTTTATTATCAACACGAGTTTTTTTTCTTCATTACTCAATGAAGAACAAAATGCCTTTAGACCTTTTCATTTTTCTCTTGTTATTATAATTAATTTTTAACACATCCGTTAGATTCCAAAAAGAATTAATTAAAAATACATAAAATCAATAAATTAACAGTTTTTTTATTCTCTTATCTGGACAAATGATGGTATTATCAGGAAGCGGGGCTTGAAGTTCTAAATCTGGACGGTTGGCTACCCTGGAACCGGCTGTTAAGATTTTGGCAGCTCATCACTGATTCCAAGTAATTTGTGAAAAGTAAGTTGTGCCTTAGATGATCTGAAAGTAATCAGTGATCATGAATCGTGGCTACCTGCAACTCTCAATCAAGCCCTTTCCAGAAAGGTTTTTTAGGAGTCACAATACGGCTGAGATGCTGTTTTCCGTGAAGTGTAGATAGGCGTCAAAAGGATTTATGGAACATTAGCTTGTAGAGATAGAGAGGTCATAATCCCACTGTATAACATAATTGTAACACTGCACTTGGAACACCGTGTCCATATATATGGAGAAGGCACGTAAAGAAAGACATCTTTTTCTTTTTGAAACGGCCCAAAGCTGTACAACCTGCTTACCGAGGTCTGAAAAAGAGAGCCTGCGTGAGGGTGCTACTTTGCAGACCTCAGTAGCCTGTATCACGTGTTCTAAGACTATGTGGCACAGGCTAGTGAGGTCTACAAAGTACAAAATATTTTCTACTGAGATCTACAAAGTACAAAAACTTTTATTTCTATCTCTTTTCTTTCTGTTTCTTTTTATTTCCCTCTCTGCCCTAAAAGAGGGGAGGAGAGATAGAAAGAAAGAAGTGGTTTAAACCTAATGGTTTTGAATTACTGTACATCTAAAACTATTAGGTTAGATTGGATGGTTTGGATTTATATAGGGGAAATAGATTTTCTGCGTTCGTACATTGCGTGTATCCTAAGGCCCTGTAAATTAAATTTCAACAGGGTTAAAAACACAGGCTACAAGTTTATTTGCTGGAATTCCAGGAAACGAGCGGGCAGACAAAGCAGCAAAGCACCCTGCTTGCTTCGATTTCATCAAGTTCCTTATTCTGATTACAAACCAATTACACGACGGATATGTAATGAGATGTGATCTGAAACGTGGCATACCCAGACAGGTAACAAGCTTCTCGAAATAAAACAGAATCCACAGCTGCTGAGATCCAGTTTCCGATTAAACAGGCATGAAGAGGTTGTGCTTACAAGAGCACGAATTGGCCATATGCATCTAACACACTTCTTTTTACTGCTGGGGGAAGATCCCCCACTTTGCTTGCACTGAAATTCTTCACTTGCCGTTAAGCAAATTCTGATAGAGTGCGCATACTATTCACGTTACCATTCAGCTAGAATTGCATGATTCTGCCCACTGCTTAACTTACAAGCACCTCTGCAACTAACCCATATACTTGGAGATCACATGCGGGATAGTCTCGGCATGCAGACGCAATAATTCGAGCTCCTGATATTTTGTTTAATTTAAGTGCTTAAAGTGCCTCATACTTCTGGAATTATGTTCTCCATAGACAAGTTTAGAAGAGGATTCCGTTGGTGAGACTTTTTTTTGGTATTTTCTGGGATCTTTCTGCTAGATCTTAACGTTAATTATTCAACGTCTTTGTCAATGGTTAGGTCGCCATGCCGCCATTGGCAGGAAATTGAAGAGAGCAGTTTTCGGTCTTTTCGGAGCTGCCACGCTAATATCTAGCAAATTGTGACTGGGGAGGGGACCACCCGCTGTGTGTCAGCAATTGTCTGCTTACGTTGCCTAGTGATTGTCGCTTAACAAGGTCAAGAATAACGTCACGTGGCGACAAGGTTAGGGATTATACTCCTCCACCCTAATTGCACTTTTCTCCTCTTATGCCCATAGGCACAACGTCTCTGAAACTTTTCGCCTGATTTAAACTAACTTTACCATGTTTTCTGTGTGTTCCCCACACGTCTACAAACTTTTTGTGGCAGATGTGAAACTTCCCCCGGGCTTATCCTGCAAGAAAATGAAGACTGACATCGTATTTATCGTCCCCAAAAACTTCTAATAATAATAATAATAAAAAAAAAAAAAAAAAAAAAAAAAAAAGACCTTGTTCTGTTAATTTAGAGGTTTTTCCGCTTGAACTTTTCCTATTTTTTCCCACGTGAACAGAAGGCTACAGCCCAATACCGGGTTCCTGTTTATCATAGAGACTTGCTTCAACCATCATTTTGCTACTTTTTAGGAGAATACTAACGGCGACCCGATTATCTGGAAACCCCTGTTTTCCGTTTTTCGAAAATCATGTCCACTGCAGACTATACTATCATTGATGAATGCCAGGACTTTACTCCTGAAACTATCCAAACTCTAGGCCTACGGGGTGATACTGAGGCCTCCAGGCCTACTCCAGCCTCCAAGAAGCGTAATAAAAAATCATTTCCGAAATCAGAAATGGAAACCAGATCCCAAAGTGAACGAAAGGAACTACAAGACCGATCTTCCCAGCAAGGAGAAAATGATGATGAAGAGACACCACTGGATCCCACTCTGCCTGAGGGTCCCGTTTTAGAGCAGGTTCTCTACCTGAGAACTGCACTAGAAACTTTAATGAAGACAACCAACAGCAGAGTCAGTACAGCTCTGCGCGCAGACATAGTTTCCCTATGGACGAAGTTGGAAACCATTTTACTTACAACGCACCTCGAACGCGAGAAAGCAGTGGCTAAACTCGAGGCATATCTTGACGGTAGGGATAGTCAAATGCAACAGCGCGCCCCTAATTATGCAGACACGCTGAGGATTCCCAGTAATGCTGAACAAACAACTGAATCAGAAAACTCAACCAAAAGGAAAACTCTCCTACAAAAACCACATCTGGTAATTGTTAGATCTACTTCCACAGAAGATCATCACACAAGTGAGGAAGTAAAAAATATAGTGGTCGCAAATCTAGCAGAAGACCTGAAAATGGCAAAAATTAAATCTGTGCGTAAGACACGTAATATTGGTGTCATCATTGAAACTGAGACGAAAGAAGAAGCTAACAAAATCATTAGTAACCCCAAAATACAAACACTTGGCCTACAGGCTGCACCCCCGAAAAGAAAGGGGCCCAGCATAATAATTTATGATACCGAAAAGGACCTAACCCCAGCAACGCTCCAGGATGAACTATACAGAAGAAACCTCCAGCAGGACCACCCAGATGTTGAACCAAATGACCTCGTTTTCCCGAAATTCCAAAAAAAATGCCAGAGTGGGAAATTCTACCAACTGGGTAGTGGAGCTTTCCCCCGCAGCCTGGAGAACAATAAGTCAACAAAATAGAGTGTTCATAAATTGGGGCAGTCACCGCTTCAAGGAGCATGTGGCTGTCCCCAAATGCTACAAGTGTTGTCGTTTTGGACACACGACACACACGTGTACCCAAGCTCAACCCACATGTGGACACTGTGCTGAGAGAGGCCACGACTTTAACTCGTGCACTAAAAAAGAAGACCCACCCACTTGCGCAAACTGCAAATCAATGAAAATGCAGGCAGATCATTCCATCCGGGACAATAAATGCCCTGTCTACACAAAAGCTAAGAGCACATGCCAACTAAGGCTCGATTATGGGGACTTACCTTAAACCATTTAATACTACCACTGTAAAATTTGCACAAATTAATGCCCAGCGAGCTAAAGCAGTTGCAGCGCAGTTGAGGAAAAAGGCAGATGAGGAGAACCTCGATATCCTCTTTCTTCAAGAGCCATATTCGCATAGTAAGGCAGTCAGAGGGTATCCGTTGGCTTATAAGATCGTTCAAGTGGACGGGGAGACCCCATGGGCGGCTATTCTGGTCAGAAACTCTGATCTCACTGTTACCAAAATACCACATTACTGCCTTCCCTGGGCAGCCTGTGCCCATATCATCACCCCTTTGGGGGAATTTTACGCAGTTTCTCTCTACTCGCGGCCGGGGGAGGATATTCTCCTGATTATTAGATACTTACAAAGCATCTCTCTGGAATTCCCAAATGCAAAAATCATCGTTGCCGCCGACGTAAACTGCAGGTCGCCAGCGTGGTTCAGTGAAACTCAAGATAGACGAGGCACAAACAACGGACAAAGACTGGAAGAATATCTTTCAAACAGTTCTTTCTCAATTCTCAACCAACCAAATAACCTACCGACCTTCTCTAGTACAATGTGGGAAGCCACAATTGATATCACCCTGGCCACAAGATCCGTTGCACAACACCTTTCATCCTGGACAGTTAGAGAAAGCTGGACCACTTCGGACCACCGTGTAATAACTTTCCAACTACACCGATCAGTAAGCCGACAACCAATTATGAGGCAAACTCTACATAGATTTGCAATTGACAAGGCAAACTGGCAGGAATTTAAGGATTCACTGATCATGGCCGCCCACTCTCTCAGCACAGTTGGACTGAACCCAGACCAGCACCAAAAGGCAATTGTAAGCCTAGTCACTGACAGCTCAATTAACTCTATTAAACGGAAGAAACCTTCTCTTGGAGCCGTACCTTGGTGGTGCCCAGAGCTCCAACAACTGCGACGGGAGGTTTACACCCGACGGAAAAATTTTCAACGCGCAAGACGGACATGGCCAGAAGCGGAAGTAGAGTATCTCAAGCAGCAGTACCGAACGGCAAGAAACGAATACACAGCCCTGATTAAACAAAGGAAAAAGCGCTCCTGGGAGCACCTAGTCTCCACAGTTGGAAATTCTGCTCCATGGGGAGTGGTTTACAGAGTAATCACAAACAAACTCCCCAGGGGAGAAGTCATCCCAGCCACCAAGACGCCACAAGGCACGTATACAAAGACATGGTCCGAATCTATAAATAACATCCTTGACGCCATGTTCCATCAACACATGCCACCAAGTACCCCAGAGCAAATACTACTATGTGAGGAAAACAGCACATACACCACGGCCCAAGTGGAAGACAGCTTCACCAAGGAAGAACTGGACTCCGCTGCAGCAAAAATAAAAAACAAGAAATCTCCAGGAGAAGATATGCTGGAGCCTGAGATCGTAAAGAAGGCTGTTGAAACCATCCCAAATGAGATCCTAAACCTCTTCAACCATTGCCTTGAAGCAGGCCATTTCCCAGTAGTATGGAGATCTGCAAAATTAAGGCTTATTCTCAAGAATCCGACAAAACCACAAGACCTTCCGGAGTCATACCGGCCCATCGCTCTTCTATCCATACTAAGCAAACTCCTAGAACATCTTCTAAGCAACAGAATAGAAATTCATTACTCCAAGGCTGGCCTTCACTCTGACAACCAATACGGCTTTAGAAGGGGATACTCCACGGTGGACGCCTTAGAGAATATCGTCAAAGCAGCTACCACTACCAGCCATAAATACTTCCTTGTCATTTCAGTGGATTTTGCCGGGGCGTTTGACTCCCTCTGGTGGCCAAGCGTCCTTGGCAGACTCCGGAAAGCAAAACTACCAGCTAATTTGTACAATTGTATAAAAACCTATCTTGCAAACAGAACAGTAACCGTCAGTGCTCCGTACTGTTCAGTCACACGACCAGTCTATAGAGGATGCCCACAAGGCTCAGTACTTGGCCCACTTCTCTGGAACGTGGTGCTCGACAGCTTTCTAAACCTCGACCTTGGTAATGTGCGATCGCAGGCCTATGCGGATGACCTGATCCTGATGCTGGCGGCAGACTCAAGAACTCAACTAGAGATCTCTGCAAACCGTGCTATAAATATCCTACAAGACTGGGCCACCCAAAACCACTTAAAGATATCCCCAACAAAAACCTGCTCCATCCTACTTAAAGGTTCTCTCAATATCAGAAGGCCTCCCCAGATAAAGATTCAGGAAACAACAATTAAGCTTTCCACTGAACTTAAATATCTTGGTATTCTGCTGGATAAAAATCTGTCATTCACACCCCATCTTACTTACCTCAGAAGCAAAATCAAAAAATACTCCGCACTAATAGCTAGAGTCACTCGTCGCGACTGGGGACTTAAGAAGAGGACCCTAGCCCTCTTCTATAAGGCAGTCTTCTTACCAGCAATAACATACGCATCAGGAGTCTGGTTCCACAAGGCGGTAACAGCAGTTAACAAAAGGAAGCTAGAGACCATTCAACGTTCAGTCCTACTAACAATCTCGAGAGCCTGCTGTACTGTAAGCACCCACGCCCTCCAGGTCCTCTTGGGTGCTCTCCCCCTGGACCTGGAGATCGTCCGCTGTGGGTTGCTTTATCAACTATCCAAAGGCAAATCAATCACCTGCCTAGACTACACAACTGATCCGGCGAACGATCGTAAACTAGAGAAAAAACGCCTTCTCACCCACCTACAGCAGGCCTGGCAAACCCGCTGGACGACTTCGACAAAAGGGGAAGTCACCCGAAGATTCATACCGGATAATCAACTAGTGTTTCCCCAAAGCCCAAACTGGTTTTCACCGGGTCTGCTGACATCTTACCTGCTCACGGGACATGGCGCAATAAGAGCAAAACTCTCCAGTTTCGGATTGAGTGACACCCCTCTCTGCCACTGTGGACAGCCAGAGACGTGGGAGCACCTCATGCACCACTGCCAACTATATGAAGACCTCCGCTGCCTCTTAATAACTAGAATACGTTTCTCACCAATAAACCAAGAACAATATCTCCTGGAGAGCGAGGACAACTATAAAGCCTTAACGCAGTTTGCGCAGGATCTTTTTACTAGAAGAAGAACATACCCACAACCTTAGCAGGAATTTTCCCACAAACTAACCACTCATCATCCATAATAAAGATCCTTAGATGTGTCAACCAAACAAAAACCTAACAGCTACAATCTGAAAAACTAATCATTAACTTAACCTGGATCTGACCACTGGCTTAAACTGGAGTCATTATCTGGATTTGACCACTCACACGGACGGAACAACATGTCCCAGGAATGGCGTACGAAGACCTGACAAAGACATTATGCAGTTTGCTGCCGAAACATCATTAGGCGATCTGAACCGGGTACCCTCACTCGGTTCACTTTCTTTCCCTTTCCTTGGCAGGGGATGGTTACTCTGTACCCTCCCCCCTGCCATCCCCTATCTTCACCTGGTGAGGCATGGGCCTGCCCCACCGACTTTTGGGGTTATCTTCACTATTGACTCCATATTTCTGTCTTTCACCCCCCAGTCTTCAGTCTCCCTTCCCTCTCTAGCTATCTTGCGACTAGCGTTTGACCCTTGCCAAAACTACACAAGCCCCACACAAAAATTTAAAAAAAAAAAAAATAATAAATAAATAATAATAATAATAATAAATGAACTATAACCCGTATAACTTATATCTCTTTCGGTCTGACCCAATTTCTAGCGTTTCTCCTCCCCCCTCCACTTTTTTTTTTTTTTTTTTTTTTTTTTTTAGGTCCTAGCCACTGAAATCTCAGGAAATTAGGTGGCAGGACCTGCCAGAGTAAATAGTAAATTTCTAAAATACTGGTGTACCTGGTCTGCCTCCACGAGGTATAGTGTGGGCAACGGTGGGTCTCATTTGAGACCCAACGGCTAAAAGACCAGATGAACAACGGTACAAAACATTACACACTACAATATCCATACACTTTTAAACCTCTGGCCTCTACAGTGTTCTGTATCACACCACAATGTATATTACGCGGAGATGGGGGAAACCCCTGGTGCCGTTAGACCCTAAAAACACTATACACTATACACTATACACTATACTTGGAGATGATGCCAATTTATCAGAACTATTTAATTACCTAAAAATGATCAAGGGATACAGTCACTTCTAAAACTATATCCTTTTATATATGGATCAACACTCCAAAGTAACAGGCGCAATTTGGCCATAGTAGTCCAAGCGTCATTAAACCCCACTGCAACAACAACAACAACAACAACGATTTATTTTCAAATTAAATGGTTTATTGATTGATACCCTGTGGAAGAAAAGAGGATTTCTATACAAAGGAAATTAAATTAATTATATAAAATTTTAAGTGATATGAACGTTTCGCATCCATTTTGGGACTCCGTTCTCAATTTTATTTAGTTAATTGAGTGCTTTTCAGTGCTGATAGATGTTAAGCGCCAAAACAACTATGACTATATGGGTCAGTACATTGTGTCTGTAATTGGTCGAGTTGCTGTTTTTTCGGACAAAAAAATAATCCGTTTCTGAGAGATAAAACCATGCAGCCCACGCATGAACCGTTTAATTTAGTTATGTTGTGAAAACAGCTTATAATTTTTTTTTTTCTTATTAACTGAAATCGAAGTCAGGGCTTTTCCATCCAGGGAGAACGGTGGCTGTAAATCATTGTGCTATCTGCAGTGGAGTGGTTCTGTGCGAGAACTCGTAATTTGCAAATATATATGGAGTCTGTTTTCCACCTTCTGAAATTTAATTATTAATTTTTGTGGAAGCTAATCTTGGTAATTCGGTATGTAAAGAATCAAAACATAAGAAATATTGCCATAAGGTTTATAAGACAACCCAGTTGGAACCATCGATCGACTGTACCAATCTATAAGAAAGAGTTAAAGTTTTCTGTTACGGGGAGGAAAAACTAATCACCTTTGCATAAATATTCGCGAATGTCATATCGCATCAGCCTCATCGTCTGTGCATGCGAGTGACAGCGACAGGGGTACATCTACAATGACGGATGTCCTGTCAAAGCACCGATGCGTCAAGCTTCGGGTTATCGCAAGTGGATACCCAAGAAATTTCTAGGGACTGTATAATTTTACTCGCAGAATGCATGCACAAATTTGTGTTTGAATGTATGTGGGCGGAAATACACTCAAGTTACTGCACACCTCAACCTGTGTCACTTCCGCAAAGATACGACAGCAGATTCCTCTTTTCGGCCATATTTGACGACATATAGACACCAAGCTTTGCTCCGATACGATCAGCAAAACACATTAAGGTAAGAGTTTGCGCACTTCCGACTGAAGTTTTTCCCTGCTTCTCCTCTTATCTCTCTCTCTGAGGAAAGTTTTGAAAACTTGTCAAGAAGGCCGTCACTCTGTTATTTGTTCAGAGAAGAAATATCAGTGATAAAGTAACACTAGAAAGTACACCAAAATTCTTTCAATGATCCTGCTAGTTTTAGACCATGATAACATTTTAATTATGCATTATATAACATACGATTAGTTAACTGAGTGCCCCTTCAACCGTTTTACTTGTTTGTAAGGGCTGTAAGATGATGGATGAGATGGATGGAGTTGTTCATAACTAGTGATGCAATAAGACCACGTAGTGTTAGTATGTGCTGTGTGTGAATTGCGCGTTCAATCGCCAGTTTGTCATTTTACAGGATGAAAAACAGTGTTGTTTTTGCTGTAATAGTGTTTTTAGGAGTATTAGCGACTAAGGCCATATTGCTCCGTTGTATATTGTCTGTAAATTGCGTGATCTGAGGTCGATTTTCTGTTTACTGGACGAAAAACCCTTGTTTCCAGTGAGGAAAATCCATGCTTTTTTCCTTAAGACCGACTAACTCAGTCATGTTGTGAAAAAAGCCAATAAAAATTCCTCACGTCATCGACGGGACTAGAAATTCTAAATCTAGAAGTTCTCAAGTCTTTTTCTAACCGGTGTGGGGAGGACAGCCATCCACCAATTGTGTTACCCATGAGAGCCACAGTGGCCGTAACCACCGCACAAACCGCAAGGGATTGGCTCTTCAGCAGGTTTAAAATGATAGAATGCTAACATTGGTAGCTTCATTTTATCAAACTTCTTTATATATTAATTTCATCCAGAGCATAATCGAGGCCACCAGGCTAATCAGTTTTAATATTTGATATTAACTCCATGAAGATTCAGAATTGCATGTCATAAATCCAAGTGAGTTCCTCTCAAAAGTAAACATTCAAAAATGTTCCTAGTAATATTTTCTAAACGTCGTAGTTTTGAGGAAAAATTATGTTTAAGTTTCGTGACATCACTTTCGGTATCAGAGAAATGGATGCAAAACGACACATTACACTAGTATATGGTAAATATCGCTACTTCTCAACAGAAACTATCGTTCTGTGATGATGATAATTTATCTGTGAATAATAACTACTTATCTGTGATAAATAATTATTATTCACAATGCAATGCAGCACAGAAAGCATTCGTAAAGGTTAGTCAAATCAGGGAAAAAACTATGCTATTTGGGATATTAATTCATCCCGTTATTCGCCTTAATTTATCCCTTTTGAAAAAAAATCAAACTGCGAATTAAAGCAAAGGCAACAACCGCCTTTAAACCTCAATTCTAACTTTATTTTACTATAAACACGCTTTATAATTTTCTGCATTATTATCCTTCCATGTGCTTTCTGTCTTACTACTGTCAATGACTTGCTGTCGTTTAAATACACAAGCTTTTCAACTCCAAAGAGACCTGTGCCATCTTTCTATGGACTTGATGCGAGAAAGTGTGTTATGTAAATCAGTTTTTTAAATAAATTGTGTTGTTTTGCATCTATTTTTTAAATACTGGAAAGTGTTGTCACGAGAATTCAATATGCCATAGCCGAATGGTCAGCGCATTATGTGCCTTGAGTGACTGGGGTTCAAGCCCGTGACCGCTAAATACGGTGCTGTATTTAGCGGTGCTGTATTAATCAAAGCCATTTTGTATCTATATATTTTATTCAATATATGTATACTAACTGATTTAACTGAACCATTTTCTACATATTTGATACCCATAGATTCATGTCATTACTTATCACTGTCCAAAACGGTAATATCAATTATATCTTCATTGCTGGTGTTATATACATATATAGGAAAATCAAATTTAGAAATTAAATGCTTTTCTACAAAGGTGACATATATTCAGATCATTGTGTCCTTCCATGTGCTTTCTGTCTTATTATTGTTAATGACTTGCTGTCATTGACAGTAATATATATATTATTTTCCAATCAGTAAAAATCATGCAGAGCAAGATTTTACGAGATATAGACTACAAGAATATGGCAGTGTTTGGAGGTATCTCTTGAATTCCACATTTCTTGTCCTGGTTAATAGCGACTACTTTATAAATAGTAAATCTTACACTGTTCTGTTCTTGAACTAGTCTATTCCCAACTCTCAATATTTCGTTTTCTTCGTTTATTTATTTATTTTGTATTTATTTACTATATTTTGTTCTATTTGATCGCATTTTTCGTTAGTTATTTATGTTTTTTTTTTAGTTTTCCATCCAGATCACAGTAAAATGAATGCAACTATCAAATACCTTCAGTAAAACTAAATACTTGTATTATGTAATTCTAATTTCGGCGTTTACTATCTGCATTTTATACATTCAAATACTACACTTATTTACATGCAGGAATACGCTACTAAATGATACATAGGTAAGCATCGTTGAGAAAATATTGATCCTCTTCAATCCTGATCTTTGCTTGTTTATGAAGTAATATCAATTTTAATTTGCCGAGTTCACTGGCCAGTAAAAAAAAATGAAAAATATTTAAAGCAGTTGAGAATTTTAATTTCGGAGAAGACAGAATAGTGATAGCAACTGCATTTTCAAAAAAAAAATTAAATATTTCAATTATTTTTTAGTCATGGTGACAGAATCTAAATTTACTCCAGAGACACACCTAGGTCTTCCATTGCTAGTCTCGTTAGTGCGGTTATTTTTAGTTCCTTTTACGTTCTCCATCTAAATTTACGTGTTGGATCGAAACTCAGTTCTCTTCTCAGAAAATATTCATTTTTCTTCTCGAGACTCAATTGAAAAGAATCCAAAATCCCAACCAGAATGGCACAGAACGATGAACCACAATGAACCACAAATATTTAAACCAAGTATAAATATTGGTGTAAATCCTTGTTATTTGGCGAAAAACATAACGTTTTTTATATAAATAATATTACCACAAACATAAAATTTGTTTTATATTACTCGTTTGTTAAGGAAACTTGGATATGACTAATCCGTTTGTTTGTTTTTATTAATTGCAATTTTATATGAACAAAATTCTGAAGTTAACTCTTATCTATCATTTTCGGCAGATGGCGCTGCTTGATGACTCTGTATTGCAATAAGCGAAATTACTCAAAGATTCCCTGCTAACAGAATTAACGTTCTCATGAAATTAAAAAAAAAAAAGTAAACAAGTTAGTAAATTGAGAACTCTCTTATCGTTCTATACGTTTAGTAGCCAATAGACTTTAATCTGTAGTAAGTGAAGCAATACGCAAATATTTATTATTTATTTTATATGGACCATTTATTTATTCGTTTATTTTTTACTTTTAAACAGCAGGAAGAGAAAAGAATACAAGAGTCAGTTTTGGAATAATCAATAATATTTTAAATATAATGATTTTTAAATGTTATTCCAGTTTCATAATGAAATACTAATAATTTGAAAATTACAAATTTATTCATTACTGTACTTGATTAAATTCTGTATATAAAAATTTATTTATAATTTACGGTAGATGGCGCTTCAGACTATTATTGCTTTGCAAGTCAAATTATCGAGGGTTTGAAGATGACAGAATTAATATTCTCAAGAAAACTTTTTGTGGGGACTGATATTTTATATGATTTTGTGAGTAACTTTTGCCTTTTGGAATATTACTGCTATCTTGAAGACGTAAAAATTCTTATTCAACTGAAAAAACATAAAAATTGTTTTATAACTTTGTTGCAAAGAATAACTTTGATATCATATATTTGGATCTTAGAAAGGCCTTTGATACTGTTGCACATGGAAGACTGCTGCACAAATTGGAGCAGTGTGGCATTGGAGGCAAATTGCTGCTATGGATAAAGGGATGGTTGAGTGGGAGAAGACAGAGAGTGGTAATCAATGGACACTGCTCTTCGTGGACTAATGTTATTAGTGGAGTCCCTCAGGGTTCAGTGATGGGTCCATTGTTGTTTTCTGTATTTATAAATGATACAGATGATGGTATATCAGGCTTAATGTCCAAGATTGCGGACGATACGAAGGTTGGCAGGGTTGTTAATGACACTAACGACAGTACACTGCTGCAACAGGATCTAGAAAAGTTGAGTAGTTGGGCTGAGAGATGGCAAATAAAGTTTAACATTGACAAAAGTCAAGTTCTGTATATGGTAAGCAGTAATCCCAGAATAACGTATCAACTCTGTGGTACCACATTACAGTGGTAAAGAATGAAAAGGACTTGGGGGTAATTGTGCAGGCAGATATGAAGTTTTCTGAGCAGTGCAGACGTTCTGCAAGAGTAGCTCATGGTGTCTTGTCAATGATATACAGGAATTTTTCTAGCAGGGATAAGGAGGTGATTATCCCCTTGTATAAGGAAATGGTCAGGCCACACCTTGAGTACTGTATATAGGTCTGGTGGTCTCATTTTAAGAAGGATGTAGAGCTGTTGGAACGAGTACAGAGAAGGGCAACAAGATTAGTGAACAGAAGAAAGGGTTGCTCTTACGAAGAAAGGCTTAAGTTTTGCAAATTACAGTGTCTGGAGACTAGGCACCTGCGAGGTGATCTGATTGAGGTGTACAAAGCCTTGAATGGTTTGAGCATGCTCAATGCTGATGGGATTCTTCCTCTTGCTCAGAATAATCGCCGGAGAAGGCATAAATTCAAATTGAGGAAAGACAGATGTAGGATAGATGTGTGGAAGTTTGCCTTTAGCCAGCGGGTGGTTGATTGCTGGAACAAACTTCCATCTCCCATTGTAGAAGTTGATAGCTTAATTAGATTCAAGGCAGAACTGGACAAACATTTGGAGCGAGGGGATGGGGGAAATAAGGGGGGGGGTTTGGCTAATGCTATATAAGCTTGCTTTCTTGCATCATGTGCCCTTGTTAATGCTAATGCTAAAAGTTACAGTATCAAAATCGATAAATTAATTTTTAAATATTTGAAAAATTTAATGCTTGAGAAATTGGAGAGAATTTGTCCTTGTTTGTTTTATTTATTTATTATAATTGTTTCATTTATTATTATTTTTTTAATTGCATGTATCTTACTTAATTTGGCTAGAAAAATATCAATATAATTTAAGGTACGCTAAACTTTTCATTATCAAATTTGATTTTATTTAAAATTAATGATAAATTATTTAAAATAAATAATAGTTTAAAATAAACCATACCTTCAACAATAAATAAATATATGGGGTAAAAATCAGACTCCTTTGGTTTAGTTTTTGTTTTTTATACTGGAAACAGCCATCTCTGAGATTTTTCATTTAAAAATGACCTCTTTTGGAAATATGCAAAAATTTATCATTTAAGATGTCTTTGTTAATGATTTTCATGATATAAGATTATGAATATTAAACGAGAATGCGAATCATTACACTAGAAACTTTTAGTAATCCCGGGATCCTCATAGGTCATGTTTGTTTTACCAATTTTAAAATGGATTATTTATGTTACATACAAATAATTAAGTCAGGTGCCAAACAGTTTACCACCTTGGAAACGGCCATTATAATTATAAAAGAAGACGTACATAACTTTTCCATGTTGTAACTCGCTGAAATAATTACCGTGACTCCCTAGGTTACTCAGAGATTTTGGAAGTCACTCCAAGATCGGTTACAGGACTAATTATGGGGATACAGAACTTGATCTATTTTCAGCTCAAAGGAAGGGGGACATTTAACTTGCCTTCCCTTTTCTTTCTATATATTTTTTTCAATACATGTGTGCACGTGCTACCTTCTAGGCATCCACAAGCTTCGTGATACATTCCAGAATGGAAATCGTGCTTAAAAATGCCTCATTCTTTCCAAAGGAAGTATAAATTAAAACGCTGCCCTGCCACTGGAAGCATTTGTCTCCTTAAAAAAAAAAAGAAAAGAAACTGTTCTTTTTTTTATTAGCAGGATAATAGAATCGTTCAGTGTTCCTTGGAATGAACTAAGAATATCTTTAAAATGCCGTATAACTTTCATGAAATAGTTGAAACGTTCACCTGTTATTCTGTTTTTTAACATATTTTTATTTCACTCTTTAGCTGGCGTCTTGGAAAAACAGGGTGATGAGATGTACCCAGAAATTTGATCTGGCATCGGGAAAGGAATAATTTATAAACTTTTCCTCAAAATTTTGAAGGTTTTAAAAGGAAGGAAGGTTTAATTTAATGTTAAAGAGAGATGAGCTACAATTCTTTAATAATCTTGTCCCTTAAAAAGTCTATTTTTGAGATTAGGACTATGTTGACCAGCTTCGTGTAACGCTCAGTAATATATTTGAGACTATTGAGTTAAACAATATTGGGGATTCTAATCTAATAAGGATCAATCCTAAACTTAAAAATACTATGGGTTCAGCGTTAAAAGATCCCGGTCTCCTAAATCTGAGATGATTTATTTATGATGTTGATCCAGATGTGAATGAAGAGGAATTGATGAGGGATTTGTTTGGTCGGAATTTATCGGAGTCTGGTATTTCACGTGTTTAATTTGGCCAAGATTCTTCTAGGAGTTTTTTGAAGAGTTATAAAACGTGGCAATGGCTGCAACTGGGTTCCGTTGTTTTTGGTTCGGACATACAGCTATATAGTGCTACTATATACCAAGAAAATTATAATTATTATTATAATTAATAATAATGCTAATACTTATTGAGACTTTGCCACGTTTTATAACTCTTCAAAAAACTCCTAGAAGAATCATGGCCAAATTAAACACGTGAAATAGGAAGGTCCTCATTCCGAGTTCTCCCATATAGTGTGCCAGGGCACCCCAGTGGGATAAAGACGGCCCTGCTCACTTTTCAATTATGGAAAACAAGTGACATTCCTTATTGAAGTAGCCGAACGAGGTCTTTATTGAATCACTTTTATTAACCACTTTGGTTCATCACCTGAATGCCCTTCTTTTGAGCAGAAGTGTGTCATGTTGGAAATAAATCACATTTAATAATAATTAATAATTCATAATATAAACAAATAGAGGGGCAGTGCCAGATGCTGTTATTAGAGTTAATACTGTTTATATACATTTTTATGAAGTCTATAATTATACAGGTTGGTTATATCAAGTTATTTTAGAAATTTGAAAAGTTTTTAAAAGCTAGAAACTTCTTTATAAAATTTATTTACAAATGAGCTAGAATTTATTCTAAGTTATAATTCTCTGAATATATATATTTATATACAATTCCCACCCATATTGCATCTATGTTGCCCTACCATTAATATCAGGACACACCTCTTTTGATAGTTGGTATGTGCACCAAGTGTAAGACACAAGTATAAATATGCTCGTAGGCCTTCGAGTAGGCAGTAATACGATTGTGAATGCAAGATTGCGCGATCGATGGGATTAAGACAGCGCGGAATGAGAATCGAGTACCATATATATTCAGTCTGTACATGATATTTCAATGGCACTGAAGTTCCCTAGATTGATGATGTGAATCGTTCGCTCTAAAGCAGGTCGACGTTGTTGCAGCACACGCAGTTCATACACAGTGAGAGAGAGAGAGAGAGGGAGATAGCGCGCGCGCACGCACGCACGCACGCGCACACACACACACACACACACACACACACACACACACACACACACACACACACACACACACTGAGACGATTGGGACGAGTCAGCACCAGTTCAGTGCGCAGGATGCTGCATGATATGGGTTAGCACGGTCATTCAACCGTCCATAAGCTATTAATCACCCCAACCAATGCCAGACCATTTTGATTGGTGTAAAGACCGCAATTCTTGGAACGTAATCCAATGGACAGCTGTGCTTTGGAATGCCGAGTAATGGTACATGGTCTACCAGTCTGATGGTCGTACTTGGGTATGCCGAAAGCTGTCTGCCGGACTGCATTATCCCGACAGTGAAGTTTAGCGGGGTCAACCTGATGACCTGGCGCTATATATTTCATGATTTGGCCTGGCACCATTGGTTGTTTAACACAAAACCACAATTACTGAAGTCCCGGACAAAAATACATTGCCTACGTTTGTGGCAGTACGTCGGGTAGGGGTTCCTTATCTGTATCAGTAGGTCAACTCTCCAGCCATGCTGCTGTAACGGACTGGTCTGAGGACATGAGCGTCGAAAAGTCGGAGTGACCAGCCCAGAATCCTGATTTTAATCTATGAGTATTCTGGAATGACTTGGATTGTCGGGTGCGTGTTAGGAGAGACTGCCCAAAAAATAGAGCTAAATTGGTCGCCATTTTAAGGCCAAAGGAAAATATTGAAGGACATGTACAAAAAATTGGTGCAGAATATTTTACAGAGGTTACCAATAACATGTACTCAAGGTTTCAGCAAACGTTATCAGTTTTCGCGTAAATAAAGGTCATTTGTAGATATGCAGGTGTCAACATATTAATGGTAAGGGCAGTGTATTCTCCCTTACAGAGACTAACATATACTTATTCACAAGACCTTTCAGAAATTTATCGGTAAAAATTAATAGCCGAAGTCGAAACTGTTTAAGTTGTTCTTGAGGTGCAAAAGCAGCAGAGTAGAGGAGATCATCTACCTATGGCCATCTTCAAACCAACCTATAGGATTTTAATCGGGTAAACCGGGTTCGTGACATCTGTCCCCTTAGTAATGATTTGAAAGAAGAGGCTTAAGTCAAAGGTATAATAATATCCCTAATATGTATAGAGGTGAGAAGATGAGGGAAACGGGGAAAACCTGAAAAAATTTAGTAATAAAAAGTGATGTCAAGTAAAAATTAAATTTGTCACTATTTTTTATTATTACTTTTTTTCTGATTTCCCCTCAGTTCCTTTTACTTAACCCTCTTCTTCCAGAAGCTTTGCTGAATGGACAAGTGTTACGAAGCCGGCGTTCCTTGTTTATTTTTCTTAATATTTTTTGGCAGTACGTTTTGTACGTGTATGCAGATCTGAGCTCAAGAACAATTGTTCTTGAGCTCAGATCTGCGTTATAGAATTTTACAGGAACAAAGTGGAAATTAGATGGAGAAATAAAGAAACCTTTTAACCGACACTCGTAGAAATTAATGTAAAGTGTTTCACGAGGACTATGAACTGTACAGAGGCCAAAAGAAACTCTAAACCGGTTATTGAATCTGATGAAGTAGGATTTCCTTAGTGTCATCAATTCTTCAGTAATTTTTGTAACGTAGTGTACTTTATACTTATGTTTTGTTTTCCCCTCACGATCTGGAAAGACGAACTCAATATCATTCGGTGAACTGTACTGTCCAAGATACAAAGTCATTGTTCTAAATATTCTGCAAAGACTTGTAACCTGATGAAGGCAGTGAGAAAGCAATTTTTGTTCTTGAGCGACTGTGTTACAGTGTTTCTAAGTGTGCCGCACTTGTCAGAACACAGGTTTTCTTAGATCTGATCTAAGCGGCTGCGCATTGAAGTTTTCACACAGTAACTGTCAATTACGGTATCCATTTCAATCAATGTCAGATTTGATTTGGAGTCTTTTGCACTACAAATCTGCCTACTAGAACGCTACCAGACGCTACCGATGCTACCTACTAAGATCCTAAGCTCGCCCGTATATCACGCCTTCTTGAACTGGATATCCCAGCCATGGCGAAATTTTCTTGTGCCAAAATTAAATATAAAACCGCTGGCCTACTTGTGCTTGCCAAGATGCACGGAGGCTGACTACGCCTAGTGACACATCTTTTTTGATTGTTAGCAAGTATAAAGTTCGATGGATTTTCGGTCATACTTACCATTTGGAGGACGAAATACTTACACCTTTAAACGCCAAGGAGAAACGGGTTCATGGTCAGATTACAGGTCTGAGGATCTGTTCACACACCTGATGCTGCGAAACCCACATGGTATGGGTCTTTGTCTATTCAATGTTCATGGACGGTTACAGAAATAAATTTTAAAGTAGTGTTCATTATTTTAAAAGTATTCCTTCGCTGTATTTCCCTGTAGGCCACAGTTGGATCCATTGTATGCTCACTGACCAAAATAATAGAATCTTTTTGCATTAGGTGTTAACAGATAAGCGTACGCTATTCAAATGTCAGTTGTCACATGACATGATCACATGTTCCTCCGGAATTCTTAGTCCATCCGGTATTGGGGAAGGTAGGGGTATTTTCAATTTTCAGAGAGATGTTTTTGGTGGAGTTTGTTGTTTTTTGGTTTTATTTGTTTTCTCAGTTGTGGCTCCTGCACGTTTAGCAGTAACCATCTGAAAAGTATACAGGACTGGAAGACGACTATAGCTCTAAAAGGAAATGCGGCAGAAAGTCTGTACTCCAAGAAAGAACGAGGCTGCAGGAATTAAGGCAAATAAAGACCCATTTCAACTGAACTATGCGGCTGGAGTTGAAGAATCTGGTATTTGAAAGAAATTGAATCTAAGTAGAACATTCAATAACATCGAGGAACATTCCAAAGTTTTCCATCATCTACCCTGGCTGCCTAATTCTCCAGATTTGAATCCAGTTGAGAATATCTGGTATATGGTGGAGAGAGCATTTCGACTTCGCAGTTCCATACCAACCACAATACAGCCGCTGACAAATATCCTGATGGAAGAATAGTCGAATGTGGAGCTAGGCTCCCTCAGACATCTAGTGAAATACATGCCACAACGTACACGGGATGTAATCTTGCAAAATGCATCCCTACTAGATATTAAATAAAGGATTTCGGTAAATGAGTGTATGTTGCACAAGGACACGCACAGCATGTCCTTAATTTCAGTCACTTCGATTATCAGATAACTTAGAGGTTATAAGCCCCTGTATTGATAGGGTGAAGGCAATCAGTGCTTTACGTATTTCGAACGCGCTAAAAAGGGCAAAGGGTTAAGAGAGGGTGTAAAACTGCAAACATGGATTGCCTTTCTGTACACCGACGCATTATCCACGAAGTAAACGTTTCTAAAGCAGCCTTAGACTGTCATCAAAATGACAGTCTGAGTTTATTCCTCGATTTAAAACTGTTTTAGACTTGGCCTTTTGTTTTTGCAATGAATTCTGTCTTTTATATCGACCTTTCAGGATTATCTTCTTAAAAAAGAAATGCAATGCTAAAATATTCTTTTCCTTTTCTTGCGCCACTTGACTTTTCCATAAGTAACAGTACTCCAAGTGGGTTTCTGGACGAACTTGTTTTATTACGATCAACTCACGTGTTAAATGTTTGAAAGAGAAAACTCTTTTGATTAAGCAATGGATGTGATGTGATGTACAATTTCCGCTTCTCTTTCCTTCCTGTGACGCAAGTTCTACGTCATTTAAACAACGAATCTTTTGATTCCAGCTTAAATGAATGGTTCTGTCTGATTCAAGGAATGGTTTTGTTTTTATCTGCTGAGTGTGAACTTCAGATTACTGGCTGGCTGGCTACTGTAGCGGTATCTTTCGCTAAAAGAACCAGTTTTTGCGTTTCTTTTTTCCAATTAAAGGGTTTTCTACATAAAAAAATCAGAGAAACTGCAGTTTAGCTACTGGTCTTTGTTATTTCTTTCAACAGTATACAGTGAATGAATCGTTTGTTAGTGTTCTTCTCAGATCCACTCCATCATCGTCACTCAGATTATGGCTGTACTATGATGGTATTTCTTAATTAATTATGTAGAATTCTGGGACCAGTCGTTTCAAGACATAACAATCGACAACATGTGTTTAGACTTCACGAAACTGAGCTATTCCAGAAGGTGATGACTGAGTGGTTCAAAGAAAAAAAACATAGTTCTTTAATAAGAGTAATTTTTTTCATTCTTTGCTATTGTTAATCTAATGCTCAACATTCTTGTAGTAGTGTACAAGGGTGTAATTAATTCGATTTGACTTATCCTGACAATTTTCTTGATTCTCTTTACCTTAAGTGAACGAAAACTATTCCCTTTATGGATGCTCAGAGCAGAGCTGCTACTATAGGTAACGCTACATGCGTTTAATAAATCAGAGAAATATTTCTGTATAGGCTTCATTCAGATTGCATCCCAGAAGTTGCATTTTCAATAAGCCTAAATGAAGATACAAGCGTTAGCAAAATCAGCTCCTATGAAAAGAGTGTTTCCATTACACCAAAGGGATCCCAGGGGTTTATAATTCCAAATAACAAACAAGAGAGAAGTTTAAGAACAGGAGAGAAGCTCGAAGATTACAACGTCTTCAGTACCACTGAGATCAGTTGACTTAACAGCTATCGCCTCGCCTTAGTCTTGATTAGGTCGAGGAAGTCATCATCCTTTGCATTTGTAATGGGCAGCACCTAGTTGACAAAGACTAGGCAGTTGTCTATTATACAGAGGCACAGCCGTGATGGCAGAGACCCTCTAGAAACACATATCCAATCTGTATAGATCTGATATCCTTTCTACTGCCCACTATATGTAACACGAAGGAAAGATGCCGGAGTTTCCGCGGTGGAATCTTCAGTGCGCTGTCATGTTGGTGGTTCGGATGGTTGGGATGAAATGAATTTTGTGAATTTCCCATTTCAGATACCAAAATTCAGCAGTTTAGAGACGTTTTATGTTTATGGCTGCTGATGTCCAGACTTCAGTTCCATAAAAGATAGCTGTATAGATGCTCGATGTGGCATACGTTGTAAGGAGGGTTTTATCCATCACGTGGATTAGGTCTTTCTCTAGCCCATTTCATGAAACAAAACTTTCTAGCTACTCTTTCGGTGTGGTCTGAGACATCTTGTCAAAGATTATCCAGAGGTCAGAATCTACGAGGAGAATTCTGATTCCGCTCAGGAAAGTCAAAATGGATATTGTGTGCAGTGTAATGAGAAGATAATTTGTGTAGGTTTGGCTGGATTTTTATGGTGGTTGAATATGGAGAAATGTTGACCGAGCCCGAATTTCGGATTCGATTTCGTTGGAGATCTTGCTGGTGGTACCTGCTTAAAATATCTTTGTTAAGATCTTGACATGATTTGCATAGTTAAGTAGTTGCTTTTATGTAACGTAAGAGGGGATATAGCTGCTTTAAAAAGCACTAGGGAAAAAAATCTCCCCCTTTCTGGTTCACTAGCAGAAATATTATGTGATAGGGAATGGTTATTATCGGTAAGCATAACGCTTGGAAAGAAAGCAAGAAGAAACCAAGGAGCTGAGAAAAGGCTGACTGAATATCCAAGTATACCAAGTATACTGATTGAATATTCAAGTGAATTTCGTGGGTTCCCCGTTTTAGATAATAGAATTCAGCAGTTCACAGGTTTTATTTTTCCATGACATAGGGGACTGAGGATATGTTAAGAGACAGAGACAATATGATGATGGCTGATTTCTCTGTTGCAGCAAAATGTATTTCAGGAGGAGAATCTGGCAGAATTTGGTGAGAGATGGTCAGGCGCAGTGCCTTTTCCAAGATCTTGAGGACACAGGAAGAACGACTAGTCTAAATCAACTGATGCTGGTCACAGTAAGTTTTTGAGAGAGGACGGAACTTTGTAACTGTTCTACTGAGGAGGGAAGAAGAGGTGCTCTAGACATTTATTATAAATGGTTAGCAGTGATTCGATGTGGTAGACACTGAGGGCTGAGGCATTAAACCATAAACTGGGCCTTAGCGGTGGTGAGTTGATTGATCAGCTGGTTGATAGCATTGATTAGCTGGTTCTTAGAGTTGGAGAGTTGTGATACATCCTATAATCACTTCATTTGTGTTGATATTTCAAGAAGAAATAATAGCCGAAATTAAGCATCACAATACACTACAAATTAAGAAATTTAACGAAAATTTCATCTCTAGCAAATCTAGCAAGAAAGACTAAAAGAAACGGGAGTAACAAGTTCTGCAGGATGTGTTTAGACATCAGCAACCTATATTGAAAAGGAAAAAAAAAACATAGAAAAGGCGCAAAGAGTGGGGCCTCTTTGCCTATTTCATCCTAATTGTAAAAGTAAATTGTTGCGCCATGTTGAGGCTAAGAAAAACAAAACCTCTTTGCCTATTTCATCCTAATTGTAAAAGTAAATTGTTGCGCCATGTTGAGGCTAAGAAAAACAAAACCTCTTTGCCTATTTCATCCTAATTGTAAAAGTAAATTGTTGCGCCATGTTGAGGCTAAGAAAAACAAAACCGCAACAAATAAAAAAAAACAACTTATAAATGCAAATTAAAACGTTGTGATCTATCACAGGATTTTGAAAATCCTGTGAGGATAGATCAATGTGCAAAAAATGAAATATAAACTATTTTGAAGCAAATTTAAAATGTGACTCGGTATGATAGTGTTATTTTTTAATGTGGCTCCTTGAAATTGTACGATCTTTACTAAATATTGTATTTTTTCATGAAAATCCAAAATACAAAAGTTATCAGAATCTATAATACTTAGTACTGTGCATGGGTTGAAGGCTGAGAAGGAAGAAGATAATTACTGACATTACTTTTGAATTCCTGTGTTTGTAATTTTCGGGAAATACATGTGGAGGAAAGTTGTGCTATCATCAGCAAACTACGAATAGGATTTCTAATCAGTGGAAGAAGATCATTAATATACAAGAGTAAAAGAGTGTGAGAAAGCACTGAAACTTGAAGAACACTAGAATTCGTGAAGAAGTTCGATGACGGGGAGCCTTAGAAATGTCAAGAGCAACTGCTTGCATTTGATCAAATATTTCCATTGAATTTATCCAAAGATGAGTAACATAAGCTGATATATCACCAATGGATCGACTCAGACAGAATCCATTCTGACATTAAGTGGTCAGAAGGCAGATTTCGAGATGGTGTGAGAATTGATTTAGCATTAGTAGAGGCATATGATGCCAGAAAGTAAGTTTACACAATATCAGTCAAAAAAACAAACAAAAAAAACCCTTCCGATTTCACCCCATCCATTCGCTACAAAAGTTTGTCCAGTTCTTCCTTGAATTTATTTAAGCTGTCAACTTCCATAAGGACAGATGGAAGTTTCTTCCAGCAATCAACCACCACCCACTGGCTATAGACAAATTTCTATACATCTGTTCTACAAGTGTCTTTCCTCAATTTGAATTTATAACCCCCCCTCGGGTGCATAATCTGAGCAAGAAGAAGCATCCCATCTGCATTGAGCTTGCTCAAACCATTCATCTAAATCAGATCACCTCGCAAGTACTTAGTCTCCAGACGCTGAAATTTGCAGAACCTAAAATTTTGAGATGATGGATTTTTTATTACTTTGGAAAAAGAAAAGATTTGTTACTCTTTTTGGGAAAATTGACTGGATATGAGTAAATTTCCAAACAGAAGAAAAAATATCAGGTGAATAAAAAAAAAGTGGAACTTTTTTTGACTGATGTTTGACTGAATAAAAAAAAAGTGGAACCTTAATGATCTTAATGCCTTCTTAGCATTAAGATCGTCTGACTAAAAGTTCAATGAATTCTATTGACTACAAATTCAGCAGGAACCATTTTACAAGTTGGGCATTTTATCCTGTTTTTCGCTGATTACAAAATTCCATCATTAATGATCACCGTTGATAATTCGCTCCATACGTCAAGCACTTCGCACCATCACCTTACATTTTTTTGTAGTGTCTATGGTAAAAAATTTCACAGATCTTCTTCGAATGTTTTTCCATTCTTTGAAGATTGGAATCACACTAGCCTTTGAACACGCCACAAGTGTAGTAGCATCTGCTAAACGTGCACTGACTATCATACCTCGCTGGAAGCCCGTGAGATCCTGTCCATTGTCCATTACCGGTGAGCTAATTTGGGTACTGTCTGGTCCCAGCTTTATAGCGGTTTCTCCTGCATGCCATTGTGACCTCCTAGATTTACATAATATATTAAGTACCTGTCAGGACTAATATATCTCTCATAAAGCAAGCGAAAATTGTGTGTCTAGTAAGCCCACCTCATAAGTAATGTCATGTTATTCCCCCTCTTTTTCCAAAAGAAAAAAGAGAATCGAAATCGAAATTAAATTGAAACAAGCTTTCATAAAATGCACTATATTGCAAAAAGTATTCGGACACGCCTGGAGTTCGAGATAAATGAACCTTGCCGACTTCTACATGCAATCAATAAGTATAAAATCAAGGGCGTTCACGATCGTAAATAGATCAATGAAAGAAAGTAGCTGGGTCAAAACATTGAGCTTTGTAGTTATGGGAAAAGGTGAGCCGACACATTCTTAAATATTGTTTTAATGAAGGGTTCTTTGAAACATGTAGGTGTTTTATTACTTATGAACTTCTGAATAGGAGTAACCCGACTGAAGAAGGCCGATAGGAGGAATGCACAATCGTATCCCAACAAAGT
Organism: Mastigoproctus giganteus; assembly: GCF_048544385.1. Classification (NCBI taxonomy): domain Eukaryota; kingdom Metazoa; phylum Arthropoda; class Arachnida; order Uropygi; family Thelyphonidae; genus Mastigoproctus; species Mastigoproctus giganteus. Next base: position 225,325,581 of record NC_143582.1, on the reverse strand, counting down.
TCTTCCATTTTTGTCATTGGTAATTCGAGTCTTATGAGGATGCCCATTGTCCAGATTAAACAATACTCTTGAGATTGGTCAAAGAAAGTTTTTATTGTATTGAAATATTCGAAGTACATTTAAATGGGCGTGCCTGTATAAAGTAAAAATAATAAATATTTTATAATTAAACACATTTCGCTTATCTAGACTACATTGGTACCTTAAACACATTGGTGCAGTTCGTCTTCATCTTTAGACCCAACCTTTTATAGAATTACGAACTCCCTTTCAGAAAGTCTCGCTGCGATAATGTAAAGTAAACTCACACTTGTTTTTTAAAGCCTGTCTGTCATGGTCTGTTTTTCATATTCTTTGCAAAATGAATCCAAGATGAAATCTCATTTACAGGTAGTGATGCATGTTAATGTGGTTCATGACAAGTGATCTACCCGATCCTGATGAAAAGGATCTTGTACAAATATTTTTGTCACCTACTTCATTAAAGAGAAGTTACATTTATCTTCTGGAGCTTAATTTTGTTTTCTGACTTGTCTCTACGAGTTATTCATGACGCTGTTTCTGCTTGTACTCAGAATGGCTTAATCCTCTTCATCTCTAAGGAGACGTAACTATTTCTGGATCTTTCAGTGGAACTATAATAACCTTGCCAGCAGCATTAAAGTGATGCTCTCTCTCTCTCCTTAAGATGTTCAAGATTAAGTGCATATGTTTTTGAATAATTATTCCATTACACTTCACATAAAATGTTCATCTGTTTTGGTATTTATATTACTCTCTAAAAGATGTTTGCTGTTTTTTATGAAATCCTTTTGGTCATTTCCTGTTTATAAAAATGGCAGAAGTTCCTACTAAACATGTTATACACACTTTGGATATTAATTTTTGGTATTTTTTATCCTGGACTGCCGATAGCTTAACAAAATTAAGCATAAAAGGAGAAAGGATTTTAAAGGAGAAACCTTTTATTAAAATATAATCATATAAATTGAACTGCGAACATCAGCTGCAGTATTAAGATTTTTATAAGTGCTGATAGAAGGAAAAAACTTTTAACTTTTTGAATCTCGCTAATCCCTTACTGGAACTTTTGGATTTAATAAATTTCACAATTATACAACGAAAGAATAAACTAATACTCAGAACAGCTTTTGGAATTTTTTCCCACATGTATGTAAACCCATTCAGGAAAAAAAAGACTCCCCATCACAGAATATCCATGCCCTGTCAGTTATGCAGGATGATCACCCTCTGTCTGATCGTCAGTCAAATGTCAGTAAAATTCCTACCATAGTCACGACACGACATATGATACATCCCAAGCCAATGCCTCTTAGAAGACCTACGAGGGTACATATAAAACCAGCAGCCATGGGAAAAATATTCCATCAAAATATTAGAAGCATTCGGAAAAAGTCAGACACATTACTCTTGTCATGTTCTGCGGATACTGTCTGACTCACTGAGACCTGGCTACAGTGAGTCAGACAGTAGGCATGGGAATGACACATATCAGCGAATTGATGGTGAAACTTGGATGGACCACATCAATAGATTCTCTAACATACATCGTCATCAGTCACAAGTCGTGGAGGTCGAGTGGGTTTCGTTGGTTGATAATGAGTTAGACTGTTATTATCAGGGAGTGAAGTTACTGCAGCCCCTACTAACTTGGCAATGCATTTATTTACATACAGACAGTCAGATCCTCCAACGACCAGTCCTTGCAGGAGTTCTGCAAAGTGGCGTCTTATCCGGACTCCTCTTTACCGCATTGAAGATCCCGTTCTGCGATGGCTGGGATGATGTATACACGTACGCAGATGATATTAAGATTTTCTCCACCATCAAACCGTCCTTGTCTAACAGTGCAGTGTGTGACCAGAAAAATCATAAGCTATGGAACTATTAATTATAACTAAATAATTTTATGGATAATATCGCATTACTAACTTTAACTTTTTTTTCATAATGGATTAACTAGATAAGTTGATGGTGAGTGTTGGTTGAAGAGATTCCTATAGTAAGGTATGAGAATTTCTCTTATATTTAACAATATTACTGAAGTAGGAAGGATTGAACTTTATTGTTCTTGTATTTAGCAATTTAAAAGGAACTATTAATATACTCAGATAAATTTGGCCTAGCCCTAAATTCACAGAAGACTGCAATGACGTGTACTCTCTCAAAAAATCGCCTACACTCGTACATCCGGAACTGAATGGGACACCTATCCCAGTTGTCACAACTCATACAGGTCTATGGAAATAATATTTGACACCAAACTTGCGTTCAGCCAAGGCGTTGGAATCAATCCACAGCTTGTCTCAAATTGGAATTGACCTCAAAAGGCTAATAGAAGATCCAAAGTACGGGAAACAAACCGCGATGTGGTTCGCTCAGGCTACTGTCACCTAACAGTTCTGTGCGTTCTGGAATAACTATGTGACTCAATTCTGTGCTTATGTGAACAAGTGTACTTCGTCTGTAGTGTATTCAGTGGTGGTGTTGTTATATTCCTTTATATTGTATTATATGTAAATCTAATCAAATATATGTTTTTATTACTTTATATTGTATTATGTAAACCCCCTGGTATATACTGCCGTGAAGGGAATTTGTCTTTCACCATCACCAATGTACTACTTATTTATCTTGGTAGGTAGGACAAATAAAGATTTATTTATTTATTGTAACCAAAGAGGCTTTTCAGAACAAGTACCCGTTGTTCTGAAATGGTCGTCGTAACGACCGAAACGGGTACCATTCCTATCATTAAAAAAAAAAACAAACAAACACGGCACCGTTATAATGAGATCAGGCATCCCAAAACTGAACAATGGAGAACTTGAAAAAACGTTTCCTGAGCTGAAGAATTCGGGCTTCACTTCGATATGATGGCCAGATTATGATGAAAACAGCTTGAGTTCATGGGCCATCCCGCCAGCTGTCGAAATCACAAGCGGGCAGGGACGATTTAATGGTGTGGGGGATGTTTTCGTGGTGCCATTTGGGTTTCTTGATACCAATGTAGCAACATTTGGTTTTTAGAGGTTCTGGAAATTGAATTCGACCAAGCGCATCCCTTCATGGCTGCAGTGTATACATCTGCAAATGGGTTCGTGAAACAGAATAATGCACCATTCGTGAAACAGGATAATGTTACAAGGAAGACTTGTACAGAATTTGTTCCAGGAATACAAGAGCGAATTCAGGTTGCTGTTGGCCTTCAGTCACCAGATTTCAGTCTAATTGAACGCCTAGGGATGAGATGAAACGAGTACTGCGGTAGAGATCCAAATCCGTCTAGTTTGCAATAGCCTTGAGAGGCAATTGGTACAAATGACCAGTATTCCTGTGGCACGCGTTCTACACCTCGTTGAGTCCATGCTGCGATGAATCCTGGCTGGTCTCAGGGCAAAATGGGAACCTATTCTCCATTTAGGTAGAAATGCCTAATAAAATGGTAATTCAGTATAAATGAGAGAGAATATTTTTTAATACACTTCCCTATCAAAATATACCTGAATGTGATTAATAGCTATTTGGGTTTTCTCGAACCTATATTACTTAGTACCGCGCATGGGTTAGGAAGATGAAAGAAGATACTTATTGACATTAGACTTAAATTTCGGGAGATTGTAATTTTCAGGAAATACATATGTAGTGAGATTGTTCCAGAAAACGGAAGTTGTTGGAATAAGTGATGAAGAAGAAATGTTGGTTTTTGTGAATTTTAAGTTGGACAGTAAAATGATGCTGACTGATTTGGAAGAAAGAGAGAGAGAGAGAGAGAGAGAGAGAGAGAGAGAGAGAGAGAGAGAGAGAGAGAGAGAGAGAGAGAGGGGTGGGGAGAAGAGTGAGGAAAGAGAGAAGTATCTATAGAAAAGGCATGACACAGAAACAGAACGCCTATGAGCTGGAGTGTGGAAAGACTTTGTAAGAGATTGTAATTAATCTAATTGCCCTCTTTTGAATGGAATCTAGAAGCCTTGGAGAGGTTAAGGAGGCCCTACCCCAGTTGTGGGAACAATATTCCATGGTAGGGCGGATTTGAGATTTGTACTAAATGAGTTACTGTTTAAAAGAAAAGTAACACCGAGAGCGAAAGAAAAAAACCTAATTTTTTAGATGCAGAGGAAGCAATATTCGTGATGTGCTTATACCAAGGCAGATTAGAAATCAGGATAATCCCTAATATAGACATGTGATCTTGTCGAGAAATCTGAATTTCGTCGAAGATGAGCATAGAAGCAGAAGAATCCTTTTTGCAAGATATAAGGCACGACTGAGTTTTAGAACAACTAAAAGTAGCGAAGTTGCCCTTGCTCCACTGGCGAATTACCTTTAGATCAGCATTTAAGGAATTGGTGGTGGATATTCGAGAAGTTGAAGCTGTTTGTTCAGGGTGACGTTTCTCAAACTGGAAGGTGGGATGCAATGTGCTGCCATTAACAAAACTAATGTAGGATTTCCAGTCAATGAAAGGAGGTCAATAATATACAAGAGGAAAAGAATGGGAAAAAGAACTGAGCCTTGGGGAACATCAGCATTTATGGAGAAGTTAGAAGACAGAAAGACATCTACCATAAAGTGCAGTGAGCGATCAGAGAGAAAACTGGACATCCAGTTACAAAAAAACAGTTGGCAAACCATAAGATGGAAGCTTACTTAGAAGAATATTATGCGAAACACGATCAAAATCCTTTGAACTGTCAAGAGCAACTGCTTGAGTTTCACCAAAAGTTTCCATGGAATTTGTCTATAGATGGGTAACATAAGCTAGTAATCACCAATGGATACACACTGATGGAATCCATACTTGTGATCATTGATCATTTTAGATACGGTGTTTGCAAACCGGCAAACACCGTTTCAGAGTTGCATCCTTGAAATGTAAGGAAGATTGGATTCCTCGCCACGATGCCCATCATAACCTTGAAATACATCAATCTACTGTGTGATGGAAGAGATGTAAGTTGCCAGCCCTCTGGAGACTAAACATGGATTTTGCCACTTCGAGCCTTCAATAAGAAAAGTAATGATATTGCACCGGTTTATAAGAGCCATCTACCACCTAGAATGCAATGGAAACTTAACTTCTATGAGAGAAAGAGTAAAGAAACTTTGTAAAAGAATTGTCATTATTTTTACTGCCCTCTTTAAGCAGGACTTATTAACTTGACTGGATTCTTTTGGATAGAGTCTAGAGGCTTCGGAGGGAGAGGTTTTGGGGGCGTCACCTAAGATGTGGGAGCAGGGAACAATATTCCTTGATCAAAAGCCTTAAGTATTTCAAGAACAACTTCAGTTTCAAACTTTTTCATCATTGACACTGACGGAATTGATATTGGCGATCATTGATCAGATGGAAAGTTTCGAGATAGTTTTAAGAGTTGGCGGTTGATGGATTTCTCCATTAACATTATCTATTGACAATTGACAATGTGCTGAAGAAACGGAAGTTGATCAATGTGGATCAATGGAAATCGGTCCTGTGGGACAGAGGAAGCAGAATAGTGAAATTATTGAAATACGTATTTTAATGTGATCGAGTTAGTTGGTTTCAGATGCAAGCTTCTTTTTCTTTAATTCTGAAAACGTTGGAGGAGAAAAGTCTTAAAACAAGCAGTTTATTCGTACAGGCACGATTCCTTAAGTGGGCATTTAAGTTATGCAATCACCCACTGAATATTTTTTTGTTTTGTAATCTTTAAATATCTTTCAAGTTGAAAAAAAGAGAAGTGAGTACAAAACACGTGTGTGGTCCATCAATGTTTCCAGCTGCCGGTCTCCTAAACTGATATTGAGGAGCTAAAATAAGACTGTAGTGATTAACGAACTTCTAAAGAAGCCACAGGGTCGAATTAGATATTAGTCTGCAAAGAAAAGAAGCTTCCAGACAGCCCAAATATTTCTGAAAGACGGCCCGCTGTTGTGTTTTCCTTAGCACAAGGTTTGTAATATCGCGGCTTGCATAAACACCAATAAAAGGGCCCTTTCATTGGGTCCAGTCTGACTGTTTGACCCAAACAGTGGTAACAATTATTCTGTTCATATTCGAGAACACAATGGTACCTTTGACACTAATGGCAAAGATAGAAACGTTCGTGTTTCGCCTTACGCATTCCCTGCGTTGGCGGAAGCGCCTATTTCAGGGAGGGAGGGAGGAAGGAAGACTTACTTGAAGACGGCGACACAAATACCGATATCCATATATAGTTAAGGTTGGGGTAGAGAGCTCTAGTTTTACCAGAGCTACATTAATTTCCAAAATTAAAAACACCCCAGGGATATAACGGGAATTTTGACAAGGTAAATGAGATCAGACTTCCCTTCCTGTTTTGCCTTACATTTTCGTACCACTTTAATTAAAATCCAGTGGAAATGTGGCTTTTTTATGGCTCTTGGAGATGTTAACTCGCTAACTCGGAGCAAAGTGCACTGGCGAGGGTGATTTGTATGACAAGCACTCTCTTGGAAAATCGGCAACCAAATTATGTGTAATCTCGCTCATTATTCTCTGACTGCTTCGCCCTAGCCAGAAAAGTAATGACGAGTCTATTCTAAAATAAGAGGAAATTCTACACTCATTTCCAAAAAAATAAAATACTATTATTCATAAATGACGTGCGGTGACTCAGATTTCTAGTAAGTAGCGCAAGATTTTGCTCAAGCGTGTCTCACACCTGTGATGTACCTTGCTACCAAGCTCATGAGGAGTTTGTTGTCCCAGAAGCGATTGTGTCTCTTTTTCTGGGTATTGCAACTGATGGGCAGTTTGGGTCTGCAACAGCCTGTGGTTCCCTTGACCACTTTGTCATTGATCAATAGTTTTATTGGGAATAAAACTATTGGTCAAGGGGAATAAAATTGGAGGGGAATAGTTCGTCTTCTTGCAATGTCGTGATACCTGAAAATATTTGATTACATCCTTTATTTGCATATTCCACGTTGTATTCGATCTTAGTTCTGTGACCTTAACGTTTCTGTTTATACTCTATGACAGTAATTTTCTTAAAATTTATCAATGGATTAGTTAAGAGAAAACGAACAATTAACACGCAGTTCATGCTTTGTCTCTAGTTTTGTTTTTAAAAGTGGGAAGTCAAATGGAGGGACTACACAGTAACGAAAAATGTCTACATATGGTCTGTTTATATAATTTTTATTTGTGATAATTTATATAATGGTGAATTTGTAGCCTTTTTTTTACAGCGAAGTTTTCATTCATCATATTTCATTTTTATTTTAACATGGGATTAGATTATGCATATCAGCGTATGTACTCCAATGACAATGTACACTGAGTGATACTTTTATTAGGTACACCTACTCTTTGTTCACGAAATGGAGTGCTCTTTCAGCAACAGCAACACATGCCATGTGGCCCTCGTGGGTAGCATAGTTGGTATCATCACCGTCCTCCTCACACTGGATGGAAAAGACTCAAGTTCGAATACTGTGAATGACGCAAGGTATTTTTATGGGCTCTTTTCACCCCGTGGCTGAGTTAGTTGGTCACAGGCGAGGTTAGCTCGGTTTTTTTCATCCAGCAAACAACAAATCGACCTCAGAATAATAGGCATTAAAAAAGATTTAAGTGATCCAGAGTGGCATGGTATGAATATCTTGAAACTTCAATCCTGCTGGAGTTTTCACGTACGACAGTGTCTTGGGTATATATCGAGATTATTTCAATAATCAAATAATATCCAGCCAATGCCGATCATGTGATTGATAACAACTCGTTGATGTGAAAGGCAAAGGAGCAAGACTTGTGAAGGATAACAGGAAGACTTCAATCAGTAAAATTACTTAACTTACCTTTCACGGATAGGGTATCACATCCAACAACTGAACTGAGTTATCACTCCTATTAGCAAAAAAAAAAAAAAAAAAACAAAAAAAAAAAGCAAGAAGTTACGGTTGCAGGAACACCAACACTGGACAGCGTAAAAATTGCATGCTGTGGCGATTCTCGATTCTTGCTGGTTTGTGCTGATGAGAGGAGCAAAATATGGCGAAAACAGCATGAGTCCATGGTTCTGTCCTGCCAGGTGTCAAAATTGCAATCTGTTAGTGGCAGTGCAATTATGTAGGGAGTTTTTTTTTTACGCATCCCCCCCGCTTGCTACCAGTAATGGAGCAATTTTTGGATGCCGCAGGTCATCTTGAAATTATTAAAACAATATTAAAATTATTTATTTTAAAATGTGCTAATGTTAGTATTAGTGTAAAAAATTCCTCTCTCATATTATTTCCATTCTCAATAAAGTAGCTACCCAGTTCTTCCTCGAATTATACCAAAATCTACATTGGGCTACCATTTTTGAAAACATATTGCCGCCTTGCACAATGCTGTCAGAATATTAAACTTCATAAGATCTAGTCTATTGGTAGTGTATGTCCAACATTTACAATGGCGGACAAAAAAACTGCATCACTTGTGAATTTTACAAATAATGTGTTTTGCGCTGCATTGTGGGTTGCAGAAATGTTCGAAATGCATTTGTTAGATGGGATATATCTCTGTGAATGAAATCCAATAAAAAGACTCCGCCTGATATACCTAATTGTTGTTCCTCCTCGAGCTGCAATTACAGCCTTGCAATGATCTGGCATAGAGTTGATCAACTTCTGGATATAAAGTAAAAAAAATATGGATATATAGTTGCCCAATTTCGTGGTACCACACCCTTACAATGCTCTCTTGTAGCCGAATCTTACTTGTTGGCTTCTTCCGAGCAATTTTAGACCAATTTTCAATAGAGTTCAAACCTAGACTATTGCCTGGCCAGTCCAACACTGTAATGTCAGCATTTCTGAGGTATGATTGCATCTTAAGGGAGAAAAACGAGGGAAAACATTGGTGTAAGTATGTTTTAAGCCTTGTGAGACAAGAAGACAAACTCATCATTAAATCTAAATAGCATAAAACTTACCAATTTTGCTGTGTGGTAAAGTGTTCAGTCCTGTTGAAAAATGCAGTTTTGAATGCTGTGTGGTGATCCCTAATAACGGGTTTCAGTCACTCCTCCAAGATAGCAGTGTAGGTTTCTGCATTTCACCGTTCTGTCAATAAACTTAATTCGTCCCACCCTTTTGCTTGTTATCCATCCCCAGACTATCTGACCGGCGCGGGGGGGGGGTTTACAGTCGGTGTTATGCAGTCAGGAAGGTATGCCTCCGATTTTCGTCTTCTCACATATCGCTCCCCATCCGAGCTATGCAGGTTGAATACAAGGCTGTTTTTCTCCCAATTGTCTCCTTCGCAGCCGGGTCTTGGTTTAACCGGGTTCCTATCGTCAAAATGAGAAAGAAACTCAATTCAATTCAGAGAGGAATGCTTTTGGCAACCCATCGGGTCTGCCGTACAGTCTCCACAGCTGCAATCCAAGTAATAGCAGGCACCCTTCCATTAGACTTATACGTAATTTATAGAGGTCTTTGCTACCGACTCAGGAAAGTCATTCCTGCCTTTATCCTTGACATAGAACTCTTCTTAAATACAGACGTTAAAAGAGAGAAAGCTCGATGCTTAAATGAGCTTATTAACGTGTGACAGACCAGATGGGACACCTCAGCTGTGGGAGTGGTGACCAGAAATTTTCTACCAGATGTGACCTTTGTGATGCCCAAAAAGAATAGGACCTGGTTCTCCCTCATTCTAGAATCCTCGTTCCTTATAACTGGGCATGGATCACTTAATGAAAAACTTCATCAATTTGGGCTTATAAATACTAATTTATGCTACTGTGGACAGAGCGAAAATTGGCACCACTTAATATTTTATTGTGTCCAGTATCAAGAATACAGAGACCGCCTCAAGAGCAAGAACCCTGATTTCTCCCCAGACCAGGTCCATTAACTTATCAGCATCTCAACTAACCTCGCTGCCTTCCAAGCCTTCGTCGCAGGTGTCTTTGCCCGGCGGATGTCTGATTGCAAACCATCAACAAACTAACTCCAACTAAACCTCTCTTTCTTTGTTTATTTCTTTTTTATATATATAAATGCACTACGAGAACGTTTTCCCCTCTTCTTCTGTTTTTTTATTTATCTATTATTATATAGATATTTTTTTCCCATCTTCATCTTTTTTTCCCTCTCTTCATCTTTTTTTTTCTCTTCGTATTTTAATTTTTTTATTATTTTTTTCTTTCTTCCTCTTCCCTTTTTTCTTCTTTTTTCCTTCTTCCTCTTCCCTTTTTTCTTCTTTTTTCCTTCTTCCTCTTCCCTTTTTTTTCTCTTCATCTTTCTTTATCTTCATATTTTTATTTTATTTTTTCTTTCTTCCTCTTCCCTTTTTTTTTCCAAAATTTTATTTTATTTATTAATTTTTTTAATTATAAATACACCACGGGAACTATTTTTTTCCTTCCTATGGAGTGGGCCCCCGGAAGAATCTGGCCCACCTTTTGGCAACATCAGGTTGGTCAGAGTCTCGAATTGAGACCGATTGGGACTGGCCCATCTTCCCGTGGTGTGGACGAGTACACAGAATCATCTGTCCAGGTAACTGATGCTTCTGGGTAGCCAAGAGGCCAGACACAACAACAGAACACAAACATAATACACACAAACCTACATCACACACATAACTGGCCCATTGGTAGTGATACTGTTTTTCACAGAGATACGAAGCAGAGCTGAACCGACGTTCTAGGGGCCGTCCTTTACAAAAACACATGTCCACATGCAGGTTGGAAAGATTACTTGCTTTCCTCCTGATTTGATTGATTAATATGGCTGACAGAACTTATACTAAGGAACTTGTGACCATACTATGTCACAACCTATATTTGCATACGTTTAATTTTCAGTTGACTGCAGAAGGTTTCTAATGTTTTGGCCATTGAATATACATTGTTAAGGAAACGTCTTTTCCAGTACGGTACTCGAAGAAGGCGCTCGCAGGAATTTAAAGAAAATTGTGTCAGAAGAGAAAGTCCACTGTACACTAAATTACAGAAACATTCAATTCGGATAAATAAAGACTCACTTACAACCGAACTATGCGGTGGGAAGGGTGAATCTCGTGAAGCCATGCATCCAGAGTGTCTCTTTTCCATCGCTCAAGAGGAGATATGTTTTGTTGGTACAGATTGGGTCCTTTCGTACCATAGAAGGGTTATGTTACCTTGAATATCTTTCTGTGTTATCGGACCAACTTCACCCTAAAATGCTTCATTTTCATCTGGACTGCGATGGATTCTTTCAAATTGACAACGCAACTATCCACCGTGCAAAAATTGTATCTGATTGGTTGGAGGAACATTCCGAAGTTTTCCAACATTTATCCTGGCTGCCTAATTCTTCAGATCATCTGTATCCAATTGAGAATGTCTAGGACATGCACAGAAAAGGGTAGTTCGGCTTCGCTGTCCATTTGAATCCATGCTACGACGTGTGCGGATAAAATTTGGGATAAAACTGGAATTACTAGATATTGAATAAAGGTTTATAACTTTTTTGGCAATGGAGTGTATTTTCATTGTTCGTTCGTTTCATTGTTAGAAGAGCATCACACTCCATCATGTACGGATCCAGGCTGTTTTTCTGGTGTTAGGTGATATAACAATGATGATATATGCGATTGGTAGAGGGAGTTTTCAGAATCTCTGACGCTGAAATAATTGTGGTGGGAGAGAGGGAATAATGAAAACAATCCTGAAAGATTTCACTAAAATTCACATTTTTTGATGGCTTCCTAGTAAAAAAAATGTTATTTATCAATAAAATATTATTAAAAGGACTTTTGTTATAAATATTTACTTGTATAGATTTCTACTTTCCAGTTTAGGACTTTATAAACATTATGGTTCAAAACGAGGATTGGAAATGGTTGATCGAATGGTATAAATAAAAAAAATAATGTAATTTTTTTTTTCAATATGAAATATAAAAGCCGAAAAGGTATTAGAACCTATACTGTCTAGTACCGTGCAGAGGTTGAAGGGTGCAAAGACAGAAGAAACGTGATGACATTGCACTTTAATTTCTATAACTGTGAAGGAAGGTTGTTCCAGAGAAAAGAAGTGCTACCTGAGAGTCTAAACCGCTGATGGAACTATTATTCAGCGCTTCCACTTGTACTTCATGCAGACCGGAATTTCGTTGAAGTCCGGTCGTCTCGAGATAACCAATTCTGTTTGCACCTTGAAGAACGTGGGACTCTTAATAATTCTGGGTTACTCCCCCATGTGCAAGGCATATAACGTAAGCAAGAATCGAGGTGTGGCATCTATGTACATAGAAGAATGGCCGGACCTTTGTTTCACTAGGTAAGTGGTAGAAGACTCTCATCCTTCAGTGTAATATCACCACTCTGCTTATTGGAGGCTTCAGGTGGTAGTAAAAACCATGTTTGTTTAGTCTCCAGAGCAAAGCTCTGGAAACCCCATCTCTTCCACCATGCAGTATGACTGATACCTTTTGAGGTTATCGTGGCGAGATCCAGTCTTCATTACATTTCGAGAGTCAAGCTCTGAAACGGTTTCCATAGGCCAGTGGCTAGATAGTCCACCCGACCAAACCTTATAGTATTACTATGGGAGGCATCCAGATCAGTTAGTGCGTAATCTCGCTGATTATACTCTGCCAGATATGGACACTCAAGGGAGTGGGAGTTCCAGTAGTGTGTGTGTGGGGGGAGGGAGGTGGACATTGTCGATAAAACGTTGCGTCAAGGAGTATATTCTTGCTGTATGTGTACGTCATAACCAAAAATACCATTAATTCATACCATGTGTTCCTACCGCCTCTACTTTTACTTTATCTATTGAATGTATCACGAATAATCAAACTAATAAAGAACTAAAGAACAAGCTGTGAAAAGATCTAAACCTCTCAAAAACCTCCCTATTAATTTCACAAATATGCGTCGTCTCAGTTCCAATCTGAATAGTGTCCATTTCCAACTGCAGTCTGCCAAGCTCCACTTACTTTTTCTGACAGAATCCCAATCGCCAGTTGCGTCAACAGCTACTCAACTAGTTGCACTAATTATTTGCTCTTATATTTCAATAAGATCATTCCTTTTGGTGCAGAAGCGGTGCTTGTGCATGTATATCCGCTCGGAAATTACTTGTTAGGGATTTACTAATTTGAAATCTCTTCTTTTTGATCCCCTCTGGCTTAAAATCTCTCTTTTTTCTCTCTCTTTCTCTCTCTCTACCCCTATTCGGTAAAATTCATCTGTTGCCTCTATCGTTCTCCCAGTTCCGCTAACCACTTGGAACTCTTTGACTTTCTTTCTCTAAAACTTAACTTTCTGCAGCCTCAGTTTCCTAACAGTGAGTTAATTTTCCTTGGCGATTCACAACTCCAGCTGGCTTCAGTTTTTTAGTTACCCGGAACAAGGAAGTTGAGATACTTTAGCAATTATTGATGACTCATACAGATTGTTCATTTACCTATACTATACGGGAACAATCCGGGCCACACACCCAATTCTCTTGATATTTTTCTCATCAACAGCACTTCAAAATACACGGTCAATGTTAGTGGTCCTCTAAACACCTCAGAACACAACTTGGTGATGCCCATGTCTGTCTCCCTCTCATGGCGATTCCCAGCTTTGGATCGTTTATCATTACAAGAATATGAAATGGGATGATGAACTTAGATGATTTCAACTACTCCTTTCCTTAGTTGAATTACTGTTTTTTAAAATCTTTCGTCCCCAATATTTGTTGATCGTGTCAGTGAAATTATTCTTATAGAGATGAAATCCTTTATTCTACATTCCATCCTAAAATCTCGTCCTTTATCTAAACCTCAGTTTTCCAGTAAATCTCGATACGCCCAAGACAGTCATGCGTAAAAACCCCAGCAGGTTTATATTTTTGAGATATTCATACCGACTCGTCTGGCGCTAACTACCATGCTGCATTCAGGGTGTCATTTAAATATTCCATCTTGCCCATTCTCTCAATGAATTGTGCACATTAAGCACCACTACTTTTCTGTATACTTGCTTTATGCGAATAGTACGAACATGTAACTTTTGTCACTGAAGTAGCACTCCATTTCATGAAAATAGTAGATGTACCTGATAAAGTACCCATTAATTAATACCTAATAACTCGGTGTATAACAAGAATAGTTACTATACAACGCATTTTCTCCGATTTACTTAGATTTTGGGGCAGGAGCAATTGCCCCTGCTGGATTTGCCACTGCGAGGGATATAAATCAAAAATTAAACTAACCACAGACTTTATTTTTGACCTTTATAAGCTAACTGCATGGCATTCTGCGATTCTCTTGGATTACAAATGGTAGAACAGCCCCGAAAGTGGTGACCCGCCTCCTTGTGTCATGAACGGGTACTTTTCCTAGTAACACACACTGCATAAATATAGCACTGTGCTCATTTCTGGCTGTTTTACAGAGTTACGTATCAGCAGAGTTGAACTAACGTTCTGGATCTGCTCTACATAACATACAACTCCAGTTGGTGTGTTATAGAAGTATGTTAAGTTTGATTATTACACACTTAACATGATTATAACAATCATTCTCAAACACTTTTGAATATAGTCGAGTTTTCAAAAACAGTTATTGCCAAATTAAATCATCACAAGGGCAGCCTTTTTACGGATATATGAGGGTACGAAGGTTAGCCCAAATTTTATAGTGTAATATCACTATGATTATGAATTTCCACTGAGCTGTGTAATTCCTCTGTAAATATTCAAACAACGAGAATTTTTTATATTTTTAAATTTAAATTGCATTGATTTTCATTGTAGACAAGTTGCCAGAATTCCATTGTCGTTCTAATGCCATGTCGGTAGAAAATATCCTGATATTTGAAAATAAGAGGATCCTTCATTATATTCTGGTTTGGAGTGCGCAGTCAGCCACCAGCCAAGAAACTTCTGGAAGTTAAGCTAAAATGTAAATATATGTACACTGAAAGTACAGAATTCATGGGATACCTGGTTCCTGGGCAACGCGACGCTGATTCCCTTCTCGCTAGTCGACGAACCCACCGCTTGGCATTGTCTGCATTTATTTAGACGGTAATTCAATGTCAGTATGGATAAACGTCGTGAGTTAACAGACTTTGAAAGAGAGATAACAGTGGGTGCTTGACGCATGGGTTCCTCTATTGCGGAGGTGGTACAGAAATTGAGCTATCCCCGTTCGACAGTATCAAGAGTGTATCGGGAATACGCCATTTCCGGAATAACATCTTATCGTGGACAGGGCTCTGGGCGGGCAGAGAAAGATGGTGGACGAACGTGGCCGTCTGTCTCGCATTGTTTCAGCCAACTGGAGAGCGACAGTGGCACAAATCACCGCCGACTTCAACGAAGGAGGCGCCAGAAACTTCTCCACCAAGACCATCAGGCGATCATTAGCCGCGATAGGTTATGGGAATCTCCAGAGTCTCATTGTTAACACCACGACACAGGACTCTACGCCTCAAATGGAAGAACGAGCATCGGCACTGGACCTCGGATGATTGGAGACGGATCTCCTGATCCGATAAGTCCCGTTTCCAGTTATTTCGGGAGGGTGCGTATCTGGCGGAAACCGCACGAAGCTATGCACCTGTCAAATCAACAAGGAACTGTTCAGGCAGGTGGACGGTCAGTAATGGTCTGGGACGTGTTCAACTGGCACAAGTTTGGACTTTTGGTACGTTTAACGTCTAGACGCATCTCTGAACGGTCCAGGTTATGTATCCATTCGTGTAGACCATCTGCATCCCATCCCTTCAAGGTTATCGTGCACCCACAGGGCAATGGACTTTTCCACCAGGACAATGAGTCTCCCTACTGAGCCGTGGTGACTAGAACAGGGTTCGAAGATCATTCCGCAAATTTTACCACCATGGAATGGCCTGCCCATTCACTGTACATGAACCCTGAGGAGCATCTTTGGGATGCTGTGGAAAGGTCCGTTTGCTCGACCACCAGAAAGGCGACGGAATTATGGACATCGGTGCAGCAAGCATGGATGGAAATACCTGTGGAACGTTTTCGTGACTTAGTGGACTCAATGCCTCGCCGTGTGACTGTCCTTATCCGGGCTAAAGGGGGGGGGGGCTACCCCTTACTAGGTAGGTATCCCATGATTTCTGTCCACTCAGTGTAATTCCGATTATTAAAAAAAAAAACAATGAGTCACAAATATCCTACTAAGTCATTTCTGCGATTCAATTGTGGCTTTTTAATGTTTTTGACACTTCAGAGTACTTTTGGTCGCATAGGTTATTTTGTATGGAGCTGTTTAAAAAATATGTCAGTTAACTCTGGGATTGGTGTTATTCTGACAAGACATTCGGATTGGACCATGGGCTTAGAGATTATAGGGGATACACAAATTGTGCAAGCAATACTTGTGGCAGCAGAGACTTCGTACCTCTTCAACCCTTGCTACGTTTACATGTAGTTTGGCATGGTATATCATTGGGCTGTTCTGTTTATGTGAAGTAATCTTCCGAATTTTACAATTATTTTTATCATTAAAGAAGTTGCGCTGTTTATTATGCGCATTCGTTTTCTTTGCACTCATACCTTTCAGGAACAGAAAAGGAACTTTTGTTCCTTTGCCTGGAACAGAAGTTAAACTCACAGGTCTATAATTACTTGTATCAGCCTTTGATCCTCCTTTGTGAATTGATGTCACATTTGCACATCTCCAGTCTATGGGTATCTTCCCTGAGTCCAAAGAAGCTCTCATAATTATGGCTAAGGATTTTCTTACTTCCTCTGCTGCGTCATTTAATATAACTGGATAGATCCCATCCACCCCGGGTGACTTTTATATGTTTATCCTCAACAATTTCTCCTCCGAATTAGAATATATTTTCTAACTGAAGAAGGCTGTCCACTCAGCCGAAAGCTCTTTATATGTTAACCGCACTTTGTATGTGTATTCTAGTATTAAACCGCTCTGAGAAATTATAATTTTTCATTTCAGTAATTTCTCCTCCACTTTCTCCTCAGTTATTACAAAATCATCTAGCTCACTGCCAGAGTTTACTTCACCTCTGGCATTCCCCTTCCCGAATAACTCCTCATGTGTGAATGTAGATGCAAAATACTCGTTTTGTTTGTTAGCTACCTGAGCAGGATCCTCAATTGTTGAACCATCAATATCCAGTGGACCAATGTGATTCATCCCTTTCCTTCTAGAGTTTACATAGGTAAAGAACTCTTTTCTGTTTTTCTTTGCATCCTAATGTTATTAGTGGAGTCCCTCAGGGTTCAGGGTGTTGGGTCCATTATTGTTTTCTGTATTTATAAATGATATTGATGATGGTATATCAAGCTTAATGTCCAAGTTTACAGACGATACAAAGGTTGGCAGGGTTGTTAAGGACACTGCTGCTGCAACAGGATCTGGAAAGGTTGAGCAGATGGGCTGAGAGGTGGCAAATGAAGTTTAACATTGACAAATGTAAAGTACTACATTTGGGAAACAGCAACCCCAGAGCAACGTATCAACTCTGTGGTACTACACTGACAGTGGTAGAGAATGAAAAGGACCTGGGGTTAATTCTTCAGGCAGATATGAAGTTCTCTGAGCAGTGCAGACGGGCTGCAAGAGTAGCTCATGGTGTCTTGTCAATGATATACGGGAATTTTCCTAGCAGGGATAAGGAGGCGAGGAAACTCCTCATATTTAGGTATTATGAAGGAATTACGAGTATACCTCGCTTAACATTTCATTATAACGACATTTGAAAATTACCACCAATATTCGGATTGCCAGATTCTTCAAGCAATTATGACATCTTGAAAATAATTTCTAGAAATATTAAGAATCCCCCACCAAATCAGCCTTGCAAGCTGATCAGAAGTAAACGAAACAGCATGGAAGGAAGTTAAGACATCAGATATGACTTGAATCTGACGAAATATATGATCTGTTGTATTCAAGGTTACTTTAGGGTTGGAGAGTCAGGCACAATGATATACAAAGAAACATGGTGGAGATTGCAAAAAGAGTCAGGCTTTGATAACATTGGGGAGGCTGATGTGGTCAATTAACTCGAATCGCATAGTGAAAATTTGGCTGCCGAAGAACTCCTTGAACTTGGAAATCAAAGTATGTAACTAAGGACATTAACCCACTTAGAAGGTGCAATCACCATCTTTACCGAGAAAGATAGACATGCAAGAAGCAGTAGTGTTATGGACATAAAAAGCACACGAACGTTACCAGCTATTGTACAAAAGAAGAGTAGTCGATGATAACAGACATATTAGCATTTCATATTCTTCTTCTTTTGTATCAGATGTTATTAGGTATGTGTTCAACCTCAACGAACTACATTTACAACAGAAGAAGTTTCATTGTCTGTAACCCAATAAGACAAAAAACACAAAACATTTTATTTTTGTATTCTACGTTTCCTTTTTTTCCCTCCATGATTATAGGTCTAATGGGCCAGATTGGCTACGCATCAACTAAACCAAAGTTACATTTCTCATTTTTATGTATTGCTATTAGTTGCAATTGCGTCATTTATGCAAAATAGGGGAGTCTACGTCTTTCCCCTGCAGAGAACAGGAATATGGTATATTCCTGTTCCAGACCTACTACGTACCAATAGTGACATTTGCATCTGAAGCTTGGACTGTGAGGATGAAAGCGGAATGCTGTGGCCAGAAATGAGGTTTGTGAAGAGCATAGCCTAAAAGACGACGTGACAAATTAGGAATGGTGTGATTAGGGATAGAATTCAGCTTGAGAGGTTCCAGAGTAGGATTGAAAGGTCCCGCTTGAGATGGTTTGGACATGTCAAGAGGATTAACGAGAGGCGATTGCCAAGAAGAATGTTTGAATTTCAATTAAAGGACAAAAGAAGAAGGGGAAGACCAGAATGAGGAAGACCAACATGATAAAGACTGGTGTTATTAAGAGAAGAGGAAATTGGAGCGAAATCAATGAAGGAGAAAAGTTCATGGACAGGACATGGTGGAGAGGCTTCTTACGTCGACCCGTGGAACAGGGGAACGATGATTACGATGATGACGATGATACTTCTTTCCATATTATGCTCTAACTACTGTTATATTTAAAATGCGATATATCATTATAATATGAGAATATATGCGAAATCGCTATTCGCTTAACGACGAATCGATTTTGAGGATATTAATCGTATTGTTAGGGTTTAATTCCCATCGATGACTCAATCGAGACTGTAGTTAGTCGATCTCAGGCGGAGGGTGTAGGATTTTTCAGTCTGCATAATAGACAACAGCAGAATATGGTCTTAGTCGCTGATGTGCCTATATACTTGAAAAAATTTAACTTTTGCACAAAAATGGGTTATATTTTGTAAAAGTCAAGAATCAAATACAGGTTTAATTTAATTATTAATTAATAATATATATAAGAGGGATTATCCGTTTATGGGATTAACTGTATGTGGAAAAGGATCGTAGTCTGGTGAAATGACGATGTCCTTTCCAAGCAATGCACCCTCGTGTGGCAGTTGTAACATACTCTGTGAGAGATTTGTTTGGAGGTACTGCCACACCCTCACAATACGTCGAACGAAAGATGAGGAGACGGCCCAGGTGCATGATTTTCTACGATGTCAACCTTCAGAATTCTTACCGAGGACAGGAGCTATAAATTCTTTCAGATCGGCATCAAGAAGGGAACTGTGTATTCAACATTAACGTTTCTTTCTTTACACTCACAATCTGTCTACGTCTGTCGTTATAGTGGTGTTAACAAAGCCAGTGTGTTTCGCATTATTGGCAAGTGAATATCAAAAAAAAAAAAAAAAAAATACTCCACATTTCTTGAAAATAGTGCAATTTCGAAACATGCTGACCCAGTCCTTCGCAATCTTCAATGCCTTTCAAGAACATTTCTATCTATAACGTAATGAGGACGTTTCTTGAACTTCCCTGGGAATTTTCTAAACACGATAGTTCTCAAAGTAATTCGAGAAATTTTGTATGAAACAAGGGTTTTGTTAGAACATGCAACTCAAGAAACAAGGACTGTTTTAATATTTGGGAAAAATTTACTTCAAGGGTCTATTAACATTAATTTTTCCCTTAAGTAGGGAAAACAGATCAAAGATGAAATAATACTTGAAAATAATGCTTCTTCTTCTAAAATTCAAAGAGCATTCTATTGTGATTCAAAGAGCATTCTATTGTGATTCAAAGACCATTCTATTCTTCTAAAATTCAAAGAACATTCTATCTCTTTAGTGAATTTTGTATATCTCATTTTGTTTATTGGTAATAATTATTTTTTTTTTGTAATACTAAACATGTTTTGTGCATGAAATGTTTAATATTTCTCTTATTCTTCTACAAATATTGATATACAACATAAAACGTATTGAGCATCGTAGCTCTGTCTTAATATTAATTAATATTTATCTGTAATTTAAAAAATGCCTCTCAAAATACATTATTCGTTGCTTATTTCTGTGTTAATGTCTATCCCTTCTTACCCCATCTTGGCACCTTCATTGATCGTATATTCTAATGGAATCTCGTCATGCTCTTCACCACCATCGCTCAGATTTGGTGTGGAAAAACTCCACGTCAGAATGCAAGTAATGGAGCTTGATTGCCATTCTACGTTCCATTTTTCACTAATTTTCAATTAGCTTTTCAACTTGCTCTTTCTGAATTTCAATTTTAATGTTACCAACAAAGCCATTTGGCGAACAAAAAGTGTCTGATAGTCGTTTCGACTACCAGACACTTTTTTTTAGCAACAGTCATTTTGTCTTCCAGTTCTTATGAAGCCAACATCTGCTTAACTTGTGGGCCAATAAATATGCCAAATTTCACTTTTGTTGCTTCAAGGTGTCAGCTTGAGATCTGTTTTAACAAATTATTTGACCAGTCCCATATGGAGTGGAGAAGTAAGACTGATACTGGGAACCAAGGGATTGTTTACTGAATTGTGTGGCCGGCTGTAACTCAATTCTAGTAGACCATTCTGTTTTGTTGCAGTGCTGATCTAGTGCTCTGCTGTCTCATAGGCAGAGAAAACAAGGGAACTTAGTGAAACCACCTTGCATACCGAGGAGCCCAATATCTTGAAGTCCACACAGACATCCCATTTATACTGGTCATACCAGATCATCTCTAACACATGCTTCACCTTTCCGTATTCCTTTAAATATGAACAAAAAAAAAATGTCACATTAGGCCACCCGAATATTCATCCGCAGTGACGTGTGCATTATGTCTGTGAATTGCGTGTGTTCTTTGGTTTCTATGGTCGATTCGCCTGTTTTGATAGACGAAAAACTGAATTTCCGGAGGTGCGGGGGAGAGGGACTTTGCTATTTACGCCTGAGAGCGACTAATTCAGCCACGGAGTGAAAAAAATTCCTCGCGTCAGACAGCATTCGAACTGGGCTTTTCCCACCCTGTGTGAGCAGGATAGTGACATTGCGATTCTAAAAAACGAGCATAAGTGGCGTTTTTTTTCTGTTACTGTATGTGGATCTTGCAGCTGGGATCCAACAGATTTAAACGAGATGTCAGTAGCTATCCAACTGATTTGAAGAGTCCCTCACTGTCCTCCAATTCTTGCTGATTAGAGAAACGTGGAGCTTTACTTGAACACATTCTGAGGTGTAATCCCAGTTATACTGTTCACCGCACTCATCATTCAATTCTGAATAATCTCCTCTGGAAAGCGTATTGGGAATTGACAGGCCTTTGATAGAGGATGGTATGTTGGGATTTTCGATCCGTAGAGTTTTAACTTTTGAGTTATCCACAACACAAAAGTAGCAATTGTCACGATAGTGTTTGTGGGTTCTCTCCATATTCCATTTCTCCTTCATTTTTTCGGGGGTCGGAAGTGGAGGAGAAAAAAACTAGCTGCTTTCATCAAGTGGCCATATATTGTGTCCTAATTCATCCAGTGCAGTCTAAAAACTATATGAAAAATATTAAATAAACCACGCTCACAACACAGATCACAACCTCCCAATAATAATGTCCTTATTATACAAAAAATGACGTATGTAATTGTAATTTGCACATTATGCCAATAGAGGGTACCAATAGTTGTGCTATTTATTAGGTAACTAAAAATTCCTTTTGTACTTTTATAAGTTCTTGAAAAACAGCAAAATTCTTGATAATTAAATCTTCCCTATCCTCTCCCCAACATCAAAAATTAATTTCACATCGTTAGATAGATAATTATTATAAATACGTGGGATTTGAGCATGTGGAAAAATATTTTAATTTGTATTTCGATTGGATCATGAATTTCTAATATGATAATGCACAAATATGTGATTTTGATCCTGACAAACTTGTGATTCAGGAAAAACAGGTTCTTTTCTTGGAACAAAAGTTGGATAACATTGCTATCGAACTTTTAGAAGAATTAGAGTTCAAATAAGGGAACGATATTATATAAATGCCAAAGAAAGTTATGGGAAGGGGGAGAAGAAACTGTTTTTCCCAAATCATATTTAAGGGTAATACATTTGTTAAAATGTTTAAAGAGCTTCTTTAAAGTGAATGTTTAAAATGTTTCTGGGTCATAAGAACAAAAAACATAAGCTTCTCGGCAGCCCATAACGTTTTTTTATTATGGGAACCCAGCAACTTTTGCAAAATACAAGGAATTATATAGCACAGGATCTTTGACATTAGTGCAGCATATCTGAACACAGCACACACACTTCCCTTGAAAGACGCTCGCAACAGGTGAAGCACCCTCGCTGCAATATTCCCACGTCCATGAAGGATGCTGAATACTGGAGCAAACTGTCACTTCGCTTTAAAAGTCTGGAATGACAAGCTAAGGCTACAAAACAAAGCATACCAAGCCCGCAAGAACCAAAATCGTAAGCAAATATTCGCCACAACTTTAATCCCTCAGCCAATGTTTAAAATATTCTGGTACAACACAAAGAGAAGAACTTTATACATTCTTTTACAATGAAATTTATTTTGTTTTTCTTGCGAAAATATCAATTGAGTTACACAGTCAGTGGTATCTCCGAAATATGGCAAACCACGTCCACTGTGATGCTTCGAACTTTGCTTGGGCTGCTCCTTGATTCCTTGTGTGTATATGTGTTGTGTGTCTAAGTCCGGCACATGAAAAATCTCTTCTTAGGCGACAATTACAACTTACGCGTACAATAAACAAACAGCATTTGATAGGAAAAATACACAAAGACAGTCCACTCGTTTCACAATTTATCCATCTGTTTGAAGTCCATTTTTTTATATATTTTTTCTTCTAATCTATGAACGTGCACCGTACTATTGGGCTAATTGGGCTATTGAGGGATGTTGCGACTCGGTTCGCAGCAAAGCTTCATGGCTCACTGTCCAGTAGAATGTCGTAAGATCCTATGTTGCTGGGTGAAATGATGCTATGGACCAGAGACATAGGGTCAGGGACAGACAACTTGGTGGGATGCAGGTGAGCAGATGATGGCTGAAACAGGCAAAAAGAAATATAAGAACCAAGTAACCAAATTAAAGTTAATAATTTATCTCTAAGTTTCACCATTTTTCTATATTTACAGTTACAATAATAATTAGTAATTATTGTATTTATACAGACTTTACAAAAATTTAAATTTTTGGAGTGCACTTAACTTGTAATAAATTGGCTTTTCCATTGACCATCCCGAAATTTCCCAAACAGGAATATTTCGGGAAGTTCGGGTTAAAATGAACCCGAAAAAAAATATACCTAGTTTTAAAGAGAGAGATTTAATGTTCCATTTGGATTTTCAATGTCCTCTGCATCCATTCCATTTCAGTGGTCTTCAACTGAAATACGTGTACTGTATTGCCAAAAGTAACTGCGCACCTACATGTGAAGAACTTTTTATTAAATAACATGTCGATTCAATTTGTCCTTAATTATACATTTTGTCCTTGTAGGTGGAGTCAACCAATTTTTTGGCAAGAAGGCGGTAGTTTTATCCATTCCTGCTTCGACACAGCGGCGAATTCAGCTGCTAATTGTGGATGTGTTGTCCTGGATCGAATCTGATGTTCTGGTTCATTTCAGAGACGACCAATCGTGGAGTGAATATCGGATCCCAGGGGAGGCCAGTGAAACGTTGGCACGCCCAGGTCTTTAAACGAAGTCATTATAGACTGTGCAGTATGACATGGTGCGCTGTAATGCTTAAACCGAAAAGAGCCTTCCCCATACTGCTGCCCACAGTCCAGTTGTCCACAATGTCAACGTATGTAACATTCATTGTTTCAGAACGATGATCAATGACTGAAGTCCAAACTGTGACACCTCTGCCAACCTTCACAGTTTGGACACACACACACACACACACACACACACACACACACACACACACACACACACACACACACACACACACACACACACACACACACACACACATAACATTCTCCGGGAATCCATCAGATTGACAAAATCGATAAGCTCAACCATATATACCACATTTCGTTGGTCTGCAAAAATTCTCTTCAAATCCCAAGAATATTTTCTTCGAGGGCTATATTTCTAAATAAACTTGAAAAAAACAAAAATGTTTCTTTCTGGACAGAGATTTACGAGCGGCTGTTTTGGCTTGTATTTTCTGAAGTTCAGAAAATCCCGTCCCTTTCTTAAGACTTCTAAAACAATTATTAATTTTTTACAGATCGTGAATTTCCTAAGATGATGTAGTCTTCAACAGAGCTCTCAACAGTTGCAAGGGAGTTACTCTGTCTTCAATGGAGTAACTCCCTTTCCACTGAATCTGTATTCGTTAGTGAGACCCAACCAAATATTTTTTTTTCACTTATTTCGAGTCAACTGATACTAGTTGGTTGGTTGTAGAGTTTTAGGCGCATCAACAACTCAGGCCATATTATGCCATATATAATATGTCTATAAATTGCAAGTTTCGTCCAGCAAACAGCAAATCATTGTTTGCTGGAAGAAAAATCCGAGTTTCCAGGATAAAAAATGATGCTACACTTGCCTGAGATCGACTAATTTAGCCATGTTGTGAAAAAGGACCATAAAAATTCCTCGCCCCATTGAGGGGGATTTGAACTCAGGTATTTTCCACTCGGTGAGAAGAGGATGATTATACCAACTCGGCAATGATGCTAGATTAAAATAGCTGATAGTAATGTTGATTTTCCATGGCAAGTAGCTATATGATGATGGATTCCTACCTGTTCTCAGAGTACTGTTATCGTTTAGTTACAATGACTTTAAATGTAGAAGGTGTCTGTAATAAATAATTATAGTTATTTTTGAAATTTCCTACTGAATTTTTAGATAAAAGAAAACCCTAACTACGGCCGAATTTTGCGATCTTTCTAGTTGTTACCATTGTTTACGATTTCGGAGATTTGTAGAATTAAATTGTATTAATAGAAAAGTCCCATATATCAAAATATTGTACTTCTTTTTCCACATACTTCAATTTTAATTTACGACAGGACATAAATGAAGTTGATATGGTAGTAATTGACCCTCATCAATGAAGAATCAGCGGAGAGTCGAGCAGCTGAATTGGATGGTACGCAACATAATTCTCTTCTGTTGTACGCCAGGTCTTTATTCACAGCAATGGGCTTTGAAAGGAGACAGTCCAAAACATTATGTCACCAATAGATGGCGCTGTTGCTATCGTAGACACCTTGCATAACTTTAGGATGGCCTTAGTGCTAGAAAAGCAAATATAAGGAAGAAATTAAACAATCCTCACCTAATTATGTATAACAAATGGAGATGTTTTATTCCTCTCCCTCTGCTGCTTTGGCCTTAGCCCGCATCATGGAAGGTTTGCCCATCGGCTAGAGAAGAAAAAAAGAGCATTGCTCAGAACGGACATGCCGAATGAAGAAAAAAGGTGAGGAAGGCAGGAGCAGGTTTCGTTAGACACAGCGGATTGGCTACGGAGTGGACTTGATTATAAGGGAAGAATGGTGGCTCAAATCGTTGGGATATATTCATGGTAATTATTCCGGACCAATGGTAGAAAGTTAAAGGCGGGCATTGTAGACACGTGGAAACGAATGCCAAGGAAGGAAGGAAGGGCTATAAAATACAGGCATTATCGGAGAAGGAAGGAGGGAAAAGACATATACAGAGAGATTTTATTTCTTGGGATACAAAGAGATTGGGGACGATTTAATAAGAATAACGTTAACAGATTTGATTTCAATAATTTTTTTAAATAATTATACACGTAAATATAGAGTGTCTGAACAAAAAAACTTCATTATAGGAAATCATTTGAAAAAACTTGGATAAATATTTGCTGTTTCCACTCTTAGAAACTTTTAATTCAATGAATTTTAATGCGGTTTTCAAGCTGAAATCAGTGCTTAGTTCGCACCATATGTTTAATTAGCATTTCTGTTGAAATTGCAATAACTGCTTCAATTTTTCCGGTCCTTAACATAATCTCATAATATAAATCGAGTTAGAGAGCTTGAGTTATGTCAGGTGAGCGTAATGCTCATGAAATTGGTTCGTGATGATCAATCCAACGACATGAGAAATCATGAAAGGTGCAAAACCAATTCTCAAAAAATTAAGGCGCCGTGTAATTAGTTTCTTAATGAAAAAATGGATAATAACTTTAATGAACTCCAATAAATCTTGGCTATGGTGCGTTTATTCACGCGGTTCTCAAAGCACCGTATGCACACGATTCGCATATCTTGAAACACGAAAGTTCAAGTTGGAATTCAAGGTTATGCTATAAAAATGAATTAATCTTTACAACGACGAACACTGCAAATATTTACCCATATCCGTTCGAAGTTATAAATTACTCCAGGGGTAAAGACTTTGAACACCCAGTTTTAATTGGATGAATACTACGCAGATCATTGGCAGATACCCAACAGGGAAGCAGCCGCCCTTTAAACGGACTTCCTTAATCTGTCTTCGTGTATCCGACAATGGCGTACCAGGAATCATTTTATTCAATAACTGCTATTGGGACTTATTGGAAATATTTTCTGAGGGGATTACTTACGACTGGGCTCATTGCGCGACTTGCTGATGCTGAGCTACGATTCTTTGCTCTGAGCTTTGCTACGGCATTCTCAGCCATGTCGGCACGTTCTTCGGCATCTTCCAGCTCTTGTTGGACCTTACGGAATTTGGCCAAGTTCAAGGCAGCAATTTCTTCCTGTAAGACAAAAAAAAAAAAAACATGAAAAAACAAGAATAAATAAAAAAAAAAATAGTTATGGCAAAGTACTTTTATTTAACCTTGATAGGACTTATTAAATCGGGTCAAAAAGCACGTTTTATTTATTATTCCACTTGAACCCGACTCGTAGTGGCAAGGTCATGTGCTAGAAGACTTAGCAAACTTAGCGCTTGACAGCTCCTTGGAGTAACGTGCACTTTATAATGTGGCTTGTCGCTACAGAATCCTGGAAACGATGTCATACTTAACGGTTGGAAACACACGAAGAGAAAGCTAGTATTATTATTTTAGCGTAAAGTGGAGGAATTCATGTTTCCGGTGCTTTAAAAGAACCGGAAATAAGAAAAAGTTAACTGGAAGTACATCGAATTATGTGCTAGACCAGTTATAGGCAAAGTTTATGAGCATATTCGCACTTCTAAAATCAAAGAGCAGACACATGTACAAATCTTAAATATGAAAAACTTTATTTTATTTACATTTTATGATTTAAGAATTATAATTAAGCAAGTTTATAGCGAAGGCGAAAAATGGAATAAAAGTAATTAAAAAAATTAAAGTTAAAAGAAATTTTGAATTCCCTGGTAAAAATGGCCCTTTCTTTGGAAGGTTCATCATCGTTAAAAATTAAAAAAAATTAAAATAAAAACTAAAGCGTGTTTGGTTATTTAAGCGTTTTAATGAATAAAAATTTTCAGACTCCATTTTAGACTTTCAGATTAGTCCATCAATATTCAAAATATTCCAGTTTATATCCTTGACGTTCTGCAGTGAAATTCCTCCATCCCGTCCTCCACTTTATCGAAATTAGAAATATGAGGAAATGGCTGCTCGCAGTTGTCAAAATGACATACTATTGGGTTTCAATAGTATGCCCAATGACCAAAGGATCAGATCGATCAATAAGAACGAATATTCCTACAAATTTAAAAAATATTTACTTTAGTAAATTATCTCAACTTACAGCTTCCTCGATCTGTCTCTTGTAGGTCTTGATCTTCTGCTGAAGTTTGTCAACCAGGTCCTGCATGCGCTCATGGTTCTTGCGGTCCTCGTCAGCTTGGAACTGTAGTTCCTTAATGCGGCGGTCGGATTTTCGAGCGTTCTTTGCAGCATCTGCATGGCGGCGTTGTTCGTTCTCCAACTCGGTTTCCAGTTCTCGAACCTAGAAATCAGATCAAAGTTCTGAGAGAGATCTCTGAGAGTTTACAAATTTACATTTCAAAAATTACAGTTGAAAGCCGGCTGGTTTCTAGGATTAAGGTGACCTCGATTTTTTCATGAGCGGATAGTTGGGGTGGGGAGGAAAAAAAAAACGTAGACTCATTTCGGTTACTGCAAAATAAATTTCGAAAACATCACCTGAATTTATTTGTAAAGACGTCTCAATCTTAAACGCAGATGGAAGGAGGGTCCTGAAGCGAAACCAGACTGCTACTCAAAGTAACATTTTTTAAAATTGTTCGAAATTCGATTCGATATTTTCATTATGTTTTAAAGTTTATCGAAGAAGGTCGTACCTTCTGTTCGAGTTTCTGTATTATTTTCTTTCCGCCCTTGAGAGCTGCAGCCTCGGCCTCATCTAGTCGAACTTGGAGTTCCTTGATTTGTTGTTCCAGTGCTTTGCGCATCTTCTCTTGTTGTTGTGCGTGTTCCTGCTCTGCCCGTAGTTCGTCTGCCAAACGAGCGGCATCAACCATGGCCTTCTTTGCCTTCTCCTCGGAGTTCTTGGCCTCATTGAGCATCTCATCCAGATCAGCCTATTGAAATGGAGACAAATATAAAAATATTAATGCATCTAATTGAAATATTTCAATAATGAATGTATATAATTAAATGATTGAAATATGAATATAGCAAAAGAATGTAAATCGTGCTACAAGTTCTCCAACAAAACTTACATGTAGAGCTTGCATTTCGCCTTCCAACTTCCTCTTGGCCATTGATAGTGATGATGTCTGTGCGGACATTTCATTCACCTGCTCGTGGAGGTCAGCCAACTCGTTGTCTGCTGCACGGCGAGCCCGATCAGCCTGAAAGTTAGAAAGATAAAATCAGGTTAACGAAAAAAATGATGATAAATTACAATTTAAATGCAAACTTATGCAAACTAATTATTATTCAAAAATGATTGGACTCAAAATTTTACTACAAATCGGTTTAAGCACTAGTTTCGGAGTTCAAAAACGTACCTGTTCCAAAAGTTGTCTGCTTTCCTCCAGTTCGCCATGCAAAGCATTGGAACGACGTTCAGACATTGCGTACTGCTCACGGAGTTCGTCTCGTGCCCTCTGTTCCTCTTCGAGCGACTGCTGTAATTCCTTGAGGTTCTGTTGGTATTTTTTGATGTTCTTTTGAGCTTCAGCGTTGGCCTTATTGGCGTGGTCCAGGGCAATTTCCAACTCGTTGATGTCACTTTCCAACTTCTTCTTCATCCTAAGAGCTTCGGCCTTGCCCTTAGCCTCAGCTTCCAGACTAGCCTGCATAGAGTCGATGGCACGTTGGTGGTTTTTCCTGCAATAAACAATTCAGTTTTGTTACGTTGGTAGAAATATTTTAAAGTACGTATTTCAAAAATTGCGAGCCATTAAGATTACAATTAAAGAACTCTATGATCATCTCAGCATTTTACGAGTATTTATTTTAATATATTGAATAAAATCCATTCCAATTTATATTTTCTGGAAGGACAGAAAACGTTTTGTTTTTCCAGCAGATAGCAATGCACAATACCTAACAGCAAACGAAACGTGAAGTCATGTCAGTGACATCACATTTCGTAGCCTGGGCAACGAGACTGTTACTTCACACCACCTTGTTACACCATGCGTGCGTAATTATATATTTTTGTCCTAGTCCAGCACAAACAAGCTCCTTAAAATAATTTCCTACAATAATTAACAACAGTTCTAAATGGTCACACTTTTAATTCCGGCATATTCCAGGGTACAAATTCCTTACCTTGTGTTTTCAAACTCTTCATCTTTCTCTTGTAGCCTCCTGTCGATTTCTTGACGAACCTGAGACAGTTCTAGCTGAGCCCTGAGGACTTTGTTTTCTTCCTGTTCAAGAGCAGCTTCGGCCTCCTCGAGAGCAGCCTGCAATTCTTCCTTCTCCATCTCTAACCTCTTGCGAGATTTCTCCAGTTCGTGAACACTTCGGCCACCTTCTCCCAGCTGGTCCATGAGATCCTTGATTTCATCTGAAAGAAAACAAATGGAAAATATTCAGTTCTCAATGAGTTCAAAGCCAGTTTAATGAGATCAATACTTGTTACAAAATTTATTCGTATGGCAGAGGATCTGGCCAATTTCTAATACGCTTTAATTTACTTAAAAGAATTCAAATCTATTTTCGTAAGTAGAGGGGATTACTTTGGCTATTAAACGGCAAAACTGAAGAAAAACTTAATTTGGAATCTGATATCGTAAATTATAAACAGAAATTGTTTTTGGAGCTTATTTTTCTATGAAAACTGCCTAAATATTAAATGTAAAATTATAAAAATTTAAGTTATAGATTATAACCAAATAAATTGAAACCACTCGATGGTTTCTACTTATATCATATCATACACCTCTGTTATATAAATTAAATTACCTTGAAGATTCTTGTTTTCTCGCTTTACAGATTCATAATGCTCCTGGCTTTCTTCGTACTGAGAACGCAGCTTGAAGATTTCGGTGGAATAGTTGCGGCATTCCCTCTGAGAAGCATCAAGCTCAGCAGCTAGGTCGTCAACCTTCTGTTTCCAGTCGGCTACGATCTTGTCGAATGACTTCTGCTTCTTTTCTAAGGTTGCTGCCAAGGAATGGACCTACAGAGAAGTAATACAGATGCGTGCCATCAATAATCAGCTACGAATGATACGAGTAAGTAATTAAATTGGTGTAAATATTCCTTTAATTCAGCTTTCAATGATCCGTACCTTTTCTACTTCGATGGTCATGTCCTCCAATTCACCCTGAAGGCGGGATTTGGTCTTTTCTAAACCGCTGCATTTGGCATTCAGCTGTTCGATGGTTTCAACAGCTTCCTGAAGTTTACCATCCAACTTCCTCCTAAAAGAACACAGATAGAAAAGAAGGCATTGAAAGAGTGCATTTCTGTAGAAACTTCGTTTTCAATATTTTCGTACAAATTTCTCTTGCAGAACAATATTTAATAATTTCGTGCTACTAGGGCATTTTTTATTAAACAAGAACTACAGCAAACTTATGTAGTGATTTATTATATAATTATTTATTTTTATTATACTATTGCTACATCATTTTACATTTATCATTAGTTAGTTTTTTTTAAATTAAAATTACACATACATAATCTATAAACTGGGAGGACCTACAGATGATGGACATTTAATTAGGATAGGGGTTGTAAATGAAAAATTCTGGAATAAAAGCAGAGAATTTGTTTTTACATATAACGTATATTCTCTTACTTTTAAGCACTAAAGCTACATTCCCATTTCCACATAATCATTTGGCATCAGTAGCTGGACCCAACAGAAGGGCAACGTCCCCTCAGAACAATTACAGAAATCTGGTGTCCTACTCAGTGATATCAGAAAATTGAATGCATAGCAAAAAAAGGATTGACTGTGAAGCATAAATGACTGTTTATGCGTGACTTTCTCTGTGTTTGGTGTCCCTTGATCTCTTTCTTTCCTTTCCTTTTACCGAATGCTTCCTAATATAATTAGGAATTAATTCTTAAATAAAAGAATCTTCCTAAATAAAAGAATCTTCCTAAATAAAAGAATGCTTCCTTGAGGGAAAGACCATGTTTTCGGAACCCGAAGTTAACGAAAGTTGTTAATGTTAACTGACTAATCTATTTTAGTTTTCGGCATAACGTTTTTTAATCTTATGGATAGGCGCAAGAACTTCATGTATACGAAACCTCCCTCAGGGTATAAAGTCAAGAATCTTGACTTTGTACAGATTCAAGATTCTTGATATCCTCGAGTGTACAAAGTCAAGATTCTTGATATCCTCAAGTGTAAAAAGTCAAGATTCTTGATATTCTCACATGTACAAAGTCAAGATTATTGAAATCCTCGATCTCAGGATATAAAGTCAAGAATCTTGACTCTGTAGCCTGAGATGGTGAGGTTCAATGTAGTTTTAATTTCCATGGACCATGGTACTCTTTTACATAGATATCTGAAGAATTCTTGTAGGGGGTTATGCTAGTACGATTGTAAAGGGCAGGGATTTCTAAAGGACTGACCGCTGCTTCCAATTAGAAAAGTGTTTTTCGAGCTAATTAACTGAATTATATACTAATTATATACTTCATTATCTGACTAATTTATGCGGTCTTCATACTTAAAAAAAGTCGAAAAAAGTCGAAACACTTAAATTCTTGTCCGTTCTCCAGCCTGTGACACTTTCAGCACAGCAGCCATGGAGCATACGTAGGATACCCTTGGAAGAGAGTTGATTAATTTTCCTTCCCTCACCCAAACTTATCTGGAACTTAACAGTACTCTACTACAAGGGTAGTACTTTATTTACTCACGCCGTGGTAGTAAGGTAAGAAACTGCAAGGATTTCATAGAAGCCATAATTCCTATGCCCCCAAGTACACTTTTTTTCGTGTTAGAAAAAATATTTATGTTAAGTAAATGAATTAAGATTACCTTGCCATATGATGAAACTGATTACTCGGTGAGATTACCCAGCTCTTCAAATTGAAACTTGTAGAATGAGGTTTGTTTCAATTTTAATATATTCCTTAAGTTTGTTACACTTATTTCAACCCTGGATACATTTCTATAACGAAAGAGGAACAGCTTGTTTCTTCTTATTGTCCTTCTTGTATAAATCCGCTCAAGTTTTAATTCATTCATCTTAAAGTTCTCAAAATATTCACATTTTAAGTGTTCCTTAACCTTGGCAGTCTAAGTTAGTGTTGCTTTCTTTCAGCACAGCACTGCATTGCAGTGAACGCAGAAGTTCAGGAATGACTGGCTAAGCCGACTAAAGCAATTTTTCTGTTATAATATAAATAGCAGAAGGTGGAACACGGTTCTACTAATACTAATCTACTCGACTGTAGTTATTTAATGATTCTTTAACTCACACCAGTAATATTTACCGTTACGAACGATATTAAAGCGAATTCTTACTTGGTATCCTCCAACTCCTCGAGCCGAGCAAGACCCTCGCTTTCGTATTTGGAACGCCATAATTGGACCTCTGCATTGGCTTTGCTGAGTTGCCTCTGTATATCAGCCTTGCCTTCCTGCTCTTCGTCAAGCTGTTCGCGCATGCCATCTAGATCATGTTCAACGTTCCTGAACCTGCCCATGATGGCTGCTCTTTCCTATTAAAAATATTAAAAATGCATTATGGAAAATCAAAACACTTAATGGTATACCATCGTTAAGTTTAATAAAATCTATTAGAAAGTTTCGTTAAGGATAGATGGAGGTGATCTGACCTATCGATTCATTAAGCTATACTCAGACAGTTCAATAAGAAACAATAACTGGTTTATTATTGAAACGTGCGAGGAATTTACTTTAACAGTTGGATGTTTTCAAAACTTATCTCCAAAGGATCTTACCCTGCCTTCCTCGTCGGCCATACGTTTAGCATCGTCTAGCTGTGTTTGTAGGGAGGTTTTGAGTTTGCCAAGCTGGGAGAGTTGAGATTCTGCATCTTCTAATTGCCTTTGGAGTTCGGAATTTTCTATACTGAGCCTCTTCTTGGCGGAATCGAAGTCGCCCAAGTTGCGGTTTGCCTCATCCATCTTCATTTGAAGATCTCCGAGTTGCATTTCTAGTTGCTTGGCTTGTTTCTCGGCGTTAGCCTTTGAAAGGATAATATAATTAGCAAATATATCTAAGCTCAATTGATAAATACAAATATCAGAAAATTAAAGGTACAAGATATTTCTTTCCTACAAATTGTACCTGATAATGAAAAATCAAATTCGTATTTCGTACGGAAATTAATTGTAATCTAGACGAGAAACTGATTTTCAATTTATGAACCTTACAGTATTTCATAGTGTTGTTGTAAAAGGGTTGCATCAGCGTCAATGGCTATATTGCTCCGTGTATACTGTGTGTGTTCTGTGGTCAATTTTCTGTTTGCTGGATGAAAAACCCGAGTTTCTAGGAGTAAAAACCATGCTATCCTCGCCTGAAATCGACTAACTCAGCCACGTTGTGAAAAAGGCCAATGAAAATTCCTCACGTCATTGACGGTACTTGAACTCAAGTTTTTTCCATCTTTTGTGGGGAGGACGGCATTCTACCAATAGTTTAGTAACACAACTCTCCAAAAGTAACAGGCGATAGTCCCATACTCACGGTTAAAGATTCATTGTATTTTAAATTACGATTTTGTATTATATTTCACTGTGATTTTACAATTATGAAAATGTTACTATGAAAATTACGATTTTTTATTATATTTTATCACCACTTTTTGATATTGATTAGATATTTATTAGTTTCAACGAAGGAATTTTTCTGTGGACTTGGGGAATAAACAATGAAATGTTTTCTTAACACTTTTTCTCCGCATACACTGCTCTACCAAAATATTAGAGGATCGATATCTTGATTTTAACCGCTTCTTGATGAATCTAAATGAAATTATTCGGCTATTTCTTAAAGGAAGAAACTGGATTTCGTCATTAATACTTTATTATAAGAAAATCAGGCGATATTAGCGAAGTAGAATGATTGGCGGTCTACAATCAGTACCTATGGACAGAAAATCGGGAAGTAGAAGAGAGGCTAAAAGAATGATTGATTTAACTCACTCCATGATTGTAACTCACTTCTTTCCAGTGATGAAACGACGAAAACTACTTAAAACCTGAAGAGGTTTTAAGTTTTCGTCATTTCTTATGAAGACGCCCTCAAGGTGTTCATCGCCTCACAAAGGAGCTGAGAGGCTGCACATGTCAGTTTAATATATATATATATATATATATATATATATATATATATATTTTTTTTTTTTTTTTAATTTTTTATTTTATTTTGAGTTGTTTAATTGTGCTTCGTCCAGCTCTAATTTAGCCTTCATACACGATTTGGTTTATTTTAGAGGTCCGAATTCCAAATTATTTTGACGATTTAGTTATGTTTCAATAGTTTCAGTTCCAGTTATCCCTCCATTATACCTTCAATGAAATCCTGGAATCAAAATGGCTATGTCCAATTCTTTAAAAGGAAGTTAATTTCGGATACGCCTAATTTCTCCCTGACGTGGTTCCGATAAGAACTGAAATAGCGATATGGGGATTGGCGAAAAATTTCGTATGGTCTGTCAACAATCACCTTTTCATCGTTTGTTTGGTAGTCCTGTACTGTGTACTTAATTAACGGGTTTGGAATTTGATGCTTTAAATCGCGCAGGTTGTTATCTGCCAGTTTCGGGCTTTATAGCATATCTCAAGACTACTAGTTTAGAGTTAAATTTCAGAAACTCAACACAGATCTTTTTTATCAAACAGAAAGGATAGAATCAACATTACAGTCCTCCTGGATGACCTTCCTGTCATTAGACATTGACGCACTTGGGATGAACAATTCGTATTATCGCAACTTCGCACCAAGAAGACCCCCAGCAAGGTAAGCTTCATATCTCAATATGATCTAAGATTTATCTCCCCGGTATTTCTCTCCATGTACATAATTTGTCTTGCATTTACTACTCGCTTTAAATGTTTCCTTAACGTCGAATATTGGGTCCTCCAATGATTAAACAGCACTCGGAAAACACCCTTTACAGTCTTACAAAAGTATAATTTTTACTACCTATAGCTGTCCCCCACATGGGATTAATTCTAATCAGGACCAACATAATTACCCTGGTGAAATTACTTACGTCATGGATGGGCTGAATGGATGGATGAACTCACCAGTCCAGAACTGATGTAATGGCTGAACATTTCAACTTTGACCAACTCAGAATCCTCAAAGGATGTTCTCATTCAACAATGTAAATCTTGTGAACAGGCAAGGCAAACAATTGTTTGCCAGGAAGGAATATAGAATTGCCATTTATCAGCAAACGTGATGAGTTCCAACTAGCAGCTTCTGCTAAGCTTGGGAGAGTTCCGGTGATGTCTCAGCTGCAAAGTTTAGTACCTATTGGACATTCACGTCTTAATTTGTTATCACAACTTATTCCCTCACAATGCTGTTGTTTCTTGTTCCATTAATGCCAAGGAATATTTCTATTGTAGTTGCCGCAAAAAAGGGGACAAAATTGGTATTTACTGCATTTTTAAGGTCATTGGCAAATATATAAAGCAAATATATACAATTTCTCTTTAGAAAGAGAAGTCTGTTTTCCAAACATTTTAGCCGCAGCTTATTTGATGGTAGGTAAGATAATGAAATCATTAATCGTTTCCTGCGTAAAGCACTCATGCAAAAATACCAGATATAAAACAGATTAATGGATGTATGGCTACAAATGTCCAAGGGAAAACAGCTTTAATTCTAAAAGAGAAACGCAAATAAAACAAGGCAGCATATCTCAATATTAACGTCATTTGAATAAAAGCACAAATGTATAGTGAATACCTTGTTTCTCAGAGAACGATCCAGCTCAACCTTCAGCTCATGCAGTTCTCTTGCGATGGAAGAACGTTCCGATTCTGCACTAATTTTCACAAACGGGATCAGAGGTTAATATAATTAAAACAAACATGCGGCATTAAAATTAACCTTTAGGCACTACATCATTCTACACATATGTTAAATTAATGAACTCTGGAATTAGATCAGCCCTATACTTATGTGAGAAGTTTTATTATTAACAATCAAAGGCAATATTAATCCATCACCAATAAAACATGTAGAATTGGGATTCAGGTTTGTTCTTATTCATTTACTATAAATGGAATTAGTGAGGGTAGAAAAAGCATGCAGCGAAAAACGGATTTGCTCAAAGTAATCTTTGGTAGCATTAGTAAGGACCATAAAAGCAAGTGTGCATTCTCAGAGAGGATTGAAGATAGGATTATTACCTTCTCCTTGTTTACGTGGTCCACACTGGATCGGACATCATCCAGTTCGCCTTTCATCTGTGCTCTCTCCTTTTCAATCCTATTTCAATGTATAATTTTAGAACACTGCGGACCATCAGCAGAAAAAAATCAATACAAGCAACACAAGCAGATACCGAACAAGCAGGTAAGATAGATTTTTATTGATTTATGGAACAGAAATTATGGATACAGATATTGATTTTTTAAATTTAGAATCTGTTCATACATTTCGTACATTTTTATTAATTCTTAGAGCTTTTGAAAAGAAAGCCGAATAAAGTAATAATGAAATGATTTATCTGAAATAGAAATATACTTCGAACGGATATTTCAGCGCAAGTGGATTAGTTTTAGGCAGAAATTTGAAAATATGATAAGCATATTTAAAGAATTGACAGGACATATTGAATATAATTAAAAAGAACCCCAATTGATCATATGCCAAAATGTTTTCTCTGAAGGCTCGGTTTTTATTATAGTAAAGTACATTAATTTCATGAGTGATTTTAAATAGATAAAAAATATTACATACGTACACTCACTAGGAAGAAAATTAGAAACTTATATTCAATATCGAATAGTAGTAGGACTACATTTAACCCCAATTACACAGCCCGTACAAGTTATGGCATGGATTCCTCTACGTGTATGAGGGTATCTAGCTACAGATTTGACTATTCTTCCATCAGGATATTTATTGGCTGCTGTATTGTGGTTTGTAAAAAAACTGAGAAGCCGAACTGTCCTTTCCAACATATATCAGACATTCTCAATTCGACTAAAATCTAGACAGTTAAGCGGCTAAGGCAGATTTTTGAAATCTTGGGCTTGAACTATTCTTGGGCTTGAACCATACTATGATACACCTTCAGCCGCATGAGTGTTGGACACGAGGCAAGTCTGGAGGCATAGATTCATGAGGTTCACGCCACACTTTCATTGGTGCAAAAATGTGTAAATCGAGACACATCAGACCGCATGAACTTTTTCCACTGTTCCACAGTCCAATCTTGGCATTGGTGACACTACTCCAGTCGAACCTTTCGATTTTTTGTAGGAAAAAGTGAGTGGTTTTCGTATAAGCTGTAACGATTACTAAACCCCATATTTTTCAATTCCCACTGCACAGTACAGTTGCAAATGAGTTTTGATTTGTGTAAATTGAATTTTTCATTCTTTTTCTGCAAACATTGGTCCTTCTATTCTGACACACAATTCGCTTTAAATTCCTGCTGTCTGTTTCTTGGAGTAACGACTTTCTACTGCATTTCTTTCTTTTAGAAATGCATTCTCCTTTTGTCTTCCACTCATTGTATACACTTGAGATGATATGATTACATGATGGACAGCGTAAATCATACAAACTATTTTATGATACGTAAATCCTCGATTTTTCCCAGATAGCTGTTTGCTTTTCTATCTCTCTATGAAAGACAATAGCTGAAGTCGCACTGTGTTATTCGGAGGCAGCTGGCCGACGCTGTCTTTGTAAATGGATAAAATAATTACACGGGCAATTATCCTTGCGATTGGTAAGCAAACAATGATGCTGGCATAAATTAGCGTTTTATCTTTAATGGAGCTTAAATAATCATTTAAGCTCCATTAAAGAACTCGCACAGTTCCATACTATCTACGCTTGCTTAATATATATCGAACGTTTCTTTTTTTTCTTTTTCTTAAAAGTCCTGGTGTCCGGAAAACTTTTGAGAGCATCATATATTTGAATGAATATTTCTCTGGAATCTCAATGCTATATTGGACAGCGAGAGGAAAACCGGTATACTAGGCGCAAATCACGTCCACTTTGACATATGAGCTACCGGGCTACAACCGAATGAAAATGCCTCTTCTTTACTAGATATGCAGACATTATTTGAAAAGAAATTGACAAAGTGGGACCCTACAAGCTTACGAGACTTTAATCCCACGGAGCATACATGAGATGACCTTAACAGATGCCCCCAATTTGTTAAGTGGCTGCAGACATCTCTTGTTGAACAACTCTTTCATAGATGGAGTCGAGACACCTCAAGGCCTTATCGACACGTGCCAATTCGAAGCAATGAACACTTGAGTTTCCTTGGCTGTGAATAGTGACTTATCCCATACTGAATTGCCAATACTTTATTAAAAATGGATTCGATATTCATAACTAATATAAATGAATAATTAAATTATTTCACGAAGTCCACTAATAGGTTCTGGTTTTGTGATTTTTTAAAATATTTAATAACTAATAGAAAGGCAAAAGACTTCTATAAACAATGTTTCTATGTGTGTAAACAAATCAATAATAAATCATAAAATTTATCTTGATATATTCGGGTATCTCTATCCGCTGGAAATCTGAAAAAAAATTTTTTCCGGAAAAAAAAATCATTATCTAACAATTTATTTATTACGAT
Organism: Mastigoproctus giganteus; assembly: GCF_048544385.1. NCBI lineage: Eukaryota > Metazoa > Arthropoda > Arachnida > Uropygi > Thelyphonidae > Mastigoproctus > Mastigoproctus giganteus. Next base: position 225,285,993 of record NC_143582.1, on the reverse strand, counting down.
TCTCTATTCTAAGATGTTCAGCTCTTCAATTAACTTCCGATTAATCGATGGACGATCATTTCCAAGTCCTTGGAAGATGGAAGACAGGTAGATCGTTCATCATCTTTAACGTTATCTCTTCCCTTCTTGATACCTCTTAATCCTCACACACAAAACATGTGCTTTACACATTGCTGCTGTTGCCCTTAATGTTTCTCTATTTAACAATTAATCATCCATTTTGACAAGGAAAACAAATAGACAAACTCATTTACTACTATCACAGAACAAACTGAATCCACACAACTCGTATTACACAATACTGCTGACTCATGAAATTTGATAACCCAACTAGTGCCATCTCGTAATCTGTTTTCAGATACACAAAGATTTAGCTGGTTGCTTTATTGTTAGACTTCGTTAAATGCAATTGTAACAGAAAAGGCAGTAATTGGCCTCTAAGGAACTCAAGCTCGAATTCGATGTCAGACTTGTCATTCACGTGGCTCACTGCTCTCCACACGACAAATCAGTTTTAGTAACACACTGCCTTTGCCAGCAGAGAGGATCTTCCGTTCTGAATGGCTGTGAAGGAGGAAGAAAAATCTTGAAAGTGACTGCTGATATAAGTTTAGGGGGAGTATATCTTGGCACTGTCTGTACAGGATGGATAAGTCTGCAAAAAGAACACAACACAACTACTTGTATTCTTGAGTGCGATATCTCTTATCTGAGAAGCAGAGGTACTTAGCCCTCTTCTCACCCTCTTGGTGGCATCGGAGAAGATATACTCCAGCTTGCTTCTTATAAGAGGCACTGCAAAGGAAAGTGATGACTTGGAGGAGGCATTAGCTTCGAACAGGATGCCATGGTTCTTAACTTCCACAAACATGTGAAGAAGCAGACATTGTCAACAATCTTCAGTTTAGTAATATAAGCTTCCGTGAATTTTCAGTGCACAGACTTCATGAAATCAAAGAATGGTAGCTAAATCACGAGCGATTATTCAGAATTATTACTATTGGTTAAAATGTTAACAGAAGTTTAATGGACTTACCTGGCTTTGTGCTTGTTTAGTTGGTCAATCTGCTCGCTGAGTTCAGCAACTACATCATTGTGCTTCTTTCTGAGATTGGTGAGGATCTGTTCGTGTTGTAGGTTGGATTCTTCCAAGTCCCTCCTCAGTTTAGCCATTTCAGCTTCGCGCCTCTTGTTTAGGTCGATCTGCGAATTTAAATCTCGAGTTTATTGCCTTGCAAAGATCAAAACGAATAAACGAATAGGAAACGAAAAGCATTGAGAATGTTAAACTTCTAACAATTGCAATGCCTTACGGATTTCTTTATAAGTAGTTAAATAAACGTTTGCACTAAAAAGATAAGGGGTTTTATGCTTAGCATTCGCCCCACATACGAATATTTCCTCAGAATATTCATTTTACTAGAGTTAAACTTCACTAAATCAGGAATTAATAGGCTCGGGATTACTTTAGTTTCAAAATCGAAAATTAATATTCCATGGTCAACATTTTTTTAATAATTCAGGAATGACATATTAAAGTGACTATAAATATCTAGATACGAAGTGTTTCGCTTTAATAATTAAAATTAATTAATAAATACTAGTAAATATTAGTGACGTGTACTAGTACTAGTCCGACTTAAGGCGAGGAGTTATCACATTAAATAGATTGGAATGCGCCGATGGCTGCATATTCCAACAAAGTAGACACGATGAAAATATTTATCTCACTCTACACCTCACGTTGTTTAAAATCTTTTAGCATAAGGAAGAAAAGATTCCGAACGCCTACCTGTGCAGAAGTAGCACCGCCAGCTTCCTCCAAACGTTCGCTGAGCTCTTCGATTTCTCTGGCAAGGTCCGCCCGTTGTTTTTCGGCCTGAAATAAGGAAGAAATGGAAAGTGTTCGAGCACTGAAATTTCCAGAATATTTAAAAGAAAAAGAAAAATTCAAACGAAAAAGAGGGAGGAAAATTAATCAAATGGATGAACTTACCTTTGCCCGAGCCTGTCTTTCAGCTTCCAACTCCTCTTCCAGTTCTTCGATTCGTGACTGAAAGCAAAGAGACATGAATGAGTGAAAGAAATATTTCACTGAATGATAAATTGCAATTCACCAGTCAGTGTTTTCATTTTAAATTCACAGTGTATATAGACAGCGGTTTTTTTTTTTTTTTTTTTTTGCTTTCGTATTTAAAGAGAAATGCTGTTGCCATTAACGGTTGTTAGAATAAGTTATGCATAAAGCCTTCGTAGCGAAGCAGTGAGTATTTGAATAACGCATTTAAAGCCGAGAAACTTAATGTAAATCCAAACATCTCTTAAATCACTCTGCTCAACGATCCAGCATTAAGTAGGCAGTCGTAGCGAAATTATCTACAGTTCATGCGGTTACAATTGATTCCGATTAGAGAAGAAAATGGCGATGGTAAGAGTATCATCAATAGGCAAAAATCAAAGAATATTTGATTTTTATTTGAATGTTATTGAACGTTTACGAGAGATAACTACAGTATAATATAGTCATTATTCAATGAGGAGCTTGTTACAATTCTAAAATCGCCTACCTTTGTCGTTTCCATGAGAAAAGAAATCAAAGAACAGCACAGTCTTGTTAACTAGTTTAAAGCAACACGCGGAAGCTGCCATGCTAGAAACAAAGCAAATGTCCGTGCGTTAGTGTAACATCTTCAGGAAGAAGACGAAAATCCAAAGAAGAGCAGAAGAGTTTCGTTATACGCGTTATAAAAGTCACCAATTATAAAATCGATTATCCTACTTCATAAAGATAGTGGATTGTACTCGGGCAAGAGGCGAACACCGGTTCCTGGGCTTTACGCATAATACGCTTGCTTTCGAAACTGAGGGTGAAGCTTGGAGACACGTAGTTTGCCTTCTGCAGAGGATAAAAGGAGTCACGATGAATTGCATCGGAGATCTTTGAACTCACGGAGGTCTTCTCCGTTTTACTAGAGAGAGAAGTATCCCCATTAAAGGTTCCATTTGAAATAATTCGAGATGTCGTCTCCTCGGTCTTCAATGCTGTGGTTTCCTGAACTGAATCCATCTGGCCAAACACTGTAGTAAAATCCAAGAACTTTTCAGTTTCAAGTTTGCGTAGCAAACAAAACAAATTCTTGTCTGAATTAAATAAAGAAAAAAGTCGTGTAGTTCGAGGCGTCTGTGTCGGACGAACTCCACCGCCTTCCCTTCAGGAACCTCCAATTTCAGGCCAAGTGCCGGAAAAAGCCTCCTGACTGAGGTATATGGCCGCTCGTTGGTGTAACTTTATCCACATTCCTGGCAACCACACGCCATAAATGAGCACCCCCAACTCCTTGTTGCTCATCACCGCACGGGGTGAGTCAGCCGCACGTACGAAGCAATACGGCTCGTCAGGATGATGAAGCATGAGTCCCGTCTCCCTATTTGGGTACTGTCTTTCGGCAAATGTCGGCCAACTGTCTACCGTGTGACCAACGCTTTTACTTACGTAGGGAAGAAAGAATTCGGTCTAGTTTCTTTAAAACGCGTCCAATATTTTTAGAGGACGTTCTGTTATTGGTTTAGGGTCGCTAAAACAAACATCATGCTTCAGTAAAGCGTGTAAATTAGACTCCCCAGATGACTAACAGGGAAAACGTGCGACCTTAATGCGCGGAACTTGAAATGTATACATGATTTAGCTCATAATGAGAAGGTCGTTTTTTTTTTTCTTTTTATCTTTTTGTGGGTTACTTTTAGAGGGTTTATACAGCAAGCAAGCATTTGACACCCATAATTAAGCCTTCTGTAATGTTTGGAAGTTAAGTTGAATCATTTAAATACGCCGATTTTCTTTCTTACTGAAATGTTGCACCGCAAAGGAATGTGGCATGATTAAAATAACGCTATTTGAATTGCAGTAGACATATCGGCAAAAGCCTCTAAGAGAAGGATAAACTGGCTATATTTGGTAGGTTAATCAATAATTTATATCTAATTATTTTTTTCCAAAGAAGAAAGCTTTTAATTTAGGGGTAGAAATACAAACTATTTCATTTGTTCTAGAACACGAGAACTGAAGTAAACATTGCAAAGACACACATTTGTCTTTGTCGTTGTAAAGAACAGATGATATAATTCAGTTTACAATTTTTTCTAATGAGGTAAAAATTCAGCATAATTCGAATTTAGTTTCAACGTTTTTTGACTTAAAGAGACTACATCGTGAGCTGCCACTTATTACTTTCAGTTGTATTTGGCAATGTTGACTTCCTCTGATGGAGCAAAAGTCTTGATGAAGATTCAAAGGAATATTGAGTTTAAAATATTCCAGAACAATTTAAGCTGGCTGTTTCATCTCAGCCGAAATTCTGCATTTAACGATAAATTTAATATCTGAAGGGATCCCGACCCTCAGCCGTTGCACATATACACGGTTTGTATTCTGAGATTAATATTGGGGAAAGATACCATAATCGAATGGAATATTTCTGAATTTAAACCGATTAAAGAATCAGAACATAGTACGTCGCGTTTATAGTTTTAAGTAGAAAAAGTATCGAAGTTGCGAAAGTCAGTGTCTCCCGCTGAAAGTTTCTTTTAAAAAAACATTTAGGATGAAAGATTAAAACTTTTTAGATACATAAGTGAGTAGATTTAATACCGCGCTCTAAAACAAAAGAAAAAAAAATAGATATATTTTATTCCGATATTTGTAACTATTACCAATATTAAACTCGCTTGACTTCAAATGAACAGCGTTCTTTGAGGTCTAAATGGATCTACAGTTAGGAAACAATTCATTTTATCACTATCGATCTTAATATTACGAAATGCAGTTTCGAAGCAATTTTTAAGAATGTGACGCCGAATAAAGTTTTCCGAGAATTAATTCTTCAAACTTTTATTTCAAATTCTTCAGAGGTTCGTAAGAGGAAGAAATAGGAAAACGAAAAGCTAAAAATGGCATGGCTAAGCAGCTGTAGCACAAAAAGAAAGAAATGAAAAGAACTGACAGATGCAGATGTAGTGACTTACCTGGAGTTCCTTAATCTGTTTCTGTAACTTGGCAACCAGACTCTGCTCATCTTCCAGCTTGGCAGCAAGACTAGCCATCTCCTTCTCTTTCCTGAAATAAAAGTTTGTTATCAGAACAAAAAAAAGATAAATATTTTAAAGATGCAATGCATCTAATATTGTATTACCAATATGCACTACAGGATATCGCGTAAAAATAGACTACCACTAGGAAGTTTCAAAGTTTATCTTATTCATCCAACTCCATAAGAACTTTTGTGTTCAACGTCTGAATAAGAATATTATTTATTTATTCCTATTGGCCAAGGCAAGACCCACTTGAATTTACAATAAAGTTACTAGTGCCCTTAAAATTCAGTTAAATAATTGCTGATATGTGGGATTTTCAAAAACGGCGATATTATTATTATTATTATTATTAAATCCGTTTATTATAAGAGTCATGGAATCTTTTCAAGAATTCAAAACAAAAGAATCGACGAGTTTACATATTAAACCACTAAATATTTCAGCCCAAACACTATTTATCCAGATGAGTTCACAAATAATGAATAATAATATTAATGACAGCCGAAATTTAAAGTAAACAAATTTTTCCGGGGGTAACGCCATTTTTGCATTAACTATCCAGATATTCGTTAGTGCGTACCTTTGAAGAGCCTGCTCTAATTCCTTCTTGTTCTTCTCGAGATCAGCAACAGCCTCCTGGGCTAGCTTGAGGTCACCTTCAGTCTTCCTCTTTGTCTTTTCGATATCGCCTCGCAGTTTCTTTTCGCGCTCCAAGGTGTCTTCGAGCTATAATGAAAATAATTATCTCATGAAATCATTCAAGCCAAGAGAAATAATTCAGTTCTTATTTGTTCCTTGAGTTTATAATAATTTGTTGCGCAAGTATTACACTTCGACATGCTTTTAATATATTTTTAAATGTCAGGTAAATACAAGCTGCAGCCTTAAGCGCAGTTAAATGCAAATAAACACTTACTTCATCTAATGTCTGCTCTAACTTGGCCTTCACTTTGGTCATATGATTAACCTTGTCCTCTGTTCCCTGAAGGTCTTCTGAGGTTTTCTGCAATCCAATAAATGAACGTGTAAATCACAATCAATAATATTTAATTTATTTTTATTTTAGAACAATTTCTAATTAAAAACTGTAATTCTAATGTCAGGGCTATCGGGATAATCGTACAACTATTTAATATCGTGAAATTTAATAGGAGGAATTAAGATTGAGCCCACCCAAGAAATAGAGGCCGATCTCTATTATCGGTATTCTGTCTTTTATTTCTTTCATCTTAAAATATGAAAGAGATATCTTTAATTTTCTCAATTAAATCCTATGAGCTTTACCATTGATACTGTTCTGAGATATACTTTTGAATATTTACCAAAACATTATTTCGAAACTTAAATCAACGAGCATAACCTATTCTGTTGATTGGGATGGAAGAAAATTTGGACTTTAAAACAGGGACGAGATGCAGCTTAATATTACTTATCGAGTCGAGAGGTCATTAGCTAAAAAAAAGCACAGAAAGTCTAGTTCAATCAGTGATGAGATCTGCTGTTCAGCTCGAATTTTGCGAAAAGAAAGCGCAAATCCGACCAAATATTTTTATTATATCTAAAGATTGCGATAAAGGAATTTATTTTTTATTTGGTAAGAAAATTAATGAAATCCCTATAGTCCTGAATAAAATTTTATAAACAAATTCTCATTCATGTTTGACCCATCCGCAAATCATCACAGGCTAGCTCTTCTGCCAAATTAACCAAAAAAAACTTCTATTTTGACATGTTCCCAAGTACAATTTTTAGCACAAACAGTCATATTCCAATTATTTGTCACAAACACTCATCCTTACCTGTGTGAGTTCCTGCAGTTGTTTCTTTTCCTTATTTAACTTATTGATGAGCTCATCTTGGTGGGCAATTTCGTCATTCAGGTTACGAATTTGGTGGTCTTTCGTAGCTTTGTCTTGCTCACCCTGGAGTAAACAATCAAACAAAACAACGTATAAATATTTGTAATTTTAGAATTTTATGAAAAGAATAAAAATATTTGATGAAATAATCGGCAATTTTTTTATAGACACTGAATACTATCCTAAAGGAAATTATTAGAAATCGTGACAACGTAATATCAATGAATTTTACTTGTTCAAGATAAGCTAAATTTAATGAATTGTCTTTATTTTAAACAAATGTAAGCTTCATGTCTAAAAACCAGCTAATTTTTGAGAACTTATAGATACACCATCCTACTAAACGCCATGAGATACTTGCAGTTATGATTAGAATATGTTTGTAATTCAATACATTAACAGCATTATGATCCACTTACTTTGGCTCTACATGCTTTCTGTGCTGGCTACTGCCATGTTTCAATGTCTTTAAATTCTTGCTTTATAACATGCCACATATTGGAAGGTGTAAGGGTCAATTCTGTAGGAGCTGCCACAATGTGGATACACTGAACTGTCCATAAAATCATTGTAGGATGCAGCATTCGCGGTTCCATGCACTGCCAACAGTGAACCTAGTCCAATCAAGAAGAAAAATCACCAGACCACGACATCACCTCCTCCTCCTTCCAGCTTCCAAGTTGATTCAATATACACACAGACAGTAAGTGTTCCAAACAGGTCTACCAGACTGAAAGAGCTCTTGTTGTTGTTGTAGTAGGATTTTAGGAGCATCATGTGTTTTGTGGTCGATTTTCTGTCGCTGAACGAAAGACCAGAGTTTCCGGGAGAAAAAGCAATGCTATCTTCGCCTAATGAGACCAACTAATTCAACCATTGTGAAAAAGGCCCATAAAAATTCCTCATGTCATTGATGGGACTCGAACTCATGTCTTTTCCACACGGTGTGGGAGGACGGCGATTCTACCAACGAGGGCGAACCTGGTCTCGATTGGAACAGTGTATAACGAGACTCGTCGCTTCACGGGAAAGAACAATGAGGTCCCGTGGGCTTTGCACTATGCCAATCGATGGTGAGCATTTCTTGCTGTTATCAGAGGCTATTGGACTGCAGCTCTTCCGTGGCATGCATCCTTCTACGTGTTGGGGAAACATGTTTTTGACGGCAAAATGAAGTAACCTGATCTCGAAATGCTTGGTGTTTAATGTCATGTGAGAATAAAGTCTGAGCACATACAAACACTCAACTATGATTTCTTTCTGACACATGGCATTTAATAAGTTAAAGATTGTTTAAAGGAAATCCAGTAAGCATTCTCTTTTCAATTCTAGGATCAGTTACTTTCTTCTCTTACTTGTAGATCATTTGATGGTAAAAGATGATATTCCCTGGCGCAAGAGAACCAAAGTTGCGTTGCATCAAAAGTTTTACAAAGGACAACATTAACAATAAGATGATATCGAAGATAATGTAATATGATGCCCTACGCTGCAACTCCAGTCAGTGATAGGCTATTAATGCGAGCCAGGTGTAAGACCGAGTATCATTTTTAATTCAGTATGCTTGTTGGAGCAATGCCTACAGAACTTTCCTGTATTTGTCTGGATTTGCCTTTTATTTTGTCAATTAGGCATTTAATTTTTCTAACCGGTATCAATGGCCACCGTGGGAGCAGAGAAGCATTACTTGATTTGTTCATTACTTATCTAGCTGAGGAAGCCAATCAACTTCTAGTGAATATCCCATAGAACAGAGTAGGTTTTCTATTCAGTCTTCAGGAAGTGATCTTGGAAAGTTAGACCATCATTCCCTTCTTCATTATTCCTTGTGTGTCACTCCTCGCCTATCGGAGCTAGTCACCTGTAGTTCTGCCATTTCTGGGTAATTCTACAGTTGTTTTAGCTGTAATGCTAGATTTTGTTTAGTTACGTTTTGTCCGTGGATAACAAAGAATCATTGATATGATAGGATCATTGGTATGACAGCATCTCTAGATTCAGGGGTGATCCCTGTGAATTGGAGGTGTGCGAAGGGTCCCCAATTCACAAAGGAGGATGAAAGGTTGACACGAGTAAATACAGACATGTTAGTTTATCATCTGTTCCAGGTAAAATAACAGTCACCAGTTAAAGAAGTAATGCAGGACTATCTAGACAAGAATTCGGTTGTACTTCAGTCACAGCTTGGATTTCTTGAGGGCGATCTTGTCTGAGTAATTTGACTGGATAATGCAGTAACAAAGGAGATGTATGCAAAAAGTAATTTTGATATATATACTTGGATTTCGGAAAACTTTTTGATATTGTTACGCATAAAAGACTGCTGTACAAATTAGAGCAGCGTGGCATTAAGAGCAAGTTAAATAAATAAAGGGAAGGTTGAGCAGAAGACAGAAAGTGGTTATCAATGACCATTGCTCTTCATGAATTAATGTTATTAGTAGAGTGCCCAGGGTTCAGTACTGAGCCCATTGTTTCTTTCTATATTAATGATATTGATTAAGGTATAGCAGAGATAAGGAGGTGATTATCCCATTGTACACGTAATGGTTGGGTCACATCTTGAGTATGCATACAGGTATGGAGGAGACACTTTAGGAAGGATGTACAGCTGTTACTGCTGGAACAGGTGCAGAAAGGGACAACGAGATTGGTTAGGGGACCAAAGGGAGTTCTATTGTCAAGAAAGTTTTCATTTCTGCAAGTTGCAGCATCTGGAGATTTAGCACTGCAAGGTAATCTGATCGAGGTGTTAAGGCTTTAAATGGATTGAGCAAACTCAATGCCCATGGTATTCTTTTTCTTTCTCAGACTACACACACACACACATGTGCGAGTATAAATTCAAATTGTGGAAGGATGGTTGCAGATGAGATGTGCGGAAGTTTTCCTTCAGACAGTGGGTGGTTGATTTTTGGAACAGACTTTCCGTCTGTTGTTGGACATGGATAATTTTAATAAATTCAAGGAAGAACCAGATAAACTATTGGCGGTGATGGACAGGTAAAGTAAGAATTTTATTTTTTTATTTTTGCTGATGCTGTATAAGCTTACTTTCTTGCGTCATTTTCCACTAGTAATACTAATACTAATGACCCCCAAATTGGGCAACCCCTTTCTCTACTTTTATGTTAACTCAGTTACTGTCATGGCTGAAGAATTGAACTAAGGATTCAGTAGAATGTGTTGGAGTGACCTGAAGCATTTTTCCAGAATGAAAAGTAGAGCTGTTAAGGAAATATCATAGGCTGATTTGATATCTAGATATATATTTTATATCTAGTGATCACTGAATTGTGACCATCCCATCCGTAATGGATTATGACGCATAGCTTACAGTACAAAAAGTCAAACAGCTTCCTACGCTAGAAAAGCCCTAATTGGCATTTGAGCAAGTCAAAGTAATGATAAATTTGCAATTATGGGACGTAGCAAAGATATCATGGAGTTTCAAAAGGGCATGATTGTGGGAGCTCGTGCGTCGGGTGCCTTCTTAGCGGAAACGGCACATCTTGTCGGTTTCCTACGGTCCACTGTGGTTAAGGTGTACAAAGATGGGAGTCGAACTGGTCAAACACCTCTCGTTCACAGAACTGTAAAAGATTACGCAAGGTGGATGTTCGTGGTGAGTGGAAGGTGCAGCATGTTGCACTGGCTCAACAGCAGGTCACTGTACGATAGTTGATATCGCAATACAATGTGGGGAATGCAAGAACAATGTGTCAAAAGATGATGCACCGTACACTCAGACCTATGGGGTTTCCATAGCAGACGACCCAAGAGACACCCTCTCCCTCACCGCTGATCATCGTCGACGGCGAATGCTGTGGTATCGAGATACGCTGATTGGACACTGAAGGACTGCTAACAGAGTATGCTGGTTGGATGAGTCTAAATACTGGGTGCAATACGGAAGCCTTCGTGTGTGTGTGGCGCAAACGAGTCCGTGGACCCACCGTGCATGGTGCCCACTATCCGGGTACGTGGCCGTGATTGCTTAATATGGGAATGTTTTGCTGGCAAGAACTGCCCCCCCCCTCCGGTGCATATGGACCAACGTTTCACTGGTGAAGTCTACTTACAGCTCTTAGGGAACTATGTACACACTACCATGCTGTTTTAGCCCAGACAGAAACGGGATTTTCAAAGGGCGATAATGAGCCTTATCATAGGGACCACACTGTGCATTAGCGGTTCGAGGAACACAGTGAAGCTATCGCCCATCTTGTCTCTAAACTCGCTTGACCTCAATCCAACTGAACACCTGTAGGATGTTTTGAAATAAGAAGTGAGGCGTATGGACATGCAACTATAATCTCGTCAAAAACTGTGGAAAGCCTTGAAGGCAACATGACTACAGATAAGTTTTTGAATAGTCAAGCAGAGCTTAGCTTTTCTGGACATAAGCTTATCAGTTGTTGAGCAAATTATGGTTGTTCAGTTTATATATATTTTCGAGCATAAGTCATGTGTAGCTTTTGTTCACAGCATGCTTGCGGGGTATATGTTCTAGAGTTGATTAAGCTTGACTAAGCCCATATTGTGTTAGGAACTTTAAAATTTGACAATTTTGAGAAAAACATTCTGTTTGGGTGTGCATATACTGCTCCTGTCCAGATATTGGGATTCCCCCAGTGTTTGGACAGGAGTTCGAATTGCTTCTCGATAATTCAGCTTCGAGGGATTGAAAATCAGTCTTATGGTGATCATGTAGCTCTAGATGAGATATACTTGTTTCTAAATTTGAAGACACATTATGGTGGTCGTTCGTTTTTGTTTGTTCTTCAAATAAACTAAGAGCATCAGTATGCTCTCTGTAAGTTGAGTGCATTATATGGTCGATTTTGTGTATTTTGGTGACTGAAAAAATTTTCGGTAGCCTTACTTGTAATTCCAAACAATAAAAAGTATTTTCAAGATGTTATTTTAATTTCGTTATTGTTTAATTAAAAATTATTATCCTGTTCTTAGATAAGCGCCATCTTGTTTCAGTTTCATAAAATTATATAATTAATCTTGATTTTGTGAAACAGCAAAGAATTTCTCTTTAATTTTGAATTCAGATTCAAAGCAAATAAAACTTGTATTCGAAGCGAAATAAGAAAATTCCACTGGGCAGCCACCTTATTAAGTGCACATACATAACAGTAATCACTTGCCGTTTTAACCTCCAAGAATAGCCTGTATTCGTCGAAGCATGAACGCAACGAGGTGTCGAAAGCGTGCTACAGGAATGCTGGTCCATGTTCACTGAATTTCCTCCCAGAGTTCCGAACTGGATCTTTGTGTACCTCTACTTCGAAGAGCTCGTTTCACGTCATCTCTTACTTAATTGGATTGAGATCTGTGACTGTGGATGGCCATAGCAATAGTCTGAATTCACTGACTATTGCTGTGGCCCGAAATCATTTCTTTAGTTCTGTACAGTTCTGGACTTGGTGTGTGACATAGTGTATTATTCTACAGGAAGAACGCATTCATAGATGGATAAACTTCAGCCATGAAGAGATATGTCTGTTCCATCCTGCCAGATGTCAACAACCTGCACCAGGTTGTTGACATCTGGCAGGATGGATCCCCAGATCTCCGTGGCGTATCCAAGTATCATTGTAGGGGGGACATCGCGACCAGGTCCCGGTATCATCTTAAGGGGAGGGGGGCATGGCGACAAGGCTTTTGAGTTTTTTTTTTTTTTTTTTTTTTAGAACGCCTTCTGCGTTATTTTTTTTTTAATTTCAAAGTTTTGGTTAAGGGGGCATATTCCCCCTCTCTGCCCACCCCTGAATACGCCCGTGACCTGCGCTGTTCACATATGGAGGGATGGGTCGATGTACTCATGCTGATTTTGCTATTTCTGGTTCTCCCATCACCGTGAAACAGCAGTAACTGTTCTCAGACCAGGAAAAGCTTTTTCAATCCTCCACTGTGTTCTTGGGCCCACTGTAACCATATCTTCTTGTTTTTTTTCCTGATAGGAGTGAAACTCGGTTCGGTCGTCGGCGCCAGTTCCACATCTTTGACGAGGTACGACAAGTTGTGTGTTCTGAGATGCGCCTTTAATTACCACTGTTGGTTTGTTATTTGACTGACTGTAGCCTTTCTGAGAGCTGTTTCCGGTTACAGAATAACATTCGCCTTTGGCTGAATATTATTTAGTTATGGGAGTAATCTCGATACACCCAAGAAGCAGTCATGGGTGAAAACCCAGGTTTGCAATTTCTGAGATACTCATACCGCACTTTAGAATAGTTAGGCGTCAAAGCAACCAAGGATATGCGGCGCCAGGATATTTTGTCTATAACTGTGGTGTATTCTCCGGCCAATTTGCTATTTAATGAACGAAAAACCCGAGTTTCTGAAAGAAACCACGCGACTCTCTCTCTCTCTCTCTCTCTCTCTCTCTCTCTCTCTCTCTCTCTCTCTCTCTCTCTCTCCTGACCAACTAATTCAGGTAGGTTGCGAAAAAAAAAATAATAATAAAATCAAATAAGAGTTTCTCGCGTCATTGACGGGATTCGAATTTAGTAATTTTCCAGTCGATTTGTCAGAATGGTGATCATAGCCACTGTGCTACCAGTGAGGTCGTCTAGTGCTGATCACCATGCTACGTTCAAAGTCACTTAAATCTTTCGTGTTACCTTACCCAATTTTCGCATTGAATTGAACAGTATTGTTATGCGTACGTACCACTTCACATGATGCTGTTACTGGAACAGTTCTCTATTTCATTAAAAGGGTAGGTGTATAAAATAATAAAATGGCCGCTCCAAACTCAAGAATATAAAATTGTTCGTGATGAAAACACTTCTTTCGCTATGTGGTGTTCGGGTGATAGTTATCTCGCTCTATGCTTTGTTTTGTTTGTTTGTTATTTGGTTTTTAGGAGCATTAGCAACTAAGGCCATATTGCTCCGGGATATGCGGTGGTCATTCCCTGACCTTTCCGCATCCTCCGTATTTGGTGGTGACGGGCTTGAAACCCCGTCTAATCAAGAAGCTTGTTCTACGCACTGCTGCTCCTTCCCACCTGGCTACGGAGGCGCCTCGCTCTATGCACTCACAGTAAAGGACATTATGGTTTCCTTTTTAGAAATTATAGCAAAATCAGATCGAAACATGCCAGAAATATCCTGCATCAGTAATATGAAGTAATAAAATTAGCTTCGCATAACCCAGAGTGAATCCTCTGACACGCTGTAATAAACAGTGTGTCAGAGGAATCACTGTGGATACAGTAACTGTGAATAACACAGTTACTATGTGTTTAAAATAAGACAGCGAGGCATCAATATATTCTGTCTATATACTGAATGCATTCTACGCTCATTTAATTTTCTATATGAAAAACTCAATTCGGGAGGAAAAACATGCAATTCTCGCCGAGACCGATTAACTTGGACACTGTGATAGAAGCCCATCAAAATTCCTTCTGTCCAGATGGAAAATACCTCTCCGTTTCGCTTGAAAATCATAGCCACTATGCTATTCATGAGGGTAAATTACTATGAATTAAAGTGGTATGCCACTATTTTCCCAAAGTTTATGTCTAGGTTTAATTAGGTTTAACTAAAGCTATTATGGTCTTTTCCAAAAGTAACTGGAATGTGTTCAGTTAGCTGTAGCATTCAACGTGAAGTTCATATGTTCGTATTTAATTAAAGTTAATTTCTAAAGAAAGATTTAATCTTAATCTTATCCGATATTTAAAGAATTATACTTGAAATATCAAGCCAAAGGCGTATGGTCCGGAAATAAATTCTGGTTATCCTTTTGCATGCGATAAGTAAAATATTCCGAACTACAACCAGAGATCCATAAATACAGAATTAAATATTTTTAATACACAAAATTTGAACTTCGTTTTTTAATTATAATACATGGAACGTTTTTTTTTTTAAATTAGGTACAAAACAACACTTACCTTTTGGATAACAAGTTGTAGATCTTCAATTTCTTTCTTTAGATTGGACATATCCCCTTCTAGTTTCTTCTTACCCTGACTCAAGGTAGCATGGGCATCCTCTTCGTGGTTTAACCTATCTTGCATTTCCTGATAAAAGGATAGATCATTGGTTAGTTTTTGAAGAGTGGAGAAATTTTCACCATTCATTACATTAACAGCCGCCATCATAGATTATAATAAACTTTGCACAATTTTACACTTGTTCCCTTCAAATATCGCACAAGTGAGGTATGTTGATAAGCAATTTCACGGATAATACTCCAACACGTTATTCTTTCTTGGTAATCTCATTACTAAATTCACCACACCAGATTACTTCATTACGGTCAAATCACAGAGAACAAAGAGAGTGGACTAAACGAAGGCAGACTCGGAATTTCTCACCAAATATCGCAACAAATATGGATGGTAAAACTGGAGGTTGCCTCGAATACAGCAGTCAGACCGCAAGTGATATCTTGGCCCTTTGTGTGAACTAGCCAAATGGCAGCCTCGCTTTTTATTCTAGGAACATATCAAGACGAGTAATGACTCATTCCTAAGAGACAGACAGACAGAAAGAGAGAAAGATCAAGTGAGGGGCTAGGGGAACGAAAATGACATACTCCTACGCTTAACCAACATAGCATAAACATTCATATCGCGCAGGCGTTGACGGTGAAGGTAATGTGATACCCAATTTAGAAACTAGCAGCGAGCTCACAGCAAACGCGATATACGATGCCGTCATACTCTTTAGGCAAAATATACGGAAGGCGTGGGGAAAAAAAAAAAGAGTCCGACAGCAAGGTAAGTCTATTTTAAGTCGAGAGAGAGAGCGAGAGAGGGAAACAAGGAATGAAGAGTATATGTGTCAGAAAAAGAGCTAGCGAGTAGAGGGTGGGAGAGATACAATTTCATTGGAGGATTCTTCCTTGATGGATAAAGTTGGCTGCATCCGTCAGAGCTATATTCAGAAGTGATGACCCCTTTTTGTCAGTAATGATAATCTGCAGGTTTAAATAAGTAAGTACGAAATAACTAATAATTGTAAACATAGTTTTCATCAGTGAATTGTTAGGATTTGACCTGAGACGATCTCATGCAAATGACAAGACATCGTGATGCACCGCTAATATAAGAAAATTTTAAGCTCTTTGGCGAGTTTGTAATTTACTAGACAGCCTAAATACCTTTAACTACTTCCGCATTATTTTTGGTATAACTTGCTGCCAGGTATTCTAGGTGTGTTCCCTAAAGACGTGTCCAGTTGCTATTTTAGTTTGGACTAAATACATTCACAAGTATACCGTCTAGATTATTATTATTATTTAAATATTTCCAATGCACTCTTCTAGACAGTACACTTGACTTTTGTACCATGTCGTTCTTCTTATTTTGGAAGAAGGTATATTTGTTATTATTCTAGCAGTTACACCATCGATAGTCTCGAAAAAATGCAAAATGCAAATTTCCAAATCGGGTCAAAACCTGAATATGGTGAGAATGCTATCTGAACTACTTCCCGAGGTATATAATTCTTCCATTATGCATATTTGGGATTCATTTGGATTCATACATGATGATCCCTTTTGTAATTCATTCGTTGCAGTGCATTAAATCTCATATCTTTCCATTACACCGAACCTAGAAATGATTAAAGAGAATTTGTACAAAATGTTTGAATGCTCGTCCTGTTGAACAGCTATCGACGTGTGGATTATGAAGAGATAAAGTAATATCATTGATTCACTCTATAATCCACATCTACGAAAAATGCAATTCGGTCAGGGATTCCATATTTTCTCAGTAGTTTCTACCTGATAAAGGTGGTAGGAAGTCAGAAATACCAAATGTTCTTCATCACTATGAAACTGGTTACTCATTTTCCACTGCTACTCATTTTGAAAGATTAAAATTCAAGTACAGTATTAGTCGTTGACTGATGGAATTTTGATTTTCCGTTATTGTACCAAAAACAGGTAAAATGAAAACTGAAGGAATTTTGGTTTTCCAATATTGTACCAAAAACAGGTAAAACGAAAACTGAATTCTGGTTAAAAGAGCTGAGTCCATAATCCTTTGCTAACTTTTTCTTATATGCCAATGCTAACTATATGGCGCTCCAAAAATATATAACCGCTTTATAAAATTAATGATCATGCATCAGCAGAAAATTGCTATCCATGAATAAGTGCACAAAGAAAGATATCATAAGTTCACTTGACCTTGAAGCAACCTACGTCAATTTTGAAGTAATACTTGTAATTTGTGAACTTGTGCGAAGGGAGAAAGAGGGCGAAGAAAAAATATATATATTGCCAATTGAGCCACAAATACGACTAAGAATTTCGAGATTCGTCATGTTTGAGGTAATGGTACAGTGCAAGAAAAGCACAATCACCGTTCTAGGAAACCTCCCACATCAAAATGAAGACAATGCCACTGTTATGGTGCATTTTTAAAAATAATGTAGGAAGCAGCAGAGCAAGTATCGAACGGATCATAATACTGCTAAATGAACACTATGCGTTCCTCAACTGTTAACACAGAATAAGTGAAGGTTACTCCGATCGCCATGTTGTTAGTTCATTCAGCGAATGATTCTAATGAAGTGCGATCAGAATATATATTTCAAACGTTCCAATCGCCCACAGGGAGAGGACAATAAATCCACTAGGAGTGGCGTGGTATGGTATGGTTACATATGTACATTAAACCTGTTATACATTCAGCTGTACGGCATGTTTCAGAAATTCACTACATGAGGATGAAGAGGGCATGTTCCCAACAAGGTGAGATGCACTCAAAATTTTCATTGCGATGTTAGGACCAAATTCGATGCTGGTTTTCCAAAAAAGAGGGGTCAGGCCAAATCTGAAGAGTGCCATATCCACCGTGTGGACTGTGGGGCAATGGAAGGGAAGGTAACTCGAGGAGAATGGTTAGAAACCAACCAGTTAAACTTAAGAATGAAATTAAGAATTACAGATGTTACAGCAGCAGAAGCCTGTGCACGAACTATATGGCAGACCATATATGACACACTATATGGCAGGCTAAAGTGGGAGACATTTTTCTATCTTCATTTTCAGCACCCGGATATATATAAATATATAACTAACTTCATGGAATTATGGACCTGGAAGGAATTTTCTTACTTTTTTTTATCGAAGGCCAAAAATAATTGGTTTCCAGTATTATTTGCAGGAACCACAGCACTCTCAATTTAGCAAGTTGAATTCTAGGATGATGTCATAGAGCTGAACGTATCGTTTTTCTTAGTAAAAATTCTATTTTTGTCATTCTTCAAGTGAAAAGTTATCTTGATGTAAGTGTGGATCTAGAAATATCTTTGACTCGTGTACTTTGATGTACAAATAATTAACTATGAACGCTTATTATAGTTCAGTTTAAACATTTCAAAGTAAGATCATATTTTTATTAATTCGTTAGATATTGTTTTAAAATATCCTTTACATAGGATACTAAAATGAAAACAAAAAAACACACTTTAATCACTTTGAACTACTTCTAGCTTCCTTATACCCGACCCCGTTTTTGGAAAATGAACATTATGGCTTAATGGATTCTGATATTGGTTGATTGTGGGCACTCGAAGAACCTTCTTGAAAACCGACTCACTCTCGTCACAAGCACAGCATGGATGATGGACATCCCACATGACTTACCAACTTGACCGCATGACTTGCATACTGCCAGGAACAACATGAGCCAACCTTAGACGATTGGCAAGCCGCTTCGAGTTGAACAAATCACGCTCCTGTTTTTCTACAACATGCTGACAGTTATATATAGAAACCATTTTGAACATTTTGAACATAGAACAATAGAAACCATTTTGCAGATAGCGAAGACAGCACACCTTCAGTATCACAGATATGGCACATTTTGTATGCTTCAAGTAGTTGTCTAATTACTTATACTGTATATTCTACTTCATTTGCTACTTCTCTCTTCAAGAGAAGACGCCACATCCTGGCATCAACTTCTCCATAAACCATCCCACAACCAGCTCCGAGTCACCCATAATGTTTCAGCTTGATGCTCTAAGTCATTATCCGATGTGTTCCATTCTGGATCACCTCTTCTACACTGGATTCTCCCTTTCCCAAGCTATATTAGTTGCATGCTTCTGTTAGCCTTAATGGCAACTTGATTTCTGGATTGGATTCTACTAACGACGCCTCTTTCCCTGTCGTGGGATTTCTGTTCTTTAGGATGTAACTTTTTCCTATGCTCCCTGCAACTTTTCTTCTCCTTGCTGACCTAGATAGACCCATCTCATCCAAGTGAGATTTAAGTACAAACTCCGGCCGTTTTTCTTGATTAGGATCTGCTGACGACGTTGTGGGATTTATATGCTCTCATCAAGATTTGATACTGTTGACTCCTCCAGAACTTTCTCCTGCACGGGACTCTTGACAAAGCACCTTTGGAGTAGCATATTCTATTCCCCCCTACTACTCTTGGCTATCTTCTAACCAAGGTGGGATCATCCTCGCTTATGATGACTCTACCTATGCTGACACCTGGACATTTTTATCCTTTTCGTGGAGTCTTGAAATCTCTTGCCTCTTTATATTCTTCCAAAGCTCATAACCTTATAGGAGCCTTACTTGCTGATTTCTGGGTATCTCAGGAGTGGGACTGTTATGCTGACACTAAGAACCTCTTTCTTATCCTCAATAGTTCTTCTGTAGGCCAAAATTTTACCCCCATGGTTTTTGCACTTTCTATCTTTTCGCTGATCTATGCTTTGATTTCTTAACAGGGTTCCCTCCCTACTATAGGTTTCCCTGCTCTACTTTCGCCAGGAAATCTCTTTCCTAATATCCATATATGCCTTCCTCTTTCATCTAAACTCTTCCTACTATTAACCACCTCTTCTTTCTTCATGGGTCTGCATTTTTCTGCATTCTTGTTGTGATAAGAGTACAAACTATTATATTAGGGCCACCCATAATTTCTTATATATGCCCATATGTATTTTGTCTGTATATTGCGTGTGTTCTCTGTTCGATTTGCCTGCTTTTCTGGACGAAAAACCACAGTTTCTGGGGGGGGGGAGACATTGCTATCTACGCCTGAGACTGATTAACCCTACCACGGAGTGAAAAAAGCCCATTAAAGTTTCTCGCGTCATCGACGGGATTAGAACCCGGGCCTTTTCCACCCGGTGTGGGGAGGACGGTGACAATACCACTGTGCTACTCGAACAGATGATAAAAGTACAGGCAACAGTTCTTTGAAACAGTAAAGTAGACCTCCTGTCTCATAGTGGCAGGGACGAGAGCTAGACAGCAGCTCTCCTGGTGACTGCTGCTGGTTGGCTGCTAAGAGGCTAGTCATACAATACAAACACGACACCACACTAAACACAAACCCTACATAATACTCAAGACTGGTTTAGCAGCGTTCATGCTTCTTCGCAGTGACACTTGGCGGGTTTGTGGTAAACCCCCCCTGGTACCACCCTGACAAGCAACATATATTCTATTACACAACAGATCAAAGCTATAACAAGGACTTGAGCTTTAGCGACACATATATGGTGAGTAGTAAAATTGCTTGGTGGCATATCCAGCTAAAAGATATGCCACCAAGGTATGCTACCAAAACCAAGTCAAGAAAGTAACCAATAAGTCGATGAGTATAAATATGTAGAAAACAAAAAACTGGGTTAGTGAATCAAATAATTTAATCAAGGCCAAAAAAAGTGACTCGAAATGAAATTTTCATGATTGTTTAACAGTAGCACATGCAAAAAGCCTACATTGGACAAAGAAAGGCCTAATATGTAATAACAGAGAGAAATTTGTTACGACAGAAAGCAGATAAGTATTAAATACAAATTCAATTTCTCAAGTTAATGGGCCGAATACCATCTACAGCAAGGTTCAGAGTTGATTCTGGAATTCTCAAGGCAATATAGAAAACGAATGAGATAAAGATTCTAATATGATAAAATATGCAATTGTGTCTGCCTATATGGATGAAACCTTAGAAGGGATAGATCTTTACAATCATTCTTGACACTGGTACTTCCTATTAAAGTGATTAAAATTTTAGATTATAATTTTTGGAAACTTTTCACGAGAGTAATTTAGAGTTATAATAGCCTCTACAGGAAATATATATAATATTTGTTTATATTCGATTAATGTTTAATTCAGTATACATTTTATAATTAATAAATGTAATTAATTGTAATTAATTATATTTATAATACATATGATTATATATATATATATATAATTCAGTTACTGGAACTCAACCTTAACTTATAAATATAATAACTTATAAATATAATAACCTATATTTATAAGTTAAGGTTGGACGTAGCTCCTGTGGTCAGCGCGATGGTGTGATAGTAAACTCTTTATTATCTCTCTCTCTCTCTTAAACGGCATTCCACTACCAATAAACAGGCTCACTTCCCTTTATGAGAAGTACGCTTATTGGCCAAAATGTTAGAAACCTTTTGCAATTGGTGTCAACAGATAATTTAACGTAAACAAAAATGTATTCAAATGGTTAATTATTCAACAGATAATTTAACGTAAACAAAAATGTATTCAATTTAACTTTGCTACATGGTATGATCACAAGTTCCTTGGTATCAAATAAATTCTCTACGCTTTCCTCGGGCTTTTCTCAGTTCGATGCGTCATGGAGAAGATAGGTGTTATTGTTGAAGTACATTTATCAGGAGACACAATTGAGAAAACAAAGAAAATCACTAGTGTGTCGAAAATTACCAAATTAAAAGTATACAATGAATGGAAGACGAAAGGAGAATGCAGCTTTAAATAGAAGAAATGTGGCAACAGAAAGTCGGTTCTCCGAGAACGAGACTGCAGGAATTTAAAGGGAATTTGGGGTCAGAATAGAAGGTCCAGTGTGTTCAGAAAATGACTGAAAATTCATTTTAGTGAAAGGAACGTCCGTTTCCAGCCGAATGTGCAGCAGAAGTTGAAGAATCAGGGATTTTGTAGTCGTGCGCCTATACGAAAGCCACCTCTTTCTGTAAAATATAGAAAGATACGATTGGGGTGGTGTGCCGCCAACGACAAGACTGGACTGTGGAACAGGCGAAAAGATCATATGGTCTAATGAGTCTCGATTTACATCTTTTTTCACGAATGGTAGGGTGAAGTGTGGCATTAATCTCATGATGCCATGCTTCTTATGTTCACCACTCAAGCCGCTGGGGGTTAGTATCATAGTATGGGGTGTATTCTGTTGGTACTGACTGATTCCTTCCCTTAGAAGGTTATGATACTTCCAATGAATAACTTTTGTTGTATCGGACCAACTTCACACTGCAATGCTTCATTTTCATCGGGATTGGGATGGATTCTTTCAAGGCGATAACGCAACTAATCCACGTATAAAAATTATATCTCAATAGTTCGAGGACATTTCCAATATCTATCTTGACCGCCTGATTCTCCAGATCTGAATCCAATTGGTAATGTATAGGATACGTTGAAAAAGACAGTTCTGCTTGGCAGTTCTCTGTCGACCACAATACAGAAATTGACAAATAATAATGGTCAAAATCTGGAACTCGGCTCACTCAAACACCGACTAGAATCCATGCCACGGCGTGTGCGGACTGAAATTCGAAAACAGTATGTCCCTAGATATTGAATAAAGGTTTCTAATTTTTGGACAGTGAGTGCATTATATCTTGAAGTTATTAGTGTATACATTTTTGTCGGTATGAAGGTATCTTATACTTGACATCTCTTATATTAGTTTTATATCAAACTTCTACCAAGTTTTCACAATTTCGTATTTTATTGTTCTATGAGGAAAGCAACGCAATTGAAACGGCTACAGGAGGAGAAAACTCGTTGCGAAAGTGTTACACACTATTATAAAAAAGAAACGTTTAATACAATGTTTATTATCTATGCTTAGTGTAAAATCATTTTGCTATTTAGTTCATGTAATAAGCATATTCATTATTCTTCCATTATTATACCGGCAATTATTTCATTATTACGTTTTACTTATTTTTAAATCGACAAAAAACAATATCTGTATCCAAATTGGAAAGATAGTTCAGTCTCTTGATTTCAAAAATTAGAAAAAGATTCATTTTATTTTCCTTTGTTAAGGTAAAAGAGAATAATTCAGTCAGCATTTAATTTTAAATCGCATAATGATTTAAATCTACCTTTTTCTGTGTTAATTAGGATAATAAAGATTGAAAAGATTTGCGACTGAGCTTCGTACCGATCCACTTTATAGGAACATTTTTATATAAGAAAAGTTAAAAATTTTTATTTGAAATGAATTGCGTACCTGGACTTGGCCCTCTAGATCAGCCTTTTGTGAAATGAGCTTCTGCAATCGCTCCTCCATATCACCGGATCCAGACCTCTCGGCTTCAAGTTGCAGGAACATATCGTTCTTGTCTTGAAGGAGTTTCACATTCTGTGTTTCTAAATCTTTCCTGAGTTTCGATTCTTTCTCCAGAGCCTCCGTGGCTTTCTTTAGCTTCTCCTCCAGCTCTTTAAGTTCGTCTTCTACACGAGCCATGCTGAGAAGAGGCTTGACCTGTTAGGATTTATCAGCACATGAGCATCCATTTGTGAACAGTATGTCGCATATACAATAAGGAAAATTTCAATAGTTTTTCATATGGATAATTAACCTACCTTGGAGTACAATTTCCACCACATCCAGTTTCGTAGGGTAAGGAATTTTCGGAGGTTTCTCTGGATGACCAACAGGGCGACTCTGTGGGGGAAAAATAGTGCCGTGTAAACTAAATGAAATGCAATATGAGAAGAACAGATAGATACAATTTAAGAAAACATTCGCAGGCGCTAATAGGTATAGGTTTTTTTAGTATTGCGTCATTAAAATTATTCGCATTATACGAAAACGGAATTTGAACTGTCTCTCTGCGGTATCGCGAATTCTAAAATTTTATATGTTGCCTTATTTTTTTTTTTTTTACATTTTTATGCAATATTTAATATAAACCACCATTAATTCGCGTCAGTTAACTTCTCATTAACTTCTCTTTTGATGTAAGTACGAAGCTTCGAACTCACAGAGTTGTTGCATCGTCCACACATTCATCTGAAATGGAATCCATCTCCGATGATGCACAATCTTCTGTAACGGAATCCATCTTCGAAATTTGTACACTTAATCCACAGTCTACGTCCCCTACAGGCTTCAGGATTGTGTTCGGTTAGTAATCCACACTAAGAGCGGAAATCATAAAGCGCAACTCCTCTCTATCGAGCGAATATCCCAAGTTGTATCGTACCCCAAGGAAGCTATATCACATAAACGTACACCACTCGTCACTTCATAAACTATATCGCTCTAAAATGACATCGTTAGAGATGGCCCTTTTCATTCCTTCTCTCATTACCTGGCTTCCGCAAATAGACACTAACGCATGCGTGTCACGCTGCGAGAATGATACTTTATCGATGGCATATGAACACTGTAACTGCTCCAAACTTTATTAATAGAAATAAAAATTTTTAAATTTATTTTCGCGCGCCTCTACATTGACTGCTATCGAGCGCGAAGAGTAATAAACATTAATATTTACCTCTGTTCCTGCAGCTTCTTGAATTCCTTCTTGGCGAGGTACCATCTCATCCATGCCTGCAACCATGTGACAATTTTTCCAAGTCGCTCGTCTCGCAATTCTTCTAGACGACCTAGGACACCAGCCCTGAAGAACACCTGAGCAAATTTACAGGAAAATTATTAGCGTTACATTTAACAGATTCCCGTTTTCTTTTTATTTTATTATTATTTTTAAGATTGAGCCTTGGACGCTACGCTTAGAGCTGCGTATTCAACTATTTTTGGTTGTCAGAGGATCGTTATTTTAATTTTTTCTTTTTTTTTTTTATCTTCGGAACGTTTAAAATCAGATAAATAGAAATTTCCCAGAATCAAGAAATATTATGATAATAATTAACCATGCTGTTAATTTAAATCGAAAATTGTGAAAAAGTTGAGTGGAGCGAGCTTAACTATCCTGAAAAGGCTTAAAATAAACGAATTATTAAATTAAATAGACTCCACGTACTTTCCGTATGAAAGATAAGGAAAATGTCACTCGATCATGAAGTGAAGGCTTGCGGAAAAGGAAAGTTTATGGCAGCTGCTGTTAAGAAGGATAAAGAGTAATTTGGCCCAAAGCCATAAATATTTAGTAATAGAGGAAAGAAAGATTCACTAAACAAATGATTAGCATGTGATGGAGTGGATTAAGGATTTTAAATACAAAACTTTAACCACAAAACGTCTGAGTAAATGCCAAAGCACTGTATGCAGAAGATGGA
This sequence comes from Mastigoproctus giganteus, assembly GCF_048544385.1. Classification (NCBI taxonomy): domain Eukaryota; kingdom Metazoa; phylum Arthropoda; class Arachnida; order Uropygi; family Thelyphonidae; genus Mastigoproctus; species Mastigoproctus giganteus. The sequence goes on along the minus strand of NC_143582.1, from coordinate 225,260,746 downwards.
TGATTAATGACGTTTATCAAAGTTGGTCCACTTTTATTTATCAGAAGAAAACCTCCACTGCAGATAAAAATAGATCAAACGAAATGTTGCAAGATGGCGTACTCTCTGCAATACATCGTGGATAACTACAAAATACACGCAATTCACAAACAGTCCCATATTTCTGTAACAGACAGTCCCCTTTTTGGTGGTTTCCTCGATATAGGCTATAAACAGGTAAGTTACCACTCCATATAAATTTAGGGATGTTTCATTATTCCATTAAAAATGAAACAATAGTACGCTATTATAATTTTGAATATAATTTAGTAAATGAATATCCACAGCCAATAACTTTCCAAGGGTGCTGTGAAATCCTTCGTCCTCGGAAGGACGCAGTTGATTTGTTAAAATTAGCTGCGAAAGGTTTGCTTGAAATATGTATTATACAAAGAGAAGAATACCCTTCGAAAGTTATATTAAAATACTGATTATGGTTTTATTGATTATGATCGATAAAATGGGGGAAACAATTTTGAGCTGTTAATTCAAATGAGAGTATCACGGAACATTCGATTTTCTCTGGGAAATTTTTAGTCATTCCATTTTCATTAAAATGTGGAATTAAAACATTAAAATAATTTTAAATAACAGTTGAATTAAATTTTAATTCTTTTTATGTCACATTGACGAGTACACTCCTATTTATGGTGAATATTTAGTTAATTTTAAAATTTTAAAAGAAAGAAATACATGTGGAAAATCAGTAATTTTGATATCAGAGGAACGTTGTCATTGCTCTTTTCGATAGGACTGAGAAAATTTTGAATATTTCTCAGTTATAATAAGCAGCAACGATGAGAATGTCTATTCCACCCCTCTTTAGAGGCTCCCCCAGTGTTCTAAATTCTAAAATTGCAATTTTCGTACGTGCAGAAGTAAAGACAACTCATTTGTAAATGCACTCACCATTTATTCCTAAGAGGAAAGAAAAGTAACTTTGTCTTGAAGGAATCTTGTGTTCATAACAGGCTGGATGGCTAGGTCATTGGCTCCAAAATTTCAGCTTTTGCTGCCCTTTGTTTTGAACCAGTGACAAGAAGTATCAGGCAGTCAGTCACTAGAACGTGTCACTGATCTAGTGACAGTGATCTTTTGAAGAGGCCATGACCAATCATGTAACGATTGTGCAAATCCATGATTACCTTTAAGCGATCGTAATCAATTGGCAAACCGCTTGCTTTAAGTTGTCATGGATGGTACATTGATGGAATACTTAGCCACTTTTCGATGAGATGGAAGTAATTATCGAAAACGGTTTGTAGGTTTTCCAGGACATAAAGATGTTCATAAACGAAGCGAAAAGCGGACCATTCCACTTTGTATACTATTCGCATTTTTTCAATATTTCATATTTAATAATACCATATTATAAATCACAATTTAATTGGTAGGAAATTTCCAGTTGATTTCAATTAAAACCAAAAATATTCAATATCTGCACTTTTCGTTTTCTTCATTTCCTCCCCAAAATTTTGTTTTTTATTTTCATTATTTTTTCAGGTGCAAATCCCCAATAAACAAAGGGAAAATTTCCTATCGAGAACCATAATAACAAGGTTCCACTGTATATACATATTTATGTAATTCGATATTTTAAAGTTCATATAACTATTTTATTTAATTACGTAAGTAAACTTACTTGATCAGTAAACAGCAGAATTATAAAAAAGGATCAAAGAACTTACTGCAAGGTGGGGATCAGTTCCAAGGGGATAAGGAAGGAAAAGTGGATACATGCCTTGGTATGACCAAAACGGTATTCATTAGGATCCATCTGGATAGCTTCGATGACTTTTTCTGTACAACACTTTGCGTCGACGAAACCCTTAGGAATAGCAGTGGGAGCGAGAATGGTATATCTAAGGGGTGGAGGTGAAGTTAAAGAAGTTAAATTCATGCAGGATATGCTCAATATCTACGATGAGAAAACACATATTTAGACAAAACGAAAAGGGACAATAGACAAGCACCGAATTGTTAGTTGCTTTCGCTAAGCAATTGAGACGTCACAAACATCAAGTGGGATTACTTAAGGTAAAATGAAATTACAGACGGTTGTTCCGTGCAATTTTCAGAACTGTGTGTAACAAATGTAGGAGCATATTCAACAGCTAAAAACAAGCAAAAAAGTGCCTGAAACATATGGCCCAAAGTCTTTATTTCCAAGGTAAATATTAATCATAAATTACAAAACTAAGTAAAACATGGTTTTGTAATTTATGATTTCTTTAACACTGTTATGGTCAAATTTATGTCATAAAAATATGACTGCGTAACACAGATTTTAAATGGTATAGAACGCAATGTACCAATACCGACATGAATTGTGTTGTTCTACTACAAGAATCATACCAATTACTCAGTTGCGAGTAAATCAATGTGGCCGAGTACATATTAATTGAGTCAACGTCTGTTACTTGGGTTTCAGGTACCACGATAACTGCTTCGTTAACAGAAGGGCCTTTTTTTTTTTAAATGATATTATGGGAGAATCTGTTTACAAATCTTACTTTTTCCGAGTTAACTGATGATTTTAATTTATGTCCAAGTTCATAAGAATTCCGCAGATTCTCCGAAAAACTTCCACATAGGCGAGTACCAAATCGTAAAACATTTGCTTCTGTGAACTTAGAGAAACAGGTATGCTGAAACCATTACGACTAAACGCTGGTAGAGGGAGATTTGTACTGAAAATGTCGAAGAGCAAATACTTCGTGTTGTACAAGCGTCTTCTACCATAAGTAGCTGTAATTGTTTCATCTTCAAGCCTGGTTAGGACATTACATGAACAGCAATTATATCCATTTCACAATTCGGAGAACGAATAAGCGCAGAACCTCTTGTTGGTGGTACTTTATGCAATGTACACACGATCCTCATATTGTCAACCATGTTCTGGTTACAGATGAATCATGTTTTGCAATAAAAGTTCTCAGCTCTCGAAACACTCATACGTTTTCCTTTAGCGTTTGGTGTTCTTGGAGACAATCTTATTGGTCCTCATTTTTTTTACTAGCAGGGCTTTTAGGAATAGCATACCTACATTTTCTGCGAAACAGTTTGTGGTAACTAAAGAAGACATACCCGTTCAAAAACTCACCTTTTCAGTTATGTTTCTGACTTTTTTAAATACTGAGTACGATAACCAGTTGGGTTGTGTGGAACATCGGCCCTATACAATGGCCGCGATCACCCAACCTCGTACCCTTAGATTACTTTGTGTGTAGTGATGAAATCCGTGATTATTCCACACAAGATGAACCGATAAGTCGCATTTTAGAATTTGACACCATTCAACAAAATGGAAGTCACTTTAAAAAACCGATAGGTTTTTGCTTAAGAGGTTTACTTCAGTTTCTTTTTGTTTTATTGTTTATGACTAATGTTTAACATCTCGAAAGTAAAGACTTTTGTAACATGTTTGTAGGAACTTTATTGTTATTATTAGCTGTAGAATATGCTCCCCTACAATTGTTCCGTACAATTTTGAAATACCCCATTTATTAGCCTTTCCATCTTCCACAGCTAATACCTAGTACTGGTATAAATCATTTTCTTTTCACTTATTTAATTTCCTAATTTGTAAAAAGAGATAAAATAAATTACTCTAAAAGCACTTTAGGTGCGTGCTCTGTAAGAAGAATTAGAATTATTTATTTACGTTACTCTTGAAATAAATCAATTCTGTAGAGAAAATTGGTCCACCCAAAAATAAATAATTTTCCTCGATTTCTGGGACTAAATGAAAATGAATATAATAAAATATCTTTTCTAGGCTTCTGGTTCTTTTTTTCGACTCGGTTCCCCCGCAACTCTAATGGCTAGCAGCATAGTTACCCCTCTCTTTATCTTCGAAAATCTTGGAAAGATGGAAGACTAAAAAGGAGTTTGGGATATGGAGAAATGAATTTCCTTTTTTCTACCGGTTTATTCTTGTGAAACATTGTGTTATGGGATGGGGATAATCTGGGAAATTTGGGTAGGATTAAATGGACTACACTTAGTTTAAAAGACTATATACTTATTTTTGGAGGCTGGGATTTGAATTGACAGTGAAGCTGGAAAAATTCAGGGATTACTAAGGGATATACGTTCTAAAAGATAAGAATACATCAACAAAGTATTTAGGAGTGAGGGATATGGATAATTTTTCTCTGGGACTAATTTTCAGTACATTGTGGTAGGGGGAAAGTGCGTGGTAATTATTTGGGACACGAGTAACTGAATCACATTCATTCTCAATCACTACATATATTTTTAGGGGCTAGGATTTGAATGATAGTGAGGAGTCTGGAAAGATTCAGGAGATGATCTAATGGAAGAAAATACGTCTAAAAAGTGTGTTTCACTAAATCAAAGCCATATTTCATTAAAGTATTTCGAAAGTGGGGGTTTAGTCTTGGAAATGGGAGTAAATGATTTGATCTTGATATCCTTCAAGTTAAGTCAGAGTAGGAATGGGTTTAAGAACTAGTTAGCTTTATAGGACTGGAATAGGAATATAACATCATTATAAAGGTCTGATGATGGAAGGGGAATCCGACAGTGGTTTCTAAATTCTCTAGAGAGAATATAGGAAGAAATCTAGCCGGAAACTCCAGCCTATGGGTAGTTGGGGCGGGTTTGATATAAACGAATTACATGCCTTGGTATGGCCACAACGGTAGTCGTTTGCATCCATTTGGATTGCTCCAAGGACAGCTTCTGTAACCTTCTTAGCATCTACGAATCCCTTGGGAACAGCACTGGCTGCGAGAATTGTGTATCTGGGGGAGCATTGTAAAATATTGTCAACATAAAGCAAGCACTTGAAGCAAGCGTGTTGTCTAACCCTTTCGTGAATTATAATTTAAAAAAAAAGCCTATTTTTCGAATTGCTCAAAGCACATTTTTTTTCTGTTTTAGTCTGATTACGATGTGAGCGATTTAAATATCAAAAGAAATCTTAGCTTTTATACAATTTAATAATGTTTTTGCCATAACTGTGCATCACGAAAGAGTTAAAACAAGGGCAGAATTTTTAATTGCAACAAAAAGCAACAAAATAAAATAAAACAAAATAAAAAGCAATAAAATAAAATACAAGAAAATAAAGAGCAGCGAAATAAAATAAAATAAATAAGTTAAACATAGCAGCAACAATTTCGGTAAAGCGCTATGCTTTGTTTTTAAAATAATGTTATTAAATAGCTCAATAAGCCTTGCTCAAAAAAAAAGAAAAAAAAAAAAAGAAAAGAAAAGAAAAGAAAAGCGTGAAGCATTTCAACAACAGGACAAAGTCAAAGCGTCACATAAATTTAAACACTACACGCATTTCACAGGTTTACTTACATTAAAGAATGTATTAAAATTAATCAAATTTTATTATTATTTTAAATCAGTTTTAAATGATTTTTTTGTTTATTTATTTCCAACGTAGCAATTTTTTGAAAGTTGTACTGCGCTGTTATTGTTTATTTGATATAGATTAAAATTTAATTATTGAAATCTTCTTATTATACATAAATATAGGAATGGTAACCAACATAAAGTCGAAAAGACATTAATGCCATCTGGTGTTCGAATCTGTAAATATAAATATGGAGAACCCTGCAGTTACCATTCCTGTCACTTGAAAAAAAAACTGTGGCATGCACATTATGAATAATAACTTTATTTTTATATTATCAATAGGATGTAAACTATAATTGTACTTATTTCTAATACACTGCTCGACAAAATTAACAGAACACGCAGAAAACGTGGTGTAACTCGTGCAGCTTGCGATGAAGCGGGACAAAATTTGGTATGGTGGTGTACCTTAGAATAATGATTAACTGAGGAGACAATAAGAAACTTCGGACAGGTATAAGAGACATTTACAAGGGTTGTATAAGAATTACCAAGAAGGTCACGTTACAGAAGTCGATACAAGATGCTCGAAAATATGATCACATGACATCAGTACGGCGTATGGTCCCCTCAACTTGCTAAACAGGCCTGACAGCGGTGAACCATGCTCGATATAAGGATAAGATTCTGTGGCAACAAATCCCATTCTTCCACCACCGCAGATCTCAGCTTACCAAGTGACAGAGGAGTTGGCTGTCGGCGTGCAGTGCGACGCAAGACGTCCCAGACATGTTCAATCGGATTTGGCGATTGTGCTGGCCACGGCAGTCGTCTTCAATTTCAAGATGTTCCTCCACCACATGAGCTCTATGTGCAGTGGCGTTGTCGTGTATGAAAAGAAATTCTGGGCCAACCGCACTCCTAAAAAAGTCGCACGTAAGGTTCGAGGATCTGCTCTCGGTACCTATGTGCAGTTATGGTATCCCTAACAAAATCATGAAGAGGGGTGAGGCCGTTGATCACTATTCCACCCCGCACAAGAACACTGCCTCCACCGTAAGTGTCCCTTTCTGTGATGTTGGAGGGATGGTACCAATTCCTCGTTGTCTCCAGATGAAATGACGTCTAGAATTTGTTTATAGACTAAAACTGGACTCACTAGAGAACAGAACTGTACCCCATTTGTCAGAACTCCAAGTCACATGTTCCCGGTGACTTGGAGTTCTATGTGCAGTTATGACCGTTCATCACTATTCCACCGCGCACAAGAACACTAATTAGTTTCGGCCAACTCTGCCGTGGTTTGGGGTTAATGGGATTTTTTTTTTTTTTTTTTTTTTTTAGGAGCATTACCAACTAAGGCCATATTGTTCCGGGGATATGCGGTGGTCATTCCCTGACCTTTCCGCATCCTCCATATTTGGTGGTCACGGGCTCGAACCCCAGTCTAATCAAGAAGCGTGTGCTACGCACTGCTGCTCCTGCTCACCTGGCTACCGAGGCGCCAGGGTTAATGGGATAAAAACCACTGACTTCCTTGCATAGAAACCACTTGAACTGAGCCTTCTTAACACAATCCGGTTAGAAATGTTTTCACCTGTGGCCGCAGCAACCTCAAGAGACAGTTGATGACAGAGCATCGTAAGATTCTCTCTTGCTATTAGAGCCAGATAGCGGTCTATTCCAGTTGACGTAGCCCTGGGACGACCATGGTCAGCTCTTCTTTTAATGGTTCCTGTCTCCTGAAACTGCTTCCACTGTGCCGAGAGGACACTGCGTGAAACATTAAGCCTACGTGTCGCCTCCACCTGCGACTGGCCGGCTTCATGTCATACAACGGCCCACCATCTCAAAGAACCATCTAAACGACGTTGACTTGCCATCCTGAACAAGCGACAAAACGGGAATGAAGTGATGTGGTTGCAACCCGTGTTTTTATAGATGAATAATTTGCATAATGTGCGGCTTTGTAAGGCCGATTTCTATTAGATATTCGGAATTTGAATGCCAGGATGTCTATTATATCAAATATTCGCCTTCGGCGACACTGTTCACAATAAAATATTCATTAAAACATTCTGTTCTGTTAATTTTTTCGAGCAGTGTATCAAAATATATAAAAAAATAATAATCAAGTTGGTTTCAGTAACATCAACTCTTGAACATTAACATAACATAACGGAACATTAACATAAACATAACAGCTGTTTATTTTCAGTATGTGATTGCGTTATCAATGATTTATAAATAGGGAAGTTAAATATTTAAGTATTTATATTAATTAATAAAAATTAATAAACTTTACTTCGTTTTTGTATGCAAAAACGAAAGAATTAGTTTTTATAAAGAAACATCTTTTATAAAAATCAGTAATTGGAATAATTTGAAAAATTTTTCAAAACAGCATCTTACAAAGATAATCCAGAATTCTATATGTGAGATGGCTTTCAAGCAGAACACTGCACTACTTGGAAATACTCCAAATTTACTGAAGGTTTACTTTCAGTGATAATTACAGCGGATGGTACAAACTCTTTTCCTAACCTTGGGGTGTCTATAGATAGTGTTTTCACTTTCAGATGCTGTAGTTTCCGAGGAAACTAAAGCATTTGAAAGTTTCGTATTGAAAATTCAGAACTGGAAACATAAGGACATCTCATGGAAGGTATTTTAAGCATTAATTAAATTTGATTACCTAGAAATTTAATTAATAATATTATTATTTTATGAAACCCTTTAATTGAGATTGATTACAGACTTTCCTTTTTTTTTTCGTAATAAATGGTTTTGAAAATTCAACTGTATTCAGAGATACTTGAGATACAAATGTTAAGAGTTGGCATGATGATCACAGATTAAGTATAACGTGTTGTGACTTATGTTTATAAAAATATTATAAACAAAATCTATGGCAATAGCTTAATATATTCGAAATTTAAATATAACTTACCGGTGTTTGAAGTCAGGATACACCATCCTGTTGGGGAATCCCTTTCGGCAAATACGGATACCCTCAAGTACACCGTTGCAAGTGAGCTGGTGCATTACCAAGTGAGCATCAATGACACCTGTAAAAGCATCCATAATTATAGTAGGGATCAATGTTTAGAACATTAAAACTTTGCCTCACGTTTTGTACCCAAAGTATAAAACACAAGTTCAATTTTAGTTCTTTTAAAGCCAGTTAGATTTAAAAAAACCTAGGTGACCTAAAAGCGCAAATATGTCAAAAAAAATCGGCTACGTGTGTTTTCTGAAGCATTGTACACAAAGGTGCATTCCCTTTGATTCGCATGATATTAATTATAATTTATTTAGAAACATTAGAATTTAATTGAAATTCTCATATAAAAGTTGGTTTTCTAGTTTGGAGCTAAAGAGAGTGTCTCTCATTTTGATGTCCTGCTGGTTACTCATGTAAGATACCTAAATAATTCGCGACTATAAGTTGTTAAAATTAAAATTATATCCGTATTAATCTCATCCAAAATCTGAAGACTACTACTTTACAGTTTCCACATGGGATTACATAAATAACTGTACTCATATATTCAATCTACTTTATGTCTTTACTAATTTTGACTATCTACATTCACTTTCAAATTAAAGTAAGAAGATACTCCAGCTTAGAAACAGAAAGATTTTTATCGTAATAAGAGAACCTTAATTTTTCTTCTTGTCTTGCCTTGTCTTCCACTGTCTGGAGAATTTTTCTAATTTAATAAATCGATTTTATCTACAGAAATAAATTAAAGCGTTAATTTTTCCTCAAAACTAACCATCCGTAGTGAAAATCAAATTTATTTAACAAATCATTATTTTTTTTTTATTTCAGTTTCAATGCGTAACATCCCTGGTCTGAAATAGAATTCATTTTTATAATTTCTGACCGAAAATATAATTAGAAATAAAAGTTGTTTACCAAATGTAATTTGGCTAGGAGTTCAATTATTAATGTTGCATCATTGCAAGTAATGTTATGCATTAAAAGTGATCGATTAATTTACTGAGGGAAGAATCTTGATTTTTTAAATAAGATGTTTAAGAAACTAACTGGGAAGGAGGAAATTTTATGAAAAATAGGGCATTCAAAGGGGGGAGAATATAAAGGACGGGGTATGGCACTTGATGGGGACATTAGAAGATTGGTTGTTTTCTTCTTTTCCATGCACTATTAAATAATAATAAAAAATAAAACTTCAGCCATTATCAATCCACTGCAGGATGGAAGCCTCCTCAACAACTCATGATGGAATGTACCAAAATCTAGTACGCTGGTCCAGTGCGGGCTGGATGATCGACCGTATTTAGTAATCAGGGGCTTGAACCCTGGTCTACTCAAAGACTGGGTGCTATTGCACGCCTGCTGATGACGACTCGGCTACAAGGCCATTCGCTATTAATACAGACAATGGGAGAACCGAAGTAATGATTATATTTTATGATCAATCTATAACAAAAACATTGCTTTTTGCAGATTTTCTATTCAAAACATAACCGATAATTCTATAATAATATAAGAAATGATTCTTTGATTTGTTTCTATAATTTATTCCTCTTTTCATTCCGTGCGTATTCTACAGTAATTATGTGTACCGAATCAGTAATAACATACGACTCCAAATGAACATTCGTATCTTTATCTGCCTTTGATTTCGATCATGGAGAGACTTCCTGCTCTCACTGAAGACCAAATTTTGAGTCGCCGGAGCTAAGGCCCTGACTTTCTCATCTTTATCTATACCTTTGCGCCTCCTAAGGCCGCTCCATCCCACCTTCAATAACTCTTATTTTGAATATTTACTACGTTATTATTAACATCCATGAACGTTAAACTTTATTGGAGGTTTATCGTAAATCCTAGGATCTTCTTGAAATTATTGAACTACTAATTTTAATTGGTAAACCCGGATTAGCAACCTATCCAGAACGAAGATTAGCCTCTTCTAATTTAGTCTACCAGAGGCACTCATAGCACAGCATGTACATTAAGAACTACGCTAAAACTTAACTTCCTTTTTTTTTTTTTAACCTAGCGAGTTTCAGGGGCTTATTAAATGGATGGAATGACACGACCTACTCCTCTTTAGGTTTTACATTTTTTCCAGCGGTCATTAGATATTTAAACCGTGTCACATTAAAGATTTACCGAATTCTCTCCCCAATTTATTGTGGTTTAAAGACCTATGATAATTAATGTCAAAATATTTATCGATCCGAAACGGCACTGACATTAAAGTAGCTTCTTACCTGGAGACTTAGTTTCATTGGGAATGATGCACCTTACAAAATGGGGTGCAGTGCTCCTCAGAGTAGCCATCAACTTATTTAATTGTTCCTGTTGTAGAAATGAAACACGAAGAAGAGGAAAAGAGGTTAATTAGGTGAAACTGGAAGATACGTGAAAAAAAAAAATTGGTAATGGAAATTAAGGAAATAGGCGTTGTAGGAAAGCAGCACGTGGAGGCATTTAACCATGGAAAGAGTTACTGGACTATGATCACTGGGTCCTTGGGTATTTGGGGGATTCATTAAAGGACTCTTAAGACTATTTACCTGGTTGTTTCATTTCGTTGGGGATAATGCAGCGCACAAAGTGTGGCTGGGTACTATGCAAGCTTGCCATCAGCCTGTTTAGCTGTTCCTATAATGTAAAGAAAGCAAAGCAAAACAGCCAAAACGGTTAATTAAAGGCAGACACACAAAGCAAATAATTTTACAAATTACAGCCGGACAGTTACAAAACATAAAATTGCATAAAACGAAAACTACTGAAGCAATGCGCTCTAAAAGCATTTTATAAAAACCTTTTACTGACATGAATTAAGCAGTTCTTTTAATCCAAAAGAGTAAACAGCTTTCTACTATAAGCAACTACTCTACTTATAAGCAGGTTTTTACCATAATGCTGCTTATAATAAGCATTCAACTATAAGCAATTACTCTACTTATGAGCAGCTTTATACTCGAAGGCAAAATGCCGCGTATAATAGGCATTCTACTATAAGCAACTACTCTACTCTACTTATAAGTAGCTTTTAACTCTGAGGTGAAATGCTGCTTATAATAATCATTCCACGACAAGCAACTACTGTATTTATAAGCAGCTTTTTATTCTAAGGTAAAATGCTACTTATAATAAGCATTCTACTATAAGCAACTACTTTACTTATAAGCAACATTTTTACTGTAAGGTAAAATGCTGCTTACAATAAACATTCTACTATAAGCAACTATTTATAAGCAGTTTTCGATTATAAGCAAATACTCATAAGCAGCCTGCTTTGATAAGCAGTTTTCAGCCATAATCAGCTGTTCTACTGCAAACAGTTTTAAATTATAAGCAACTACTGTATTATAAGCAGTTTCTACTATAAACACAGACTGATAAGATCTGCATTGAGCGTACACACACACACGCGCACACACTTATTAACACAACCACCTGCCATCATATTTTACTGAGCTGGAAAGTGGATGGGGTGGGTTAGTTGGGTGGTTGTTGTTGTTATTTGGTTTTTAGGAGCATTAGCAACTAAGGCCATATTGCTCCGGGGATGTGCGGTGGTCATTCCCTGACCTTTCCGCATCCTCCGTATTTGGTGGTGACGGGCTCGAACCCCGGTCTAATCAAGAAGCGTGTGCTACACACTGGTGCTCCTTCCCACCTGGCTACGGAGGCGCCACTAGTTGGGTGGACTACTACTGTTACTTCTTTAAATTTAACGAAAGCTTTTACATTTAATTTATGCAAAGACACTGAAATATAACCAATAGTGTCATGCCAGTGTTTTTTAACAACTGGTTCGCTTCGATTATTCTTTTATAGACGGGGTATCCATTTATCGGCAACCCGTGGATCAACGGTGCCTATTATGGAAAACAAAAAAGGGGGTATCAGTGGATATGGAGTGAGATAGCTTTAGACAAGTGCTAGAAGACAGTTTCATCTGAGAGAAGTGAAAATTGCCTTATACCCAAATAATTTTCATAAATTTTTTTATTCCAAAATTTTATTAAAAACGAATTTTTTACAAAATTGAATTATATTGTTTACGTTTACATTTTAATTGGCGTATTGCAAACTGGGTTCAATAGTAACTATATAACTCGGTATAAGCGCATTATTTTCTTCAAAAAATTTTAAATAAATAAATATCCTTACAGGTGTGGATATTTATTGGTTTTGTGACACCCCTAAGCGTGACTGAAATTGTTAATGATTAATATTTGTTACCAGTTATCAGTTGTTTACGATTCGCCTTTAAGATCGAGGCGATAATGGCTCGATCGTTTACCATTTTAATTAATGCAGAATTAAATTTAATCTGCTACTAATGTATACGTAATGTATTAATTTAAAAAAAATGAAAAATAACAGTAAATGTAAATGTAAAATAATAATAGAGCCAATTTCAATATACCCATATTATAAACTTTCTTTCTGTATTCACTAGATGGCAGCACATTGCCATCAGCCATCTTCCTCCATTCTAGATCAACACAAAATAACATCAATAGAATAATTTATTAACCTGTTTGTTTATTTGACTAAGTGGAAAGTTCTTTTATTGTTGGAGCAAAAAATGGTATCAGGAAATTTGAATTTAATTAATAACTGTTAAAAGTAATAAAGTAGTTGGTAAATTTTGAAAAATACGCAATATTAAAAATACTCGAAATTTTAGTTTTTAATTCGAGTTGAGTTATTTATTTCATAACCGAACTAATATTGGATTTTGAAGTCTACAGGCAGGCGAATGGTGAATTCAGGTAAAAAGTTAGTAGGACTGAGACGATTAGCCTGTTGTTAGAAGTGACAGCTCTACAAATCTATGTTATCACAGCGCTTCATACATTTGCTGAGCTAGAAAAGCTATCATTTCACAATAAGCATACATTTTTTGCGACATCTGAGACAACACAATTTTTCACATTGCAGCCAATAACGTGACCTCCTCTTGGTGACTTCCGGTACGACTGTTTACTAACGGTATCAAAGATATGCTGCTTTCCTGTAAAACTGCTTTGCTTATATTTCTTTAAAACTTATAGTGCAATATTACATATAAATAAAATAAAGACAATATGAATAAAATATACAAAATAATAGTTTTTATTGCCAATGTGATACGCACATAGGACCATAGGATGTGAAAACTCCTAAAAACATACATTTCGAAGTTTATTTTTCTGTATTGTAACCCAAAGTCTTCCTCAATCAATACATCCTTTAATTTCTCTTCCCTAATTTATAAACTATTCCTATGTTTCTGTTCTCCAAGTGAAATACGTTTGTAGTTTTGGTGGTTTCATTAAACTTTAGCTGCCATTTTTCTGACTATACTGTAGTTGGTTCAAATCCTCCACAGCAAACATCAACAGATTCCACTCTAGTCTTTCATCAATATCACTTAGGAAGATAAGAAGCAAGAGGCGTCTGAGCACTGATCCCTGATGGACCAAACTTGTTACTCTAGTCCGCTCTGAAAAATACTTATTACGACCCTCCCTCTATAGTCCATTAACCAACTACTAATCCACTAATAGCTCAAATTTATACAATAACTCTCTCCTGAGAGGTCATTGTATCAAAACCCTTACTGAAATCCAGATATATAATGTCAAAGTTGTTTATGGTAACTGCTTTATCTATTCGTCATAGTGATTTACCAAATTAGTAAACTCGCCTCTTCACGAAACCATGTTGAGACCCATTCAGGATAACATTGTTGTCTAAATGGGCCTGTATTGCATCTTTAAGTAGAGATTTCAAAATCTTACCAACCAAAGAAGTCAAATTTAGCGGTATTTAATTGGCCATCACTTTTTTGAAAACTCCTTTATGGATTGGTACTGGCATTTCTCCAGTCCAAGAGATAATCGCTGAATCTGATGGTCTCATTAAAATTACTAAAAGTTGGATGCACCCATGACAACTTTTTCTTCAGTGTAATTGCAGCGTTCAGTTATTAAAAAAAATTACTCTTCCAAGAACTTCAAAATGAACTTCAGTCTATCATATTGGTATATATGATAGTTTAAATGATCACATGCACAAATATCATTAAAATATAACTGAATATTTTCTTTAAAGAACTAACTTGAAAAGAAAAAACATAATAAATATTGAATGTTGAATTTTGTAAAATTTATAGGATTTTTAAAATATGATCTAAATACTGTATTTTAAAAATATGATCTAAATACAGTATTTTAAAAATATGATCTAAATGTCGTATTTAAAATATTTTGTGAAAATTTTCAGTAAAATTTGTCCATTTTTTTTCTTTTCAATTCTTTTTATAAAAAAAAAACAAAACTCAAAAAGTTATATTTTTTTCCCCTTTCAGTAACTGTTCGTTTTTCCTTTGCCGTCAGGCTTCGAGTTTTAATCGATGTAAATTGTTCATTAATTTTTATATAGTAATTTCAAGTATTACGGGTATCAATGCATCATCTGGAACCAATGTAAAATATTGATTCTTGGATTAAATCTGCAATTTATATCTTGCAGAATTAAAAATTAGGTATTTTTACCCAATTTACAATTAGGTATCCACAATATCCCTCACCCCCTCTCTTCTTCCTCCATGGCAAATAATAATGGGCCAATATAACGATATCGAGAATTGAATGGTTCGAATCCCAATCTATTTTATATTTTTCCATAAAACCAGCACTCCAGAGTTACCCATGATCTCTTCACCAGAAGAAGATCACTGGTACAGCGTCCTGGAACTAATGCACATTGATCGACACCCTTTTCTCATATACTGAACATCTCCACCTCAGATTCGTCCAAATTCGACTGTCTTAACCCGACTGTGAACATCTTCACATGGATTGTGACCACTTATAGCTACTGGACTTGACACTCTGGTCGCTTGAATTGTTTCATCCGTGTCTCTCTCTTGATACGTGACTGTCTTCCCACCCTCTCGAGAGCCCTCTTCTTCCACTTTCCGCTTAGGTGGGAGAATTCCCATCCAACCTGCGGTGTATGCTTTCCCTCACATCCTCCGTCGCTCTGTCTATACCTCATTTCCTTTACTCTCTCCGGTACATCCTGTACTCCCTGTACCCTATATCTTTTTTTTTACTTGGTCTCTTTCCAGGAAGCTCAGGCTACCTGGAGGAGACTAGCCACAGAATTATGGGCAGCCTGGCTACCTCCTAGTGGTGTGTACGGGCAACGTGGGGTCCCACCAGGGGCCCTGTAGCCAAAAGCCAGGACACCCAACAGACCTGAGCACAATACTTCATTTACAACACATAAAAATTTCTGGCTTTCACAGTGATACTGTTTGTCTCCACAGAGTTTATATGGCGCAGATGTGGGAAACCACCGGAGGCGTCTTTCCTCCACCACTATGCACACACTATGTTCCAGAGTTACCTACTGCCTTATGTTGCCTTTTTACAATTTTATATTCCACCGGTGTGTTTCTTTCTGCTTAGAAATTTGCCATATCTGTCCAGTTCCTGAAATGGGTGGCAAATCAATCTCCTGGAGTTATCATCCTACTGCACTTAGCTTAACTCTTTACAAGAGAATGAAGATATTGCTCAACTTCCAAATTTACCTCGAAACCTTCCATCTGATTAACAATCGTCAATATGAATTCCTTCATTTTCGATACACTGCTTATCTTTGGACAAATTTCATGAAACTCAAGCTCTCGACATTTCTAACACGTTCAGTGCTTTTAGTATAAAGGTCTTCTAATCAAGTTTCTATCTTAAGGTTTATCTTCTTTTATTTTTGCAATTGGGTAGCCAGTTTTCCATTTGATCGTTCACTGCGTGTGATAGTAGACAGCTGTCTTCTTCTGACTTCTCACGTAATGCTAAAATTATCCTAAGGTTCTGTTCTTTCTTCAACTCTTTTCCTCCATGTATTAATATTTCTTCTCTTATATCAACCACCAGTAACTTATATGCTGATTTCCGAGGGAAGGGACTTAATTAACTTCAGTTTTTTTGAAGTTAAATAAGTTTCTAGTTAACTTCAACAAGTATGTGTGGGTCGAATACACAGAACTCGAGTCACATAACCATACCTTCAAGTTCTGCTAAAATTTAATGAAAGTGAAGATAAACCATGTGGTCAATACTTTTTTTTAAATTTTAGACGGGTATAATGTAAAAATTTCAGAAACTGTTTTATATAAATACATCTTTTTAAGAAACGCTTACCCTGTACAAGGCAGATACAGTCTGGAAACCAGAACCCTTCTTCCTGCCACCTGTGAGCAAATATTCAATTCTTTAATAACGGTTAACACACACGAAAACAGTTAAAATTGTAATAAATTTTAATGTAATTTGATATTAAAAGGAAAAGAAAATAAGTTTTCTCCGTATAGTTGCCTAGAGCTCGATAATCTTTAAGACAAAATCTAATTAAGCTTGAGAAAATATTTTTATAGCTGTATAACATGTTTTTAATTAACTGTACAAAAAAAAAAAAAACCTAATCGGCTGCTTTTTAAAATAAAGTTTATAGGAAATCGCCAATACTGATAATAAGAAAATAATTGGAAAGCTGAGTTTTTTCCACAAAAAAAAAAGAAATCGAGAGGAATAAATAATCCCTAATTCGTTATGAATTAGGTGATCTGGTAAAACTTTGTGTCAGACATTTTGCATTTGCTACTCAATGAAATCCATCATTGTACGGTGGGGTGGGTTACCTGATTCGAAAGGGAAGCAACTCTTCCCTGAGTGTCCCTTGAAAAGGGAAAAAAATTTCAATCTTGATAGACTAGTACCCACTGAAAGATAACCAGAACAGCAAAATCGAAAGACGAGGATACTCCATATAATCCATATAACTTAAACTGCATATTACTGTAAAGTAACCTAAGAAGGATAAAAATGGATCAAGAAAAATGGTCAGAGCTTTAATAATTTCATAATGGAACAGAATCAAATTATGAGAATCTTTATAGATCATAAGAAGGATCGAAAATTTTCCATTATAAATAATAAGTGGAGATTACAAATGATTGAAGAGAACAGAATCGGATATACACTGTCTAGTCAAAACACCGAGCCCTATATAATAGTGAGTATGGTGCATCGTACTTCCTGCAACGTTCAGAAGCCCTATAGATGCACCATGTCGCCAGGATTCAGTACCGTAGAACTGTGATAATCCATGGTGGAGGTCCAAATGCCACATCTATCGATCCACATAATCACAGATATGTTCTATGGGATTCAAATTCGGATTCATTTGTCTGTTTCTGTTGGACTAGGACATCGCAGTAATAGCTCTTCGCAGTTTAGTGCTATCATCTACCATCCACACGGCATAGAAGGAAACATGATTCATCGGAAAAGGAAACTTTTTTTTCCCGGTAGTCAGTGGTCCAGTGACGCCATTCGGATGCAAACGTTAGGCGTCGTTGGCATCGTCTGGCCGTAAGTATGGGTACCTTGACTGGGCACCACTCCGGAGGCCCGTCGAGGAGAGTTCGTTGGATTGTGATCTAGAAAACATCGCTGGTTGGCCCTTAGTTAAAGTCCATAGTCAGCCGCTCCACCGTTTTCTGTATAACGGCTCATACAAGATGGGACAATCTACGCACCTGACCATCACAATGAATCGTGTGCGCCTACTATTGGCCAGACTATTGCTACTCTGTGCACCGTTCGTCTACTTTTGGAAAATTTTAACTACAGCACTTCGCGAACATGCAAAAAGTTTCGCAGTTTCCGTAATACTACCACTCTTCACCCGATGTACGACAGCAGTCTCTTTTAAGAAGTCCCTGGCCTATGTCGATCAAGTGCTTCGTATGGACCGCATGCCACGAATCTGCAGTATTACATTTACCGGTTAATACCACGACAATTGTGCCACCAGGAGGGGAGGGATAGCCGATTACTAAAACACGGGGGAGGGTTATAATGTTTTGACTGGACAGTGTATACCAATGCTAAAGACTAATAGGTTATAATTGCAAGGGATTGTTGTTTTTTCACAAAAGCAATTATGACTGTGGCGTCAGTGTATCATATCTAAAAAAAGCGTATATTCCCGATGGGATTACCTATTTTGCGCGAGACCAAGGAGTAGGCTCCTTCCAGCTTTAGGAGGCCAGTGTCCAACCTCAAAGATAATGGAGGGAGGTACTAAAGGGTAAGGAAGTAATAAAATGAGACCGACGATTCCTTTGAACATTTGGGAACTTTAGAGATATGAAATGTGTAGAATGAATTAGAGATATGGCGCCATCAAGAAAGTAACTGGCGATATTTGACGAAGTGATATTGAAGTAAAATTTGTGTTAATATTGTTCATTGTGTTAATATTAATATTGTTCAAATCTGTGTTAATATTGTTTACGCTCACTAACTTTAATAAGAAATCAAGGCGTTTCCTTACCCTTGCCACCTCCACCACCAGTGTCACCACCACCGAGGCCTGGATGGTCTTCAAAGATCTCTACCAATAGTTTGTTGGATCCGTGTTTGCACTGGTCGACGACAGTGTCGTTTACAGGATCCTTGTTCTTCTCTAGCCAGCCGGTAATATTGTATGGAACCTTAATAACAGAAGAAACAAAAATGCAAACATTGTGAAGAATTATAACTACAAATTCCTAATAACGTGATTAGTAGTTAAAATATTGTGAAAATAGGAATGAGTCATTTTAAAGAATGCAACACTTACGGTGCCTGCATAATGAGCAATGGCAAAGTGGGCTTCCTGTTGGCCAGGCTTTGGTGGTCTAGGCTTAACGAAGTTGGGGGATTTGCCCATGTGGTTAGTGCTCAGCTTTTCTGAAAAGCTTTTATCGGTAGCCTTGGGAAACATACTCTCTTCCTCAAGGATTGACAATACACCCATGGGCTGAAATTACAAATTTTGAATATTATTACGTTCATGAGAGATAAAAAGTTTCAATATCATTTCAATACCATTTTACCTAGGATGCTTACCAGAACTGTTTTATTTGCAAATTCACATAAAACATTTCTAGTCTCCTTTTAGATTGATTTATCCCATCTAAGTCTATACTCTATTTCCTTTAATTTTTTTAAAATTTTCTTTATTGCTAGAAATCGTAAATTTAAGTTCAGACTCCGTCTGTATTTTTTGATTGGCTTAATACGGTACCCCTTCAAATTCCATCACTTCAAACTGAGTTCGGTTTGTTTAGAATTAGCGCCAAGGAAACCATGAGCTGAGGCATCAGAATATCTCATGCCTCATATTTCATGAAGCTCTGATAGCTATGAGTCATCAGAATATCATTTCTGTAGTCGGTTTGCTTGCGATTTAAACATCAGAGTATGTCTGGAGTTTAAATATCGTTGAATGAAAACCCCTCGTTTATAGAGCAAGGTATATATAATGAATTATTCACATCTCGGTGTAAATCAGGTAAATACCGAAGAATATTTCGTAAGGCGAGTTATAGCTGTTTTTATTTATTTATTTATTTTAACACTGTGGTCGAGTTAATCTGTCCCGACTAGGTCCTATCAAATAATCCTTATTCTAAATGAAAAAAAAAAAAAAAAAAAAAACTTGTAAAATTTCAGCTATAAATTTATGCTACCAGTATGAGCTACCTAAGTTATGTTAGGTGTGTTTAAGCGGCGAAGCAACCAAGGATACGAAGTAACAGTGTGTTCTAAGGTCGGTTTGCTGTTTTGCGGATGAAAAACCCAAGGAAAACCGGAAAAAGAAAAAAAAAAACTCTCCCTGAGACCGACTAACCCGCCGATGTTGTAAAAAAAGCCCATAAAAGTTCTTTGCATCATTGGCGGAATTCGAACTCCGGCCTTTTCCACCCGGTGTGGAGAGAATAGTAATTATACCAACTATACTACCCGAAAGTGGTACTGCTAGTTAATTTTATGCGTTATCACTAACACATATAAAACTTCTGAACTGCACTGTTACTGGGCGCCTAAACATTAGACACGTTGAAATTGCATAAAAATTAATTGAATGCAATATTTAAGACTCCATCGAAATGATAAAAATTGTTATAAAAACTTTTAAGTTTTTAATTCAGATACTAAAAAGCATTACCTTTTAACAGAAACTATTTCTCGAGCTGTTCTTCTGCAACTATTCGAATTCATAATTTGTTATAAAGATCTGTCTCAATTCCGTGTAAGGAGTATTGCCCTTCTAAGTCAATAATTTAACAGAATTCTATACTAAATATGTAGAAAATGGGCCACAAAAAAAGTCCACATTTTTTCATGTCCAAATTTTCTTAGTAATATGAATAAAAATATTTTTACTGAAAGGTTTTTATTGCGCATTCAACAAAATAATAGATAAATTTTAGGAGTTTCGAATATTTATTTACGATATGTGCATAGTCACTGATAATGTAAAAATATTTCCAGTACAGTATCTTGAAATTTAAAACAACTCGTGTTAGGTGGTAGGTGCAAGACACTGATTCGCTATAAAGCTTCAGAACGGCAGTGTGGTGACTATTCATTAAAATACCACATAATACGGGCTCAAATCTCCAAAATATCTATCCGAAATAGATTGAGGGATCTGGATACCCGGAAATGATGAATAACTGTGAATACACTCTGTTACACTAAAATTGTATCACTCAGAAGGAATGATCGGAAGTGCAAGCAAATCAGCAGGCAGATAAGCTACGTCGAGATATACAATCATTAAAATAAGGGATCGAACGGGTAGAAGCTTCGGCTGATATAAAAATGAACGTAAGGATCGTCGAGTCCAAAGAAACTGATGTGTGACACTGTTAACAGGCCTCTATCTCCCAGAAACCGACTTCGGAGTGCAAGAAAATTTCGCAGAATGCCGAGCTGTCACGTTCGACACCAACATCAGAAACTCAGCGACTTCAATATATGGTATCAATGGTCGCTTCGTCGTATAGCGGAATGTGTGGCCCATGACAATGCCACAGTGCATAGACGTTGGCAACAGAGTCTGCAGGAAGGTACAACTGAACGTCGAATGGGTAGCGGAACAAGACTGAAAACTACACAATTGGAGGATCTTCTTATCCGTCGACAAGTTTACACCGCACCGAAAGCAACGCTGGCGACATCCAACGAACTTGGCGACATCAGCTTGCTGTCACCCCATCACCTGCCGAACTATTGCACGCCGACTGGCAGAGGGGGCCGATGTCCATACTGGCCATTGCGCCAATTACTCCTGACTGCTGCCCATCGTCAACACCATCTCCAATGGTGGAGTGCACGGACCACCTGAGATATGGAATGGCTTCAAATAGTCTTCTGTTAGGGGACCCCGATGATGGCCGGATACATGCGGCGACAACGAGGTGAACGCAATGTTCCTAGAGCCATACCGTACGTTCTGCTGTTGTTATGACGTTGGAAGCGATCAGTTTCATAGTTGGTCGTCGCTGGTCTTCGTCAACGGCAATCTGATTGCTGGCGGCTATGTCGTCGAGATCCTGGAACTCATCGCTCTCCCGTTTCTTACTGGAGTGCCTGATGCCATTTTCAGGAGGACATCAGCCGAACACATGCAGCAGGGGGTTCTTTCTCTGAGTTTCTTCGTAGTGTGGAAGTACTGGCTTGTTCAACCAGGTCTGCGGATTTCTCCCTCATCGAGACGTGTGGATCATGACTGGACGCCATTTACAGACCCATCTACAGCCAGCACAGACCACGGAAGTTCTGCGGGATCAGGTGCAAGAGGCTTTGTGGGGAATACTGCAGAAGGCTGTTCGCCACCTGCCGTGACTCAATGCCCAGACGCTTAGCTCAGTGTATCCGCAACCGTGGTGCATTTACATCATATTGATCTGTCCATTGTAAGCATAAATTTGTGCCATTAAATGGCACATTAGCGTCTACAACTTTTATCACATGTTCCCTAACTCCTTGGCTATCATTACTCTAAGCATCCTCTCTGTATTCCTCTTTCTTCAGAGCACTGCAATTTTAATGTCACAGAGTGTGTGTTATTTTCACTAGCTGAAGACTTATCCAGAATAAGAAATAAAGCAGATTATAATATCAAGGAGATGAAGCCATATTCCACATGCCCCGTTTGGCTGAGGAGAATTTTATGTCCCGTTTGGCTGAGGAAAATTTTAAGCTGTGCAAGTTTCCTATTAAATACTACTGTTTCGGAGTTAACATTTTTCTTTCCTTCACTTTTTTGGTGGCCCACCTATATTCAATAAAAAATTAAACAAACCAGAGTTCATTATTCGTAAATAGATATTAAGTAATTAAAAACTGCATGCAGTTTAATATGCAATGGTAAACAGTTACAAGTTTACAAGTTAATAAACAAGTTTACAAGTTAAAAAACAGTTTACAAGTTAATAAACAAAAGAACCAAAAATAGTCCTGGAATGGTAAGTGGCATGCGCATTACCTTCTCAATCAGCTCAATGCAAGCTGCCAAGTCCAAGCCGAAGTCAATGAAAACCCAGTCAATGCCTTCACGTTTGTATTCTTCCTGCTCCAGAACAAACATGTGGTGGTTGAAAAACTGCTGCAACTTCTCATTAGTGAAGTTAATGCACAACTGCTCAAAGCCGTTGAACTGTTGAAGACAGCGTAGAACAAAAACAAGATAAAACCTGAGTTAGTCACAGCGGTACATGCACTACTGTTATAATTTGTTTCACTTCTAATGTTATAAGTTACTTTTACAACTACTGCCCGTGTAACGATGTTGGCCGATGGCGTGCAATAATCGGATTATTGTTTCCTAGACACGATTAACATTACCTTCTCGATTAGCTCAATACAAGCCGCCAAGTCCAACCCAAAGTCAATAAAAGTCCATTCAATTCCTTCTCGCGTGTATTCTTCTTGTTCCAGTACAAACATGTGATGGTTGAAGAACTGCTGGAGCTTTTCGTTTGTGAAGTTGATGCAGAGCTGCTCAAAGCCATTGAACTAGGAAAAATAAATAAGGCATAGAAAAGGGAAAACAGGATAAAAGTTGGGAGTAAGGATTTGAAGAATATATGGGATAAATTTCATTCATATAAATGACGACTGCATGCAATTTGGGAAATACAGTACTCTATACTTAAATGAAAGTAAATAATAGGTATTTAGAGAATATTGTGGAAATATTACTACGCATGCAAGAATGCAAAATAACACTATATAAATCGCATTGGGATTTATATCAAGCAAGGTTTATCATAGTTCTGCGGAAAAAAAAACGAAAACTTTAGAGAGGTATAAGGACTGGTGGTCGGAGAGGATTTCAAAGATGCAAAGTGGGAAACATCGAAGTTGGGGAAACGTCTAATAATTTAATAATTTGCATTCATTCTTTTGGAGTGTGGGATATCGCGAGCAAGCAGGTGGTTCAAGAATACAAGGCACATACAGGGATGATTTTGATACGGAAGGGGCACATAGCTGGAAACATTGTATTGCGGTAGGTAAGATCTTTGGGCGATAAGAAAGGGTGATTGGGTAAATCGAAGAAATCGAAGCAAAAAAAAAAAAAAAAGACAGGGGCTGGACTCATAACAAGGAACAAGGTTTATCGTAGTTGGGTACAAGGAATAAAAGCTTCGTAAGGATATAGGATTAGCGGGCTGACAGAAGTTCGAAGAGACAAATGGGTAGGAGAATAAGCGATGATGGTGAATGGGTTGAAAACATCTAAAGTTCGAATTCATTCCTTGGGTGTTGACTAGGATATCGCAATCAAGCAGGATAATAACAGAGTGCATATAGGAATGATTGTGGTGGAAGGGAAGCATAAATCCCAATGCATATGTATTGCATTGGAATTTACTGTATATCAAGCAAGGTTTATCATGGTTCTGCGGGGAAAAAATGAAAATTTTAGAGAGGTATAAAGACTGGTCGGAGAGGAGTTCGAAGATGGAAATAGGTGGGGAACATCGAAGTTGAGGGAACGTCTAATAATTTGCATTCTTTTGGAGTCTGGGATATCACTAGCAAAGCAGGTGGTTCGAGAATACAAGACGCATACAGGGATGATCGCGATACAAAAAGAGGCAGATAGCTGGAAACATTCTATTGAGGTAGGTCAAGATCTTTAAGCGGTAAGAAAAGTTGATTGGGTAAAGCGAAAAAATCGAAGCAAAAAAAAAAAGACAGAGGCCGGATTCATAACAGGGAACAAGGTTTATCGTAGTTGGGTACAAAAAATAAAAGCTTCGTAAGGATATAGGATTGGCGGGCTAACGAAAGTTCGAAGAGACAAATGAGCGGGAAAATAATAACAGAGTGCATTATAGGAATGACTGTGGCGGAAGGGAAGCATAGCTGTAAATATTACGGAAAGCACTATTCTATTATGGTAGGCCAAGAAATGTGGGCTGCAAGAAAAGTCATTTGAGGTAATTGAAGAAGGCGAAGGGACAAAAAGGGAAGACTGGATTTGTAGGGGATAGGGTAAAGAGGAGTTTCAGAAAGGTCATGGGGTTCATTGGGTATATGATTGAAGTAGGTTTGGAAAGAAGTTGATGGCTCTCAAGTGGCAAACAGGGTAGCCACAATACTGAACACTGAAGAATGCTCTTATTTGAAGAAAGGTGACTAGGAAATTGGTACATACATCTTTCCTGCGGTTCTTCCTCGAAAGTTGTACATCTTTACACACCACTGCTCAAAGTATATATGCCAAAGCATATTAAGAGTAAGAATATTTTGCAACTTTCCTCTATATTCCTCATATTGGCATGGATTTCAAAAGATCGTATTTAAAATGAACTCTAAATTCCACTGATGTCATTATGGTAAATAAGATTCTCGATACAGAAGGTGGTGACGGTTGAGGGTAATGGTTTGCTTCTGTGAAAGAAGTCTATAATAAATAACTCGATTTCACTTCACTGGGGATTTGTTGACATTTGAAAATGACAAACATTAAATTGTACAAGATTTAAATTTTAAAAAAAGTTTAATTTTTCTTTTTAATTTAAAAAAAGCTGGGAGGGAATCGGAGTTTTGAGCGAGAACGATGTAAATAAAGGGTAGTAAAACAAACAAACAAACAAAGGCTTAAAATATTTTCTGATAGATTGGCAAATACTAATAATGATATTTGGGCAAATAAATAATAATAAATACTTAATTTATTATTATTAATATTAAAATATTAAAATTTAAAATATTAATAAATAAATAATAATAAATTATATTTGGGCGAATAAATACTAATAAATACTAACTTATTTCACAGAATATTAGATAATATTCTGTGAAATAAGATTAGATAATAAAATATGAATATGAATATACAAATTTTTTTGGAGTGGTAACATCTTCGTCAATATTAAGTAATTAATATAAACAACAGGATAAATTTAAATATAAAATGAAATTAATGGAAATGAAATAAAAAAATTAAAAATAAATTTGATATCTGAAATTAATTAAAAATGAAAAAAGAATGTTAAAATTATCAAATTAAAATATGGAAATAAATAAAAATAAATTCAAATAAGTTTTTAATGTTGTACATTTAGTTAGCTATCAATTTTATAATTATATGCAAGTCATATTTATACGAACTTTAAGATAAAAATGAGTTTCTGTTCAAGATTAAGTTATATCTCAGAAGATTAAAACCAATTGTCAGTTTTTAAGAACTTCAACATACATTATTAAATTGAAATTATTAAAGTATTAAATTGGTAATTTAAGTTCAAATTATTAAGGCAAACCATTTTGAATCCGCATGTCAGTAAATATTTAGAGCGAAAAGTACTCTATGGCAAATACCCATTGTAATATTCGAGTTCAGTGTCTCCTAAAGATGGGGAACATCACTTACGTCGAAGATTTCAAAGCCGGCAATATCCAATACGCCGATGAAGTGCTGCCTCTTCTGCTTGGTGTCCAGTGTTTCGTTCAGTTTCTTTACCAACCACTTGAACAGCCTGTCAAACATAGCTTTGGCCAAGGCACCAATGGAGTTAATTACCTATATTAAAAAATAATAATAAAGAGAGAAATATTAAATATAATGAAAACTTTCACTGCTGCGCTAATAATGACTTCCAAATCAAACAGTCATTTTGTAATATTAAGTCATATGCCCAATTCTGATTTTTAAGAGCGAAAAAAGATTAATATTTTTCTAACATGCATTTTAATGAGAAATTCTTCTGTTCTTCAATTATTTGAGAAATTTACGATTAAATATTCCACACATGGTAAAAAATGAAGAAAAAAAGAATCGTGATAATGAGCTATAGCATCCTACTAAGACTCGGGCTACACTTATGCCGTGACTTTAATAAGATAGTCATTGGACAATTTTCTTAAGTGCCCCCATAATCCTTAAGTGCTTCATAATTTTAGCGAGAATATCGTAGCAGGTAACGAGTAGTTCAGAAGAACAGTAGGGTTTTAATTGTGATAAACATGATAGCGTAATACGCATCACTGCATTTAGGAATGTTAAGTCATTTTGGGGTGACATCAGCAATTGGGAAAACAAAATTGAGAATAGAATCGTGTTACAGGCCTAATGGCTGTGAAGAGTATACCAAACAGCTATACAGGGAAATAGAGCGGGCCAGAAAATCAGAATGTCTCATAATAGGGGATTTTAACTTTCCAGATATTGACTGGAATTTGTGGGTTGGCCACTCACACAGTAGCAAGACTTTTCTGGATTTCTTGGATGACTGTTTTCTACAGTAGCATGTTAGAGAAGCAACAACAGGAAGCAATACTCTTGATCTGGTTATTAGCAGTGATTCTTCATGCATTAAGAATCTGCAGGTATAATACCCACTGGGTAGCAGCGATATAGTGTACTAATGTGGAATTTATTTAAAGATATAACTACTGTCAAGGGTAAAAGGAAAGGTTTTTGCTTTGTAAGGATGACTACAGTGGCCTCAGACAGTTTTTAAATTTAGTGCAGTGGGACTAACCGATGATGTTACCAAAAGCAAATTCTAAATGAGAAGTATTCAGGGAAGAAATCAAAGAAGCTACCAGGCTTTTCATACCAACGAAGAAATACTGTTTAAGGCTTCGACCTAAATGGATGGCAGATGAACTACTGAGACACATGGCAGGGAATAAAAATGCATGGGATGCACATAAATTATCAGGTGATACAACAGCAGCCTATCACACAAGAGGCTAAGCCTAAATCACACAAGATGTTAGGCAAGCTAAGGCAGATTTTGAGATGTCTCTGCAAAGAATGCAAAGAAAAACAGCAAATACATCTGTGTTTATATTAGCAGTGAAAGGAAGGGGTTGAATCACATTGAGAGTCTTGATGATTGTAAGTTAACTGTTGAGGACCCTGCTCAGGTTGCGGACAAATTGAATAGGTATTTTGCATCTACATTCACACATGAGGAATTCTTTAGGGAAGGGGATGGCAGAGATTTATCAAACTCTAAGAAGCTAAATGACTTTGTGATAACTGAAAGGAAAGTGGAAGAGAAATTATTGAAGATGGCCGTAAAATAAAGACACCTGAGGTAGATGGAACCTATCCAATTATATTAAGGGAGGCAGTAAAGGATGTAAGCTCCTTTGCCATAAAAGAGCATCCTTTGATTCAGGGGAAGTCCCTTTTGACTAGAGATGTGCGAATATATTCCCAATTCATGAATGGGGATCAAAAGGCGACCTAAATATTTACAGAAATGTTAGCTTAACGTCTGTTCCAGGGAAAATAAAGGCATACAATTATACTGTAATCAGGGCATGGATTTGTTAAGGGGCAATTTTGCCTAACCAATCTCATAGGTTACTATGATGCAGTACCAAGCAACTGGATGCAAAAAAATATTTTTGACATAAACTGGAGCAATGTGAAATTAAGGGCAGGTAACTGCTATGGATAAAGGGATGATTAAGTGAAAGAAGACAGAGAGTGGTTATCAAGGGACACTGCTCTTCTTGGACTACTGTTATTAGTGGAGTTCCCCAGGGTTCAAGTTCTGGGCCCATTATTGTTTTCAATATTTATTATCGATATTGACAAAGGTATATCAAGCTTAGTGTCTAAGTTTGCAGAGGCTACAAAGGTGGCCACTACTATAATTTTTGGTTGGATAGTGTAGATGTAACATCTGCACTATCAATAATAAAGTAAGGACAAATTTCTATAAGGGCCGAGAAACTGCATAGTTGTAGAAAGAAAGCATTTAGTGATAAAACTTCAAAAATATTTAAAAGCGGATCCTCACCTGTTGTTGGTTCCTGCCTTGTGTCACCATTTCGTTACCGACCTTGATCTTTGGCTTCAGCAAGTTCTTGTACAGATCAGCTGGGTTGATACCCAACAGGTGAGCAATACGTTCACCTTCCTCTGTACCATCGGCTTCAGCCTGCTCTTCTCGGGGTCTTTGCTTGAACTTCATTTCACCAAAGTGCATGACAGAAGCGGTAATCTTATAAATATTATCTTTATTTTCTTGCGTGAAACCCAAGACGTCAAAGGCAGTCTGAAGTGGAAATAACATTGTTATTAACAGAAATCAAAGCGCCAAAGAAAGTGATGCATTACAATTCAAATCATAATGCTAAAATCATCTAGCTATTAATTTTATAATTGATTTGATTTAAACTTTATTCTACGTTTATACTATTTTAATGAAATTTTATTATAAGAGAGTATGAAACTAATAATAAATTTTAAAATTAAATCTGAGGAAGACTTCTGACAACCTGAAAATATATTCTCTTGGACAACTCAGCTATGAAATAAAGAAACAGAATTACGTCTTTGAAGAAGAGACTGAAAAAATCCAATACTGTCTGTTTCTTAATTAAACTTTGAAACGATTGTGATATGCTCAATAACCAATCCATTCCTAAAATTACAGATATATCATGAAAGGTGTCAGGAGAGGCTGACAGTTTTTTTAGCTATCTAACTTATCTCAGTTAACAAATATCCAGAGAAATAGAGAAACTGTTGATAGAGCAAATTCACAGATAAATGAAGAATTTCATAGAAATAGTTATCGCCACCAACATACTTATGTTGAAATTGGCTGTGAAATCGGAAATATAGAAATATATTGAATATAGAAATATATTGATTAAATTTTCGCAAGGAATTCTCCTTTCTTTAAAGAATGAATTAAAAAGAAATATAGTGGATATTAAAAAGGCATATGCTCTACCAAAACTAAATTTTCATCCAAAAAAACAAACACAAGAAACTGCATTTTGCAGAACTTATTTTTAACTTTCATCGATGATGAAAGATGCTCATTTCAGATGCTCATCTGAATAAAGTGAATTGTAAAATATATATTCAAATGTTTAAAAGGATACTAAATGAAAGTTTCCAAAAGCTTGTCCCAGAAGGATGAATGTTAGATACTAAAACTAAATGAGCTGCTTACTACTGCAATCCTCTTCAAAACAAGGCTAATAATTGCACCAGATTTTCTCTCTCTCTCTCTCTCTCTCTCTCTCTCTCTCTCTCTTACCTTGGTGAGTATTTAGCACAATTGTCAGCGTTGCTTTACTGTTCATTGAGCAGTCAAAATTAAAATGTTGCTTTTGATTCACGCACACTATCCATGTAATTTATATAAATAGTTTTTTTTATAAATAATTTTTTGTTTGCAGCATTCAAAATAAGAATTATGGTTTATTTATGTTCGTATTTATTTTTTCATGAACATTTTACAGTTAGGAGCAGAGTGCCCATTTATTCACGAACAACTGTTTCTGTTAGGACGTTTTCTGTTAGGACTATTAGAACATTTATTTAACACAACAGAAATTACACTAAAGACAGTCAACAAATTGAACAAAAGTACATTGTAAATGGTACATTCAAAGTATTTTCTATTAATTAGTGACTAAGACATATAGGCACATTTAAGTATTTATTCTACTTTACAACCATATACTACTGCACCGTTTCCGTTTCTGTAAAATCTGCTTTTAAATCACCCTAAAATGCATTTATATTCACATAACTTGACGGTGATCATAATTTAGAACTTTTTTTTTATCATTTATGGAGATTTAACTGTTCGAATTGCGATAATTTACCATTGCAATATTTTATTATATTACTAATAACCAACCAGTTATATAATTTCCTAATTAATTCCTTAAATTCCTTTCATTCCTAAATTACTCCATGAATAAACTCGAAAACAAATTTAAACATAACGCTTTTTAAATGTAAATTAAAATCTATAATTTACAGATTAAAATGTAAATTATCTGTAAAAATTTATAATCTGTAAATTAAATGTAAATTGTTAATTTACAGATTTTAAATTAACAAGCTACTTGTCTTTGAGATTCGTGTTATCCCTCTGCGCAGAAAACTGAATCTTAATAATGCAAGTTTTATATTAACCCCATTTATATGTGGATATGTACACTGGTGTGCAAAATTTAAGGACTAGTCAGGTTTTCACCTGTAGTTTCTCAGGAACCTCGGAACCTC
This sequence comes from Mastigoproctus giganteus, assembly GCF_048544385.1. Lineage (NCBI taxonomy): Eukaryota > Metazoa > Arthropoda > Arachnida > Uropygi > Thelyphonidae > Mastigoproctus > Mastigoproctus giganteus. The sequence continues at coordinate 225,229,965 of NC_143582.1, read as the reverse complement.
GTGAAGTACAGAAATGATGAAGGAAACAAAACGGTACAGAGGGACTTTATTCAAAAATGGCAACATAGCACTGGCTGCCATGATACAGATGCATCACTGCCAAAGATGGAATAAAGGGAAGAGGTGGTCCTCAGTACGAGATATGACTACCCCTAATGTCCATGCAGGCTTTGCACCGCCTGTCCATACTTAGAACAATGCTGTTGATAAGTTCTTGCGGTAACATCGTCCATTCCTCTGTCAGCGCCATCTTCAGCTGGTGAACATTTTCTGGTGGGTTTTGGACGTGTCACTAGGCGTCTCCCCAGAGCGTCCCATATATGTTCGGTGGGATTTAGATCGACGGAAACGGGCAGGCCAATCCATACGAAGAATGTCCTCACTTTCCAAAAGCATATCAACAGCTGCAGTGCGGTGAGGTGTGGCGTTATCATCCATAAACACGAACTCGGGGCCAATGGCACCTCGGAACAGACGCACATGGGGAAGGATTACCTCAGTACAGTAGCGTGCACCGGTTACAGTACCGCCTTCCAGTATCTGGAGTTGTGTACGTCCATCCAAGACGAGACCACCTCGACCTCCATATCGATCCCTTTCAGTGATGTTTGCGTGGTGATACCGTGTGCCAACCTCTCGCCAGATTAGCTGACGTCCAGAATCGCTGCTGAGACTGAATCTACCCTTATAAGTAAAGATTTTCTGGTTGTAACGTTTAGAAATAGTGTTGGTCCTTAAGTTTTGCACACCAGTGTATGTATGTTTAACTATTTAGTATATAACTGATGCCAGATGTCACAAAAAGATTCATTATTATTTATTAACTTATTTATTGTCAAATTAGTCAGGTAGTGTAATAAATAATTTTATAAAAGAAAAAATTCAAATATTGTTTCAATTTAGTTTTTTCAATTTATTATTAGACTGAAAACCGAAAAAAAAGTTAAGCACTTTTTAATTAAAATCTAAATGAAATATATGTACAGATATATATTACTGGCAGTGATCAAAACTTAAATGTCTTATGGCACATAAAACAAAATGGAAAATCGCGATTAACTTTTACAGTATCCTCAGCTGATTAAAATAAAACGTAAAAATTTAAACGACCCACCATCCCGCAGACATCCAACATTCCACAGTCTAATCGCCGATAGTTGTCTTTACGTTTTTTTACACTTTCTTACATTTTGTCTGATAGAAGTTGAACGGTAGTGATGGATTTTGTTTCATGAAATTAGAGTATACAAGAAGCTTTACTACTGGCCCAGTCATGTTTGATGTTGCTGCCATCTACACTACACTACACAAAGACGAACTCCCGAATAAATTAATATTGTAAAAGAAACCTTTAATTGTTCATGTACTGCATTTTGTATTAAACGTTGAAATAGTGTTTATGTTTTCCCTACAATAAATTTTTAAAGTTATTCCTATCATTTGTAGTAAACCTTGTACACATATAGACTAAACATAACACGTAAAGACACTGGTAAGATACCATACCACACCTAAACGTGCGAAGCATAAGGACAGGATTGGCAAGGATTGTTAGCTGGTTCAACATGCATGCACACATAAATACTCACATCGGTGAATCTCATTTCTTCCGCATCATCCACACCTGGAATTTCAGTCTTACCCTGGGATACGAAGTGATAGTCATAGATATCGTCAGAGAGGAGACATTTCTCTAGAGTGGGGAAAGGACAGGGAAAATGAAGGAAGAAGGGATATTAATTTCGTTTATAAGAGAATGTTTATAGTTACACATTTTAGGTCAATGTGTATATATCTCCTTCTGTGATTTGGAAAAAAAAAATTATAAGGTATAATTCGAAAGGGAAACTTCAGATTTATGGGATAGCTCGGGATTTCGTAGGGTTTTTCACTCTAGGATGAAATGTTTGAAGGGTTAGAGAAGACCCACTTCTAAAACACAAAGACTTTTCCATGAGCAGATTTACTAGACTGTGGATGGATTTCTTTCGTACTTTCATAATCATCCTTGTTAGGGTTAGCTGGGCAAACAGGGATATAAAATATTCTCTTGAGTAAATTTAAGGCTTTTGGATAAAGTTGGGAAAAATGGCTCATTTTCTCGTGCGTATATATGATTATCATAATAACGGGAACCATGGATAATAATGGGTAAACAGCGGGAAAATGATTTCTTGGTTGGATAGACATTAAGGCTTTTCGAAAAAGGTGGTGGAAAGTGGCTAACTTTCTCTCATGCTTATGTGATCATCCTGAAATCGGAATCAACGGATGGTGATTGTAGGTAAAATATAGTAAATAAAGGAAAGGAAAGGAAACTCTCTTGGAAAGAAGTTCATTTTTTCCATATTTGATTGAAATGGCTAACTTTTGTTCGTGCACATATAATTTATAGATATTGGGAGAAATGTATAATAATGGGCAAATAAAGGATGATAAAAACTCTTGGGCAAACGGCATGCATATACGATGAATATTGTGATCAATGGATAACAGGGTAAAATAGGGTAAATAAGGAGAGGTTCTCTTGGACAAAAGTTAGTTTTTTTCCATTTTCGGAAAAAATTGCTAACTTTTGCTCATGCATATATAATTTCCAGATATTGGGAGATGTGGTAATAATGGACAAATAAAGGATGGCAAAAATTCTCTCTGGCAAATACATACATGATTATCCTGATATTGGGTGCAATGAATAAAATAGGGTAGAAAAGGTAATATTCGCTGGGACAAAGGGTAAAGTTTCTGAGGGTAAATTGGGATTCACTCTGTACTCACATCTGTAAGCCTCATTTCTTCACCGTCATCTACATTGGGGATTTCAATTTTTCCCTGGGATACGAAGTGGTAATCATAAATATCGTCGCTGAGGAGGCACATTGCTATTGTTTCAGGGGATTACGTCAAAGAAATAACAAAAGTATGAATATTAGCTAACTGTAATCTTTTTAAATGGGAATATAAAAGGGGAACGTGAATAAAATGTCTAAAAAAAACGTGACGTGATTATTTTGACAGCACTGAACTCCCTTTAATGCAAATAGTTCTGTAACGGAAATATAAATACTCATTTAATCGGCGGTATAGGATGGAGTTATCCGCCTTGAAATATAACAACGCTTTTCTGTTTTAGACGAGCATAATCTATTTATATGAACTATTTATTCATAAACATAGATTATAAACATAATCTATTTATATTCATTGTAATAATCAGTTTCGAACTTTGCAGTTGCTGATCTGCTTGGTTCGAAACGAATACATTGATGGCCATATTAATCCAGACAAAAGTAAAGATGACAAAATATATCTTCATAGTTTAAATGGGACAATCTCTTTCTAATTACGTCTTATTGTCAACGTCTATGTTGTAGATCATCACTGCGAAAAGATTTTCCAGTATCACTGCAGATCATAAAATCAGTTACTATATCAATGATCCCATACTCATGGCAATCTGCCTATCACTTTAATTCCATCGAAATCACATTCTTATCACATATATGGACGAGATTGTCAGAGCATAAAACATGAAACCTTTGCAATTATTTCAGGAAATAGCCAAATTAATTCATTCTTCGCTTGCAGTAGAATTGTCTTTTAACGGGTAGACAGTTTAAACTGAAAGCTGGCATGTTCCTGCTTTCTTATACATCTTCTTCGATTGCATAATACATTCAAATGGTTAAATTCTCGTTACTTTATTTGCATATGGGTGTTCACTTCTGTGCTTCATATAATATATTTATATATATATACATATACATACACTCAGTGATCACTGAACTGACCGCCCAATTCGTAATGGACTATGACGCATAGCTCGCAGTATAAAAAGCTGAACAGATTCGTACGATAGAATAGTGATAATTTGCATCTGGTCGTGCAAGCCAAAGTGGCTAATTAGCAGTTATGGGACGTAATAAAGATATCTGGGGGGAGTCAAAAGGGCATAATTGTGGAGCTCGTGCATCGGGTGCTTCCATATCGGAAACGGCACGTATTTTCGGTTGCTCACGGCCCACTGTGGTTAAGGTATACAAAGACTGGTGTCGAACCAGTCAAACTACCTCCTGCAGACAGAACTGTAAAGGTTTACGGAAGTTGGATGTTCGTGACAAGCGAAGGGTAGAGCGCGTTGTATGGGCTCAATGGCAGGTCACTTTTCTTCAGTTAACATCGCAATACTGGGGAATGGAAGAAAAATATCCCAAATGACGATGTGCCGCACACTCAGGCGTATGGGGTCCCACAGCAGACGACTCAAGATACACCCTTTCCTCACCGCTGATCATCGTCGACAGCGAATACTGTAGTGTCAATAACAAGCTGATTGGACACTGAAGGACTGGGAAGGAGCGTGCTGGTCGGATGAGTCCAAATATCTGTGTGTGGTGGAAGAAACATGAGTCCATGGACCCACCATGCATGGTGACTACTGTCCAGGTAGGTGTCGGTGGTTTCTTTATATGGGACATGTTTTTCTGGCAAGAACTAGAACGCCACTGGTGCGTACCTACCAAAGTTTCACTGGTGAGGTCTACTTGCATCTCTTAGGGGGCCATGTGTACCCTATCATGCTGCATTTTTCCCAGGACAGAAACGGGATCTTCAAAAGATGATAATGAGCGTTGTCGTCTGAACCACACCGTGCACGAGTGGTTCGAGGAACACAGTGAAGCGATCATCCATCTTGATTGGCCTCCAAATTCGCCTGACCTCAATCCAACTGAACATCTGTGGAATGTTTTTGAACAGGAAGTGAGGTGTATGAATATGCAACCGTCATCTCTTCCGACACTGTGGAAAGACTTGAAGGCAACATGGCTTCATATCCCTACAGATGTCTTCAGACATCTAGTGGAGTCAATGCCTAAGCGAATAGCGGTTGTTATCCGTGCGAATTGTTGCCAAATACGGTATTAGGTGTATGGTCATAATTCAGCGATCACTGAGAGCATATACATACAAATACTGAGATAAAATTCATACAAAAATAGTGTAATAAAAATATTTCTCTTAGAAATATCCTAAAAAGATCATTTTACAAACACTTCACTATGCTGTTATACATTTAAATAAAAGTAACTCAATTCACCACAGAATATGAACTTTAAGTATGAGATAAATAATAGATATTAATATTTGAATATGAATTAATACAAAGGTAAAGCCAAATAACACCTTAAGGATTGTTATTTGGCTTTACCTGTATTAATTCGTATGTCCGAGATCTCGGGTTTTCCATCTAGCAAATAGGCGTATCGATCAGAGAGTTCAAACAATTTAAGACATAATGTACTATTTCTGTAAGTTGTAATTTCCAAATCTGCAAGTAGCTGACATACTATGTATACACAAGCGAATGCCCTCCCACACACATAAATTCAATGAATCCAAATTAACTTACGCCCATATTTTGGTCTTTCCTTATTCAAGCGACATCACCCTACACAATCGAGAGATATCACATATATATATCTATACATATATGTGTAATTTTTTTTTATTATTATTATTTATTTTTATTTTTATTTTTTAGGTCCTAGCCACTGAAATCTCAGGAAATTAGGTGGCAGGACCTACCAGAGTGAACTAAAGACTATCGGGTACCTGGACTGCGTCCACTGGGCCTAAGTGGGGCAACGTTGGGACTCAGCAGAGCTCCAGCGGCTAAATGGCCAGAGGAACAACGGTACAAAACACCACACTTCCATAATCCCACTTTTAAATCTCTGGCCTTCCCAGTGAACTGGTACACCCACAATAAAAGCAACGCGGAGATGGGGGAAACCCCTGGTGCCGTTAGACACTTACTATGTATGCTGCTTTTGGATAACCCGAAAATGAAAATGTTTCTAGTTTTTTTGTATTGATTTCTATTACTTATCTCATGTAATAGAAATAATTTATTCTATAAACACTCAATGAATATTTAATCAAGATAACTGACACTGGTATACAATCGCAGGTTGTACCTAAATTTCAAAATAATACTAGTATAAACAAAAATCATCCCCGAAATGTTATCACCTTGTCGCGGTGAGTATCCTGATGACCCAGAGAGCTATGCTGACGGTAGCTAGACTACTGGTAGAGCCACTCTAGCCAGACAAGTCAAATGGTAGGGATCAGACGAAGAGTAACATACTAGTCCTCCAGGTTGGGGGCTGTGCGGGAAGCCCCATGTAAAAAAGAAAATAAAAACTCATAAAGCTCAAAGAGGAAAACCGGACGGACAAAGGGATGCGACTCGGACTGGAAAAAGGAAACGAAAAGGAATAACGGACATTTTAAATATTGCAACATGGAACATAAGAGGAGGATTAGGATATAAAGAAATCGAACTACTTAAACATTTAAAACAGAAGAAAGTAAATATAGCAGTAATAACAGAAACAAAGAAAAAATTAAAAGGTACAAAAGATTATGATTTTTATATAATGATATACAGTGGAGTAGATCAAAAGGAAAGAGCTAGTGGAGGGGTACCAATATTAATAGATCGGAAATGGAAAACCAAAATACAGAGCTACACATTTATAAATAACAGAATAATAATAGCAAGATTTAAATTAGACAGAGGCTATTTATGTATATGGAATTTATGCTCCAGAAGATGGAAAAGAGGAAGAAACAGATAAATTTTATTTAGAGTTACAAAAAGAACTAGATAAGAACTAGATGTAGTTATTTTGGGAGATTATAATGCTCGGTTAGGGAATAAGCCAATAAAAAATATTATGGGATGTTATGGAGAAAATAAAGTAAATGTAAAAGTATATAAATTAAGAGATTTTGCAACATTTAATAATTTAAAGATAACAAATTCCTTTTTTCAGAAAACGTGATATACAATAATATACATGGTCGGCAAGAGGTACACAATCGATAATAGACTGTGTAATAGTAAATCAAAAATTAGCAAAACAATGTCGAGCTACTAGGGTGTTTAGAGGATATGATATTAATTCAAATCATTTTTAGTGGCTTCAAAAATAGAGTTATGGGCTAAATGGAAAAAGAGAAAAGCTATTAAACAGGGAAGGAGGAGTTGGGTTATAAAGTATATCTACTTCAAGAAGAAAGTATACAAAATTTTTATATGAAAAAAAAAGGATTAAAGACGAAATAAGTAAAACATCGGAGAAAGAACAAATAGAAGAAGAATGGAATAATATACGAAATATAATTCAAAAGATAGCAAAAGAGACACTAGGACAATTCAGGAAAAACTATAAGAAGAGGCGGGGTATAGATATGGAATGAAGAAATAGCTAAAGAAGTACAATATTTATGGTTCTGAAACATGAATACCGAAACAAAGAGACATTAATAGAATACAAGCTGCAGAAATGAAGTTTTTAAGATATGTTAAAGGATGTACAAAATTAGATAAAATATCAAACGTAAATATTAGAAAGGAATTAAAGATTTACTCAATTAATGGAAAAATTATAGAATATAGACAAAGATGGAAAGAACATGTAGAAAGAATGGAAGATAATAGATTCCCTAAATTAGCTTATACATATAGAGCAAAAGGAAAACGAGACAGAGGAAGACGAAAGAAAAGATAGGCAGACCTCTTCGAGATCGAAAAAGGCGGATCGCCTAATCCATGAAGGAAGGTAAGATAAGATAAACAAAAATTAATCCGACTTAAGAACACAATGTAAATATTAAAGCAAGAAAGTTAAATAAAACTAATTATTATTTAAAGAGTAAATCCAGTTCTTCCCTCAACAGTAGAATTTTAAATATTAAATTTAAAATTCGCTGTATTAAAATTACAATTCGCTTAGTAAACATGAAGCCAAACTGAAAATGTCATCCAAGCAGTAAATTCAATCATCTCAACAATGATTGAATGCGGGGGTTATTTTGAATTCGAGCTAAAGCCATGAGGCGCAGTGTATTGTATCGGTTACAAGGATAAAATCTGTGGTCTCATTTTCTGTACTTCTGGATGAAAAGCTCCCTATTTGAGAGAAACCATACAACAGTCGTAAGAGATCAATATGGTCAGAGTGTGAAAACAGTTCCATCCGCAGAGATAGGAATTCAAAGCTTTTCCACAGAGTATGGAAGAATAATAGTATTAGAATAAGCCATATAGTGCAAGGACACTAAGAAGACTTTTTTTTCTGTACCTTCCAAAAGAAAAGTAAAAATGAAAAAAATAAAAAGAAAAAGAAAAATAATAATTATCGTAACTATGGTGAGGGTGGGGAACTATCCCATAGACCAAGATTCTTATCACAATGTCGAATTAGAATTCATTGTTCAAACTTCAAGTAAAAGAACCACGAACAAAGGGAACCACGAAGAATATATATATCCCATATTTATAATGAATAAATATGGGATATATTTAAGATGAAACCACCTTAAATGATAACATAGAGTATCTTTTACTTTCTCAAGTTTGATTATAGAGACTTTAGGTATCATTTGAATTCTTTTCAATGGGACTAACTGGCATTTGTTGATGTTGGAGGTTTTACGGCGCAACAGCAGCTAAATGCCATTATGCGCCAAACAACTGGCATTTCTAATAGGTATAAACTATAAATGTTCACGAAAATAATGTTATTAGGATAAACCTAAACGGATAACAAAAAATTAACTTAATTTCAGAAAATATATTTTCATGGGATAATATAATCAGGAGGCCCTGAAATGTAAATTAGTGCAAAAGTTTCCCATGGAATTAGGCACAAAACAGCAGATTGAAAAAAAAGAACAATAAGTTTGCAGTAAGATAGTATTAGTAACACCATTGACGACCACAAACATATAGCTAATAACTCAAATTAACTGGGAAGAGAACGATTTTGGAATTCTGTGCCAAGACCATGAGGCTTCCGCAACGATATTGATGAAGTTGTTGCAAATGCGATGCCAGAGTTTGCAGAATTACAGAGAATGGGGTGACTAGCAGTAATAACTAGGATATATCACCAATACCCAAATAAATAAATTAAAAAAATCAGATGATCTGAAATATGATAGTGAGGTTTACTCTGTGCACTGTATTGGACATCGATCTCAAATCTGTGACTGAATTTTTTGACATCCTTCTTTTTAGAGATTACTTATTGGAAATTGAAACTAGGGAAGCAGTGGCCATAACAATCAGTATACCTACTGGGAGTTCGGTGTATCACCTATATTCACCCATCTCAGGAATAGATTATAATGCTACGAAAATTTAAGTAAAAAAGAGAAATAAACGTTACTGCAAGAAAAAGTTCAAACATAAACTTTCATTGAAAATTTTAATTTCATCAAAAATTAAAAGATTTCAAGATTTCGTTAACACGATGCGTACTGAAATTTCAAATTTGCATTATATAAAATTACATGATGCGAATTCGAAAGTACCGACTAAATAATTCATATTGCAAAGGTGAGCTATATTTACCTTTTAGATTCTCTATGCCATTAGACATCACTTGGTAGAAAATATGGTAGGATCGCTCAAGGGTCTGTTGGGAAATCACACGGGCTTTTTCCAGCAAATCTACGAATAAAGATAATTTAATGATTCGACAGCTTGTAATAAACAAAAGAACTTCTTTAATTAAAATTGAGCATTAATAAAATACACCATATTTCATGCAAGTAAGTACTTTCTATAATTTAGAGGTGTAATATTTTAAAATATCATCCACTTACTGCTTGCTGTTATTTTACGGTTAACACAGTTGATATTAGCGGTGTGAAACTACAAAATATTTTGAATTACTGAAATATTTGCACATTATAGATATAACCTCTGAAGAAAGGATGAGAATTTTCTTTGCTTTCCGTGTGTAATTATTTTGAGAATAATTACGCTACAAATTTATTATATATTACTTTCCATTTAGTTTTCATTGTCTATTTTATATTATATCCAAATTGATGCGATGTTATCAAAAGAACAAAGAACGAAAGGCGAAGATTTGATTTCCATGTTGATCTTGTACTAATGTTCTAAATTTGCGTTAAAACACAATGAATTTGAATCATTGTTTTAATATTATATCGGGAAAGATGTTTAAGATATCTGCTAAGTGAATAAACATCCTGCTACTGTATAACTAGTGATTTGGATTATCTTCCTTTCGGTCTTCTGTGGCTTAAAATCTCTTGCCTCTATTGTTCTTCCAATTCCGCTAATCACTTGGAACTCTTTGACTTCCTCTCTTTGAAACTTGACTTTCTCCAGCTTTCCTAAAAGTTTGGTAATTTTCCTTGGTGATTTTAATGCAATCAGTAATGATCTCGCACAGATTGTTCATTTACCTACCAGACGATCGTAACCACATAACCAACTTGATCTTTTTCTCACAAACCACTTCAGAACACGGTCGAGGTGAGTTGTCCTCTGGGCACCTCAGATCCACTCAAAGTCCTTAATTGTTGATTCCAGGTGGAAAATTCTCCAGTGGGAAAACATACCTTAGTTATTTTAAATTCTTCTGAAATTTAATCCTGACTTATATCTCACGAAAAGGAGTTTTCTGCTCCTACGCTTATATTCGGCGACACTGATTATAGGCACGATCACATATCTCTATTGGGGATTACCCTGACTTCTAATCTCTCTTGGCGTAAACACATCACAAATATTTCTTCCTCTGCATCTAAAAAACTTGGTTTTCTCTTTCGCTTTCGGCATTATTTTTCTTCTAAACAGCTACTCTCTCTCTCTCTGCAAAAATCTCAAATCCGCCTTACAATGAAACATTGGTCTCACATCCGCAGCAGTGCTCCATAAACTCTCTCAGACTTCTATTCTCTATTTAAAAGAGGGCAGTTAACTAACTGATTAATTAATGATTAATGAGATTGATTAATGAGCCAGCTACTGGAATGAGTACAGAGAAAGGCAAAGATACAAAGAGATTGGTGAGTGGAACAAAGGGTTGCACTTACAAAAAACAAAAGGCTTTAGTTCTGCAAATTGCAGCGTCTGAAGGCTAGGCACCTGCGAAGTAATCTGATTTCAGATGCATAAGGCCTTGAATGATTTGAGCAAGCTTAATGCTGATAAGATTCTTCTTCTTGCTTAAATTACGCACCTGAGGGAGTATAAATTCAAATTGAGGAAAGACAGTTGTAGAATAGATGTGCGAAAATTTGCCTTTAGCCAGCGGGTGGTTGATTGCTGGAACAAACTTCCACCTGTCGTTGTGAAAGTTGATAGCTTAAATAAATTCAAGGCTAAACTAGGCAAACTTTTGGAGTGAATGGCTCGGCGAAATGGGAAGTGTTTTTTTTTTTTTTTTTGGCTGATGCTGTATAAGCTTTCTTTCTTGCATAATATGCCTCTACTAATGATAATCCTCTTGCAAAGATTCTCCATTCTTTGTCTCATGGATGCTCTGTTTCTGTTATGCTGCCTTTTCTTTAGATACTTCCATGGGCACTGTTCTTCTGAATTGACTTCGATAATTCCGGCTCTCTTTAAAACTGTGCAGCAACCAGTCAGCATCCTTTATTGTCCAACCTCAAACTCACAGAACCAACGTCTCTTCTTCCTCATTTATTCCTTCAATTTCTGTTTCCTGGAACAATCTCCCTTCATACGTATTTCCTGAATATTCAATTTACAGATATTCAAGTCTAATATCAACAGGTATCTTCTTTCATCTTCTCAATCTCCAACTTTATGCGCGGTAGTAAGTATTATAGGTTCTAATACCTCTCGCGCTTGAGGTGTTCATAAAAAAATATTAAAAATAAAAATTAAATTTAAATTTTCAGATATAGCTTAGCGTAGACAAAACAATGTCTACGTCGATTGCGATCATCTTCTTCTTCTTCAGGTTCCGTGTTCAATTTGAACCTTGGAGGCCATCATTTTCCAGCCAACTCTATCCCTTGCTTTGTGAAATAGTTCTTGTGTCGAAAGATCCTCTGTCCATTCTCTGATGTTATCAAGAATATTCCGGTAATACACTCTATTTTTATTAGTCAAATGAAATACATTTATTGTCATTGTAGCAGGTTCAATGCGTCCACCATGCTGTCCTGTAAATACATGATGACGGGAAAAGAAGCAATGCTGACCAATGTGCTCCCAACGTTTTTCTTTGAGAGCCTCTGTTTTTATACAGCTTTTGTTTTTTCGTTCTGATCGAGTCCCTTATGGATCAAATAGTGGAAGACTGAAGTTGTTGATATTCGCACGAAGCACGTCAGAATCGTATTGAACGTTAGTTATCAGGGGATGCAAAGAAACGGAGATAACTCTATAAATGCGCCCTTCAGTCTTGAATCGGAAAAATTCTTAGTGATTATCTTCTCCTTTATGAACGTCGCACTGAGCAGATTGGACACTATGATTGTTTTCATTACTAGTTGAGACAAACTATACTCCGTTTCACCCAAAGAAAAGCCTGTCTTAACCAGAGACACCTGTTTTATACAATCCTTATAACAGAGGTTATGTGAAAGCCGCATTTCTCTATAGGGCTTCATTTCTTAGTTATTCATTTTTAAAAAATGATTAAAGACCTTACAACCGCCTTGTGTTTTTCATAGTTTGAAAATTATATCTGATTATTCTTTGACTGACTCCATCAAAAAGCTGCAACGCCAAAAATAAAACGTTATTCCTTAAAAACGATTGCTAGCTGGGCTAAAGCTATCACCTATCATGTACACAAAAACGTTTCAAACCAAGGTCGACAGCGTTTATTAGTTACTTTAAAAATAAGGATTAGAGATCAGCCTATCATAATTTCACATAAGTGTCTCTATTTAAATAAAATGCAATAGTTCCATAAAATTTACATTTATGGAACTAGTAGAATTCAGTGTCAATCCATTAAAAATGATATTGTTCCAGGGAAAGGTAATTAGCAAGGTGAAAAGAATTATCCAATGTTTTTTCTTTAAATTTATTCAATTCACTGTTTTCCAGTTCAATGAAGATGTACACTTCAACATAGAAGGCAATTTTAATATAAAAATTTATCTTCTAAGATTAAGAGTAAACTTACATGTCTCAATATCGGCACCAGCCAGTTTGCCCATGGGACCGAAGTGGATACGGATGAACTTACCCTAGAAGGTAAGAGAAAGCTCGTTAGTGAAATACTGACGTCAATTGGGTAAAAAAATAATTATAAAAAGAAATATCATATTTCGCATTTACGTTTCTTTAGTGACTAGAAAAGTTTAACTATAGCAAATTAAATTCCTATTCTAAAGTTTTTAATAATACTTAAAAAAAAAAGGTTAATGAAGGTGGAAGTTTATGTTATGAGCAAACTCTAAAATTGAGTAAATCGAATTTTATACTAAAATGGCGGTGAAATAAAAGAATAGAATGGATTAAGAACTGCACCATAAGGACGTTAACACTAAAACTAATTAATAAAAATCACATTTAATAGGATTAGATATTAACGTTGAAATTTGACAATTCCATGTTAAACTAATAAGATAACTGGTTTAATAAGATAACTACAAATATTTTTTGGAAGGATAAATCTTAAAAGCATCTATCAACAGAAAATTGTGACGAAATACATTGATTTCAAAAATTAAAGGAATCTTGGACCAAGAAAGGCTGGGAAAAAAATGTTTACTAGTATAGAAAACCAGTAATGACTTCCTGTCATATCGCTTAACATTAAATGGTTACTTTCTACAACATTAAAGGCATGTCATTTCTTCCGATTTTGGTTGCAAATGAACGATGAAGAAGGTCCTTTAAAAACCTCCATCCAGCAGATGTGTTAATATGGAAAACAACAGACCAGCGTTGGATATGCTAAGAGACACTTAATATCGAAACACTTGGATAACGCTTAATATCGAAACACTTGGATAACACTTGGTATCGAAAGAATCACTGTCAGACATAAATACAATTACCCAAAAGTTTAACAAAAATGCAATAACCAAAATGGAAAATGAGTCCAGTCCCACAACGATTCTACAGGAATTTCATCATTAAGATTTTTATGGGACCTCATCTGTTAACAGCCCATTAATTATAAGATTGGATTGAAAATATCATCTGTATTGGTGCTCAGGACTTCGAAATTTTAACTCTGAACATCTTTTTATTTACAAATCTGTGGGCATCCTCTGGTGTAGCCTAGTTCGGCCCGAAGCGTGCACACATTGCAAATAATCAAAATGATTACAATAACTGCATTTACAAAAAAATATATCATTTATGTACAGTTGAAATATCAAAGAACTGAATACTCAGGATTGAAATATAAATAACCTATATAGGCGAGCTGCGCACCATTTAATCACTATTCGGAACACAATCTGGAAATTTCCAATGGCAATGAGCTAAGAAAGCAACAGTCCAAAACAAATAGTAGGTGTTTGGACAACTGAAAAGGATTACGTGAAGTACTACTCAGTGTAAGGTCCTAGAGACCAGTTTACATTTACAGCCAACACTAATATACGCCTGCTGTCTTGGAGGAATAGTGTCATGCTCTAGAGTTTTTTATTATGAAAATCCCAAACACGAGAGGTATTAGAACCTATAGTACTTAGTATCATACATGGGTTGAAAGTTGAGAAGATGAAAGAAAATACTTGTTGGCATCAGACTTGAACTTCTGTAGGGTGTAACTTCCAGGAAATACTTACGAAGGAAAGTTGTTCCAGAAAATGGAAGTTGAATGAATAAATGAGGAAGAAGAAAATTTGGTTCTGTGAGTTTGAAGTTGGACAGTAAAAGGTTGTCGACTGGTTGCAGCACGTGTTCGGACTGGTTTGGAAGAGAGAGCGGGAATTATAGAAGTCAATTCAGAAGAACAATACCCATGGAAGTATCTGTAGAAAAGACACGCAGCAGAAACAGTACGTCTATGAGGCAGCGAGTGAAGAGACTCTGTTAGAGATGAATCATGAATTAACCTAACTGCCCTCTTCTGATTGGAATCTAGAAGCCTGAGAGAGATTTTGGGGGCACCACCAGATGTGGGAACAATATTCCATGGTCGGGCGGATTTGCGATTTATACAGAGTTTGGAAGAACAGCTGTTTGGAAGAAAAGTAACGCCGAGAGCGAAAGAGAAAACCAAGTTTTTTAGATGCAGAGGAAGCAATATTTGTAATGTGCTTATGCCAAAAGAGATTAGAAGTCAGGGTAATCTCCAATAAAGATATGTGGTCTTGCTTAGAAATCAGAGTGTCATCATAAGCATACGATGACTTAGATAAGCATAGGAGCAGAAGAATCGTTTTTGTGAGATATAAGACAGACTGAGTTTTAGAATGATTAAAATCAACTAAGTTATCGTTGTCCCATAATTACCTAGTGATCAGCATTTAAAGAATTAATAGTGGATAGTCGAGAAATTGAAGCTGCTTGTACACAGGCAATGTTTCTCAAAGTGGAAGGTGGAATGAAATCCATTAATATAAATGTAATAACTCGATGAACAATCTGTATAATTCAAATAAAAATACTTACGAAACGGGAGGAGTTGTCATTTCTCACGGTCTTAGCGTTACCGAAGGCTTCTAGTACAGGATTGGTCGAAACGACCTGATCCTCTAGGTTACCCTGTAAATGGAAGCGACAATAAAGAGTCAGAAAAAGTTACTTATTATTTCCTGTAAGTATTAAGAATTGTGATTATAGCAAAATAAGTGCTTCGGACATGCAGGCAAAACACACACGTGCAAGCAAAAAATGCAAATAATACTAAATATAGTAAAAGGCGTAAGATATCCGAACTACCTCTAATATTAACTGCTATCCATGGAAGAACATTAAAATTGTTGACTTTAATAAGTCCATTCCAATTTAATAAAGTAAGTTCGGCAAGAATAAATTAAAACTTTACGTTTTCTTAAAGAACGTCACTGTATCATGTCAAATATTTCAAATCAAAGAGGAACTATGCAAGCCCTGTTTTTATTTGAAATTTCTGTAGTCATCGGTCATTTAATTATGAGGATATTATAGCCACCTGATGGGCTGCCAATCGAGTGAAATGTGTTCCACTATATATTTTTCGACTGATTGAAATGTGTTATTCCATGGATGTTGTAAACCTTAATAGTGAAGCAAACTCTTTCGTTAGATGTTATTTCAGTACTGTCTACTTCGTTTTGATAAAGCAGATTATATATTTTTATCTCTTCTACACTAAATATAGCTTCCTTATGATATGCAGAAGATTTATTTTCCGCTGGCCAAGCATTCTAGATATCCATTAATGCTGAAGAAACTAAGAGCTGATTCTAAGAGGATTCTGAAGAAACTAAGAGCTGATTTATATAGATTTTTTTTGGCTAGCTAATAAGCATCTCAGTTAGAATTTTAAGTGCAGCAAGTAAGCAACACACGAAAATAAAATGCTGAGCATGTTAAGTCTACAAATACTGTAACTTCTTTACTAGAATATTAAATTGTGAAGGAAGTTTCAAAAAGAAAAAAAAATCACAAAGTAAAAAGTTTACAAAATAATTTCGTAATCCTCCATTTCATAATACTTAAAAAAACGTCTGTTTAAATAGGCTATGAAAAATTAAACTGAAAAACAGCACAAAACTCAGTTAAGTTTTATTCGCAGATTTTTAAAAAATCATTATGAGAGTCTCAAGGGATTCGTCACTGGTTTAAGGTCTAGCATACAAAAAGCAAGAGCATGTTGCTTTTATCATAAAGAATAGACAAATAATCCATTGGAATTTACTGTAGCATATACCACATAAGTATCAGATTTTATCGATAAAAGATAACCTGGAACTTAAAAGATTCTTAAGCGCACAACTTTCTATTTTACATTGATTTCAGATGAAGTACTTCCGTTGATGACAACCAGAGACTGTCTTGATCTTTTACTACCAAAAAACCACCACTCCATTATATTAGTATACGGGCTTGCCTTTTGAAGTTGCTTGCATTTTCTTTCCTCTGATATGCAGATCGTAAAAGCTGAAAGACGAAGTTTATGTGTAGTTCCTCGATTAGGTGAAAAATATTTTTCAAAGTCTTTTCCTCGCTTTAAATGCATGATCTTGCTTATCAAAATCTTTTCCCTGCCTTACTAAGGTTCACAGGATGCCAAGATAATAATTCACAGTCCCGGAAACAGCTGGTCCCTTCAATTTTCAGAAATTATTCAAAATATGGATTCCAATAACGATATTAAGTTTCAAATTTATTTTCAAGTTTACTCTCAGATTCTTACTGTAAGCTCATCATATCTGTTATCTATAACAAAACTAAATTAAATCAGATTAATCTTTGTTCATGAAATATTAGATGATGAACAGATTCTACTAGAGTAAGATTCTTCTTCACTTGGAAAAAATAACATACGTTGTTTTAATACTATTAATTTTACAAACTGATTTGTTGTCGGTCACTTTATAAATTATTAAAATATCTTAAATATTTCTAACTATTTAAAGTAGAGAAATTGAAACACGGGAAACACTTCGTGCATAAAATGAGGAACATGCTTTTGAAAGGGAAAAAACAGGAGGGCTAGTCTCAAATTTCAAATAAAAAAACAATAATAAATAAACGCACCTTAAGGGATAAAACTTTACAACACCGATAAAGTTATTTGTACATTTTTAATTGAAAAATAAAGTTTAACAAGGTTTAAAAATTATAAAAATTCATTAATAGATGGCTATTTGAATATCATGTTAATAAAGAGGGAAGAAAGGGAGGAACAATCCATTCAGGAGGAAATATTTTTCGGGAGAAAACACAAAACTTCGCACTCGAAACCTTCAATACCTTCTTGTCTGCCTTCTTGTCTTCCTTTTTGCCACCTTTAGGAGTCACGGCACCGACGTTAGCGAAATACGCTAGTACTTTCTTCGTGTTCTCGGTCTTACCGGCACCAGACTCGCCGCTAGTTTGCAAAGAAAGAAATCAATGTTCTGGTGACTATTTTTAACATGGGACGCAGGTTGCCACAAAGGGTACCGGAAGGAGGTAGAATTGGAGGGAGGACTTTCTTCCGGGATGATGGATGTGTGGGTGTGATTGTCCGGGCGTCTAGGTTTTGTGACGTTAGGTGAGAAACTACAGACCAGGAAGGAATCTGTCATGCATGAGTGGATACAGTAAAAAACTTCACATTTTAGTGTGACTCAGTTGAGAAATTGCGGATTTCTTGTGACAGGTTAGTTTTCGGGATATTGCAGCACAGCAGAAGTTTATATTTAAATTGAAAATATTAAACGTTTTGAAGTGATCACAAAACACCTTGTAACTATTTCAATTATCTGGAATAAGGTGGTTTCTTCTCAACGCAATGCTTATCTGGGCACCGTAACCTCGTATATATGAAAATAATATTTAGTAATATTTTCTAGAGATTTTTTTCTCGTCCATTGATCGGAAACTATGTAATATTTCACACAGAAAAAAAAAAAAAAAAAAACGCATGAGGTTCTATTTTTAAGTTTCGCCAAAAACTCAGTATTCAGTTTGGAAATACGAAAGTGGTACAGAAAATCTGATCCGTTATTTTTAACTTTTATCTCAGTAAGCACAGCTACTAGTTCTAATTTTTTGAAGAGCAAAGTAGCAACCGAGAGGAGATAGCTTTGATCACACTGTCCTTAAACCAGTCTGTCAGGTTTATTGAGTGAATTACTCAGCACTAGTTATACTATTTAGCTTATACTTGCAGATTGCAGGTGGAAAATTGGCAGGCTCTATGGAAATCACGGTAGGATTATTTTCAATAATTCTACCTTGATTATACATAGATTTAAAAATGTACGGTTTAAAAATCAATCAAGATATACTCGCTATATAAAACTTTACGTTCCATCAAAGATAACCAGGTCAAAATGGATATTTCATCTCCAAATATACTGGGATCAAAACAGCCAAAATTACCATATGTTATCACCAATCGAAAATAGATATTACTTACTTACTTTTATCGATATTTTGGAATTTTTATTTAAGCAATAAATCCACCTGTACTGAATGTTTAATATAGTTTATACTTTTAAGTATTTCGACTAGATTTTCTCCATAGACTTTCTGGTTGAAAGATTTTGTGGAAACTGGTATTTATAGTCTTTAATTCCCTTCCATAACGTTATCGAACAAATTCAGTTTGGAAGAAAATAGTTAATTAAAAATTGGGCGTTGCTTTCTTAGATGGCCCGGTTTAAAGAAACAAAAAACTCACCCGAAAAAATTTTGAATTTCACGATCCTACAAAAAAAAAGGAAAAACATAATAACTACAGGTGTGTGAGCCTCTGTTCGAATAACCCTAATTTTCCAGGTTTCCCCTATATCATACGCAAGGCAATTATTATTTCAAAGTGCAACGTTAATTTGCTTGCCACCAATTACTAACGAATACAGAATGGAAATGAGGAAGGTCGAACCTAAAACTGAAATGCAACACAAACGCCTATTTGAACAAAATAAATGCAGGTTGCATTTTAAGATTATCTGACGACCTTAAAGTAAAAGTAAGTAAACTGCAGTCATTATCAACGCACAGCAAGATGGAAGCCTCCTCAACAATCCATGTTGAGGAAAATGGACCATAATCTGCCACGCTGGTCCAGTGCGTGTTGGCAGATCGACCGTATTTAGCAGTCATGGAACTGAACCCCGGACTACTCAAAGAGCGTGTGCTACTGCACTCCCGCTCTTGACGACCTTACTTTACAATTATTAAAAAAATAGCGCACTGATAGCTAAATTTCCAGATGGTAAGTTTTTTTTATACGCTTTGTGACTTAAAGAACATGGTGGGAAAAACAACAGTTAGATTTTTCCCCAAAAGGCTTTTGAAAATAATCAGAATGAAAATAATGTTAATGTTTTACAAAAATGTGATAAAATTTATCGCGAAGAAGGAGAAAAGAGATCATCTTGGCAAAATATTCAAAACTTCAACTTCCCATATGTACTTCACAATAGTGATCTCTGATCCATATGGGTTATCTTATATTGCATTTACTAAATAACTGATAACCAACGACGAAACAAGACTGGTGCTGAGATCACAGTAATGAGAAAGCATCATAAATAAATTGGATCGAAATCTAAAAGTTAGTTTCTTAATTGCCTTCAAAGAGTTTACGAATTTAGAATTGATATCTTATAATTTTGCACACTATATTGAGTTTTCACTCTTCAACTATTTTGAAGTTTTCCATAAATACTAATATTTTAAATGGCTAATGCCACTCGTGAAACTGAAAGATCAAAAACTACGGTTTTATGAAAGATTAAAACTGAGGTTTTATGCAAAAAAATAAAAATTATATGAACTTTTTAATTTTGAGAAAAAAAATTCAGATGAGCATTGTAGTCCTGAGAGGATTTCTCAAATTCATTTATCATTTCAGCTGCTGCAAAATAATTTTAAAGAGGAGGATTTAACAAAAGGAAGGAAGGAGGTTTAGGCTGAAGGTTCACAGATAATTTGAGAATGAATATAAAATACATTCAATTGTGCCATTAATTAATTTAAGGTAAAAAAATTAGATTTATTTTAAAATATTTTATACACCGAAACTTAGAATTAAATAAAGAGTGAGTACTTTAAAAGTTGATCCACTATAACAACTGTACTTATTTTTGTCGAAATTTTTTTTTACATTTTACTTTTAAATTTAACTTTTTACATTTTATCAAATGTCAAAAGTTTCAAGTGGAAAAACCGTTATATATTATTTTAATAGAAATTTATTGAAAATAGGAAAGATAGTTTGTGAATTCTCATTAAATTTTTAAAATGGTTTTGATATGTAGTTTAATTAGTGTCAAAATTCTCATAGCGTTTAATTTTATTTGTATATCAGCTAGGGTGATAGAAAGAAAGAAGAAAATTTCACAGTTCGCTATATGAAAATATAAAAGATTAATTCGGTATTAAAAAAGCAAGAACTTCTTATAATGTGACTCACTTCACTGTCTATTTTATTATTAAAGATGAAAGAACTCGTGAGATCCTAAGTTTGTTTAAAAAATCGACTTTACAATTCGAAATAATTCCCGCTCAAGCGTGTCTGTTTTCTAAAATCAAATATAAAACTGATTACAAATTAAATTTAACGTATTTACGTATCCATATCCAAAGTATCATTGATACGAATCCATAGCCTACTACAGGGTGTTTCATAAGTCCCAGACGTTGTCTGTTTTGCTGTCTATTGAGAATCTGATGATAATCCACTATTTCGTTTCGCTTGTTTCAGGTAACATAACAGCTAATACCAGTCCATTTACAGTGGTATAAAGGCTAATAGCAGTGATGTGGTACCACGAGAGGAAACGCACAAACGAAACAGAAAAAGGTGCAAGAAGAATTCAAAGAGAGATTTGGAAAACCAACGCCGTCCAAATCGAATCTTCATCGTTGGGAAAAGAAGGCATTTCAAACTGGAAGTGTGCTGGATGCTCAACGCAGCGGAAGGCCGAAAATTTGTCACCTGGAAATGCAAACTGTTCAAACATCCGTTCTCAAATATTCAAAAACATCATTACGAAAAGGTCTGCAGAGTTGAGTGTTTCGCAAACATCATTATATCCCACAATGAAGCACGACCATAAAATGAAACCGTATAAACTCATGAAAGGAGACTCAAGGCTTGTGACAGATTGCTGCAGCATTCTTTCACTCATCACTAAACATCAAAGGTCATGGTTAGTGATGAGTACGCTGTTTACCTCAGTTTATCTCCATGCAATGTTTACTTTTGGAGTGATGCCAATCCACATTATGTCGATGAAGTGCAAGACCACCCACCACATATTTTGGTTTGGGCGGCATTATCTACCCACCACCTCATTGGTCTTTACTTTTTTTATGGGCTGGTCAATCAGCAGTTATATCTGAATATGTTGGAAAATTGCTTCACACCAGAACTTGAGAGGCGTTGAATAGCCAATGAAATTTATTTTCAGCAGGGCGGAGCACCAGCGTAACATGCGCCTGCAGGTCGAAATTATCTCAACCAAACTTTCCCTAACCAATTGATTGGCAGTTCTTCGCCAACACTTAGGTGGCCAGCGCGCAGTCCCGACATGACGTCAGGTCGGGACATCGGGTTGAGGAACATCGCATGGCATCTATTAACTGAAACAACGAATTCAGGATGCCTTTGCAACGATGACACACAACGTTGCGTCGATTTTGACATCGTACGCAGAGAAGAATTATTTTGTGCCATGACCCGCTCTTTTGCAACGTCCTGAGACTTATAGAACACCCAGTGGAGTACTAGTAGACTATGCCGTATCTAACTGATGTTAAGTCAATATATTTTGCGAGGCAATTATTATGGCAACTAATTAAGTAGACTATATTGTTTAAGTCATTAATTTCATAGCTAACATTATTACGATTTTAAAAAAAACTGTTTTTAGAATAAGATGGAAAACCAATTTTATATCTAAATTACGGAAAAACGTTTCAAATTTTATTAGTTGTGGACCTATGGATTAGTTCCATAGTAAATGAATAAAACAAATAAATAAACCTGGACACTAGAACTGAATTTTTTGGTGGAGAGGATGGGAATGGGATCTCATGCTGTTAAAAATAAAGTTATAAATACCACCAAAATTCTAGTTCTAATTTCCGACAAATAAAAACCGTTACCGAATTACAGAAAAAAAAAGCCTGCCTTACCATAGCAAATAAAATTAGAAATATTTTTCGAAATACAGACATCAAATTGGTTTTTCCCATCTTTTTCTAAAATCAGTTTTATTAATTCTAAGAATTATGTTAACTATGAAATTAATGATTTACAGCTCTTGCAATTATAAAATTTAAATTATGGGATGAACACACATTATATACCAGAACGCCTCCGGAATTTTCGAATCAACAGAATCGTTATTTATATGTTACAGAGTAGTCATTCCAACACGTGGCTGCTAAATAACATACAAATCACCATTCTGTTATATCGCATAACAGAAAATGAAAATGAGCAAAGTAATAAAAGTAGTTTTCTTATTGCTACAAGATTTAATGATTTTCATCGAAGTTAACTTCTTCGAGTATATTTAAGTTTATTATGTTCAACTTAAAAAATATATAGTTTTTTAATTAAAAAAAATAGAGACGCTAGAACTGGAATGAAACTGAATGCATTTCAGAATGATTAAGGTCGGTTTTAAAAGAAACCTAACACCTCAAGAGTTTTTAAATTCTTTCACCTCTATTTTATTATGATAATTTTTAACCAAACAGATAGTGAACAAGTCACTTAATAAGAAGCTCTCACTATTAGTAACCGCTTAGAATTAAAAGTGTAATTAAGAAAACGTCACAGTTAACTCTTGATTATCAATGGTGGAGATGGACGGGTGGGGGGGTGGAGGTGTACGAGTGGAGAGTGGTCGGATGGAGGTAGATGAGTGGAGGTGGAAGAATAATACAAAACCGCGATCAAGTACTGAAAATAAAAAATAAAATAAGAAAAGGAAATAACATAATGGAAAAAATGGTGACAAAATGAAGAGGATAATGAACGAATAATTCACACACTTACAATCAAGAGTCAACTGTGATATAGCTATTGGATATAATCGCATATTTTTACAATGCTACAAAGAAGATTTTATAACGAATATTTGATTCACAGAAGAGAAAGATATATGCATGTCCAATTGCAAGGCCTACTTTTGTTTATTTGTGAAGGCCACGAAATATCTGCAACTTGGAACTACATAGTTAAAAATCAAATTTTAATGATTCTTGTCTTGTTTGCGCTCAATTCACGATGTATTAAGGGGGTACGATATCCACATACACTTAATAACGATGTGAAAGAGACGTTTGGAGAAATCCATTAATTTGGGCTATACGAAATGTCTAGTACAAAAATGATCCATGGAAAAAATAGAGGAGAATTAATACTCACGTGATCAACATAGATTGGTTCTCACGGTCTGAAAAGAGAAAAAGAACAAATTCGGTTTATATACAATTCATTTACATTGTTTATGTATCAATTAATTAATATTTTTATTTAAAAATTCATTAATTATCAGAAACCAATTATTTTTGAAATGCTCATTTTCAGTTAAAATGTGCAAATAAATTTTTCAGTCATAAATATTAGTGATGGGTAGTGAATAAGTAACCCGATTCATCAAGCTGAATGGCTGAGTGGAGCGGTTAATTATCGATTGAACAGAACCATTTGTCTTTCCACCGATACTCCAAGTACAGCAACAGAATGACGAAATCCAACAACATTACTTCAAAGAAGCTTCAAAATGTACGAGCAAACAAACAAATCTAACTCGATTTGACAGTAATTTTAAAGTAACTTTAAAGGCGGATCTTACCTTTAAAAAATTGCATGTTTTTTAAAGGATAGATTTCCTTTGTAAACCAAATAATCCGAACAGGAACTTTGAATTTGAAAAGTATGCATAAAGCATAAATTAAGGCCCTTAAGTAATCTTAAAAGCAGCCCAATTTTATGATAGGACAATTTTTTGACTCAAAATTGCGATTATTAGAAAAGTCGATTTTGGGATTTATGATACAGCAGGACATAGTAGCTGCTGCTTTACTACGTTTACTGTGTAGTCAGCCGGGCATAGCTGTTGTACCATAAGAAGCTACCCCTAAGTTTGTTTCTAATCTAATAAATGTACAGAACATTTCGTAACGCAGAGGCTGCTATTATATATGGCATTAATACATACTGGCAGATTTTACTGCATGGTAGTTTATTTATTTTTTTTTAAATATTTTTCTTTTGTATTTTTAAAATTTTCCATTTGTTTATAATTTTAAATTTTCCTTTTATTTTCTATAACATAATTTTTTGCCCAAGTATATAAGTATATTTTAGTTTAAAAATGGAAGAATTACCTCTATGGTGTCTTGCAGAACACTTCAGTGCTGATACTCTCCGTAGTTGGATAACTATACAAATCGATTAATTGTATCCTACTCTCTCGTGGACAAGATCAGTGATCCAATGCACCACGGAATCGGGAACCCATGGATCCCAAGTCCGACTCCAAAATGCATCGAACCACCACCCCAATCTTGAGCGAGAGAATACAAAACGTCCGTTTATTTAAAACAATTTAACTGCTATGGAACCAAATAGATACCTAGTGAATGTATACTTTTAATACTTTAAAACTAATATTATTAAGACATAAAAACATTAAGAATCCTCTGAAATATTAAGAGCCAGAGGAATTTTGCTACTTCCCTTAGCCTCTTAATATTTAAGAGGATTCTTGATATTTTTATGACTTAATAATATTAGTTTTAAAGTATTAAAAGTATACATTCACTATGTATTTATTTGGTCCCATAGCAGTTAAATTGTTTTAAAAATTCGGACGTTTTGTATTCTCTCGCTCAAGATTGGGGTGGTGGTTCGATGCATTTTGGAGTCGGGCTTGGGGTCCATGGGTTCCCGATTCCGTGGTGCATTGGAAAACTGATCTTGTCTACCAGAGAGTGTAATACAATTAATCGATTTGTATAGTTATCCAACTACGGAGAGTATCAGCACCGAAGTGTTCTGCAAGACGCCATAGAGGTAATTGTTCCATTTTTAAACTAATTTACTTATAACGTAGAACTTAACGAGCCATTGCTGCTCTGTTATCCATTAATTAAATAAGTATATTTTAATATAGGTAAATATTGAGGGCCAGGATTGCTGACCCCGCCCCCATTTAAATATGTTCTGCTGATCCATAAAACCCTTCTGTAATTACACTTTTTGATATTGTTAAATGGCAATATAAAATTAATTTTGCACAACTAAATTCTTTAAAGCCATCTTCTGATGTACATTCCTTTTAAGGATTTTCTTTGTTTTGTTTAAATACACTTTTATATTGTTCGCAACCCTGGTATTTTGCCAGAGTGGTATTTTAAAATACCATTTTAAAGATGTCAAAGCCTAAATGTTACTTAAAGCTTTAGCATCTTCCCTTGACTCTTGCTGGCAATTAAAAATTCGGGGATTGCAGGGTTGTCATTTCTGTATTATCAAAATTACCTTGAAGGTTTTTCAACATACTGCAAATATGCAATAAAATGAATAAATTTTGTAGAAATTTAATGGTTAAAAGAAAAAATACTTGATGAGAATCAACCGAAAGAGAAACAGCAAGCTAGCTTTAGGACAGGATTCACAACTATGGATCACCTTCACATAATATCACAGCTAATGGAGAAAGCAAATGAATATAAAACACCATTATGCCTGGAATTTGTGGATTATGAAAGATTATGTGGATTATTTGACTCCATACAACATATGGTAATATTTCGGGCACTGAAAAGACAAGGTATAGATACCCCATATAGTAAGATTTTGTTAAAATATATGAGAACGTTACCTCCTTTATGATAGACAAAATAATAGCAAATTTACAATTGAGAAAGGAGTTTGACAAGTATCTCCGAAGTTGTTTACTGCTGCTCTTGAGAAAGCTTTCAGAAGATTATACTGGTCGCAGAAAGGAGTTAATGTGAATGGAGAGTGTCTAAACCATTTACGATTTGCAGATGACATTGTGGTCATAAGCCACGATCCCAAAGAATTAGAGGAAAATCTTAATCAGTTATGCACAGTTAGTAAGGATTTTGGACTAAAGATGAATATGGCTAAAACAAAAGTAATGATGAACAAGTATGCCACAGAAAGGGATATAATCATTAAAGGAGCAGTAATTGAAAAGGTGGATTCATATACTTATCTGGAACAAGTCATTAGCTGTAATAATGATAAATGGCTGGAAGTGAAGAGAAGAATAAATTTTGGATGGACAGCATTCAGAAAATATAGTCACATACTGAGGAGCAATATCCCAATTTGTCTAAAACGTAAAATAATGAAGCAATGTGTACTCCCCACCATGACTTATGGAAGTGAATCTTGGGCACTCACAAGAATGAAAGAGAAGCTGAGACCAACAAAGCGAAGAATGGAACGAATTATATTTATATTAGGAATCAGAGTGTTGGATAAGAAGAGAAACACATGGATTAGGCAGAAAATACAAATAAAGGACATTCTTATCAAAATTAAAGAACTGAAATGGACGTGGCCAGGACACATAGCTCGAAGACATGATGACAGATGGACTAAGAAAATAACAGAATGGTACTGAAGAGGAGCTAAAAGAAAGCCTAGAAGACAACAACGGAGATGGATAGATGAAATTCGCGAGTTCATGGGTGGTAAATCGATGGCCATTGCACAAAACAGAAGGAACTGGAAAGTTGCTGGAGAAGCCTTCATCCTGCAGTGGATTGAAAATGGCTGATGATAATGAATGGTTAAAAGATATTAATTTCGGTATTTATGCTTGGTCTCCTTACTGTTTTGCCGTGATTAGAAATTTTTCAGTTTCTCTTCCTTGACAGCGTGAAGTTAGTTCTTAGCAGCAGCGGATATTATACTCGATGAAGAAATGGATCCAGAAAAAACAGCTGATAACAATTAATGGCTGGCAATTATTGCATTAGGACAAGTAAAGGTGAGTTAAGTTTGCATATGGCATGTAATGTCCTCTGCTCAATATGTCAGTCATAGGATAATCTTGTTAAGGAGCTATTTCTGTCTCTCACAAAAAAATGCTATATTATCGGAAAATGAAGAAGTATGACCTCTTAAATCAGAAGGCTGTTTATGAAGGAGAAATAAAAAATACTTGAACTTTGGGTTAATGGGCCAGGCTATGAAATGTCTTACTGACAGAAGTTCCAAAATACTAGGAGGTCTCATTCAGTCTAATTAGATGCTTCTCTTGAACCCTAGCTACAAATTACAAAGAAATGAATAATCCTAATTATAGCCCCTGGAGACTAGGATCTATGAAGACTTCTGAGTGAGATGCTTACAGCTTTGAATGGACTGAGTAATCTCAATTCTGATTGCATCCATCAGCTCAGACTATACACACACGTGAGGGGACATATTCAAGTTGAGGAAGGATGCTTGCAGGATGTCAAGAAATTTTCCTTCAGCCAGCGGGTGATTGATTGTTGAAACAAGCGTTGTAGATAAATTATTAGAGGTGGGGTAGCCCGGTGATATGTAAAGTTCTGCTGATGTTTTTTTTTTTTTTTTTTTTTTTTCCAGCTGCTTCTGTATAAGCTTGCTTCCTTGCATCACTTGCCTCTATTAATAGTAATACTAACAGCCGAGGTAGAAGAAATATAGAATTCTGATGATTTATTATGCAAAACATATTCCCTGTAGGGGACTCAAAAATAGCTAGTCACTATTATGGAAATCTACCAAATGAATCTAAATAGCATTAAGAAAAAGTACATTACGAAATTCTCTCTGCGTCACTGTGTTACTGAAAATAGTGTCATCCTATCACTATCGCATTATCACATTAAAAGCGTTGTATTTAGATATCCATGACACCATTTTTAATGACTCGCTAGCTTTTTCTCTGCCCTTGATACAGTCTCCCTCTCCTTATATGAACATTATCATTTAACAGGCCATTACTTTAAGCATTCCTGTGTTATTAGTATCAGTAGCGAAAGTGTACTAAGCATTCAAGGCTGTTTAAAAAGGAAAGTACATTACTTCCTGTTGGTTATCTGTTCCTTTGAAAAGAACAAAACAAACTGAAGATACGGGAGGTTTCTTTAGCAGAGGCATCTTTAGAAGTTTCTTTAGCAGAGGCATTTTATGTGACCCCAGGTTAAAGGCCACAGTCACTGAGGGTTCAAATTTTTTGGTTGTAATTTGAAAATCCATTAAACAGAAAACATATCATCAGTGGTGAACCTAGACCCTCTCAAATAGGTTTTTCTTTCTTGCTTTAAGAGTAGAACTGATGCGAAAGTGCAAAAAAACATTTATTTGTGGCATGGTACAAGGAAAGTAGACCTCAAAGAAAGTTAAAGGTAAAAAAAATCATGGTGAAGTTAAAATTTTTAGTTTTCGAACACTTCTGAATGAGATTTTGGACGATTAAGTAGAACGTTATTTACTTTACCATGAACGATACGTTGTAAGCAGTTTGTCTTTTCTATTATCAAGTGCGGAAAATATTACTGTACGTAAGTGGACAAAAGCCCGAATTATGAGTAAAGCCAGTCTGTCAGAGAGTGCATTAATCACATATTGCGAAGTAATTCACCACAAGCCGAGTTTTCTCGATCTTGCACTTCAAATAAAAGGTACTGCTCATTGTTCTCCATAATACACAACACACTTCAACCCATTTAAAACAATGTTTTATAAAATGACTGACTAATTTATTATTAAATCCTAAGCAAAATGTGCGATCGTCCTGTTAAAAGCATACAAGATTGATATACAAAATACGACTATCAGTTCTAAACGTTACTGAACGTATTGATAATGGAAACCATTGACAATTGCAACATGGTAAAACCGTCAGGACTGACAGACTTCGAAAGGAGGGTCTCATTGTGGAAACCAGCTTGTACTAGCTCCAGTAAAGTTCATGGAAAATCAAAGATAACGGATTCCAGGTGCATTCAGCAATGCTGGGAACACAGAAAGCGCATGTGTTCCCAGGCGGATTTTTTCCATTAACCTGCCCTCGTGGGTAGCACAGTTGCTAGAGTCACCGTCCAACCCACGCCAGGTATGAAAAAACTGAGTTTGAGTCCCATCGATGATGTGAGGAATTTTTTGGATATTTTTCACAACATGGCTGAGTTAATCGGTCTCAGGCGAGGGGAACATGTTTTTTCTCCCGGAAACTCGAGTTTATCGTCCAGCAAACAGAAAAACGACCACAGAACACACGCAATTTACAGACAGTATATACGGAGCAATATGTTCTAGCTAATATAACAACAACAGACGTATGGGGTCACACAGCAGACGACCCACGAGACACCTTCTCCGCGCCACTGATTTTCATCGAAGCGGTGGTGTCAACAACACGCTGATTGGACAGTGAATGACTGGAAACAATTGGGCTGGACGGATGACTCCAAATGCCAGGTGCAACACGCCGACGGACCCCTTCGTGTATGGCGTAAGCAACACGAGCCATAACACGCATGGTGCTCACTATCAAGTAGGTGGCGGTGGTTGCCTAATATGGACATGTTTTGCTGACAAGAACTAGGAATCCTGGTGCATATAGACCAACATTTCAATGGTGTGGTCTACCGGCAGTTCTAAGAACACCACCCTGCCATGTTGAATTTTTTTCCTAGACAGAAACAAGATCTTCCAAGGCGATAATACGCCGTGTCGTCAGGCCCGCACTGTACACAAGTGGTTCGAGGAACACAGTGAAGTTATCACCCATTTTGTTTGGCCCTCCAAATTCGCCTGACCTCAATCCAATAGAACACCTGTTGGACGTTTTGGAATGGGAAGTGAGGTGTATGGACACATCACCTATTCCGACCCTGTGGTCATAATTCAGTGATTATTCCGGCCATAATTCAGTGATCACTGAGTATTTGGAGTCCTACATTACTTGTCGCAACACACTGAATATATCAAAATAAAATAGAAATCTGACAACGCGGGTTAGAGTTAGAATTAATAAAGGGTTTACGCTGTGGATAATAGAAGTGATAATTATAACACAAATTCCTTGAGTTTTACCTAGCTAACATAAAATATCATGCAGAATATAGAGTATCAAAAAATCTGTTAGTGCCTGTCTTAAATTTCAAGAAGGATGCTCTCCCTTATGTAGGGTAGGGAATCGCATAACCGATCATTCCTGAAAATTATGCAACTTTCAGATGTCTTGTGGCGGATTCATAGCATTCTGTATAAATCAATTCATGTTATGCAGTCAACCAAGTTAAACGCTTTACAAAACGGCATGTAAAGCAGTAGTGCAATCCATAAAGTTGTTTTTTTAAAGTTTTGTGGACGAGTTCGCTGAGACTGTATTTTGTTTAGAAGGTAGCTCATTCCATTTCCTATCATGGGAATGGTACTAAGAAGAGCCTGAATTTTAATATCATTCATAATAATACATAAATTCTTCCCATTGTACTTGCGACTTTGTCTCTGAATATGAAGCTCGCAGGTCAAAATATTTTCAAGGATAATAAGAACACATGCTGAAGATAATCGAGCTATTAAAGTAAGACTATAACTCATTAATAATTAAAATCATAAAAAATATGACTTTAATTATGAATGAGCAATTTAATTATTAATTATTATTACTTAAAGTCATCACAATCTCGTCAAAATGAAAGTCTCCAGATATTCGAATTAATTTTTTCTACTCAACAGCTTTTTTCTTCAATTTTGTTCATATAAAACACAGGCAAGCTACCACAAATATCCTCATATATTCGATTGCCACTTATTTTCGCTGCTACATATTATATCAATGATATGAATCATAATGTGGCTAGCTTTGCAATTAAAATTATATTTAATTTTTGGTTTCCTATAAATTTTTCTCCAGATATCGAGTACTTCACTCCAAATGCTTAAAATAATTTCTAAAATTCCATAATGCTCAGAAATGTTCAAAGACCTGCCAAAAACAAGATTTAACAGATTTTCCATGAAACTGTCAAATAGTACGACATGCTTTTTAATGCAAAGTTATAGCTAGTCTAATAACAGAAATTGAAAAATGCTGGTCTCCTAAAAAAAATTGCTAAAAACTTCATCCAAAGTGCTAACATGTAGAAACTTGTAAATTCTGATGTATGCATTTTCGCTATAATGATGGCTTAAAATTGCCAATGCGGGCAGTTTTACTTTTGAAATGCTACAAAATAACGAGGTTGATCTTTGTTACAAAAGCTTCATTTTAATGGCTATTAAGCTATCAACAGTTGAAGTACGCATGGGTAGACTAAGACAAAGTAGCCGTACTTGTTGGCTTCTATTCTCAAGCTAAAAATAAAAGATGAAAGATTAGCCGAGCAGTGGCTGGCATAGTTGAATTCTTTTAGCTGCCAAATAAGGCGTTGTGATGATGAGAAAGAGGAGACGTATGTCCCCATTCCTCTAAGATCTAGCAGTTGTGAGCAAAGCTACTGCTTTAGTAGACTAGACAATGAGGTTAGGAACTATTTTTAGCTTTGTTAATGAATATATTCCTTTTGTGTTTCGCTTTCTCTTGATGGAATCTTCCGCAGTTTAAGTTCACATTTCTTTTTGTTGCCCACCTTTTAAAATCAAATAAGGCGGTTATTATGACCAAAGTAAGTTAGGTACAGTTTCACTTTGGAACGGTCTTCAACGGTACCCTTTTATAATATTAACCAATAATATCATAGTAAGAGAACGCAAATCATTCAGTGAAGCTTGACCCTCGATATCAAGCTATTTATTATTAATTGCAGTATCTTGTGTCCTAAAGCTATTGTTACACAGATGACACATTTCTAGGATACACGGATTTTGATTTATTTCCAATGAAATTTTTACAATCGTTTTGATGACTAAGCTGTGTAACTAAACACCAATCTCTCATCAGAACCGAAAGTTGATCATCTATAAATTATTTTATTTAGTCCTGAAATTAAAATTACTTAAATGCTGTTCTTTTTGAAGCGATGCATATAAAATGAAATAAGTATACGTCATACCCGTTCGCAGTTCCATATAGGATGCAAATCGCAACCTTTGGAAGCAGGTAGTGTTTATAACTAACACTACTACAGAATTAGTAGGTCTCGACTGAGAATTGCATGTTTTTGTTCCACAGACTCCGTTTTTTCATCTCACTAAACAGTAAAATCGATCATACAATAAAGAATTCAGAAATACGATTTTGACAAGTCATGATCACAACTGCTTGGCAATGCGACATTCTAAATAGCCCACCCCAGCTAAGTGCGAGCTTCCCTTCGAGTTAAATGAATATACATGAGAAAGAAAATAGATATTTATGAAAATAATTATATTCAAAAAATCAAAAAACCCACACTGGAGAGAGTTCCTTGTTTTTCTATCTCTTTCCCCCTTGAGAAATATTGATATTCTCAACGCCTGAGAAGGCAGAAGTCATTTCCTCTGTTGCCATGCATGAAGGTAAGTTGGTGGTAGATGCAGCGATTACAGTTTCGAACACCTTAATGCTGGCCATAAAAATAGAATTGGAATGTATCCAAGTGCTTACTTCTAACAAAAAAGTGCTTTGTAGAATCTTATTTTACATATACGAAAGATGGTACTATAACTTCGGAATTGTTGTCCTTTCATTGAAGGGGCAACTTTTTCAAACACGGCGAAACTGCGATAGCCACGTTTCTACAACAGAATGTTATTGTTAATTTATATATTTATTATATATATATATATATATATATTATATTTTATTTATTTCAGCCTTCATTATAACCGTCAAGTTCCTGAGGAAAATTCCTCATTTTCAGACAAATTGCTGTGCTACCTCCACTATAGGATTTTTTTTTTTTTTTCATTGTCACAGAATTAAAAATTCCAGCACTAAGGGGCTATGTTTTTCCAACACTTTTTGAAAGCACAGGACGAACATTTAATAATCCACGGAAACAAGCTGACGTACATGGAAAGATTCTTTGTTACCGGAAGAAAATCGTTCCAGTCTTCGTCAATATAGAACAGCAGATAATGACGTCCACGAATGAGAGCTACATGTCAGAAACCACAACTCTATTGGAGGTGTTCGTATACCACTGTGTCTCATGTGTATCGACATTGTTTCAGTAATCAAAAAATATTCAGCCAACGGCAATTCTGTGATCGGAAAGAGTTCTTTGATGCAATAAGCGAACGGAGGCTGACAAGACTTGTGCAGGGTAAGAGAAAGCTACTGTCAGTCAAATAACAATCCAATACAACAGTTGTACCCAAAGAGGCATTTCAGAAAGCATAACTCATACTTTGTCACGAACGTGGTATCGCAACTAATTGAACCGAGTTCCATTCCTGTCAACAAAGAAAACATCATAATGGATAATGAAGGATTGCAAGCAAGGTGCCTCATGACAAACGCTGCTCAATCAACAGGAATCGTTTCCTTGGTAGCTACTCTTTCAGAAGAGTAGCTACCACGGTGCAAAAATTAGTGCAGGATATGGTCCTATGAAGACGGAGGCCTCACTGGTCTGTTCGACAAAACTTTTGTATAAATATTATAGAAAGAGAACTATATCGGATAATAATAATAGTGAGCCACCATTTCTTAAGTTTCCAGCAAGGATGACTAGTGCTGAAAAGGCATTAGCAAATTAAAAATAATACTGCAAAAGAAATTCTATAGGGGAATACCACGTAAAATGGTTTCGCTATATTAGCTATTGAACACCTGCTAAAATGGGCCAAAACGAAATAATTAGTGATTTTTCAAGCATAAAAGGAAAGGTAGTTGAATTTCTAAATAAGAAACAAATTGCAATTTAATCACACACAGAGGAAATTTTGAATGGGGAAGGACCCTTCAACGGCCTGCATAGGGACTCAAAAATTCAAGGATAATGCTCAATGTAACAAGGCCACATTTGTATAGAACTATTCAAGGAACATGATAGTGAATATTGTGGTGGCCTTTCCAGTATCAAGGTCTGGGGAAGCCAGTTGAGCACCTATAAGATGAGGTGGAATGATCTCTTCGGAGTAGAGATCCCCAACCATGGA
Organism: Mastigoproctus giganteus; assembly: GCF_048544385.1. Classification (NCBI taxonomy): domain Eukaryota; kingdom Metazoa; phylum Arthropoda; class Arachnida; order Uropygi; family Thelyphonidae; genus Mastigoproctus; species Mastigoproctus giganteus. Next base: position 225,195,415 of record NC_143582.1, on the reverse strand, counting down.
AAGCATTGAGTGAACATAGACCAGCATCCCTGTGGCACGCTTTCGACAATTGGTTGAATATATTCCACCACGAATCCATGCTGCTCTGAGGGCTACGTATTTGTCATTAGGCTGGGTACCCAATAAAGTAGCCATTCAGTGTAAATCAGAAAAACGTTAGTTATAAAGTTGGAAAAGTTAAGATGATGTAGCAATATTCACAATTCTTAATGAAGTTTTGCATTTTTTAACTTTATGGAATGTTAGTAGTAAATGCGCAATTTATTATCCAATATTCTTGAAAATTTTATTTGCACATTTCCTTACAGATTGTCTTTAGCAGAAAAAAAAGCAATAAAATGGAAGAAAGCTGTTCTTCTCAGCGTTAGAAGGCCGGCAAATTAGTGACAGTTTAAAAAAAAAAAAACTTCTGTAACATACATTACCCTCAAATATGATTAGGACATTAATAGAAAAACTGATTAAAAGTGAATTTTTTAAAGGGAGTATGACTCCGACGGGCTCTAATATAATGTCAATAATACTTTTGGAGTTCTTTATCGCATACAACTTTTTACAACTTTATACAAATTTTTAGCATGCGGGGACTGGAATTTAATTTTGATTCACGCTTCCCGTAGGGCAAAGACTAGCCTCTTTCATTGAAGTATGAATTTTTCTGGCACTGGTTTTCTCCCAAAATATCAAAAGGTGTTCACGTGAATTCACATCACGGCGTGCAATGTTAGCTCCGTCACTTTATTCTCCTCAACTTTTCAAATTGCCACAAGAAACAACTGCATTAACCGATAAAAGCAACCCAGTAGACTAAGTTACAACCATTAATGATGCAATATGAATTGGATGAAACCGTTCTTTGGGCATATTATTCTATACCCAAATGTCCACATAATACCTGGACTGTGAAGTAATGTTTCCAGCAGTTCATTTTGGATGTCCAACTCTTTCTGCTCTTTGGGAAATGACCATGTCCGCTAATTCGTAATTTTGAGGATACTTGAACAACCAGTCATAGATTGTGCACGCCTTTTATATCCTACTTTTAACTGGTACTGCCGTCGATCATAGGACTTCTGGAATTCTGAACTTTTAGTACGGTGTCTTAGGATTTTAAATAACCAACTGAATTTTCTTTTGAAAGGAGAGTATTAATAACTGTTTATCACCCTTTTTAGTCAGTCAGGAACATGTAGATCTTCAGATCTCTTACTCTACGTCTGACTTGTGCAAACTAATTCAACACGATTCTTTATCGTGAAATTAGAATTCAGTTGTTGAAAAATGATTAAAACCGAAGTGCACAGTCTGTTATTATTTATTATATTATTCTATTTATAGATCCCTTGAATTTATATTTAAGTGGACCACTTATTTCCAATACTTGTTTCAGAATTGTGTTAAAATTCCGAATGGCAATAATAAAACATAGTGGTGTATCATATCACTTTGTCTGAGCCAACGCTTAGCTATTTATGCCAAAGAAATGTCATCCAGAGTGGAAAGAGCCTTCAACGTGTTTCACCTGTCACTTATCTGATCTTCACATAGTTCTCTCAGACAATGTAGATCGTTTCAAGCATAGTCATTTCCAGCTACTTCACTTTTTGTTGGCCCAGTGACCGAAATTATACCTTTGGCACTGTGCCGTTGAATACTAGCCATTCACAAGCATGATCAACTCCAGCTTCCTTCTTCAGTTTATTGCATCTGACTCATGGTGTTGCAACACTAAAATTTCTTATCGTTGGCAATTTCCAGGCAACGCTTATTCCATTCAGGCAATCTATATCGTGGCCAATGGTGTTCTGAATTACTATGACGATATATCGCAAATAATAATGGCCCATACTCGGTACATACCACGTACGATTAGAACCAGACAACTTCAGCATAGCAGTTCGATTACAACAGAAGTTGTATTCCCAATTAGCAATGGGCTGTGCATTTTGGGGCATACGGGCTCAAATTTACAATATACACAATTCAAAACAAAAAAGAATACTTTGACATGACAGTGATATGATATGAATATGCATATTTTTGATACGAAGATGCGTACTTACTTGCCAACATGTCCATGTAGGCACCGTCAGAAATGGCGAAAATGTGAGGGGGCACTTCAGTTCTCCTCTTGCCCTTGTAAATCTGTACTGTACGGTTGGTATAGATGGGGAAACGCTTGTAGGGGTTGATGGCAACACAGAAAAGCCCGGAATAAGTCTGCAGAAATAAAAAAAAAACATAAATAATTATGATAAAATATTGGTGTAGGGTAAAATAATTACTCTTATATCATAAAAAGAATCTTTAAATGCAGTAAAAGCGTTTCTAAATAGAATAATTTAAACATAAATCGTTCTATCGAGTAATCAAAGAGACTGTGTAATATGCAATCTATATCTCGATCAGTATATGTTGATAGACCTTTTTAAACATTTGAAAGATTTAAGTCCTGGTTCCTTCATTGATTAGTGGAAGTTTAATGGATCGGATTTTTTTAGTTTTCCTCAGTTCGGCTCGGTTAACCAGCTTGCAGATCCACATGGTTTTCTTAATGAATTTACAGACAATTAATATACAGTTGTAGAAAGAAACAAGAAACGACAACAAAAAGGTTGTATAAAGTATGCAATAAGAATGGTAAGGCCATTTGTGGTTACTTAAATAAGTTGGTTGGACTGAATTAACTGAACTGTAGTTGGTGGTTTCGTACAGCAATGATAATAAAAAATATGAAATGATGTTTTTAAGGCGATAATTTTTCCTCTCTTAAATTACTCTTGTTCGCATATGTACGCTGACTGGTGAAATGGAACACTCCTTCAGCATATGAATCATAAACATAATCAAAATCATCCAAAATACATGAACTTGAGCCATGATTCGCTGGAGGGAGCGGGATTCTTTAACATGTAGGTTTATGTTGTAAAAAGTATTTAACTGATTTCATTAAATAGGATGATAATGTGAAAGAATTCTTTTTAATAGATTAATCCGCGGTTATTTAAAAATTCAGACTCCATGTAGTTAAAATTTCTCCATTGGCATCCTCCGAGATAGTATGCAATACTGAGTTCACCACTTGTCATTCGTTTTTAAGAGCTTTGTCTTCTATACTAGAAGGATTTTTAAAAGCATTTTCTATCGAGACTGTAATCAGCCGATCTTAGGAGGTAATAGGATTCTGCAGAGTTATTACAGTTTTTTCATCCAGCACAGCATGAAAATCGGCCCCTGAGAACATGCATAATATAGGATAGAACTATATGAAAGGCACACTATAATCAAAGCAATCGGTGTGCCGGGAAATTCTCCAAAGCGACCTCCATTAGGAAACGAAAAAAATCGTTAATAAAAGTCATGTTGTGGAAATTCCTAGGAAGAAAGAACTATTTGTAGTGTGTGGATTTACAGACCAGCTTCTACCGAGATTTACTTTACAAAGTCTAAATTCTACCCGATTTCAGAGGCCAGCTTGCATTTATAATCCCAACATAAAAAATTGATCCTCCTAAAAGAAATTTTTTACTTCATTCAAAGAGAGAGAGCTCATGTTTTGCCACCATAAATTCTACCACTATTTCAATGCTGCAACCTTTGTAATTCAAAAGAGCAGTACCCGATTTTAGGTGGTTTCGTAAAATCTCTACTCGACGCATCATTAGTCCATCAACTAATCGAACTTACTTTCTATGCACCAGGAGCCAAGACAAATCTTGAAATATGAGGTGCATCTGCCAGCCATTCCTTCCAAGACAGTGGAAAACTTTCAGGATTACGCTGATTCCTAAAAAAGCTTGCAGAAATAACCATCCCGGCCATCGACCAATTGCTATTTCGTCAATAATCACTAAAATTATTGAAAAAATTATGCTCCCATATCTTCAACATGCAATCTTCGCCAAGGCACCTGTCAATATGCATTTTGGTCCCAGAGGGCGCTCCACAACAACAAGCTTAGCTGACACCATTGTACGCATCCAAACTGCATTTCAAGACAAGGCACAATGCGACGTATTTTATTTTGACATCAAAGGTGCTTTCGACAACATAGATCTCAAAAAAGCTTTTCAAATACTAAAAAATCACTTTCTCGTTGACACAATGATTATTTCCTATCTTCAATACAGCCTAAATCGCAGACTTCTCCTCTTCCCCACTAATACTGACGATATTCTCGTCACAAACCTCAACAGGCATTCCCCAAGGAGCCGTTCTCTCCAGTACGATATTTTCAGCATCTCTTCAACCACTTCTACAAGAAAATCCAAATCTACTGGCATATGCTGATGATTTAAAGTTATTTATAACCTCCAAAGCCAGTGATGATATTCGCAAAGTTATCAATGATGCGAACTCACAGATTTGTGAAATCATCAAGTACCTGAAAGATCTCAATCTGAATATAAATGCAAGCAAATCTGCTCAAATTACTTATTCCCTTCAGAAACAACCCAACCACATAGAAATCAAAATTGCAGATGTCCCAATCCCAAATGTTTACGCTCACAAAGACCTTGGAGTTGTTTTTGATAAAAATCTCTCCTTTAATGCCCACTATTTATATGTTGCTCAAAAAATTCAAAAAGCAAAATGGTTAATGAAACAAGAAACAGCAGCGATTCAAGACAGAAAAACAGTCATTAAGCATGTTCAAAGATGCATCTTTCCCATTCTGTCCTATGCTTCCGAAATCTGGTCTGGTGCTCCTCAAGTAACCGTCAAGAAATTCCTTGCCCTAGAATATTGGGTTCTTAGATGGCTCAATAGGAAGCTTCGCTTTCCACATACAATATCCAGGCAACAGCTTTATAAAAACCTAAAAACAAAGCCTCTGCAACAGATGATCAACGAGTCTGGAGTCATGCTTCTTGCAAAGATAATCACCTCTGCATGCGATTCACCAAATTTAGGCAATATAATAGCTGCCCCCAACAGGGAAAATACAAGAAACCAGCGATTCAAATCCAACCTCTCCAGGCTCAAACAAATGGACAGAATGTTCCCCAATGCATCTCTTCACTTCATAAATCATCACAACATTGATTGCAACAGGTTAATCAACTCTGAAGCCTACAGGAGTCAGATCTCCGATGAAATGAAGAAAAATAATCCAACCCAGTAATGGCAGCTGAAAACTAAATGCCCTGTTCTACAATTTTTTAAATTTCATAACTAAAATTCCTAGCCATTGTTAATATCTATATAAAATTTGCTATGTACATATACTTTATATCATTTCCTCTGTATTCTTATCTGCCCCTAGCCATGTGCTGTGATGGGCTTGCTGTATTTGCAATAAATGAATATTTATTTTATTTATTTATTTATGTATGCAATCTTCATTAATGGTGCACAATCACTTGTCGATAAACAAAATTTCATCTAGAAAAGGACCAAGAATTTACTCGGAAGAACCAAGATTTTAGTCGGAAGCAGATCCACAAACACGTAAATCCAAACCAAGCCATTATTTTCACCACTGCAAATTTCACCAAGACTTACTTTAAACTTTAGGCAAACTTCATCATCAGCACTTTGTGCCCAGACATGAAAAATTATCCCAACGTAAACTTATCTGATATTGTTATTATTGGATTAGTTATGATATCTGTTATTATTGCCTAATTAAGATATATACCTTAATTTTTAATGCCCGTTCTATGTAAATTAAGCAGAAAAAAATTTAAAAATTTAATCAAACCGTGTCTCCCTGGGCATTATGTCCCTATATATACTATGATCATAAAGTAGTACTAATACAGATATCTCTAAGACAAAGAGATAGTTGAAAGTCGCAATAATATTTGATTTTAAAGTGCTTCTTTATTTATTATTTCTAGAAAGGAATCATAATGGAAAGGATTCGATATCTAACTTTTAGAAAAACTCGAAATTAGCTTAATAAAAACACAATACACAAAACAAATCCTCAGAAGCAAACTTACGTAGATTAGCTGAGCAACATATCGTTCCCTCAAGTTGTGGAGTACACTAGCATCGTTCAGGTATGTCAAGTTAGACATATCCTCAGCCTTCTCGTACTTGGGAGGGTTAACTTGTTGCAGCTGGTCCTTTTTTACTTGACGCTAAATGAAGAAACAGTAAAAACGTGTAATTTTACATTTACATTTTTGTCATTGTACATTATAAATGTAATAAAAATGCAAAAATTGGTTCAAAATAATCTACTAATAGAACAAAAGTTCATTCACTATTAGCAACCTTTGTACAATTTGTAAATTTATTTATTAATAGTGCAAATGTTTATTCAAAAAGTATAATCTACAAATGCAAAAGTACATTTAATAGTTTTTGACTACAGGGAAAGTACAGGTTTACAAGACTGGAGAGTAAGAGCGAATTAGTTTTTCTTCCCTTTCTATTTTCTTATAATTGTGATAATGTGGAATAAACTGTGGGGATGCACGCAAAAAATACGCCGAACTTGTTAAAATCTGCAGAAGGCACCTTTTAAGATCAAGTTAATTGGGAAGAAAATGAAAGGAAAGACGTAGACACTTAAATATAAGTAGCATTTGTATGAAGATACGACATCGACTGATATTCAATTCATTATCCAATAATTGCAACAAAGATTATTATCAGATGATCTTCATCCACGATGGAAAGCAGAGGATCTCCATCATGGATGGAGCTCAGGAGAGAGTATATAACATTTTACACCTGTGCATTCATACATTCATTTTCGGATATTTTGAATTCTCAATGACGTGAGTAATTCTGAGCGATTCTCGATGACATGAGTAATGTTTATTTATGTTTTTTTTATTTATGTTATTGTTTGTTTGTTATTTGGTTTTTAGGAGCATTAGCAACTAAGACCATATTGCTCTGGGAATATGTGGTGGTCATTCCCTTGATCTTTCCGCATCCTCCGTATTTGGTGGTGACGGGCTCGAACTCTGGTCTAATCAAGAAGCGTGTGCTATGCACTGCTGCTTCTTCCCACCTGGCTACGGTTTTATTTATGAAAACCGCAAATGAAACGTGTTTGCCACCACTTTACTTAGAACAGCCCATTAATATAGACGAATTTCTGAAGATTGTAATTTTCATGAAATACAGTGAAGGAAGATTGATCCGTAGAACAGAAGTAAAGGGATAAATGAGGAAGACAAAAAAGTTAGTGCTGTGAGTTTGAAGTTAGCCTCATTGAGGCAAAGGAAGTGAACGATAGAATTACAGTTGTTGTTGTTGGGTTTTGGGCGCCAACTTAGGCCATATTGAGCAGCATATATATATGTCTGTAAATTCGTGCGTTCTCTGGTGATTTACTGTTTGCTGGATGAAAAAGTCGAATTTCAAGGAAGGAAAACCATGTTACCCTGAGACCGACTAATTCAGCCACTTTGTGAAAAAAGGCCCATAAAAATTCCTCGCGTCATTGACGGGATTCGAACTCAGGTCTTTTCCACCCCGTATGGGGAAAATGGTGATTATACCAAGTGCTACCCACGAGGGGCATGGAATTACAGATACCAATTCAGAGCACAGCCCATGGAAATGTCTATAGAAATGACATGCAGCAGAAAACGAACGTCTAAGAAAAATTGTTGAAGGGGGAGTCATTAGTTAACCTGAATGCTCTTTTGAATAGAGCCAGGAAGCTTGAGAAAGGATTTTGGGTGTGTGTGTGGGGGGGGGGAAGAATCACCCCAGATGTGTGAACAATATTCCATGATAGGCCAGATTTGGGATTTGAACAGAGTCATTAGCTCTTTACAAGGATTGGAGGCGGATATTGGAGAAGTTGAAGTTGTTTGTGCAGCTCAAGGTTTCTCAAACTGGAATGCAAAACTATACATAGGATTTCCTGTCAGTGGAAGAAAGTTGTTAATACACATTCAATATATTAACGACCTCTTCGACAAGAGGAAAAGGGTAGGAGAGAGAGCAGAACCTTGGCAGCCAACCAGCGTTAGTTGAGAAGTTACAAGACAGGGCGATCTACCATCAACCACAGTAAGTCAGAGACAAACTGTCTACCCAATTGCAAAAAAATACAAAAGGTCACAATTCATATGATAGGAGTTTGCTTAGGAGACCTTTATGCTATGCATATTATAGGAGTTTGTTTAGGAGACCTTATCTAAGCGCGTTCAAAATCCTTGGACAGTGGAATTTTCCATTAACTTTTATTTTATATCAATAACACAGAATTAAAGGGATATACGTCTCGAATAGAGTTACGTCGCCTATTCTTTCGCGTAATTATAAATTTTCCAATTTCGCAAACATGTGTTAGCAAATCAAAAATTTCTAATTTTCCGAACATAAACGTCAGTTAGATTTTTGTATTTATAATAAAGTAGTTATAAAACTTAGCTCGAGACGTACATATTAAATTTTGTTTCTTTGGCATGGAATAAATTAATTAATTATCCAACATTACGAAAATGTATTCGTACTTTATTATTTCCACAGTTATTTTCTTCTTTCCCCAAACAATCGAACTTCTGAACATACTTTTACAACCCCCCATAGTTTGAATAATTTTCGCTTTGCTTTTCCAGTCATAAAACACGTTTAAGGAAGTATGAGCCATTTAATATAAACAGATTGATGGAATTAAAATGCACTCGCATATATTGCATACTGTTGTCCTAAGCCCTGTCCTGTTGTCCTGATTACATTGGAGACAATGAATTTTGGGATGAAAACCAGAAACATTTAAAGGATTGTTGTAGTAAAGTTTCAGGCGCATAAGGGACTTTGATTATATTATTGTAAATTGCATTCTTTGGTTGATTTGCCTGTTTGCTGGACAAAAACCCGAGGTTGATCCGAGATAAGAAAAAAAAAAAAAAAACTACGCAATCCTCGTTAGAGACAGACTAAATCCTGACGGTGGAAAAAAAACCCACAAAATGTCCTGTCGAAAGACTATTATTATTATAAACCTTTTCTCCTTTACTGGATTTTTTTCGCCCCTTGACGGGTACTGGTACCAAGTACACCAGGTCGTTGGTTGTGCCCAGTTACTATTATTATTATTATTACTGTTGGTCGAGGAACTCTTACTGTCCTACAGGGGTTCAGGATTACAGCTTTCTGCAGTTCCATGTAAGTGTTCTCTGGGAGGCTATTGCTTCAAGGTTCTTAAGGAGACTCTTTGGCACCAAGCCGGACACGGTGATTGGGATGGTAATTACTTGTTCCATATGCCACATTTCTTTGACTTCCTGTCTTAGGTCTGTGTACTTCCTGATCTTTTCCTAGTAGGTTTTCTAGAGGTTTCTGGTGTCGGGCACCATTCTGTCGATCAGATGGGTAGCCATTTCCTTCTTGTCGATGAGCGTTATGACTAGGCTATTGTGCGAGGTCGTCTTTTGCGTTATTATGGCACGGTCCCAAAATAGTTTTATTATTATTATTTACAAAACCATTTCAGCCCTGAATAACTTTGGAAATAACTAAACATAACAAATCATAGATTAAATCTTATACATTCTTCATTCGAAGAAATATTCGTATTATGACAACTGGAAAATGGGTGCTATGGTAGCTGCTTCCCCACCTATACTGTTATTATTAGTCCTCGTGAGTAGTACAGTGGTTATAATCACCATCCTCCCCACACTAGGCGGAAAAGAACCCGGTTCGAATTTCGTCAATAATGCGAGGAATTGCTATCGGCTTTTTTCACTCCGTCGCTGAGTTAGTCTCAGGCGAAGATAGTATGGTTTTTCCCCAGGAAACTCGGGTTTTTCGTGAATGAGGTTATAATGATTGCATTGATATTGCCAAGCCCTCGTAGGTAGTACAGTTGGCAGGATGGCCGTCCTCCCCACACCGAGTGAAAAAATAGCCGAGTTCGAGACCCGTTGATGACGGGAAGAATTTTTATGGGCGTATTTCACAACGTGGCTGAGTTAGTTGGTCTCAGGCGAGGATAGCCTGGTTTTTTCTCCCGGAAACTCGGGTTTTTCGTCTAGCAAACAGAAAATCGATGCTCCTAAAACTAGTACAACAACAACATATCTCCAAACACAGCTTTTCAGATCCAGGCATTGTACGGAATAATACGCATACTTCTATTATAATTAATCCAAGTATGTTACACTCCACATAAGGGTGGAAATGTGGTTGTTTTAAATTTCATACCCAGACAAATTAAGCCAGGAGGTATGAAATGGCTCTGAACTTATTCTAAGATGCCAACCTGTCGGTGAATTAGGTTGGGCGCACTGAAAATTATGTGCAGCTTCAGTTTAGTTCGATTTGGTTTATGCCCCTGCACAGTGGATATAACCTCCGTCTTCCCACACCAGATGGAAAGGCCTCAGTTCGAATCCCGTCAATGATTCAAGGATTCTTTTTCTTGTTCTCAAAACATGGCTGAGATAAGCGTTTTCAGGCGAAGGATGTACGGTTTTTTCTCCTAGGAACTCGGATTTTTCGTCTAGCAAACAGAAAATCAACCGAAGTACATAAGCAGTTAACAGACATATTATGCTGACGCCTCACAGCACCATAGTTGCTCTAGCGCTTAACACACACACACACACCTAACAAGTTGTATCTGAGATTATAATCAAAGCAGAAACAGAAAAGGGACACAAAATGCGCTAGCCTTGTCTCCTTAAGTACAGTTTAATATTTTTCACACCGGATAAAGTTCCTTATCGATAATTCGGGATAATTTGTTTGTAAAATTTTGAACCAATCAGTCCCGATATCTAAATTAAATTATTGAGATTTCTGAATTTCTTATTGAGTTGTGGTCAGTTCAGGGACTGGGTTCTGAAAATTGGCTCGGATGCTGTTTGGAATACTGTCATATTAGAAAAATTAGATAGAATGAAACTAAAATCGAGCTTCATTGAACATAACTTGCATTATACTAATTATTAGCTACGTTCAATATGTTACATAAAATGAATATGATAATCACAAGTTCTATCCACAGCTCGACAGAAATTCCATTTCAGTTTAGTTGCTGAGACTGACTGGAACCAAAGGTTTTGCAAAAAAAAATTATTTGACTTACCAGTAATGAAATATTACATGGCGTGGAAGTTATGTATTTTATGCGCCAAAAAATTTAAGACTAGACGTCAGACATTGAGTGCATCTCATAGTCAAAATGCCTGTTTTGCTGGATGAAAAACATGAGTTTCCGGGAAACGGGAGAGGGAAACAGGTTCCTCGCCCATTATGGATTAACTTGTAAACAGCATTAAAAACATTCACGAGACTCTTTTTTCGTCTTACCGGGATTCAAATCCAAGCCATTTCCGCACGATATGGAAAGACAGCAATGCTTTCCTTCCATACCGTACCCAGTTTCAGAACTTGTTATACGTTGAACATCGTCTGAAAACCTGTTAATTACACTTAGAATTACAACATTGTGTTATAATTCTAATTATTTCATTTTAATTTCAAATTTTTCCATAATGTATAAAGCCACTTCTTATTTAGTATTTGGATTAGACTACAATTCCGCATTTTGAAAACTGTCAAATCTACATAAAGATAAGCCAAGACATTAAAAGTAACTGGTACACCTAAGGATTTTTTATTCCATAATCCAAATTAAGCACAAGTGTGAAATATTAGATCAACTCATAAACATAGAAATATTTTTCAGCGAATGCGCCCATTCACATTTTTTGTATATTTTGAGATCCTGTCATGCGATTGTCAAATTTCAGGAAAAAAGCAAAAACATTTCTTTTGGATAATTTCAGACACAAGGTGTCTTAAAGATATTATTCGAAGATATATAACATTTTAATAAATTACCAGATGCCTCTACTAAATTAGTTGATTATCAGGGAAGAGTTTTTTTAATGGACCCTATAACACCTCCCCTCATTTAAAACCAGCTGTTTAATCCAGGAAGGCAACAAGCCGCCTCGAGCTGTGTATCGTAAAGGTTAGTTTGTTTATTATTATTTTTTAATGTGAAGTCACTAGTATACATTTTAGTGTATTAGTGACTGCTATGCCCGTCCATCAGGTTGGCAACACGTATATAACAGAGAAATCCCCATTGGACTGATTTTGACACCAAGGCCGGTAATAAAATTTATCGACCGAAATTAAAAAAATAGTTTTTCAAAAGTTTTTTAAAGACAAGTCTTTAAAAAAACTTTTCGCTCAGAACCAAGGCCACCTTTCAATGAGTTGCCCTACCATTGTATCACTTAAAAAAAAAAAGAGAGAGAAATTCCTAGAAGTCTCCCACCCATGGCAGCTGTTTCGACGTTACTCTCATCTCATAATATGAACATTTTGCGCACAAGAGTGGTTAAAAAATTCTATGGTTCACCGACTGCCTTCCACCTGTCCGGACTATAGTACATCATTATCAACGAAATTTTAAAATTTAAATTTTAAATTTACTTGCTTACCTCGCCTCCTGGAACATCGACGGTAACCATATCTCCCTTGGTGCTGGAAATGTTTCCCAAAATGAAACCTTCCTTTTCATCGACAATCCATACCATCTTCTTGCCATCGTAAGGCTTGGTCTGATCTTTACGCTTCTGCTCAAGGGACACATACAAGTATGGGGTGGGATCGGGGTCTTCCTTTTCGCCCATTGTGCCTTTGTTTACCAGAAGTTTATCCTAGTACAGATGTTAATTTGCCGGTCTGTGACACACAAGGTCAAAGCAGAACAGCCCAAGAGCTTTTCCTGGATAAATAAAATAAACACTAAGTATTCCAATCTCAATTTCAGTTACACAAATAATTCCTTAAAATTATACTTTAGATTTAAATAAAATCATTTTAATTTTGTTTTATTCCATAAAAATTAATTTTTTTTATCCTAGTAGTAACAGTAAGCAATAGTGACCTTATATAACTTACTTCAATTTTCGCTTTCAGTTTATTATTCAAACTTTAAGAGTAAATTTTAGAACCAAAATACAGTTTTACATTTAGAAGTTAACTAAAATAAATCAACTCTTTTTGTTTTTGAGCTAATATTATTCTTACAAACAGTTAAACATAGATTAATTCCAGCTCCATGCAATTCAATAATTCTTTAATTATTTCACGCAGTATTAAAAGCTAATTCTTTCTTCACTTACGGTACAGCGATAGTCGGTTTTCGGCAAGGACAAACACACACAAAAAAAAAAGGAATTAGCAGAACAGGTGAGAGGGAGGATATATCCAGAGGTTTGCTTGGGCCAACCACAGTGAAGGTATTAAGAGGGTTGAGAAGGTGGTGGAATTGTGGGAGGATGTAAGTAAAAGCCAGTGGTGTCAGACGGAGGGATCACACAGGTATATATCCAACGGTCAGGGGAAATTCTTGAGCACTGCGGTAAATCACTTTTACAACTATCCACTATCCGCTGTAACAAAGGCTACCGTGTCAGTAGCTTGACAGGTCCGGTCTCAAACAATAGCAAACAGAAAACAACGGGCAGAGAGGAAAGAACTAAACACTTACGTTCGAGAGCTATTCTGTGCAATAGAAATGGCTGCCGAGCTTTTAAACCCCTGCAATCGGATATTGCTACCGGATGATTGTAGTGGAAAATGTAAGCAGCACTATGATTGGTTACTTTACATGGATGGGCTGACCTGAGTTATCATGCTGTTCAATCACGCCCTTAAAGACAGATTAAAAGAGTCAGACAGAGAAAGGAAAAACAGAATGACGTATCATCTTCGTACCATTTTTGGGTCAGAGGTACGACAGCCGCTTCTGGAATCCAAGCGTTCGCTCGCTCGCTCTTTTTCCGCACGTTTGTTCTCTATTTCCGTATGGACTGCTCCACAATATAGTGCCACTCACTGAGCCAGCCGCTTGGACTAAAAATACCTTTGCACGACTATTACATGCAGCAGTTAAGAAAGTCGTAATGGCACTGTTAATCTCATATTATAGGCTTGTGATTGGATTTCTGTTGCATAAACAAATTTCATTATCTGCAAATGAATATTTCGACATCTTAATAGCGCAGGTCCTCCTCCGCCCACCGAGATAATGAGTTTTCGCAGTATCACCAACAAAACAGCCATTCCACATTCTCTGTCTAAATTTAGACGAAAGCAAATCTACCCGTTATAGAAGAGTTAACGGAACACCACAAAAGGTTCATTTTGCCTTTTTCATTGTCTGAATATACCAAAGGAGGCTGAGTGTTACGGATCCTAAACCCAGTTATTTTGAACATTAGTTATGTTCTTAAAATAATATAAATGATTACGATGTATAATTATTATATCCTAAAAATTTCGATTCAAGAAACAAAAAATGTACATACAGTTCGCGTACTATTAAAGTGATATTATTTTCATTCTCAGTGTGGAGAGAACAAAAATTAGAAAATATACGAAAAAAAACAACATTCCTGTTCTTTAAATGCAGTATTAAAATATCGAAAGTTTAGTAATTTAAGGAAATATTCGTTTACAAGTTCACCATAAAATTACTTACGTAGAAGATATTTTTTTTTACTTCTTAATAAACTGCATTAAACAGAAATGCAGTAATCGTCTGACATGTTAAGTTTTAAATGACCGCTAGGTGATTTCTATAAATCAACGTTACATGAGATAAACATAATGAATACATGAAAAAAAATTGAAAATAAAAATTTCAAATAATATATAAATAAGAATCAAAGCTATAGTAAAGTTAAAATGTACTTGTTGTTGTAATGAAGTTAAAAATGTTCTTTTTATTATGACAAGTTAAAAACTCAATCTCCATTTAGTTATTTTGAATTAATTCTATAACATGAACTTTTAACTTAATTCCAGAAGAAATAAAAAAAATGGTCACGGGAATTAATATAATTTCATTTAATATATTCGATTTTACTACTTTTAATAACTCATACCTTAATAAATACAAAATATGAAAGAGTTAGTTAATTTTATAATTTATGACAACGTTCACTAAGTAAATGTATAGGAAACTAAATATTTATGCTCATAAATCGTAATTAAAAAGACTGTTTCACTCTCAAGTTTATTTTATTAAGGTAACATAAGTGGAAAGATTCTGCAAAGAGGGTCATACAACTAAATGGTTGGCTTAGTTCCTTGTTGCAAAAATGGCACTGTTCCAAGTCACCCAACCATCCGCCATGATTCTATTCGGTAACTTAACGACCCCTTTCTACTCCGCTTAATGGCGTATAGTGAACTATGCATCAGATAGTTCTATGTCACGTGAGCAACATTAGGAAGCCTTTGACCGTGCATGTACTACTGCCATGAAAGAGTGATGACAGTGACCTTGTGAATGTTTCAGCCATTTGTAATAAGGTAGGATTTATCATGCTCGGGCTTTAAAGAAGTAGTAATATATGTATTATTTAATAAATCGAAATACCTTTCAAGTTAAGCATGTAAAATGCATTATTTTTAAGTTTGACTTTATTGATTAAGAAATTTTATTATTAAACTTCATCGTATTCACTAATCAATAAAGGAAATTATATTTCACTTGTGTACCTACAAAATTGCCATTGTCTAAGAGAGAGAGAGAGATCTCAAGTAATTCGCGTTTCGCGGGTAACAGACAGTGTTGCTGCTCTTACATACCGTATAAAACAGGTTAGAAATACTTCCCAACGGTCAACGGTTGCAGTTGCCCCCCTCCTTTCGATATTTTAATTATGTCATCCCGCAATTATCGATCATATACAATAGACACAATTTACAGACAAAATACTCTGATCGTCACGGCCGTAGCTACTTTGGAAAAATTCAGAATGACTTCTAACCCGAAAAAGTTCTATGAGAATTACATATATAGGTCACAGTATTCTTCGACCTCACGTAACTTAGAACTCCATGAAGCGCAATGCCAATTTCGTTATAAATTTTTCTCTTGATCACTTTGCATTAAAGTTCATAATATGGAAAAAATCCACAGTTACTGATTTGGTTCTCTTTTTAAGTAAAATTTCAGTTAGCCAAGTTTATTACTAACATGAGAAGTGAATGAGAAAATGGAGAAAATGGATGACCATAGTAGGTTCAGTAAACTGCACCCTTTCTCGTTAATCTCCATAAAAAGGACACGTTATAAACGTTTCCAGTGCTTTCTGCAGCAGAAAGCTTACTGCTGCCATCATTAAAACTTAAAACTTGCATATATGAAACAGTTGATAAAATATTTTAAAGTTCTTTTCCTACCCTGCTGCTCTAGATTCTACATAGACTTTTTAAAGGAGAAAGCTGAGGCATGGGCAGTCTGCTACTGGGATAACCTTGATGACTCAGCGGCTAATTTTAGATTAATGATTAAGAAAAGTTGAGCTCCTGTAAATCTACTTTTACTGCATCACAGAATTGCTTTAACGTAACCATGGCTACATAGTTTAAGGTGAAAACGTCTCTTCTACTTTTTGTTTGTGAATTATTATTATTATTATACTTTTTGTAAAGTATAATAATAATAATAACTGACACAATGGACCACCCAATGTACTTCGTAGCAGTATCCGTCACAGCGCGGAATAAAATCCAATAAAGGAGAAAAAGTTTATAATAATAATAATAATAATAATAATAATAATAATAATACGAAATGGAATTACAATCAAAATTAGTACTTACCAAAAAATCTAAGCTCCATATAAAACGAATTATCTATAATTGCCTATACAATAATCTTTGGTCAGTTTGCTATTTGCTGAACAAAAACCCCAAGTTTCGGAGGGAAAAAACTATACGATATATTCCTCTGAGACGATTAAACAAAATACGTTAAAAAAAAAAAAAAACATAAAAATTTCTCGTGTTATTGACGAAATTATTACTGAGAAATAGCAGTCGAAGTTTAACATTGACAAATGCAAGATACTGTACATGGGTAGCAGTAACCCCACAGTAACTTATCAACTGAGTGGTACTACCTCAAGTAGTGGAGAATCAAAAAGACCTGGGGGTAATTGTACAGTCAGGCATGAAATTCTCTGAGCAGTGCATGCATGCTGCCAGGACAGCTCATCGGTTTATCCAATGATATACAGAAACTTTGCTAGCAGCGATAAAGCGGTGATTGTCCCTTTTAGGCTGCATCTTGGGTACTGTCTGGAGGCCTCACTTTTGGAAGAACGTAGATCTGCTGGAACGGGTGCAGAGAAGGCAACCAGATTGGTGAAGGGAACGAAATGATGCTGTTACCTAGAAAGGCTTCAGTTCTGCAAATTGCAGCGTCTCGAGACCAGGCATCTGCGGGAGAGATCTGATTGAGGGGTTTAAAGCATTGAATAGATTGAGTAAGCTGAATGTTAATTGTATTCTTCCACTTGCTGAGACTAACACATGAGGGGGCGTAAATTCAAGTTGAGGAAGGTTGGTTGCATGATACATATGCGGAAGTTTTCCTTCAGCTAGCGCGTGGTTGATTATTGGAACAGGCTTCCATCTGTTGTTGTGGATAGGTTGAATAAGTTTAAGGTGGAAATAGACAAATTTGTTGAGGGTGCGGATGGGTGAACTGTTTTTTTTTTTTTTTTTTTTTTAGCTATTACTACTTCATTTGCTATTACTACTTCAAACTCAGGTCATTTTGAAGCGGTATGGGGGGATAGCATTATAACCAATGTATTACCCGCAAGGATCTTTGTGTTTTTTTTTTCTTCCACTTCGTTTTCATATTTCATATATGTATATATATATATATATATTGTTACATTGTATATTCTCTTTCTGTTATTCGGAGAAAACCCACCACAGTGCTCATCCTGTCAGACGTAACTTACGGTCCGTCATTTTCTGGTTGATTGTCCTTTACATTCAACCATCCGGTCAAACACTTTTCAGTCACTCAGTCACTCTCCACGTTGAATATATCACCTGATTTATTTCATTTCTTAGGAAATTAAGCAAATATATTGAAGAACTTTTATTATATCAAAAACGTATTGGCTTACAGAAGCATATAATTTAACCTCTCGAACAATATGTTTTTTTGTGAATTAACGATGAACATACACAATTTGGCCTTAGTAGCCTTTGTGTCGTTAAAGCGAATAACAACAACATTGTATATTACAAATGATATTAAAATTACCATAACCAAAATTAATTAGCATAATTAATGCAATTACTTTCCATAATAAATAATATTAACTAATGAGTGCTGTACTTGCATAGCATCTTAGGATAGTTAAGTACATGTTGCATGTAACGCGTTGTGATTACAAATCATTATTACAAAACACTGAGTGAATATTAAGTTGTGAGATATGGGCACTGAAGTTAAACAATTACTTTTATAAACACTCACTGGCCAAAAAAATTAGATATTCAATATGTAGTAGGACCAGTTTTTTCTCGAATTGCAGCCCAGCACACATCGTGGCATGGGTTCCACTAAGTGTCGGAGGAAATTTATCTATATTTGACAATTCTTCCATCATAATATTTATCAGATGTTATATTGTGTTCTGTAGAGAACTGCGAAGCCGATGTGGCTTTCCAATATATCTCATACATTCTCAGTTGGATTTAGATCTCGAGAATTAGGCAGCCAGAGTAGGTGTTGGAAATCTTGGGACTGTTTCACAAACCATTCAGACCCAACTTTTTGCACAGCGAATAATTGTGTTGTCGTATTGAAAGCATACATCGCAATCCGAGGTAAAATGGAGCATTTCAGGGCGAAAGTGGTCCGATGTGGCAGAAAGATATTCATTGCAGGTAACGAGACTTTCTAACGGTACGAACGAACCCACTCCTTGTGTACAGAACATGCCCCACACCATAATATCACCTGAAGCCCTTGAATGTTAGACACGAGACAATCTGGATGCGTGGCTTCGTGAGGTTCATGCCACACTTTCATCCTACTACTGGTGCAAAAAAAAGTGTAAATTCAGACCAGATGCTCTTTTTCAAACGTCAGACCACACGCTCTTTTTCCACTGTTCTGCAGTCCAGTCTTTCGATTTTTTAAAGAAGTAGTTTTCGTATCGGCATACTATTAATAAGAAATCTTTATTGAAATAATAATAATGATAATGCAATTAGATAGATTGTAACGTTGCCCTTCACCGCCACCAGGCCAGGGGTTAACAGTAATAATACAATATAAATAGGGAGCACTGATATATAAAACATAGGAAATGCATATGTGGAAGTACAACTCAAAACTCCAAGTATCATACAGTTATTTACAATACAATATATAAAGAAGATATTGGCGGAAACAAATAATTTAATATACATGTAGTAGTACAAACAGGCAACGTTCTTTGAACTGAACAGAAGTAGTTAGTCCATGCTTCTCAAGTCCAGCTTCAAGTTAAAGCAGCATCTGCACAAAATGTCATGAAGCAGTCGCACAGTATCCAAGACAGGATAGCCTACTCCAGGGCTCGCGCAAATTTAATAAGCAGAAATCAAAAGCAATTAAGCATTACATGGATAGAACCCTTCGTAGCGGAAAATGCCCCTACTCTGAGCGGAATAAATCAGCCTTCTTACTCTGTCGCATAGTTCAGTTGAAAACAGGCCTTTCTTGAGTAAATTGAATTTTTTTAATCATTTGCTGCAAACTGGACCTTTTTCTGATGCACAGTTCGCTATAAATTCCTGCGGTTTTGTTCTTGAAAGAAATACTACTTTCTGCACATTTCTTCCTTTTAGAGCTGCATTCTTCTTTCGTTTTCCACTCATACATTTGAGATGGTTGCTTTCGATATACCAGTTATTTCCTTTGTTTTCTCAATTATGCCTTCTACTAAGCATGCTCCAACAATAAACATTTTTGAAAACCAGAAAGATCATCTTCCTTCCCCATTACTGGATCGAAATGAGAAGCACAGAAGAGCGTAAAAAGTTAAGTAAAGTGTCATATCTGGTAGTGTAAAAACTAATTCATCTAAGATGTTATTATTCCCATAAATTGCATGGGGGAGAAGAACCTTGCTTGAGTTTAACTCAGCCACGGAGTTTAAAAAAGTCTATAAAAATTTCTCGAGTCGTTGACGGGATTCGAACACTGCCCTTTGCCACCGGCGTTGGGAGGATGGCGAGTATAACTTTTTTCACGCACTACCCTGGAATGCTTAAAAAATTGCCACACTACGGCGACCCGGAATGTTAATTCATCTGCCCAAGTGTAGTATTATGTTAGTGAATTGTATGTGTTCTCTGGTCGATTTGCTGGACGACAAACCCGAATTTCCGATGAGGAAATCTTGCTTTCTACGCCTGAGACCAATTAACTCAGCCAAGGAGTGAAAACGCCAATAAAAGTTCCTAGTGTCATTAACGGGATTCGAACCCGACCCCTTTTTACCCGGTGTGAGAAGATCGGTGGCGATGCCTCTGTGCTACCACGCAGACTGCAGGAGTGCATAGACATGTAAGTAGACATGTATAGTATCTTATGTACAGCGGCTCCGGAACGTTAGTTTAGCTCCGCTCAGGTACTTTGTAATGATACAGGAACTCTGTAAAACGGCTAGAAATGCGTGTAAGGTTATCTTTGGTTACTGTGTGTTGTCGTGCTGTTTAGTTGTTTCTGGCCGCTTTGTTTCTAGGAAGGCGATCATATGGCAAGCCTGCTCAATGTCCGTCTATACCACGGGGAGGTTGGCCACAACAGGAGGTGAGCCCCTACAATCTTTGTCTGTCGTAGGAAGAACAAAACCCACACCCACTGGAGGTAGTGTAGGAATACGGAGAGTATTTATCTGGTACCCAGGAATGTGTAATCGTAATCTGTGACAACTTACATTTGCATACATAACGTTTAATTATCTGGTGATGCCAATTGTAAAAGGTTTATAATATTTTGGCAATATACTGCTTGCTAATCAGTTAATAATGAATTAATTAGTAATAAGATAAATTAGTTATTTACTTTTCACTTCGTTTAATAAACAAAAAGAAAATTTTCAATTATTAAGTATCTAATTTATTGTTTGCTGAACTGAGTTTCTTGGAGAAAAACTATGCAACCCTCGCGTGAGACAGACTAACTCAGCCGTTTTGTGAAATGAGTCCATAAAAATTTCTCACGGTACTAAAGGGTTCAAACACAGGCATTACTCATCCGGTGTAGGGAGGACTATGATCATCTTATGAGGACAAAAAATTTCAATGAATTTACGAAACCGAACGTATCTCTGAGCTAATGCACAGCGTGTACTGCCTAATTTGGTCTATAATAGCTAGAAACATAACTACTTAGTTTTTATAGCAAGGTTAATCAGGTTCCAGTCCCCTGAGATATATAGTTGCCAAGCCTCGCAATGGCTCCCATTTTTAAGTCGATCTTCATACGAATATCGAATAGCAGGTGTTTAAGGCTTTGAATGAAACCAATCATATTGGTCAGTCAAGATTTCCCCTTAACAAACCATGATGTGTCCGAACTATAACTGCAGTCTTGTCTAGATGATCCTGCATTACTTTATAACCAGTGACTGCATTATTTTTATTATTATTTTTTTTTTTTTGGAACAGAAGTTAAACTAACAGGTCTATAATTACTCCTGTTACCCTTTGATCCTCCTTTGTGAATTTGGGCTACAATCACACATCTCCAGCACGCGGGGACCTCCCCTGAATCCAAGGATATTCTCATAATTCTGAATAATGATTTGCTTACCTCCTTTAATATAATTGGATAGATCCCATTCACCTCAGGCGCCTTTTCTATGTTTAACTTCAACAATTTCTTGTCAGTTATTATAAAATCATTTAGCTCTCTGTTATAGTTTGCATAAACTTCTTTTATCCCTCTCCTTAAAGAATTATTCATGTGTGAATGTGTATGAAAAATACTCATTAACTTTGTCAACTACCTGAGCAGGATCATCAACAGTCGAACCACCGATATCAAGTAGACCAATCTGATTCACCCCCTTCCTTCTAGATTTTACATAAGTAAAGAAGTCCTTGCTGTTTTTTTTTTTTTTTTTTTTGCATCTTTTGCCAAATATTTCTCGTAATCTGAACAGTATGAGGAACGGTACTAAGCTAAATCAACCAGCAATCAGTGGCAGAACTGTGGCAAAGTTTTTGCCAATTGATCGGTATCGGAAAGAGATATCGCGTCTAGTAAACAAAACACGATTTCAAACAGGACAAGAGCTATCTATTGCAAACAGTTAACAAGGACATTCGCCAATTTCTACGAGAACACTGCGAAGTGTTCTAATGTATATCGTGTGCAACGCGTCGTACAAGCTGGTTGTGGATCAGTGATGCTTTTGAGATGTTTTAACCAAATCTGGAGTGAGATGTTTTAACCAAATCTGGAGTGAGATGTTTTAACCAAATCTGAAATACAAAGCAAGATGAATCAAGCTGGCTGTACAAATATTCTTGATGATCAGGTTGTGCCTTTGCTGAACATTGACAGTCATGATTTAAATACTCTTATGCATAACTGTCTGTCTACAGGTCCTCTACTCTTTTGACTCATTCATGCGTGTGTGTGTGTGTGTGTGTGTGTGTGTGTGTGTGTGTGTGTGTGTGTGTGTGTTAAGCGCTAAAGCAACTAAGAATGTGAGGCGTAGGTATATTGTGTCTGTAAATTGTATATATTCTGGAGTCTGTTTGGCGGTTTGTTGGACTTAAAAAACGGACTTCTGAAAAAGAAAGCTATGCCACCCACTCTTGGCCGACTAACTCAGCCAAGTTGTGAAAAAGCCAATAAAATGTTTTCGCGTTATTGACGGGATTCGAACCCAGGCCTTTTCTAGCTGGTGCGGAGATTATTGTTTGGGACTACTGCTTTAAATTAGCACGAGGAGCCCGAAAGAAAGAAGGGCATTTAAATTGGCCAAAAAATTAAGTGTATTAGGTACAAAAATATACTGCGCATAGGGCACTTAAAAGACGATTTAAACAGAAGCATTTCAGTAAGCCCGTACCAGGTTCACTAGGCTGAACAGCGATTTTGACGAAAAAAAAAAAAATCGCTCAATACTTCCTCAGATTGAAAAATTTTGGCTTTCCTGTAACGGACAGATATGTGGTCCATGAGGACTGTTCCTTTACTGCAGGAAAAATGCAACAACTGTTCTTGTCGTTATGAGTAAGAAATTACTCTGTAACTTGAATTCTTAAATGTTCAAATTAGGCCCATGAAGGACTAAACAAGGCTTTTAAAATTTTGTTAATTTTTAATTTTTTTGTTTTTCGTTATTTATCCGTCTAAATTATATAACATTGTTTGATTATTTCTTAATTAGATAACAAAATAAAACTTTCTCTGCAGATGGAGCTTGAGTTTTGTTGATTGTTTTACAAATTACATAAGTTATTTATTATATATCACATAAATAGCTAAATATTATAAACAGACATCTTACCTGGTAAGTTCTGACATCAGAAATGTCTTCACAAGTGCGGAATGAGTGGGGCAACAAGAATCAGTTACCGTTTTTATATCGAAATTGCGGTCTAATGAGCTACAATAGTCTTTGATGCATCTGTACATAGAACGCAGCGTTGACTGACTCTCTTCCCTTCAGGTACAATTCCTTGTGAATCGCACCCAGTTTGTCGAAAAACATGACCAGCATTGCCTTGATTCTGTAAACGAAACTTATTTTGGGCCTCGGTGATGATTTTGAAGTTCACCCACCGCATGCTCTGATGCTTCGTCTCTGGGTCGTATCGAAACACCTAACACTGATCTGTAGTGACAATACAGTCAAGGAAATTAGGATTGTGTTTTCTAGTCTTCACATTATGAGTCTTCGTTGCTTCTGCTCATCCGTCAGGTTGTGCTGCATAAATTTTGCACAGACCTTCCTTTTTAGCTAAATATTCATGCAGAATTTGACGAATCGTTCACTTATTTACATTCAACTCATCAGCCATCATTCTGAGGGTCAGATGACAGTTCTTGCCACAATTTCCCGGACTTTTACACACACTGTTTATTTCGAGAGGTTGCGGAACGCCAACTTCTTGGGTCATCGCGAACATCCTCACGTCCATATTTGAACTGCTTATACCATTCAGACACCTTTTTTTTTTTTTTTTTTTTTTTTTTGGCTGATGCTGCATAAGCTTGCTTTCTTGTATCACATGCCACTACTACTACTGCTACTACCCTGATACGACTTAACGTCTCATCACCATAAACAGATTTTAACATTTGATACATTCCTATTGGAGATTTTTCCAATTTAAAGCAAAATATAAGATAATCGTTCGTTGCTCCATTGCAAAATCGTGACACGGAACTTTAACGCTCGTAACGAAACTGGTTGTTACTTTCAATATACCACTTCCGTTCATTTTCAAACTTTTTGAACAAGACCGCAACAACACTGGTCCGGCATCTTTATTGCTATATATACAGGGTGTCTCAAAAATATTGGTACAAACGTTTAGGGCAGGTATGTAACATCTAAACGAATGTGAATCGCATAGGAACCCATAACCAGAAACGTCACAGGAAAGTAGTAGCAGAGGCACAAGAAGCAGAAAGGGCACAAAACAGTAATTAGTGGCAAAAATTTATTTGACATAATATTAACAATGGAGTAAGAGATGGATGCATTTCATGATGTTTCAACAGATGCTCGAAGGTTCCACCATGAGACGCGATGACACCGACGCAGCATGGATTGGCGTACACGGTCGAACACACCTGGAGTTTCTTTGACAGTAGCAGCAGTGCAGACGAGTCTCGCCACGAGATCCATTTCCGTCTCCACAGTCGATTCATACACGATAGATTTGAGGCCCCCCCACAGAAAGAAATCAAGGCTCGATAAATCAGGTGAGCGTGGGGGCCAGGCAACGGGTCCACCACGGTCACTCCATCGACGCCCAAACGCCTGTTCAAATGGTCACGAACACACCTTCCATAATGGGCAGGTGTCCCGTCATGTTGAAACCAAATGTTGCGTCTCACATTTGTTGGAACATTGTCAAGTAACCCTGGTAGAACTTCCGATATTTAGCGGAGTTCATGCGGGATGGTAACAGCAGTCACTGACCATACCTGCCTACACATTTATTGCGAAGCGATGTTGTGCCGCATGGGGGCGCACATCGTGTGGGTTGTCGTAAGCACACACATGAGCATTGTGTGATTTAATAAGCCTTCCCGAGTGAAATAAGCCTCATCTGTGACCAAAACATAGGCTAGAAAATTCAATCGAACACTTTCTTGGAGAAAGCACTGCGCAAAAGCCACACGTGCAGGATGATCTTGGGGTAGCAGTAACTGAACCCTTTGGCGATGAAAGGGGTGTAAGGAATCGTCGTGCGAGACACGCTGTACACTGCAACGAGACACTCCTAGGGCAGAGGCAACGGCACGAGTGCTGGTAGTAGGATTATTCTGGACGGCATTCAACACACTTTCTTCCATGGCGGGAGTTTGCGTCGAACGTGGTCTGCCCGCACTACTCCTATTACCTCTAAATGACCCATAATCGCACAAATTTTGATGCACACGCGCAAACAAACGCTGGTTCGGTACATGTCTGTCTGGGAAGCGTTCTCCATAAATTCGTTGAGCGGCTCGTCCATTGCCCTCTGCTAATCCATACACTAGGTGCATGTCTGCCAGCTCACAGTTCGTATATCGATGCATGCTCTTCGTGCGGCGACTACTGCTTGAATGAGTAAACCAGAAATTTTCCCTCTAGCGAACTAATGAACAGCGCCGTATACCGACTTACAGTGACGTTTCCGGTTATGGGTTCCTATGCGATTCACATTCCTTTAGATGTTACCTATCTCCCCTAAACGTTTGTACCAATATTTTTGAGACACCCTGTATATGGGCGCCGGCAGGATATTTTGCAAGGTGGTGCATGTAGGTATAAATTTTTTGTTCAACTAAATTTTCGAATACATGATATCTTAATGAAGTCAAGTTTGATTGATTTACATGTACAGCCGAGCCAACGTTTCGTGTAGAATTTTTTTGTAGAATCGGTATTGTTTTAATGTTTCAATAAATTAATGAAAATATTAGAAATTGTGTATTACTTCGAAATCGAAAAGTTTTTTTTTTTTTTTTGGTAGTTGTTGGCGCATTGGCTTCTGTGGCCATAATGCACCTCCCAAGGTTTTTGCAGTACTTTGATCCAACCCCGAGGCGGGATTCGAACCCACGCCCTTTGGGTTGGCAGGCAGGCACTTTACCCACCTGGCTAGCCCAGTCGGCAATCCAAAAGTGGTGTACACGTTTTTTGTAATTATGCATTTTTATTATGCATATTTAAATGGTTAACTATTATTTTAACTTTCTGTTACTCTCACTTTCTTTAACTTTTTTACTTCTAATTTATTTTCTGTTCCTTTAATTATTTTTACTCACTGTTCTTTTATACCTTTTCCTCTCCCCTTATACTATATATATATTCATAATTCTGACTTGATCTACAGTTTATTTTACAGTTTATTTTTATAATTAATTCTCGGCTATTTTTCATAATAACACGAATTCTTTTCCATTTTTTTTTTTTTTTTTCAACTGTATAGATGTCACTAGTAACTTAGCAGACGAAACGTTTGTGACATTTTGATGTGTGACATTAAACTGACCTTTCAAAGGTGAATCGTTACAGTTGTAAAATTCTATTTATGAAGGTAATTATTATTTAATTTATTGCATGAAAATTAGAAAATAATAACGTGTTTTGTTTGAATTTATAATTAATTGATATGCAAATATTTTATATATGATATTTATAAAATACTTCTGCCGTTATGTTTTAAGGCGAAAGCAGCAAATAGCCTTTCTATTGCAGCTGCATGAAGTCGATTGTGCGTTAAATATGTTTCATAAGCTTTCATATATTTTTTAAACAAATATAACACATCAGTACCGCAGTCGGGGATGAAACACCCCATAAAATTAATATGCTACAAAAAAAAATCGCCGAAAAATTCAATATTTGTAATGTTTTTTATTTATTATTTTTTTTAAATAAAGTTGGCAGAAAATAATGCCTTTCTATTTCCTTCCCTGGTTGCCTTTAATGACTCACACCCCATCATTTTAACAAATGTACTAGTAATTAATGAAATATCTATAATTGTATTTTTATATTTAATAAATAACTGATTTCACTTTTATGCAAATATTATTGCAAGAAAAAAAAAAATTTGAATAATAAACAACGTAGATGTTTGAAGCTCTTTGCGTAGAATGCAGTCGATAAATTTCGATTATCCAGTATTTTTATTTTACAGCCATAGCATAAATAAAATTACTTCAAAAAATCAAAATAAATGAATAAAATAAAATAAATGTTACCGTCGAATGTTTAAAATATGCCTGCATGTTAAAAATTATTTCTACGATGTCACGTTTGATGTCATATTTTTCTGATTGAATCATTTTATAATTTTATAGATTTCTTTTATATATTTACTAATTCCCTATTTTATTTTGATATTCTTATTTTTTTATATTTATAATATACTTTGCATGCAATCTATGTTGTTCTGTACATTTACAGTTTTATTTTTTATATTTTGTTAATCTTATATTAATAATTATTAATAATCTTATAATAATTATTTTATATTAATCTTTTGTTGTGAGACTTAAAATATCCTTACAGTTAAAACTATAAAATGGCAGTCATTTTTAATAGTTTTGATAATAAGCATTTTTTTTATCTCATGATATCGTTATCTACTGTATCACTACTTTTACAACCATTTACGAGGAGCGCATTCCTAGGTTGTGTCAGCACTAAATGTCAATTTGATTTAGATATTGATTTTATTAATTATATAATATTTAATTACGGGAGCTTGAAATTAATATTTTGTAGACATGAATTTTTAAAATTAATACTTAAAATATGACGCCTCCCCATTACGAATACAATAAATAAATAAACAAGTGTTTTTGTAAGAGAAAAACCTTTTTATTGAAAGAATCCCAGGTTTTCACACTTTGAGAACTGTTACATTGTTTTAGATGAGAAGATTAAAATTAATTCTTATAAACCACTTTAATTTATATAATATCAATTCTTGTGTTTTATATAATACAATTATTTTCTCTAAATCAGCATTAGCTAAGTTATCATAGTCTTTGACAATGACAGTTTTTCATACTGAAACAAATCATTCCTTTTACGAGGGACGTTTGAAAAGTTCGTAGCCTGAGTATGAAAGGGTAACGGTATAGTATTAAAAATTTCCGTAATTAATGTACAACACTTCAAATAGTAACCCACCTAGTTTCAGTAAACCCTTTTTTAATTATAGGTTCTGAAGTCAACAAAGTTGTGTGAATAAGGAAAGGTGGACAAAATCAGTCACCATGCAGTCATCCAACATTTGGAAAAAAAAGAACTAACTCCAAAGGCAATTCATGAGGATATGGTAACAACATTGGAGGAGGATGCTCCTTCCATTCTGTAGTTAAGAATTGAGCATTAGAATTTAAACGAGGGAGGGACATGGAAGGTGACTCACACTGTGGAAGATATTCAATGTCCTTCACTCAGGAAGTTGTTGATAATGTGCATAATCTCGTGATCAGTGATCGACAAATGGCAATTCCACATAATAACAGAGGTTCTCGCTATGGAAAAGGTGTCAGCACGATGGATCTCAAAGTTGTTGACAGCAGATCAAAAACGCACAAGAGTTATCAAATCAAGTAAACATTCGTACCGTTTTCAATAAGATCCAGGAAATTTCCTTGCAAGGTTTGTGACCATGGATGAGGCATGGGTCCATGACTTTCAGCCAGAGACAAAGGAGCAGCCTAAACAGTGGAAACACAGCTCTTCTCCGCTTCCAAAGAAGTCGATACCTTCTACTGGCAAGTTGATGGCATCGGTGTATTGGGATGAAAATTAGAAAATAATAACGATACTTTCTGAAGGATTACCTCCAGTAAAGCCAAGCGGTCATAGGCGCATATAATGCAGACCTTGTGAGTGTTTGCGTTAAAATATCAAAGACAAAAGCCGTGGGAAAAATCAGAAAAGGGGTCTTGTTTCACTAGGACAGCTGTTCCCATCCAGCGGTTCGCGAACCCCTGGGGGTTCGCGAAACTGTTCCAGGGGGTTCTTACTAAAAATTCTATAATGGCGTCTGCTTATATTTACGTTCCGTGGCTGAGTTAGTCGGTCTCAGGCGTAGACAGCAAGGTTTTTCCCCCGAAACGGGTTTTTTCGTCCAGCAAAACAGGCAGATCGACAAGAGAACATACGTAATTTACAGGCACTATACATACACGGGTATACGTAAGAAATTGTGGGTGGCCCTAATATAATAATTTTAATTTTGCTTAGATTTACATAGGTATATTATTGCAAACTACAAAATATAACTAATAATAAACAATAAAGTAAAATAAAATTAAATAAAAAGTAAAGAATTGCCAAAGAAAGTAACCACATCTCCCACAATTCCTTATAATTAATTTACTATCTTACAGTATACAGTATCATGTTAAATATGTTTTCCATACTAAATTTTTTTTTGCTTCTCAAGGACCATTGTTATGTACAGGTGCTTTTTTTAGAACCTATAGTACTTAGTACCGTGCATGGGTTGAACTTTGAAAAGTTGAAAGAAGATACTTGTTGACATTAGACTTGAACTTCTGTTGATTGTAATTTTCAGGAAATACATTAGAAGGAAGGTTGTTCCAGAAAACGGAAACTCAATGAATAAATGAGGAAGAAGAAAATTTGATTCTGTGGGTCTCAATTTGGACAGTAAAAGGATGTTAACTGGTTGCGGCACGTGTTTGGATTGCTTTGAAAGAGAGAGCGGGAATTATAGAAGCGAATTCAGAAGAACAGTGCCCGTGGAAGTATCTGTAGTAAAGGCATGCAGCAGAAACAGTATGTCTATGAGACAGAAAGTAGAGAGACTGTTTGCGCTTGTAGCACAGTGCTATCGTCACCGTCCTCCCCCACACCGGCTGGAAAAGGCCCGGGTTGGAACCCCGTTGATGATGCAAGGAATTTTAATGGACTTTTTTCACTCCGTGGCTGAGTTAGTCGGTCTGAGGCGTAGATAGCAAGGTTTTTCTCACAGAAAATGTTTTTTTTTTTTTTTTTTTTTGTCTGGCAAAACAGGCAAATCCACCAGAGAATACACGCAATTTACAGACACAATATGGGTAGATGTAATCATTTACGGGTGCCCTCTTTTGAATGGAATATAGAAGCCTGAGAGGGGGCACCGCCCCAGATGTGGGAAAAATATTCCGTGGTAGGCAGTATTTGGCAGTGTGCTACTGCAACAGGATCTAGAAAATTTGGGCAAATGTGCTGAGAAGTGGCAACTGAAGTTTAATATTGACAAATGCAAAGTACTGCATATGGGTAGCAATAACCCAAGAGAAACGTACCAACTGTGTGGTATTACACCCAGGGAAGTGAGAAATGAAAAAGACCTGGGGGTAATTGTGCTGTGAAATATGAAGTTCCCTGAACAGTGCAGACGAGCTGTGAGCAGGTCATGGAGTCTTGTCGATGATATATAGGAATTCTGCTAGCAAGGATAGGGAGGTGATTATCCTGTTGTACAAGGTAATGGTCAGGCTACACCTAGAGTACTGTGTACAGGTCTGGAAGTCTCATTTTAGGAAGGACGTAGAGATGCTAGAACGAGTACAAAGGGCAACAAGATTGGTGAGGGGAACAAAGGGATGCTATTACCAAGAAAGGTTTGAGGTCTGCAAATTGCAGCACCTGGAGAATAGGCACCTGAGAGGCAAGCTGAATGCTAATGGGATTCTTCCTCTTGCTTAGATTAAGAACTTGAGGGAGCATAGATTCAAATTGAGGAAAGATAGTTGTAGAACAGATGTGCGAAATTTGCCTTTAGCCAGCGGGTAGCTGGTTGCTGGAACAGACTTTCATCTTTTGTTGTGAAAGCTGATAGCCTAAATAAATTTAAGGCTGAGCTGGACAGGCATTTGGAACGAATGGATTGGTGAAATGGGAGGATTTTTTTTTAATTTGGCTGATGCTGCATAAGTTTGCTTTCTTGCATCGTATGCCTCTACTAAAACTAATGCTAATTAACCAGTGAGCGGTCAGAGATAAAACTGGATATCCAAATACAAAAAACAGTTGGAAAACCATAGGATGGAAGCTTATTTAGAAGAGCTTTATTCCAAACACGAACGAAAGCCTTGGAGATATCGAGCAACTGCTTGTTTTTCACCTAACTTTTCCATTGAATTTGTCCATAAATGGGTAACATAAGCCAGAAACCAGTGGATCGACACTGACGGAATACGTACTGGCGATCGTTGATCAGACGGAAGGTTTCTATATAGCTTAAGAGTTGGCGGTTAATTGGTTTCTCCATTACTTTAGAAAAAGTAGAAGTAACTGCAATGAGAAGATAATTGGATGGGAGGGATTTGTCACCCTTTTTAGAAACTGGTTGGATATTAGCAAATTTTCAAGCAGAAGGAAAAACACCTTTTGAATAAGGAAGTGAAAAAAGCGGCAAAGAACAGAAGTAAGTTCACGAGCTCAGGTTTGGAGAACAAGTGGAGAAATGCCATCATGTCTTGAGCTTTCTTAGCATCAGATTCATCAAAATCCTTCTTACATCGTTTTGACGGAAGACCACAGGAGGCATTGAATAGAGTGTACTGGGAATGGTTTGGGGTGATTTACCAAGATCGTCAATACATGAGTTGGAAGGAAAATAGGATGCTAGCTGGTCAGTTTATCCTTGGCTGAAGTGACAACAGAACCATCTGGTTTTGACAGAAGTGGGAACAGAGATGGGCAAAAATTGCAGCCAATAGTTTTGGCAAGAGACCAGAATGGTCGGCTACCATTGGACAAGAAGCAAGTTTTCTACTCTTAGCCTGTTCGAAATCTAGTTTGGACTGGCTGCAATTTTTGCTCATTTCTGTTTCCACATCTGTCAAAACCAGACGGTTAATCAGTTCAGATTAATAACTGCTTTACAAAGTACAAATGATGCTAGGGTGGTTCAATAAAGAATCGCCTTCACCTACTTCCACATATCACAGTGTCATATGATATTTTGTATGTAACATCATACATATCTCTGTACTACTAAAGGTGTAAAATTTCAGCCCTGTGTCTTAATTTGTTTTTCTCTTACAGAGGTGAACGTGTGGCGAAGTAGCATCATGGACAAAGTTGAAGCTAGAGCTGTAATCCGGTATCTGTTCTTGAAGCGGAAATCTCCTAAAGAAATCCACGAGGAGATTACTGCTGTATATAAGGATGAAGTCCCATCGTACGGCATTGTGGAGCACTGGCATAGATAGTTTAGGTGTGGTCGGACAGCGGTAGAATCTGAGCCCGTTCCAGGTCGTCCCCATTCAGCCATTGATGACAGCAAGATCAGAAAAGTGGAGTCGTTAATAAAATAAAAATAAATTTTCTGTTTATACTCCGGGACGACCAAACAGTCAGAAGAGTTAACAAGATAGACAGAATACAAGAAACAGCGCCGTATTCAGCAGTCACGGGCTTGAACCCCGGTCACTCAAGGCACGTGTACTTACGCACCCGCGCGCCTGACCACTAGGCTACGGCGATCCTCAGATCATGGAAGATCGCCGGATATCTGTGCGTGAATTGTCCCAGAGGTGAAGATTAGTGTGGGCTCTATTGAAACAGTCCTTCACGACTAACTCCATTTACGGAAATTGAGTGCAAGATGGATTCTTCGATTATTGACCGGTTGGTTTCCAGAAGGCTGATCAACAACAGAAATCACAACAGTTGTTATCCCTGTGCCAAAAAAATTAGGAAGACTTTTTCTCCTGTCTGATCAGTCAGGACGAAAGTTGGATACACCATTTCGACCCTGAAAGTAAAAATCAGTCCATGGAATTGCGAAATCATGGTCCCCCCCCCCCCCAAGAAGGCAAGGGTCCAAGCGTCAGCAGGAAAGGTCTTGCTGACAGTGTTTTGGGATGAAAAAGGCGTAATAATGACTGATTACCTGCCGAAAGGTATAACAATTACAGGTGCTTATTATGTCAAATTACTCACAAGATTACAGGAGAAAATCAAAACATGTAAGCGTGGCATACTGTCCAAAGGTGTTAGAATGCTCCAAGAAATGCCCCAGTTCACACTTCTGAAATTGCAACAAAACAAGCAGCCACTTGTGGATATGAAATACTGTTCTATCCAGCCTACTCACCCGATCTTGCACCATCGGACTTCTTGTTTCCTTCCCTCAAATCATTTCTTCGGGGAACCCACTTCCCTGACGACGAGACACTCATTTCTGCAACAGAGTCACGGTTCAAAGACCAACCTCACCATTTCTACAAAAACGGTATACGTAGCCTCATCCATCGATGGGAAAAATGTGTAAGAGAAGGACTAAAACCTGTGCCAATAATCAACAGGCTAGCACCTCTGCAGCTAGGTCAGGGCGATTCTTCATTGAACCACCCTCGTACTTCATAATAATTTTTATTATTACGCTTTGCCGCTTATAAAAACGTAGTAGGGGAAAAATATTTTATAATAAAAATTCAGCAATATTATACGATTTCAGAGAATATAGGCTTAGTAGTTCGCTTTAAAAATATTATGTTGAAAGGGGTTTGCTAAAACGATTTTTACGTTGAAAGGTTGAAAGGGGTACACTAAAAAAATGTTTACGTTGAAAGGGGTTCGCGATAAAAAAAAATTATGTTGAAAGGGGTCCGCGATAAAAAAAAAATTATGTTGAAAGGGATTCGCGAGTCTAAAAAGGTTGGGAACCGCTGCACTAGGACAGCGTTCCTGCTCACAAGTCTATCATTTCCATGGTTGCTGCACTGCATGGGTACGGCTTTGAAATCTTGAACCATCCTCCATATTTTAACAGATCTAGCACCATCGAACTATCGCATATTTCCTAATTTGAAAAAAAAAAAAAAAAATACCTGGCTGTATTTTACCACTGACAGTGACGTCATTGCTGCAGTGCGTGGATTCTTAGAAACCCTAGAGATAATTTTCTTCGCAGCTGGAATCGATGCATTGCAGCGTCAGCGACTTTCATGAAGGAAGGAGCCCCACTAGAATTGGACGATTCCCAAAAAAAATATTAAGTTAAACAAACTAAAAGTATTTTTCGGTGACGGTTGGAGGTTGCAGTGAAAGATGGTCCCTGACACTCTTCAAGGCAATTTGCAGTTGATGTTTTATTGTGTATTTTTAATGAAAAAGCCTGTTGTGTGACACTAAGTGACCTACATCTCTCGTCCATACGCCATCCTAATATTTTATCCTCCTCTCCTTGCCTTGAGTTTACGAAATTTTTAAATGGTCCCTAACGTATTTATATCCATATGAATGGAACCAATTAACTGTTGAAAAAAAAATAGACCTGCATGTTTCAAAGAACCTTTTATTGATACATTATTTAATAACATGTCAGCTTGCACGTTTTATCCTAATTACACGCTGTAATTAAGATAAAACGTGCGTAGATCCAAACGAATTTTTGATAACAGGAAAACATTTTTTTTCCATTCCTCCTCCAACCCAGTAATCAAATCAGTATGTTCAGTTGCTAATTGTGGCTGTGTTAGCCTACCCAATTCCGCCATTCTAGTTCATCCTTAATATAAAACAGCATTAAACACTAAAGGCGTTTAATGCTGTTAAGCTCAAATCTCTTAGTAGCCAAATGAAGCTTTTCCATTCACATGTCTTAAAATTAAGTCATTACAAGTTGTGAAGTACGGCATGGTACACCGTCATGATAAAACAGAAAAGGGATCCCACCCCATACTGCTTCCACATTGTAAGTAAAAGCGGAATTAATTATCAAGAATGTCAAGAAAACCCTTGATGATTGTCAATGGCACTAATGACAGTACGATACTGCAACAGGATCTAGAAAAGTTGAGCAGGTGGGCTGAGAGGTGGCAACTGAAGTTTAACATTGACAAATGTAAAGTACTGCGTATGGGTAGCAGTACTATCAACTTGTGTGGTTCTACACTCAGGATGGTAGAGAATGAAAAAGACCTGGGGATAATTGTGCAGTCAGATATGAAGTTTTCTGAGTAGTGCAGATAGTCTGCAAGAGTAGCTCATGGTGTCTTGTTAATGATATACAGGAATTTGTATAGCAGGAATAAGGAGGTGATTATCCTCTTATATAAGACAATGGTCAGACAGCACCTTGAGTACTGTATACAGGTCTGGAGGCTTCATTTTAGGAAGGATGCTTAGGTAAAGCTGCTTGAACGGGTACAGAGAAGGGCAACGAGATTGGTGAATGGAACAAAGGGTTGTTCTTATAAAGAAAGGCTTGAGTTCTGCAAATTGCAGTGTCTGGAGATTAGGCACCTGCGAGGTGATCTGATTGAGGTATCTAAGGCCTTGAATGGTTTGAGCTAGCTCAATGCCGATGGGATTCTTCCTCTTGCTCAGATTAGTCACCTGAGGGAATATTCAAATTGAGGAAAGACAGTTATAGAATAGGTGTGCCTAAATTTGCGTTTAGTCAGCGGGTAGTTGGTTGGTGGAACAGACTTCCATCCCTTGTTGTGGAAGTTGATGGCCTAAATAAATTTAAGGCTCAGCTGGACAGGTATTTCGAACGAACGGAGGGGTGAAATGGGAGTGGTTTTTTTTTTTTTGGCTGAAGCTATATAAGCTTTAATGTCAATGTGCCGCATGCCATTCATTATTTTAAGATTTGACTTTGGCTTTGACCATTGGAAAACAATGGGCAATTAGAAAATTACAAGCCAAAATATCGTAAATGGCGACACCTCTGCCAAACTTCATAGCTGGGATGACACTCTGGCAAATAATGTTCTCCGGGAATCTTTCAGAATCAGATACGACCACGATCGGGAAACTGTGTATTGTGATTTATCACTTTTTAAGTTTTACAACGTATCAGGGATTAAATACGATAGGCTGTGCACTAGATGTGATGTTTAGTTTGCTTCTGCAGAATCATCGGATTATCTGGAACTGTGTTCTAGATAATTTGAAGTGCAACTCCCTGCGTATAATCCTTATGCTAGGATGAGTTCGTGTGGCCTCCCTGAAGTCCTCATTGATAGTATTCTCTGTGGAATGGTGGATTCTACGTACTGCTCTTCCGTGTGCCCTTCGATTTCATTCTGTAACTTTCTACGGTTTACGCAGCATGACGTTTCCATTTAACGATTGTGAACAACCGTAGTTTATTACAACCTTGTTGCTATGGCAATCAATCTGTTCGATTGATTGCCATATGGATCCTATGATGACTCCTTGTTACAAACATCTAATCACAACTTCGACGCATCTGTTGTATTTGGTTGATCTGCTTATACCTAGCGTGAGCGTAGTAGTTTTTAATGCCGTTCCTGACACGTGGATGATGATTATGGTTTGTGTTTTACCCAAATCATTGGTTGGTCAGCCATTTATTTCTCGTTTGGAGAGGTTTGAAGTCGAATCTGATCGAGGGAGAGAAATTCTTAAAGACTTCGTCAATCCTGATTACAATCAGACGATCTCAGCCGGAGGAACTAGGATGGTCGTTGTTCAAGTTCCGATCATGATGTAGTTTGAAGCTAATTTCCGATCAGTGTGCCATAAACGTTCAAAGTGACTCCAAGGTGAACAGAACGGCGTAGCATATGCAAAGTACTGAAACAAAGATAAAATAGGTATCAAAGTACTGTAAAAATTGTATATTAGGTTTTCTTGACAAAACAACTCTTCAATCCGTTTGTACTACCTCACCTGAGACCGACTAACTCAGCGATGGTGTGAAAAAGCCCATGAACTTTCCTCGTATCACTGACAGGATTCAAACCCGAGCCTTTTTCCCCAGTGTGGGGAGAACGATAATAATAAGCACTGTTACCCCTGAAGACTTCGATATTCGGTACCTCAACATCATTATTTCATCATTAATATCGGCGTATCTAACCTGGCTTCAGATGGTTAAGTTATGCAGTTATACAGAATTTCTAACTCTTAACAAGTACGAGACCTTATATCTAAGAGATACAAGGTCTCTTATCCAGTAAAAGTTATTTTATTATCACCCTATATTTTTAACTAATTTACTAACCTTATGATTAGTCTGTGTTACGTTTTAAGCATACTGTATTTTTAAGTTTTTACCTAAGGCACCTTAAAGTTTTATTGCTGTAAAATTATTAGATCGTTAACTAGTTTAAAATGGTCCTTAGTCCCTAGTAGAACTATGTTTGCTTATAAGTTCTGTATTAGTTGTCCTGTAAATTTAAATTTATATGTTCTATATGTTATTCGTTTCTATTTCCTTTACAGAAGAGTGATGGAAGACTGGCTTTCCGTAGTTAGTGATCAGCATCGAACCCACGATCAAAAGTGGGTAATTGTGAAACAGTCTCCGGAAGTCCCAGATCTATGTTTAGCTTGTGTTGTGCTGACGTTAGAGAATCGTGAGCAGCTCGCCATACGTAAACGCTTTGCT
Source organism: Mastigoproctus giganteus (assembly GCF_048544385.1). NCBI lineage: Eukaryota > Metazoa > Arthropoda > Arachnida > Uropygi > Thelyphonidae > Mastigoproctus > Mastigoproctus giganteus. Next base: position 225,158,059 of record NC_143582.1, on the reverse strand, counting down.
CTTTCTATGGTACTTGATGCCCTCCAGACGAATTCTTCGACTATTCTGAAGGTCATTAGTAGCGATGAACAAGCTACCTTCAGAATACTAACAGTTCTTCTAGGTTAGTAAAATAAACAGTCGGTTTATATAACTCTCAGCGATATTTATATAACCCATGTTTGAAAAACAAGACTAATTCGCTGTTGCAAAAGCTGCAGAAATTTATGATAAATGAAATGGGTTGGTTTCGTTTGCTTGCGATTAGCTAAATTTTTGAATAAATTCTGAACCAAAATATTATTATTTAATAATGAAATTCCATTTAAGGTCTTTTTAAGAAGTTGCTGAGTTAGCCGCTCGGGAAGGGAAGAGAGAGAGGTACATTCCTGCCTCTCCCCACTCCGCATTCGCTAACTTGGATGGGGCCGGCCACGGTCCTAGGTTAGCGAATCAACGGCAGAATAGATACTATTTGCAAACACGATATTTGATGGTTCATGATCTTAGTTTCTTCGATTCTTATCAGTAACAGCCGAACCAGAGATAAAAACTCGAAGCTTCAATTTTTTTTTTCAAAAGTCGATTTTACTTCCCCAAATTTCACCAGAGTATTCATGAAAGTAATGGCTAACAAGCCATTACCTTCATGAATAGCTTTTTATCAGAAACAGATTCATTCAATGTTTTTCGGTACGCCATCATCATTAGGGATTTCCTTCTCTGTTTTCTGTATCTTGCTCTTTCAATCTTTGTCTTTCCATGCCTTTTCGGACTCCATACATCCACACCTCCCTTGTTCTTCCTCCCTTCCTTCTTCCTGGTGCCAGTCAATTCATAATCACTTTGGAAGTCTATCCTTCTCCATTCTTATAATACGTCCATACCTATTTTTGGATGTAACATTATAATAAAAAAATAAATGTCACACTAGGGTCATCTGAAATGTTCATTCAACTACCCAATGTTCATGAATTCCCCGTGTTCTCTGATCGATTTGTCTGTTTTTCTGGACCAAAAAACCCGAGTTTCCGATGGAAAATCCTTGTTGTCTTCTCCTGAGACGGGCTAAATCAGCCACAGAGTGAAAAAAAGCTCATCAAAGTTCTACGTGTCATTGACGGTATTCGAACCCGAACTTTTTCCACCCGGTATAGGAAGGACAGTGATAATGCCACTGTGTGTTGCCGCGTGGACAGTATGTAGCGTTATAGTATGGCTTGACTTGGTCAAGTACAGTCTACAGAAGTTCAAGTCTAATGTCAATAGGTATCTTCTTTCATCAACTCAACCTTCAACCCATGCACGGTACTAAGTACTATAGGTTATAATACCTCTCGTGTTTGAGTTTTTCTAAAAATAAAAAATAAAAAATAAAATATAAAAAAGTGGTCAACGCAGGAATATATAGGAAGGAGTATATACACGTTTGTGTTTACCGTGGCTCGAACTCAGGTACTAGTAGCAGTAGTAGCAGAGGCATGTGATGCACGAAAGCAAGCGTATGAGTTTATGTAGCATCAGCTAAAAAAAAAAAAAAAAACAGTTCCACAAAAAAGCCATTCCCTCTAAACGTTTGTCTAGCTCCTCCGTGAATTTATTTAAGTTATCAACATCCCTCCTAAAATGAGTCCTCCAGACCTGTATGCAGTACTCAAGGCATGGCCTGACCATTGCCTTCTACAGAGGGACAATCACCTCCTTTTCCCTGCTAGCAAAATTCCTATATATCATTGACAAAATCCCATGACCTGACCTGCCCTGGCAGCCTGTCTGCATTGCTCAGAAAACTTCATATCTGACTGCACAATTACTCCCAGGTCTTTTTCATTTTCTACCACCTTAAGTGTAGTACCACACAGTTGGTACGTTTCTCTGGGGTTACTTCTACCCATATGCAGTACTTTGCATTTGTCAAGGTTAAACTTCAGTTGCCACTTCTTAGCCCATCTGCCCAAATTTTCTAGATCCTGTTACAGTAGCACACTGCCATTACTATCATTAACAATCCTGACAACCTTTGTATTATCTGCAAACTTCGACATTAAGCCTGATATACCTTCATCAGTATCATTGATATGTATAAAAAACAACAGCGGGCCAAAAACCAAATCCTGGGGGGGGACTCCACTAATAACATTAGTCCATGAAGAGCAGCGTTCATTGATTACCACCCTCTGTCTTATCCCACTCAACCACCCATTTATACATTGAATAAATGGGTGGTTGAGTGGGAGAAGACCACCCATTTATACGCTACTGCTCCAGTTTGTACAGTAGTCTTCCATGCCTAACAGTATTAAAAGCTTTTCAGAAATCCAAGTATATGATATCAAAATTATTTTTTGCATCCAGTTTCTTTGTGATCACATCATAGTATCCAATCAAATTGTCAGACAAGACTTTCCCTTAGCAAACCCACGCTGTGTCTGAATTATTACTGCAGTCTTGTCTAGATGATTTTGCAATGGTTCTTTAACCAGTGACTCCATTATTTTCCTCCGAATAGAAGTTAAACTAACAGGTCGGTAATTACTCGTGTCACCTTTTCATCCACCTTTGTGAATTTGCATATCTCCAGTTCTTGGGGACTTCCCCTGAGTCCAAGGATGCTCTCATAATTATGGCTAAGGGTTTGCTTCCTTCCTTTGCCGCTTCCTTTAGTATAACTGGATAAATCTCATCCACTCCAGGTGCCTTTCCTCTGTTTAACTTCAACAATTTCTCCTCCACTTTGCTCTCAGTTATTCCGAAATCATTTAGCTCTCTGTTAGAGTTTAATAAGCTTCTGTCCTTCACTTCCCTAAAGAATTCCTCATGTGTGAATTTAGATGCAAAATACTCATTCAGTTTGTTTGCTATCTGAGCAGGATCATCAACAGTCGAACCATCGATATCGAGTGGACCAATCTGATTCATCCCCTTCCTTCTAGAGTTTACATAAGTGAAAGATCCAGAGAAGGGCAACTAAGTTGGTTGTGAGTGTCATGGGTTTCCCCTGTGAGGAACGTCTAATACGTAGACTATAAGAGCCAGGAGATTACAAACCTTAGAGGTTACCTGATAGAAGTGTTTAAGTCTCTTAACTGAATAAGCAGAATGGAAATGAGGAAGGCATCTTCACGTTGACAGATGAAACAAGAACAAGGGAACAGATAAAATATTTTAGGAAGAGATAGGAAGCAATTATATCTCATGGAGTTCAGGATTGGACAGCTTATTGATCATTAGAATAAGTTGCCCTCCAGGGTAGTTGAGATCTAATAACAGAATTTGATTGTTACGTTTTTCAGAAATGACTAAATTGTGCTTGACTTAGGGGATTTTTTTTTTCTTGAATAATGCAGATAAGTTCGCTTCCTTGCATCTTTGGGCTTTATTAATACTGATCATTGCAAGAGAAATATTTGTACTGATATGGTGGGAAAAAAATATTTTTTTGGACTCTGTGTTAGCAAGTTCATGTTATGCGGAAGTTTTAGCTTACTAAAGGTACACAAAAAATAATAATTTTATAATAACCACATTATTTAATTAGTATTAATTTTTTAGGCACTTTTAGTATATATGCCTAAAGCGCCTATTCCCTTCACTATGTCCGTCCGCCTGTCTGCATGTAATAACTCGACTTTCAGAAGATGGATTTTCATGAACTTTTATACTTAGCCCTTTTAGAAGGATTTATCGAGCCATCTCAAATTTGATTAAAATTGGGCTAATAGCAATCGGGCAGTAATTTCTTTGTTCGTCCGTTTGCCTGTAATAACTCGACTTCCAGTGAATGGATTTTAATGTCATTTTTTATTTGGCTCTTTAAGTAAGAACTGTCGAGGTTTTTTTTTTTTTTTTTTTTTAATAAATTTCACTAAAATTGGACCAATAGAAAACCGGCAATTATTATTTATTTATTTCTCATATCACATTGGCTATCTACACTGAGTGATCACTGAATTATGACCACCTACCTAATACTTCGTAGGTCCTCCTTTTGCCCTCAGTACAGCAGCTATCCGACGTGACATTGATTCAACAAAATGTCAGAAGCGTTCACGAGGTATGTCCAACAAAGCTGTGTGTAATGCGGCTAGCAATGCAGGTATGGAGGTGATTGGTGTATCCAGACGCCTGATATGCCTTTCCATAGTGTCCCACAAGTGCTCTATGGGATTGATATCGTGGGAGTTCGGAGGCCAATCGATATGCTGTAGGTCAGAACTGTGTTCCTCAAACCATTCCTGCACATCAAGTGCCTGATGGCTCGGCGCATTGTCATCTTGGAACACACCATTGCCATTCGGGAAAAAGTGTAACATAGCGGGGTGTACACAGTGAGCAAGCAGTTGACGATAGCGGAGCCCAGTGATACGTTGTTCCACATGCACCAGGGGTCCAAGTTCCTGCCAGTGACACATGCCCAACACCATCCAACCGCCTCCACTGGCCTGAATTTTTGATACCATGCATGATGGATGAAGAGCCTCATGTTGTTGATGCCAAATCCATACACCACCATCCACGGTGTGGAGTAAATAACGTGACTCATCCGACTAGCACACTTTCTTCCAGTCTTCTAACGTCCAACTTGCATGCTCTTTGCACCAGGCGAGTCTTTTACGCCGATGAACCTTGGTTAGGAGAGGATGCCGTAGGGGTCTGCTGGTATAGCCCATACGTGCGCGCCTGCGACGCCTGGTCATGCCTGATATTGTTCCGGATTGGCCCATGTTGTATTAGGTAGTCAAATCTTCAACAGTGCTGCGCCTGTACGAGTCGTCGGACCCGGCGCTCACCTCTAACATCAACCTTTCGCTGACTGCAGTTTTGCCGTCGGGTCGTTTTTTGACCATTTTGACGCCAGTGCTGGTACACTTTAACTACGGCTGCTCTCGAACATCCCACCAGTTCAGCCGTTTACGAAATCGAGGCACCAGCTCGTCGAGCGCCCACAATCTATCCTTTATCAAAGTCCGATAAATCCTTCCTTTTACCCATCAAGCTCGGAATTTTACTACCTACTGAACTGACATCTTATCTATGCTACATAGGTCGACTAACTGCGCACTCTCGTACCTCACGTGGTCAACGGGTTGCATTCAGTTTTCATAGGGGTGGTCATAGTTCAGTGATCGCTCAGTATATATACCATATACAGTATTGTAGCTGATGCAGTTAGTACCTGCCTAATGAAGCGCATTGCGTGCATTGACTAACTTTTTTAAAATTAATCCTTAACATTTTTGTCATGAAGTTGAATTCTTATCTTTCCAAATTGCATTTTTTAAATTATTTATGCTGCTAATACTTAGATGAAATACCTGAAACCATACTTTATCCCTTTTTATGCAGATGTAATGCATAATGAAGATCAAAAACTGTCCTGTTCAGCAACTGAATGTAAGTGTTCTTTATAATTCCGTATTATAAAAGGTTTTTAAAGCATTGTTTAATTTACAGATAGTTTTCTGCAATGGCTTATGAAGTTCAGGTTGTTGAGAAATATTTTATTTTGCAGCGTTTGATCTACGATACAAAACGAATGCACCGGGAGTTAGTTACCATAAAACGCAGAAAGGCTTTATGGTATTTACAGCTCTTAATAGCTCCGAAATGTTCAAAATTATTATAATTTATCGATTTATAAATAAATCATGCTTATAATAAAATTTTTTTAACTTCATGAACTAATGTAGCAATTGGAGTCCCTCAGGGATCAATATTAGGACCACTTCTGTTTCTTATCTTAAAGATGTTGGTGAGTGATGTACAGGAAGTTATTAAATTTTGCTGATGATTTTACTGAAGGTAGGAAGGGAGATTAAGGACCACAACCAGGTCACTTTGCCTCAAATAACTTCTAATACCTTTCCTATTTGGAGTTGTCAAAAAAAAAAGTTGCTTTTATATCTAATTCTGATACGTCCATCGTGGCCATGATTCATTTTTTTTACAAATCTCAGGGGTGTTCTGAATATAATATATTTTCCTGTCACCTTTCCTTTTTGAAGTAGTAGTATATAAGGTGGTGTAACTGTATACTGTTTAAAAAATAAAGTGCACTGTATACTTTAAATAAAGAATGCATCCAGTGACTTACTTCTATCATCTGGCCATTCCAATAACTATACTAAATGGAAAATCCCAAAAATATATTTGGAGCCGGTTTACAAACTGCTTCTCAGGAGAGCATAGTGTTCGTTAATATCAAGATTGCAGTAAGGCTGTTATTGTTTTAAGGAGCATAGGCGACTACGGCCATATTGCTCCATGTATATTGTATGCAAATTGCGTGTGTTCTGAGGTCGATTTTCTGTTTGTTTGAAGAAAAACCTGAGTTTCCGGAAGAAAAAAACATGCTGTCCTTGCCTGATACCGACTAACTCAGCCACGTTGTGAAAAAAAAGGCCCATAAAATTCCTCCTGTCATCGATGGGACTCGAACTCAAATCTTTCGTCCTGTGGGGAAGACGGCAATCCTACCAACTATGCTAAGCACGAGGCATTGCTGTAAGGTACTGGTATTTTTCAATAAACACTCAGTTTCCTGGGTTAGTTGTTTTAGTAATGATTATCCATACACCCTGTTAAGTTACTGATATTAGAGATGTGTAGTTTAGTATAATTGACAAAAGATGGATTCTATAAAGTATTTTAGTGCATTCTGGTCTAATTGTAATCATTCCTCCAGCAAAATATCGCGTAGCTGCAACATAGTTGAAGGAAGAAAACTTCGTTGCCGAATAGCTTTCTCCAGCATATACCACACATTCTCAATAGGATTCAGATCAGGTGAATATGGAAATATCACAGCTAATGGAGAAAGCAAATGAATATAAAACACCATTATGCCTGGCATTTGTGGATTATGAAAAGGCAATTGACTCCATACAGCATAAGGCAACGTTTCGGGTACTGGAAAGACAAGGCATAAATTACCCCTTATATTATGATTTTCAAGAAAATATATGAGAATGCTACCTCCTTTATTAGACTAGACAAAGACAGTAGGAAATTTAAAATTGAGAAAAGAGTTCGACAAGGAGACACAATATCTCCGAATTTGTTCACTGCTGCCCTTGAGGAAGCTTTCAGAAAATTAGACCGGTCGCAGAAAGGAGTTAATGTGAATGGAGCGTGTCTAAACCATTTACGATTTGCAGTTGACATTGTGGTCATAAGCCACGATCCCAAAGAATTAGAGGAAAATCTTAATCAGTTATGCACAGTTAGTAAGGATTTTGGACTAAAGATGAATATGGCTAAAACAAAAGTAATGATGAACAAGTATGCCACAGAAACGGAAATAATGATTGAAGCAGCAGTAATTGAAAAGGTGGAGTCATATACTTATCTGGGACAAGTTATTAGCTGTAATAATGATAAATGGCTGGAAGTCAAGAGAAGAATAAATTTTGGATGGATAGCATTCAGGAAATATAGTCACATACTGAAGAGCAATATCCCAGTTTGTCTGAAACGTAAAATAATGAACCAATGTATACTCCCCACCATGACGTGGAAGTAAAACCTAGGCACTCACCAAATGAAAGGAAGAGAAGCTGAGAACTACACAGCGAAGAATGGAACGAATTATATTGGGAATCAGACTGTTAGATAAGAAGAGAAACACATGGATTAGGCAGCAAACTCAAGTAAAGGACATTCTTATCAAAACTAAAGAACTAAAATGTCTTGTGCAGGATACATAGCTCGAAGAAATGATGACAGATGGACTAAAAAAATAACAGAATGGTACACAAGAGGAGCTAGAAGAAAACCTGGAAGGCAACGGCAGAGATGGATAGATGAAATTCATGAGTTTGTGGGTAGTAAATGGATGGCCATTGCACAAAACAAAAGGAAGTGGAAAGTTGCTCGAGATGCCTTCATCCTGCAGTGGATTGAAAATGGCTGATGATGATGATGATTATGGTGGCCAGTGAAATGGTAGAAATCCGTCTCATATTCTCTGAACCATTCTTGCACGATTCTGGCCCGATGCGCTGTTGCATTGGCATTCATAAAGTGGACATCCCCTTCGTAATAAAAGTGTAATATTGCCGGGTGGAGTAGAATTGACACAACATTCAGGTACTGCCTGGATGACATTCGAACTTCTACCAGTATCAGGAGACCCGGTCCGAGCCAACAAAACATTCCCCGTACCATGATACCACCTCCGGATGCTTGAGTTGCCTTAACAAGGCAAGCAAGGTCCATCGCTTCTTGAGGTTCTCTCCAAGCTCTGCCTACTCAGAGCAAAACAAAGTGTATAGCGATCGTCTGACCACTTGACTTTCTTCTCATATTCCCTTGACGTTCTGAACCCCACTGTAATTGACTTTTCTGTTTGTCTCTGAAACAAGTGGTTTCTGATTGACGATGATTGTCATTCAATTTTATATTTCGGCTTTTCAAAAATATTCATCGAATCATTCCAAATTTAATTAAAATCAGACCGATAGAAATCTGACAATTATTGTTATTTTTTTTCGTCCTCATGTGAAAGCGCGACACCGAGTGAATGGAGTTTCGTGAAATATTACATTTCGTCTTTTACGACGATTTTGAACCTTTCCATATTTCTCTAAAATCGGACCAATGGAAAATCGGGAGTTATATATGTCACATAGGCTATCAACACTGAGTGGTCAGAAATCATGGGATATATACCTTCCTAGTAACGGGTAGGCCCACCTTTTGCCCGGATAAGGGCAGTCACACGGCGAGGCATTGAGTCCACTAGTTCACGAAAGCGTTCCACAGGTATTTCCATTCATGCTTGCTGCACCGCTCTCCATAATTCAGTCGCATTCTGGGATGGAGAATCCAAAGCTCGAATGGACCTTTCCACAGCATCCCAAAGATGTTCCACAGGGTTCATATCCATTAAACGGAGAAGCCATTCCATAGTGGTAAAATCTAAATCTGAGGAATGCTCTTCGAACCATGTTGTGGTCACCACCGCTCTGTGGGGAGGCGCATTGTCATATTACTTCATGATCATGCTGAAAGAGTCCATGGACTCTTTCAGCATGATCATGAAGGGATGCAGATGGTCTGCAAGGATGGACACGTAACCTGGACCGTTCAGAGATGCGTATAGACGTACCAGAGGTCCCATCGTGTACCAGTTGAACACGCCTCAGACTGTTACCGGCCGTCCACCTGCCTGAACAGTTTTTTGTTGACATGACGGATGCATAGCTTCGTGCGGTTTCCGCCAGATACGCTCCCTCCCGTCCGCTCGAAATAACTGGAAGACTTATCGGGCCAGGAGACCCATCTCCAATTAATCAAGGTCCAGTGCCGATGTTCTTTCGCCCAGTTGAGGCGTACAGTCCTGTGTCGTGGGGTTAGCAATGTGGCTGTGGTGGGTCGCAGAACCTATTGCGGCTAATTGATCGCCTGATTAGGCTTGGTGGAGACGTTTCTGGCACCTCCCCCCGTTGAAGTCGGCGGGTATTTGTGCCACTGTCGCTCTCCGGTTGGCTGAAACAATGAGAGACAGACGGCCACGTTCATCAACCACCTTTCTCCTCCCACCCAGAGGGCTGTCCACGTTGAGATGTTATTCCGGAAATAGCGTATTCCCGATACACTTTTGGTATTGTCAACGGGGATAATGCAATTTCTGTACTACCTCTGCGATAGAGTGCCCTGGGCACCAACTAACTCCAGCAGAGATTGCCTTCTTGTGCGATTGTCCATAGGTATCGATCTAACTAAACCAAACTATTATATTTAGGCTACCCGAATAACCGAATAATTAAATTCATCTGCCGTGCTGTGTCTTATGTCTATTAATTGCGTGTGTTCTATGGTCGATTTGCCTGTTTGTTGGACGAAAAACCCCAGTTTTCTGGGGAAAAAACCTTGCTATCTTCGCCTGAGACCGTCTAACTATAGCCATCGATCTGTAATGTCCGATCATGGAGGGGTGATGATATGAACCAGAGGATGAACCTTGGATTAGATAGTGGTCTTCCAGTAAACGGAGGAGCGCCGACACGTTGATGGCGTCAAAGGCAGCTTCAATATCCAGGTACGTGATTGCTAGTTCCTCGTGCTGTTCAAAGGCGGATAATATATTACTTGCAAGGAGGTTCGTCGCTGTGGATCGGTTTCGGATGGCGTAGTGGATCTGTGGCTGCTTATCTCCAAGAATCTAATTCATTAAGGTGTGCAGTATAATTTTTTCCAGGATTTCTGGAGCGCTGAGGGGTTAGCTGTTCCATATGCCACATTTCTTTGACCTCCTGTCTTAGGTCCCTATACTTCTTTCTCTCATATGTTTTCTGGAGGTTTCTGATGTTCGTCACCGCAAGTGCTGGATTGTTTTGTCTGTTATACTGGATCGTTTTGTCATAACCCGGCCTGGCTACGTCAGACTGAGTTATATCTGGTCTGTTGGTCAGGAGCTCTAATACGGTCTGAGGTTCGTACTTGTATTACAGTACATCGATTCTATATCCAACAGTATATCTAAGATAAGTCAGTTAATGTACGCAGTGCATTTCATTTCAGTCAGGTTAGCAAATATTAGTTATTACTGTATTATTATCTCCAGCTTCGTTATTTCGTAGTATCCTTGCATAATGTATTCATTTCGATGCTTCACTTTATGCGTTCACTAGTGCAGTTGCGCAGGAAGTACTTCCAGTTAATGGGCTAGATGGTCTTGCCCTTCTCTTGTGGTGGCTATACTGGGTACAGCGCCGCTTGCTCCACTGTCTTCCTCTGAAGACTGCCTCCGACTTTTCTAACCGACCCCCTCTACCTAAGGCCTGAACCTGAGTGACTTTGTCCTGCACCACAGTCTGCGTGGGTAGCACAGACCTCCCCACACCGGGTGAAAAGGCCCGGGTTTGAATCTCGTCGATGACGCGAGAAACTTTAGTAGGCTTTTTCACTCCGTGGCTCAGTTAGTCAGTCTCAGGCGTAGATAGCAAGGTTTTCGCCCACAGAAACTAGGGGTTTTTCGTCCAGAAAACAGGCAAATCGACCAGAGAATACACGCAATTTACAGACAAAATAAATATATGGGTAGATGTAATAATCATTTACAGGGGACCCTAATATCATAATTTGTTTTTGTTCTGCGCCACTCTCGTTGCAGCATGAATATTATTTCGCTTCGATATCATCCATCTGTGGAGGTTTTAGCTTAGGCTTACATCCAGTGTTAGTTAGTTCTTGGGAGTAACACCAGATGGCACTACTATCTATCTTAGCCACCACTCCGAGCTTGGGGAAGGTAGGTCCGCTAGGGCAACTTTCGCGATGTTTTTATTTTTATTACTATTTTTATTTCTAATTTATTACTATACCTGTCTGCCAGCGTGATCGAGCCGCGTTCACTTCCGCCAAAGCGTGAATCAAACTCGGGTCCATCAGGCTGGTAGTCCAGTGTTGTAACCACTGGGCCATCGCGCCTATTATTATTATTGTTGTTGTTGTTGTAGCTGAAACACTGGAATATTATGTGTTTTTTGTGCTGTGGTTGGAGGAATGAATGGGCAATTTGGCGGATGCGCAGAAACGAAATGTTCTCGGTTCGCGCATAAGATTCGTTGCTTTTCTCGATTCGTTTTTTTTTTTTTGTTTAAAAATTTAAAAAAATATTGAATTTTCTTTTTTTAAAGTTCAGAGGAGTTTGCATTAATTATTTTGACAATGAATACAATCGTTAACTAACCGTGATTGGCACACGTGTTTGCTTTTTCTTTTAGCAAACAAGCAGTCTTGAACCACGGTCTTCATCAATGCACGTGTACTTTTGTACCCGTGCACTTGACCATTCGGCTTCGTCGGGCCACATATGAATTACTATTTTCTGCTAATGGCCCGAAATGTAATGCACTGCGTACATTAACTAACCTCGGATATACTGCTACTAATTGAATCGATGTAATTTTTCATTTGCTTCCTCACTATTTTACTACATTTCTAAGAGAAATGAATCGTGACCTATCAATTCATAAATTATGACGTTTAATTTTTTATGTAGTTTTTCTTTTTGTTTCAAATTACGCCTTAATCCAGAATTGTGCCACACGAGATGCAATAGCAAGGGCTGCGACACCCATGAAACTATTAATCGAGTCATTGAATGACTTTTTAATACAGGATCTCATTTAATTAAGCTAAGATTATTTTTAATACAAGTAATATTAATATCTTTTTCTGTTTTAATTTTACGAAGTCCTTCAAATGTGGCCCCTTTTAATTGAAGCACTTTGTATATCCAAGCAACTGCGACCCCGTTCCCTCTGTTATTTTCACAAATGAATGTGCGCTTTAAGCCACCAGCTTCTCATAGAAAAAGCCTTTTGTCTAACCTACGGATATTTGCGGAACGTGGGGGATGTAGATTAAAATAAACACAGACGTTATCGGATCCGAGACACTGCTAAGATCATGGAGAGACTTAAACGTCAAGTTGAAAAGTTTCTTTCAAGGATTAGTAGAAGATAAGGAAATATGAAAGGTGTAAAATATTTGCAAATTGATATGAATAAAGCTCAAAGGATGAAAAGGCTGCTCAGTCAAGGATACTTCTGTTTTTATCTTTCGCAAATAGCGAAATAGTCATGAAGGTCAGGACTCGACACAGTGCAGTGGTCCGATAAACGTTCTTCATTTATTGGCTGTGATCCTTTTGGTGCGACCTCGGATTTGCCCACTTTCCCGTCAGTCATCCTGTCCTTTTTTCTAAATTCACTGGGCTGCCTCTGTTTTGATTTTCAGTGATAACGGAAGACAGACACGCTCACGCCCCCTTTCCCCCACTTAAATCGTTAGTAATTAAATCTAATCTTATTAAAATTATATTTCAATCAAAAAAGTAATTTTTAAATAAGATCTAAGTATCGTTTTTGATACTGAATAGGTTTTGAATTTTAATGTGTTATTCTGTATATTAAAACCTGTCCATAGGTAGCCATTCATGTATGTATCTTTTTTTCTGAAAGTATTGAGAAAAACATAAGATTTAGAAAGAGATTCTTTTACTAGGCGTTTTCAAATTAGGCCGACATTTTCCTAGACCCTTTAAAATTTCCCAAAAAAAGATTTGAGTCGGCTTAAAAAATGAACTCATCATGTGTGAAAATATCAAAAAAGGCAAAATATAATCTACTTCTACCAGACAAAAAACTAAAATTAATGATACCATCAAGACATCCAAGTCCTTGAAATGGAAGTGGGTAGGATATCTCGCCAGGAGAGAAGAGGACTGGTGGGATAAGTTCACGACTGTTTGGCTATCAAGAGAAGGGAAAAAAAATACAGCACAAAAAACCAGTGGAGAGATGAGTTAATATCCCTTATGAGCCCCATTGACAAGACTGGTATTGAACCGAGAAGAATGGAGAAAGTCGGGGGAGGTCTTTGCCCAACAGTGATTCTACAGGCTAACCCAACAACATGTGAAAATTCACTTACAATCAACTATCATGCATCGTTTTTCCCTGCAATAATAAAAGCAATGTATGTCTAGTCTAATTTCTTCTGTTTTTCTCCTCGTTCCAATTCAATTACTGTAGAAGTAGCGCAGTGGTTAAACAACCGCTGTTTACTTAACCACTGCGCCCACCTCGAGGGTATATTTTAATGTAAATCAATGTATACTTATTAACATTTAATTAAATATATTAAATGTTAATGTAAATTAAAACGCACTCTGGTAACTCTGGTAGATAGCACAGTGGTTGCGATCGCTGGTCTTTCACACTGTATGGAAATGACCTGGGTTAGAATCCTGTAAAGATGGGAGGAAAGTGATGGCTATTTTTCACAATTAATTTGACTAATTTGCCAGTCAATTATTCTCGCCCATGGTGTGAAACATAACGCCCCATGCATTGTTTCAACACCACTTCTAACAATATAAGCATGGCATTACATATAAAGCACCATCGCCTCATATCCTTAGTTGCTTTGGCGCAAAAACAAACATTAAATACGTCTAGAATCGTGGCATTGTCCAAACTTGCAGTTATTCAGTTTTGCCTTTTAGGATTAAATTCTTGGAGCCAGGGCCGAAATTACTAGAAGATTCACACAGCTTATCTTGTATATAAGACACAATTGGTACTGAGACATTCCATTGGGATACATTTTAAAGTAATTAATTTATGAAAAAGCTATTATATATATATATATAATAGCTTTTTCATGAATAATGTTTAAAATAGTTAAAAACTGAATCTTTCATAATAAAAATGAAAAGGTAAAGCAAACATCAGAGGCAGCAAAAAGCATATTCCTCTATATGATGCTTGAAATATAAAAATAAATTAAAATGATGATTAAAAAAATAAAAATAATTCCAGCAGCATGGCAAGACAGAAGAGCGAAAATAGTCAAAATTTAAGAGAAGGGTAACAAGTGTAAAAATATTACAGCATAAACTCTCCAAGATAATTTATAAAATCTAAATGCAAAGATAATAAAATAATAATCAATTAAATTTTGAATGCCAATTAAATAGAAATTTAATGGTCAGGGAAGGCCATTATTGGCATTGTGGTCCTTTGTTGAGATGGGGATTAATGGTCAGTCTATTTTTGGTTTATTTTTGTTTTATTTTATTGTAGTTGGTTTACATCTCTGTTGGTGATGTTTCCCATAAATTTGGACTTGGTGCCCGTCAGAGGGGACATCGTTAAATTTCTATTTAACTGGCATTCAAAATTTAATTAATCATTATTTTATTATCTTTGCATTTAGATTTTTTAAACTATCCTAAACTCACAAAACCTTTCATCCAACTCGCAGTATGGCTTCAAGAAAGGATCCTCCGCGGAAGATGCCATTGCAGCGTTTGTAAAACACTGTACACGTTCCACAGCAGTCTATAAGATGGCCATCTTTGTGGATTTTGAGGGTGCCTTTGATATCTTTTGGTGGGAGAGTTCCCTCAGGTCCCTTATACTGGCAAACTGCAATCAATATCTTTACAAAGTCATAAGATCCTATTTCAGTAACAGATCAATTCAGGTCACTGCCCAACACCTGTCATATTCAAAATTTATAAACAAAGGTTGCCCACAGGGGTCAGTGCCAGGACCACTCCTTTTGAACTCCATACTTAACCAGTGGCTCACCAGAAGCTTTGACAACTGCGTCAATTTCGCCTATGCAGACTACTCGGTTATTTGCATTGCAGGAAAATCCAGGAGATCCCTTGAGGACCGAGCAAAATTGTCCTGGATGACCTGGTAAGCTGGACCCACGCAAATAAATTAAAAATATCAAACACAAAAACAAAGCTAATGATCTTCAAAAACAGGTAGGATTACCTCAGACCTCCTAAAGTGCTTATTCACGGGAAGCAAATTCCAAATGTGGCACAAACTAAACACCTTGGACCTGTGGGGGGGGTCTGTTTTTGAGCTTTTTTTTAATTATGTTTTGTTTGATTGGATTTGAATTTGACCTCCACCCTACTGAAGTCTCAAACAGCCCACAAAACGCAAATCTAACTTCAAGAAATTCACAGAAAATTCTAGATCCAGATGTGTAAAGCGGGTGTTAGCAGAACATTAAAAACACATTTATTCAATAAAAATCTCAAACCTTTAATGAACATTATATACAGCATTTGCACAACAAATAATTAGATACAAGCGTGCCAATTTCTATATATTTGAAAACCATACTACAGTACAGTACACTATCTCTCTCTCATCAACTATGCTCAAGGTCGTTCCCCTTCCGTTACAAATTATTAACATCAGTTTGTATCAGTTGTATCTTACTTATTATGAATCGTCAATGATTACTCAATCATTCTCTTCCATTACCAATTTTTACAACTTACATCAGTAAAACTCATTTCAACTCTTATTAATCTTTCTATATATTTTTTTCCCAACCTTTAACACATGAAGTGTATTGCAACTGATGTCCTCTTACATCAGTAATGTTCACTATAAATCACACATTCTACCTTAGTTACTCTCTAGTTACCATCTTAGTCATCCCTCTTTACTCATGAGGTTTCTCTATTAATAAAATTTCTTTCTTTTTACACCTCACTGATATGTTATCTTGTGTTGACACCTGGTCTAAATTAATGCTATAGGTTAACATATCCTTACAGTACTATCCCTATAAATATAATTTCTTTTCTAATTCCTTTATACTATTTCTCTCTTTTTATTACCCCTGTACCACCGTTACGTTATTTATAATCATTAACATTTATTACAATTTATCTCAACCTCAGTAACAAACTTGCCTATTACAAGCGGAATTTTCTTTAGAAAGAACTCTCAATTTCTTACAGAGTTTAGATTATGAGTCCATGAGTTCGGGGTTCAATAAAAAACAGGAACAGACTTACGTTCCAAAATGGCCGCTACTTCCAATTTCCTTGCGTTCAGGTTTCCTTCGTGACAGACTTTCTTCCATTACGTGGGACTCTGCTTTCCTTAGTGGCGGACAGGCTTTATTTTCTTTGCTCACATATCTGCACAACTGGCTATTTCTCAACGAACCCTAGACAAAAGTGTAGTCTCTTACACGACATAACTTCGGACCACAGCCGTCTCTCTAGAGCACAAACTAACCCTTCTCTAAAACTTTCTTATTTTTTTCACACGGCAGTATGGCACTTTCATGTTTTCCGGTCACCTCCAAAACACTCAATTTTGTGTTCACACCTTCTCTGCTAAATATGGCCAACTTAACAAAATATCAGCCATCCTGACGGCGTTTTCTTTTGACGCTAACACTAGACATCCACTAATTTCTTGTTTACTTCCTAGCGGTGGCTTAGAGCAAAAGAGATGCTTTATATTCCAGTTTCAGGTCCTATTGTTCTTGGCCTCAGCAACCCTTTTCTCGCCCGTTCGCAAATGGCACCCCCTCCCTAGTCCTACTGGCTGTCCCTGTTAGCTCTCTTATATCATTCTTTCCATTTAGCCGCTACTTTTAACACATACGTCTATAACTTTCCCATCCCCAAATCCAGTGTTTCTTCAAACTTTAACCTTATTAACATTAAAACTAAATATCCAATCTTAATACTTACTATTTTTAAACTTAATACTCCCTTTCCATCGCCCTTCCTGGATTTATTTTAGCAAACCAAAATATTTCTATTTTATTTGTAAGATTTAGGTCTTACAGACGACAGGCTCAGTTTCCAACCACACATGAACAGTTTAGCAAACAAAACCAAAAAAAACTTCCCTGCAGACGTCATCAGGATCTCACTTTCGGATTGGGGCTCACCAAAAGAACCCTATCTCTCTACTATAAAGCTGTGTTCTTGCCAATTGCCTCCTATGCTGCTGGGGTCTGATTCCATAGGATCACTAATAGTAAAATCCGGGCCAAACTCCTTTCCATGCAAAGAACCATGCTGCTTGCGATACACCGAGTACCAAGAACAACCTCAACTAATGCGCTGCAGGTTCCATAAGGGGGGGCCATCTCCTGGACCTATACAGGGTGTCTCAAAAATATTGGTACAAATGTTTAGGGGAGGTAGGTAACATCTAAAGGAATGTGAATCGCATAGGAACCCATAACCGGAAACGTCACCGCAAGTGGGTAGACGGCGCTGTTCATTAGTTAGTGAGAGGGAAAGTTTCTAGTTTACTCATTCAAGCAGTAGTCGCCGCACGAAGAGCATGCATCGATATACGAACTGTGAGCTGGCAGACATGCACCTAATGTATGGATTAGCAGAGGGCAATGGACGAGCCGCTCAACGAATTTATGGAGAATTCTTCGCAGACAGACATGTACCGGACCACCGTTTGTTTGCGCGTGTGCATCAAAATTTGTGCGATTATGGGTCATTTAGAGGTAACAGAAGTAGTGCAGGCAGACCACGTTCGACGCGAACTCCCGCCATGGAAGAAAGTGTGTTGGATGCCATCCAGAATAATCCTACTACCAGCACGTGCCGTTGCCTTTGCCTTAGGAGTGTCTCGTTGCAGTGTACAGCGTGTCTGGCAGGACGATTCTTTACACCCCTTTCATCTCCAAAGGGTTCAGTTACTGCTCCCCCAAGATCATCCTGCCTATGTTTTGTTTACGGATGAGGCTTATTTCACTCGGGAAGGCTTATTCAATCAGCACAATGCTCATGTGTGGGCTCACGACAACCCACACGGTGTGCGACCCCATGCGGCACAACATCGCTTCGCAATAAATGTGTGGGCAGGTATGGTCGGTGACTGCTTAGTCGGCCCATACCTGTTACCATCCCGCATGAACTCCGCTAAATATCGGATCTTTCTTGAACAAGTTCTACCAGGGTTACTTGACGATGTTCCATCAAATGTGAGATGCAACATTTGGTTTCAACATGACGGGGCGTCTGCCCATTATGGAAGGTGTGTTCGTGACCATTTGAACAGGCGTTTTGGGCGTCGATGGATTGGCCGTGGTGGACCCGTTGCCTGGCCCCCATGCTCACCTGATTTATCGAGCCTTGATTTCTTTCTGTGGGGGGCACTCAAATCTACTGTGTATGAATCGCCTGTGGAGACGGAAATGAATCTCGTGGCGAGACTCGTCTGCGCTGCTGCTACTGTCAAAGAAACTCCAGGTGTGTTCGACCTTATCCGCCAATCCATGCTGCGTCGGTGTCACGCATGCATCGCGTCTCATGGTGGAACCTTCGAGCATCTGTTGTAACATCATGAAATGCATCCATGTCGTACTCCATTGTTAATATTATGTCAAATAAATGTTTGCCACTAATTACTGTCTCGTGTCATTTCTGCTTCTTGTGCCTCTGCTACTACTTTCCCGTGACGTTTCCGGTTATGGGTTCCTATGCGATTCACATTCCTTTAGATGTTACCTACCTCCCCTAAGCGTTTGTACCAATATTTTTGAGACACTCTGTATTTAGCTTATAGAGGCTGCATCTACAAACCTCACTCCTTGGAATAGACTGCAATCCTGCTACAAATCCTTATTGCTCCTGTGGGGAAGAGGAATCCTGGAACCACATCCTATTATCCTGCCCCAATTACGAAGAACAACGGACAGCACTTAAAAATAAGGTTCAGAACATCTCAGAAGTCAATCTTAAAGCCTTAATTGAAAATGAGACTAACTTTCAAGCCCTTCAAATCTTCACTAACCACATCTTCACCACACTGGATAATTCAACAAGCTCTTGCTGAGCTGTTCTCTGTGTCACCTACCAGTCATCCTGGATTTTAATTCTTTTGATCTCCGAGGTTGTGCAGCGATGTCAACCATTGGTGTGTGTGTTTTATTATTGTTATTATTATTATAAAATAATAATATATAAATAAATATTATTTATTTATATATTATTATTTTATTTATTTATATATTATTATTTTATTTATTTATATATTATTATTTTATTTATTTATTTATTTTATTATTATTATTTCTTTTTTTTTTTCTGCTGGTACTCAGGACTGGGCATCCAGAGTACGGGATTGCTAGCATCCACTGGTATTGCATTACCTCCACTGGATGCGGGATTTTAGCGCACTTCTGAGGCGCAAGATAGTGGATTATGTCCGGCTCCACGTTTTTTTTTTTTTTTTTTTGGTAGTTGTTGGCGCATAGGCTTCTGTGGCCATAATGCACCTCCCAAGGTTTTTGCAGTACTTTGATCCAAGCCCGAGGCGGGAATCGAACCCGCGACCTTTGGGTTGCCAGGCAGGCACTTTACCGGCTCCACGCGCCTTGGGACGAGTATAAGACAGCAGTTGCTCAGGCGTTGGCTGTCTTGACTTCAGGCCCTGTTTACACAGAATCTGTAGTGAAGACAGAGACAATTTGTGGAAATGGACCCAGGTCCTGGAGCCGCTACAAACAGACCACATACATACACGCATACATAAATGTCATTGAGTGTGCATACATGCATTTCTTTTACTTTTGAGTCTTTGAGAGTTTTGTTGCGTTTTACAATTTTGTAAGAGAAGCTCCATTTTCTGATGCAGTTTCTTGCACAGGTTCGAATGATTGTAAATAGAGAGTGTTTCTGTTTATGTATTTTTGTATTTATGTAAATAAAAAAAAAAAAAATTTCCAACTTCAACGAACGAGGCCTTGATCCTTCACATTATCATTCCGTTTTTACTACAGTCAATCCACGCCGCTAGCACAATGGCTACCACTATTCTACATGATGCAAAAAAGTCCTGAATTCAGTTCAAGTCTTATGCAGAGAGCTGCACTGTCTCCTCCCCAACCCAGTTACTCTAGATTTTCATTCCACTTACAGGAAAATCGACCACAGAATACACACAATTTACAGCCACGATGTATTTTTTTTTAAAACCTCCAAAGCGTTTTCTAACCAACTTATCACAATATCAATAAAGAGTACCGGGAACTGGTAGACCTCCTCTGGTTCCATGTGGCATTCCCAGAGAATTATAACCAGAAAATTTATTATTTTTGTTTTTTTAGAGGATGATTATGTAAGAAATAAATAGAGATTCAGATTTTCCCCACCATTTTTGAATGAAAGGACAGAGCAGAATTCTAAAAGTCACCTTATTAAGTTTGTTGTTGTTATTGTTCGGAGTTGGCACAAGGCAACTAAAATAACTGAGGCGTCAATGTGTCGTGGCTATAAATTAGTCTACTGCTAGTATGCCTGTTTGTAAATGAAAAACCGGTGAAAATAATAATAATAATTGTCACCCTCCTTCTCACACGGGGTAGAAAAGGTTCCTCCCCCTTCCCTCCGGAAACTTGAGTTGTTCGTCCAGCAAACAGGCAAATCGACCAGAGAACCACGCAATTCACGAACATTATACACTCGTGCAGATTAAAGTTTACTCTGGGTGATCCTAGTGTGATATATTTTTTTAATTCCTTCCCACTTAAAATGGTTTCAATAAGATCATGAAGGATAGGAGACCGAACCTCTTTAAACGAATACAAATAACATTAATCATATCAGGACACAGGCACTCGTACTGTTACCACTTTTTTTCCTGTTCTTTTCATATCTTAATGTTCACTTTATTGAAAAACGAATGTGTTATAATTATTTCTTTTTTATCTACTAAATTTTTCATCTTTTTAACAGTTGTGACGAGTGAAATCTTTTAAGGTTATTGTTAACTGTTTTTAAAAATATGGAGTGGGAATATTTCATTTTGATTTGTTTTGTTTTCCAATCCAGGCGTCCTTCAGTTCTTGTGTCAACTGAAAAATGAGAAGTTAAACGTTCCAATTACTCAAAAGTTAACTACACGAGTAAGTATGTGTATTTTGCTTGAGTAAAACAAGTGGCATGTCATTACGTCAGCCTGATATTTTAAGTGACCTAAACAGCGGTGCCGTCTGCTGTCTTTTTCTTTTCTTTGTTTTTTCTTCTTCTTTTTTTTTTTTTTTTTTTTTTCAGTTTAGCAGGAAACAGCGAGACTTGAAAGGCGATCTTTGAACAGGAATATTCGTAGCTACCTATATGGAATGCTGGGTGTGCCATTTGTATAGAAAAGTACTCTTTCGTAGAATTACAATTGTCTCCTTTGTGTTATTTTTATATTCGGCTTAGCGTTTTGGCTTGCACTGTAATTCACTGTAGCAAACCTATACCGTTTAGAAATAGCTGGAAAATTACAGCTGATTGTAGTACTCTGCATTGTATTGTTTTCTTTGATTAGTCATCTTAAGAGGTTTTTATTTTGAATTTGTTTTATAAACAAATACAAAATAAGCAGAAATTTTCTGAAAGGCTTATTGATGATTTTCCCGTCTTTTTCTTCGTTTCTAAAAGCGAATGAATGTGGAATTCAACGATTTTGCTGTTCAAATGATTACTTTTCTAAGTAATCATTGATTACAAAAATCTTTCTTGTTCTTTACTCTTCTATTTATTTACCAAATTTCTACTTAAATAGCATTTGAACGCTTTTTTTTTTTTTGCATAGAAAAGTGAGCTGCCCATGCAGTAGTAATAAGAGACGTCAGGGGGCGTTAGTAGATGGGGGAAAGTTTCTAAGACTGATAGAAGTGATCCCAGAGCAGTACGAAATTAACTCTTGCGAACAATGCAATGATCCTCTTGGAGTAAGAGAGCAGGGGATCATTGCATTTATATCGTTATGCCACATATATGAGTAATCTTATAATAAAATCTATTTTTAAAAGTTGTTGTTGTTGTTGTTGTTGTCGTCGTTGTGGGGTGGGTTTAGGCGCATCAGCAACTTAGACCATATTGAACCGTATAGTATTATATCTGTAAAAATTGCGTGTGTTCTGTGTTGGATTTGCCTATTTAGTGCACGAAAGACTGTAGTTTCCAGGATGAAAAGCCATGCAAACCCTGGGCCACATTGTGAAAGAAGCCCATAAAATTTCCTCGCGTCATTTACGAAATTCGAATCTTGGCCTTTTCCACCGGTCTGGGAAGGACGGTGGTTATATGCATTGTGCTACCCACGAGGGCTTTTACTGAGAGTAATGAAAGGAAAAAAATCATCATTGAAATCTTAATGTTAGATAGCGTATTCTTATGCTCTTAATGTTCCCGAATATTTTAATTTAGTATTTTATAATTAATTAAAATATCCAGATAAAATAATATTATTATTTTATTTGAATAGAGTTCGGTGTAAATGTTTTCATATTGACTTTCTATAATAAATAAGTAATTTAATACCTTCACCGTACATGGGGAGAGATAAATCCCAATTTCCTGCCCTATAAAGATTAAAGCTGCAGTAAAATTTCAAGTATTGTTTGCCAAAAAGAAAGTCGATCGTCAAAATATTTAAAGTGGAATAATTTGATTTACAATATTTTCGAGTTTTTCATTGATATTTTGAAGATCCCCTTTAATGTGTTTTTTTTTTAAGAAAATGTAAATCCCTGTAGAATTTTTTGAGATGGGGAAGGTATATCCTAATTATTGGGTTTTGTTTTCATTCTGTTTAGTTTGGTTTGGGTAAATAAAAGATATATGAAATTGATGAAAAGTTTCTAATTTCCAACTCTTTCTACATAACCAACCTAACTTTCCATTTCTTATATAATTACCTTCTACTGGAAGGTGATTATATAAGAAATTTTCAACCATTTTTGGATGAAGAGGAAAGAAAAGAATTTCAAAAATCGGGATCTCAGTATACTTTGGTTACAATACAGTGATTACGTATGTACGACAAATGTTTAAAAGAACTGATAGAGCAAAGCGAGATAAACACGATGTATGGGGAAAGGATGAAGGCCGTCTCAGAATCCAGTTTTCATCCCCCAAATTGTTCACGATATGGGAACTGGCTCATGTCCAAATGACGGAGGCATATATTGCCGCTGCATAAACACTAAGCTGATCGTATTTCTTAAACAGCTTCATGTTGAGAATGCCAACAAGCTCTTGGCGAACACTCTCCACACCGCAGAGAGTGCTTTAGTTCATGTCTCCTTAAAATGCTGCTGGACGGTTAGGTTGGTTCCCAGATGACGAGCGAGTTTTTGTAAGAAGATACATTTTCCATTGATTGCGGACATCAATGGAAAATATATCTTCTCACAAAGGCTCAGTTTTTTGATTCTTTGTTTTCTTATTAGTAAAGAGATCGTCCATGCTGGCTTAGATGACATAATTTGCAAACCAATAGCACGGAGGTCATCAAAAATTACTGCAATTTGTGAGGTGATTTCTTGTGAAATTGCTGCTACGAGTTTATGGCTCTCTGAATGAACGAAGTGTTTAAGGTCATCCGCATGTCAGGTGAGATTTTGAATGGACACTAATAGAGGTTTCAAGCAAAGCGCAAAAAGAGTTGCTGATGAAATCTCATCGTCATACCTCTCAAAAGATGAAGTTCCGTTGACAATGTTGTAGGTAACTTGTCATAGTCAGATCGAACATGCAGGGAAGTTTTCGACCCACACAATATTACGTTTTTTCTTCCCAAAAGAACGAAATCTCCTCCCGAAAATAAAGAAAGATTTATTCCAAGATTTGCTAATATTGGGTATAATTGGGTAATCATTCCTGCAGATAATGTACAAATAGCTCTCATGGGTAGCACAGTTGGTATAATGCCGTCCTCCTCAGGCCGGATGGAAAAGACCCAAGTTTGAATCCCGTCAAAGATGTGAGGATTTTTTATAGATCTTTTTCACAATGTGGCTGAGTTAGTCGGTCTCAGGCGAGGGTGGCATGGATTTTTCTCCCAGATACTCGGGATTTTCGTTCAGCAAATAGCAAATTGCCCACAGAACTCACGCTATTAACATAATCATCATCATCATCACCATCAGCCATTTTCAATCCACTGCAGGATGAAGGCCTCTCCAGCAACTTTCCAGTTCCTTCTGTTTTGAGCACTGGCCATCTATTTACTACCCACAAGCTCATGATCCATCTATCCATCTCCACCTTTGTCTTCCAGGTTTTCTTCTAGCTGCTCTTGGGTCATCATCATCAGCAGCCATTTTCAATCCACTGCAGGATGAAGGCCTCTCCAGCAACTTTCCAGTTCCTTCTGTTTTGAGAACTGGCCATCCATTTCCTACCCAAAAACTCATGAATTTCATCTATCCATCTCCGCCTTTGTCTTCCAGGTTTTCTTATAGCTCCTCTTGGGTACCATTCTGTTATTTTTTTAGTCCATCTGTCATCATGTCTTCGAGCTATGTGTCCTGCCCAAGACCATTTTAGTTCTTTAGTTTTGATAAGAATGTCCTTTACTTGAGTTTGCTGCCTAATCCATGTGTTTCTCTTCTTATCTAACAGTCTGATTCCCAATATAATTCGTTCCATTCTTCGCTGTGTAGTTCTCAGCTTCTCTTCCATTCTTTTGGTGAATGCCCAAGTTTCACTTCCATACGTCATAGTGGGGAGTATACATTGATTCATTATTTTACGTTTCAGACAAACTGGGATATTGCTCTTCAGTATGTGACTATATTTCCTGAATGCTATCCATCCAAAATTTATTCTTCTCTTGACTTCCAGCCATTTATCATTATTACAGCTAATAACTTGTCCCAGATAAGTATATGACTCCACCTTTTCAATTACTGCTGCTTCAATCATTATTTCCCTTTCCGTGGCATACTTGTTCATCATTACTTTTGTTTTAGCCATATTCATCTTTAGCCCAAAATCCTTACTAACTGTGCATAACTGATTAAGATTTTCCTTAATTCTTTGGGATCGTGGCTTATGACCACAATGTCAACTGCAAATCGTAAATGGTTTAGGTACTCTCCGTTCACATTGACTCCTTTCTGTGACCAGTCTAATCTTCTGAAAGCTTCCTCAAGGGCACCAGTAAACAGCTTCGGAGATATTGTATCTCCTTGTCGAACTCATTTCTCGATTTTAAATTTCCTACTGTCTTTGTCTAGTCTAATAAAGGAGGTAGCACTCTCATATATTTTCTTTAAAATCATAATATATGGGGTATCTATGCCTTGTCTTTCCAGTGCCCGAAACATTGCCTTATGCTGTATGGAGTCAATTGCCTTTTCATAATCCACAAATGCCAGGCATAATGGTGTTTTATATTCATTTGCTGTGATATTACGTGATGGTGATCCATAGTTGAAAATCCTGTCCTAAAGCCAGCTTGCTCTTTCGGTTGATTCTCGTCAAGTATTCTTTCTAATCTGTTAATAATGACCCTTGTGAACAACTTGTAGATGTGGGATAACAAGTTAATTGGTCTATAATTTCCAATTTCTGATTTATCTCCTTTCTTATGCAGCAAAACTATGATTGCATTATTCCACTGCTTAGACATCACACCTTTTCTAATGCACTTTGTGAAGAGCCTTGCCAGTTTTTGTGTTATGTCTCTTCCTCCCAATTTTAACAACTCTACAGTAACTTCATCTTCCCCCGGGGCTTTCCGATTCTTCATTTTCTTCAATGCATGTTCTACCTCATCAGGAAGAATATCGGGTATGTCGTATGTGTTGCTACTTTGCAATCCATCTTCCCCACTGCTGGTATCATTCCCTCGCTCCTTGTTTAATTCTCTATAGTAGTCTTCTGCAATTTGAATTATGCCTTCTCTGCTGTTTATAAGTACACTATCGCTGTTCTTCAGTTTCAGTATCATTTGTCTTTCTGTATTACTGCTCATGGCTGCTGATTTAAATCCTTTGTTTTCCCTTAATGCTTGTTCTACTTTTCTTGTGTTAAATCTTCTTATGTCCTCTCTGAGTCTCTTTCTAATGGCTTTGCATAATCAGTATACTCAATTTTCTCCCTGTCAGTGTTTTTCTTGCTCTTCATTTGTCGTCTTCGATTCATTATGACAAGTGTTTCTTGACTAATTTTTTCTTCTTTGGATTTCTGATTCCCTATAGGTTTCTTGGGCTTTATCACTTCCAGAAAGTTGTAATATTCCTCGTCGATATCTTGGTCCTGAGCGGTCTGCAGAAGCTCAAACTTGTTCTTAAGTTCCAGTACATACTGCTTTTTCTCCTCCTCTGTTATCTCAAAGACCTTTGTATTATTTACTCGAGTCAGTTTTTTTCCTTTCCTTTCCTACATTTATATCAAGTGTACATCTTACCATTCTGTGATCACTTCCAACATTTTCCTTATTCAGGACAGTAACATCATTCACAATATATCTTCTGTTAGTGAGGATGAAGTCAATTTCATTAGTTGTTAATCCATATGGACTCTTCCATGTCCACTTTCTGTTCACCCTTTTCTTGAAAAAAGTGTTCATTACTGACAGTCCTTGAGATTCTGAAAATTCCACAAGTCTTTCACCAATTCCAAAATTTCCTATAGTTCCTCTTTCTGCGCTGTTTTGTCTTTTTCCAACCTTAGCATTGAAGTCCCCCATAATAAAGTGTAGTGGGTTTTCTGCTCATCTAGAAGACTCTCAATTTCGGTGTACATTTCTTCAACCTCTTCATCATCATGGATCGATGTTGGTGCATAAATCATTATAATCTTTAGCTTGTACCTCTTAGAAATCTTGAGTATTAGTCTTGACACCCTTGGTGATATACTTTTGAATTCCAAAATGTTGTTTTTAAAATCTTTATGGACCAGAAACCCAACTCCACCTTCACTCCTTTCACTGTTTCCATTGGTGTACAGCAGATTTCCACTTGATAAACTTATAAGTGATTCATTTTTTCTTCTTCTTTCAGCCAAACCGATGATATTCCAATTCACATTTTCTAATTCCTTTTCTAGCTCTAATATCCTGTCTTCACCGATGAGTGATCGTACGTTATAACAGGCCAAGTTCAGTTTCCGTGCATGGCAGCCTGGTCGTACCCAGAGATTCTTAGCACCCTCTGCTTCCACTCTGATCCTCTCGCTGCCGTAAGAGGGAGAATGAAAGCTGCTGGGGACTGAGGGCCATTTGTATTGTTGTGCTCTCATATGCTGGAGGGTTTGGTCTTTTCCTCTTCACGCTGACCAGGCGTCTTGAAGAGAACCACTCTACACGTTCGTTGCCACCTAAGTGACGTAACAGGGCTTACCATCGAGAAGGTGTGCATGAGTTGATTTTAGGGAGGCAGGCCAACCGGACTTCTCCTAAATCTTCCGTAATAGAGAGATATTGGATCCATCAGTGTTTTAGGCTGAGTGTCTGATAACACACAGGATACCTGTTCCCCCTCTGAGCCCTTCCTCTTGGATACCATTCTGTTATTTTCTTAGTCCATCTGTCATCATGTCTTCGAGTTATGTGTACTGCTCAAGACCATTTTAGTTCTTTAGTTTTGATAAGAATGTCCTTTACTTGAGTTTGCTGCCTAATCCATGTGTTTCTCTTCTTATCTAACAGTCTGATTCCCAATATAATTCGTTCCATTCTTTGCTGTGTAGTTCTCAGCTTCTCTTCCATTTATATTAACATAATATGAAATATATACGACTCAATACGGCCTAAGTTGCCAATGCGTCTAAAACTCCTACACAACAACAACAACAATGTGCGAATAAATGTACTATACGATGCTTGTATATAGATAATACGTAATTATCATCAATCAATTCTGGGAGCGTGCTTTGTTTATTATCGACTGCCATCGGGCCTACCACGCGCCTACTCTTCTGGTGGTGGTGGCAGGGATGGAAGAACCGATGTGGAGTCCAGGATCTGTTTTCAGCATCCCTTTGCTGAAAACAGTAAAGGGATGAAACTAGTTTTGATCGAATTCGGTTCCTTACACAGATTCATTGACTTTTGCGTCTTTGACTTCTTTTCTGGGGTTTTTTCCGATTGGACTCGTGGAATGCTCTTTGGCTACGTTGAAGGTGTAGTACATTATGTACACATTTATTTAAATATTATTTTGTTTTTATAAAAAAAAATAGATTTATTTGAGCTTAAAACTCAAATAAATTGAATGAAAATGAAATTTAAAAAAATAAATCTATAGACAGTGGAAATCCCGATTTCCCGATTTCCACTGTACCAAATTGCTGTTTGTTGACTCCGCTAATTCGGGTGTCTTTGTTTATTTCTTTGAACAGAATTTGGAAAACATAGGCCAGGATTCTTCTACATTCATTCCACTTTCACATATCTTACAGCCTGATAAATCCTTGTTTGAATTTCGATCACGGCGAATAAGAGAGAAGTATCCTCATCTGCTCGAAATGGGGACTTTAAAATTAAAGGGATGCTGATGGCATTCTTATTGTGACACACGCAGGAGGGCATAAATTCAAATTTAAGAAAGAGTATTGTAGCAGAGATGTGGGAAAATTTGTGTTCAGCCAAACAGTAATTGATTGTCGGAACAAACTTTCATGTGGTGTAGAAATGGGTAGTTTGTTTAAATTTTATATTTTAATATAAATTTTAGGAAGAATTCGAAAAATTAGAAAGGAATAGACAGATTATGTGTTTTTTTTTTTTTTTTTTTTGTTGGCTGATGCTGTATAAGCTAGCTTCATTGTATAATTTGCCACTATTGATGCTAAGTATATCGTTTTCCCAGTTCCCAGAAGAAAAGAACTCATTGAGGAAGAGAAAACAAAAAGTACGTTTGCACTGTCTAAACAGAAACTGCTTTTTCTGCTTCCGAGCGAAGTACAGTGCAATAGTAGCCATTAAGCTACTCTTCCCCAGTTATTATAACTATTGGAACTCTTCTACCATGCCGTGCGGAAAAGACTGGAGTTCGTGCTTTTTCCACACGATATAAGAAGAAGAGTTCCGACAGAACAGTTCGTGCCTATTTTGTGATCAGTTTGTCTTTTTGTAGGATGAAAAACCCGAGTTTCAGTTGTTGTATTAGGAGCATCAATGACTAAGACCATATTGTTCGGCATATACTGTCTATAAATTGCTGGTTGAAAACCCCGATTTCGGGATTTAATAGAAAAATACCACATCGTCTAAAAAAATAAATAAATATAATAATAATAATAATAATAATAATATATATATATATATATATATATATATAATAACCATGTTTCACCGATTGCGACAGTCGAAATCTGTGTGAGTGCTTCACGCTATGGTAGGAAACCATTTTTCGTCCCGGAGTCTGACTTTTCATCCAGAAAAAAACAAGCAAACTGGCTACAGAATACATGAAATTTAAAGGTAATAAAACAATGCCTCGTGTTCTTTGCTGAATCGATGTTTATCCTAAATAACGAACCTTCTTCTTAAGCAATGCATTGGGGCAGTGTGGCATTGGAGGCAAATTGCTGCTATGGATAAAGGGGTGGTTGAGGGGGGAGAAGACAGAGAGTGGTAATCAATGGACACTGCTCATCATGGACTAATATTATTAGAGGAGTCCCTCAGGGTTCAGTGTTGGGTCCATTATTGTTTTCTGTATTTATAAATAATATTGATGATGGTATATCAAGCTTAATGTCCAAGTTTGCAGACGATACAAAGGTTGGCAAAGTTGTTAAGGACACTACTGATGCTATGCTGCTGCAACAGGATCTGGAAAGGTTGGGCAGATGGGCTGAGAGGTGGCAAATGAAGTTTAACATTGACAAATGTAAAGTACTACACATGGGAAACAGCAACCCCAGAGCAACGTATCAACTCTGTGGTACTACACTGACATTGGTAGAGAATGAAAAGGACCTGGGGGTTATTGTGCAGGCAGATATGAAATTCTCTGAGAAGTGCAGACGGCACTGCTCAGTTCCAGCAGCTCATGGTGTCTTATCAATGATATACAGGAATTTTTCTAGCAGGGATAAGGAGGTGATAATTCCCTTGTATGAGGCAATGGTCAGGCCACACCTTGAGTACTGTATACAGGTCTGGAGGCCTCATTTCAAGAAGGATGTAGAGCTGCTGGAACGAGTACAGAGAAGGACAACAAGATTAGTGAATGGAACAAAGGGTTGCTCTTACGAAGAAAGGTTTAAGTTTTGCAAATTACAGCGTCTGGAGACAAGGCACCGGCGAGGTGATGTGATAGAGTTGTATAAAGCCTTGAATGGTTTGAGCATGCTCAATGCTGATGGGATACTGCTCAGAATAATCACCTGAGAGGGCATAAATTGAAATTGAGGAAAGACAGATGTAGGATAGATGTGCGAAAATTTGCCTTTAGCCAGCGGGTAGTTGGTTGGTGGAACAGACTTCCATCCCTTGTTGTGGAAGTTGATAGCCTAAATAAATTTAAGGCTCAGCTGGACAGGTATTTGGAACGAACAGAGGGGTGAAGTGGAAGTGGGTTTTTTTTTTTTTTTTTTTTTTGGCTGATGCTGCATAAGCTTGCTTTCTCGCATCATATGCCTCTACTAATGCTAATGCATTAATTATTCACATATAAAAAGATAGGCTGCATTTTATATTTACTATTTTGAAGGTTGCAGTATGAAAAAACGGGACTATCTAGTATATTTTATATTTTTAAGAAGATTCCACCCACAGAATGTCAAAGGAGGGATCTTCTGGAAAGCTGATATTGAATAAATAATTTTTCCATAGTATGTGAATGACGTTGCACTCTGGTATGAAGTCACTTCAGGATCAGGGAGCTCCAGCACTCCAGCGATTTGGACGAGGCAGCGTGGGTATAGTTTTTATGAAACTTTCATAACACATAAACACGTCACAGGATCGAAATACGATTCTGCATAGTTTTCTGAGGGTTTTGAAGGCTTCCAGATGTTTTATCTTTCTTTCTTTTTCTTTTCTTTATTTTCTCTTTCATTTTCTAAACAGTTTGTGACGCCACAACTTCTCCCTCTGAAATTGTAGGTTTTGGAAAGATTCCGTAACTATACGTTGTTGTGTCTGCCATGCTGAAGCCGCATGAGTATCACTTTTTATTTTACGTGATAATCTGGGTTAACCAGCTGCGATCATGTCATGCAGGATTGGTTACACCGCTGTGCTTTTACG
Organism: Mastigoproctus giganteus; assembly: GCF_048544385.1. Lineage (NCBI taxonomy): Eukaryota > Metazoa > Arthropoda > Arachnida > Uropygi > Thelyphonidae > Mastigoproctus > Mastigoproctus giganteus. Next base: position 225,126,776 of record NC_143582.1, on the reverse strand, counting down.
GAGGATCCCCCCCCCCAACCGCAGTCAGACATCGTATTTTGTGAAATGGAAGTCGAGGATTAAAGTGAGCCCTTCGCGCGCTTTCTCATCTTATTTTTTTATAATTAGCTCTTTAGCGAGTGAATGTTTTCTAGTTTCTCTCTCTATCGCTGGTATTTTCTTCGAAACTAACAAGTTTAAATGTCAGTACATTTTTGGTACGTTCGATTATCATATTTTTTTGTTAAGGGTTTTGTCTGACCAATTTGATTGGATACTATGATGTGGTCACAAAGGAACTGGATGCAAAGAATAATTTTGATATCATATATTTGGATCTTAGAAAGGCTTTTGATACTGTTGAACAAGGAAAACTGATGCACAAATTAGAGATGTGTGATATTGGAAGCAAATTGCTGCTATGGATAAAGGGGTGGTTGAGTGGGAGAAGACAGAGAGTGATAATCAATGGACACTGCTCTTCGTGGACTAATGTTATTAGTGGAGTCCCTCACGGTTCAGTGTTGGGTCCATTGTTGTTTTCTGTATTTATTAATGATATTGATGATGGTATATCAGGCTTAATGTCCAAGTTTGCAAACGATACGAAGGTCGGCAGGGTTGTTAATGACAGTAATGATAGTACGCTGCTGCAACAGGATTTAGAAAAGTTGAGCAGATGGGATGAGAGGTGGCAACTGAAGTTTAACATTGGCAAATGTAAAGTACTGCATATGGGAAGCAGTAACCCCAGAGAAACGTTTCAACTGTGTGGTATGACACAGTGGTAGAGAATGAAAATGATCTGGGGATAATTGTGCAGGCAGATATGAAGTTTTCTGAGCAGTGCAGACGGTCTGCAAGAGTAGCTAATGGTGTCTTGTGAATGATATACAGCAATTTTTTTTTAGCAGGGATAAGGTGGTGATTATCCCCTTGTATAAGGCAATGGTCAGGCCACACCTTGAGTACTGTATACAGGTCTGGAGGCCTCATTTTAAGAAGGATGTAGAGCTGCTGGAACGAGTACAGAGAAGGGCAACAAGATTAGTGAATAGAACAAAGAGTTGCTCTTACGAAGAAAGGCTTAAGTTTTGTAAATTACAGTGTCTGGGGGACTAGGCACTTGCGGGGTGATCTGATTGAGGTGTATAAAGCCTTGAATGGTTTGAGCATGCTCAATGCTGATGGGATTCTTTCTCTTGCTCAGAATAATCGCCTGAGAGGGCATAAATTCAAATTGAGGAAAGACAGTTATAGGATAGATGTGTGGGAGTTTACCTTTAGCCAGCGGGTGGTTGATTGCTGGAACAAACTTCCATCTGTCGTTGTAGAAGTTGATAGCTTAAATAAATTCAAGGCAGAACTAGACAAACATTTGGAGCGAGTGGATGGGTGATGCTATATGAGCTTGCTTTCTTGCGTCATGTGCCTTTACTAATGCTAATGCTAATCAAATAATTCATCCCAAGGATCAAAAACTCCCATTACTCTACTGAAAAATGTTTACCAGTCTCATCACGTGATGGGCATCCTTGAGGTAGCAGTTTGTTTGAAGATTCTTTAGCAGTTCTTTTTGTGGAGAGGGAGTGCATAGTCAGTCACTTTGTTATTTGAATGAGCTGGCATCTAGACGTTCCTCTGGCTCTCACCCATAAGCATATAATGGCAACATAACCTGTTAATAGGTTTAATTATACAATAACAGAGATCCCACTTGGGTATATTCAAATGAAAATTATTAAAATAACAAGAGATTACAGGGCGACCTTTGACCGCGCGGCGGGAATAGACACTTATACCTCCATTACGACTTAACATCCCTACCACGAGGAGGTAGATCTCTATTATCATTTGTAGCTTTCATAATTAAAATGAGATTGTGTAACGCAGTTCTTTTGTGGAGAGAGTGTGCGCATGGTTAACCTTCCATCAGTAAATTTGGTACACAGGTGGAGAAGAATATTCTGAAGTCCTGAAATTTTGAAAAGGAATGAAGCGGCTGTTTCAAATTTATAGCAGTGTTTCACCATTGGGGAAGGAAACTGGGACTGTGGAATCGGAATTGGATCTATAAAGCCTTCTGTAGGGGAACCAATTAAATATATGTTGAAATTTAGTGTCAATCTGACTTTTCCTTCTAGAGTGCCCAAAACACATTCTCATTTATATAGAAAAAAACTTTCATTTCTCTGCGAGTGTTTGCGGGGGGGGGGGGGGGAGGTTAGGAAATTGGTGTGATTTCGAATCGAAATTGAACCTAAAACCTTGGACCCTACTTTTAGGACCGATTGTGAAGACCTGAAATCAATGAAAAAAAAAAAAAAAGTTTATATAAGCAAGTGTACGATTCTGAACAGTTACGGAGTTATGGCTGTCTGAATTTTAAAAAAGTTAGGGAGTTTTCAATGATAATTTTAATATAAAATGAAACTTTCGAGAAAATACGTCCACTGGGAGCGTTAATACTTGCAAACAGACGAGGTGAAAGCCAGGGCGTATTACACATAATGCGAATGCACCTAAAAGTGTGTAAGCGATTATGTTACTAACCTTTGCTCCTTCCCCACCCCCAAAAAAAAGGGATATTTTCACCTTACTTGAGATGAAATGAGTAAATGGGCCATTCGCCCCTGACACATTCCTTCTAGGGGCGCAAAAGTAGAAAAACAATTTATTTATTTAAGTTTTAGGGAGAGCAATATGAATTGTCTGCTTTTAGTGCTAAATTACCTGCACATGGCCCTGAATAGGGCAATCAGAAGTTAATCTACTCATTTTTGAAACTGCTTATAAATAAATTTTCTGTTTATACTTCAGTACGGCCACATTGATTTAGAAGAGTTTACAAATATAGGGAATACAAGAACATTACCATAATTAGCAGTCATGTAAGATCGAACCAACCTAAACGCGTGTACTACCTCCGCATGTACTACCTTTCAGGGCTATTAAGATCTATACTAGGTAATTCTCTTATAGTTTGGCCTGCTGATGTCGTACAATTATTTGGTTAAAACTCCTGTTTTTTTAAGCAACATATCCCACTCTTTTCGACCCATATACCCCTAATCGTTTCGTACCACATACCGAGCACTCCTAATTTTTGAAATTTTGAATTGGATTACCTCGGTTGATGCATATATTTTATTGTTAATCAGGTACTGAGGCTCCCTCTATACCTTCCTCTTTGAAATCAAATCCTACAGAGTTACGAGGAAGAAATTCTGCAATTTTGAAATAAATATGAAGACAGATTTGTGACTGGGGCAATTAGCCTAACTGTGAAAGTCATGCATAATGATAAAATGTGTTTAGCCAGTCATCGAAAATATTTTCTTAATAAGCATACGCTATTTTTAAGAAGTCCTTACTATGCTATTCAGAGCACGTGCGTAAATACGTTTCACTTTCTAGTCGAAAATTGCGTGATTAACTAAACAAATTAATTTTTACAGTTTCCGTTTTGAAACATTTATGTGCTTCGCCATAAAATTGGAAGAACGAGAGATTGTTGGATATTTCATAGAAACACTTAAACCTCTGTTAATGGAAATATTACTCTTGGTACGCTTCCAATGAAGAGAATACGGCACATTTTGTGCCAATTTTTTTTCTCTTCCTTTTAAGAGCTGAAGTTACTACAATGATGTTTAGTGCATCACGCAGCAAAGTTCCCAAGCTTCGTTTTTATCAATAAAAGAATGAATCGCATTCTTTATCTATAAGACTGGGGAACTTGTGCATGTACGAACCACTCTCACCAAAAATGGACTCCTATTGTGATAGCCAAAAGAACCAGGTCTATACTTCTGTTGCCCTCACTCGGCCCACATAACAGAGGTGCCTGTGGTAACACTGCCTGGACAGCAGGCAACGCCAAAAACAACTAGGACGTCGTTTCCGTGCATCTGGCGTGTAGTTGAATCAGCACTTGAATAAAAATAGACGAACTTTCCTTCTTGTAGTAGGCATCACGACTCCAGCATGTTAGTGACGTAGTTCAAATTTTTCTTTTACTTTTTTATTGTCAGGTGAAAATAATTTTTTTCTAAACGTTCCCTGTATAATTCTTATTGCAGCATTATTTGGGTTATTTAATTTTTTTTTCTTTTGAAATTTGATCAAGTTTCGATTGAAACTTGAAATCGAAACTTGATTAATAGGTTTTATTGAGCAACTGTAACTCGTACTTCGTTTTCAAAGCTCCATCGTGATAAAGTATGAGTAATTAATTTTAAGAAAACAAATGTAATACTAAGATTCAGAATACAATAATAAATAGGTTTTTGAATTAATTCTTTTATTTCAGGTTTTCTCTTCAACAAAAAAAAAGGAAAAAAGAAAAATTGTTGAGATGCGTGAATTATAAACGTCTGGAACTATAGTAGTTACTATCGGTTTGTGCTCATATGTTTTTTTACGATTCATTTTAACCTTTCAACACCATTATTTATAAAAAGAGTGATAGAAGACGTAATTCTCTTTAATATTAATACTTTATATTATGCCTCTCAAGGCATATTTATAGCTGTGTGTGTGCGAATTTACTCCATTTTCCTTCTGCTTTAATTTCCATTGGTTTTCAAACTCGTTATTTCTGTATCCTTTTCAAGTTATGCCAATATCGTAGCGTCATTCAAATTTCACACTAAAATTATATTGCATTATGAAAGTTAAGGAAGATTTCTTCTCCCCTTTCGTTCTGAAAAGCAGGCTGACTGATGAAAGGTTCTCTTTATTATCGTAATTACTGTGCATGTTCCAGTTTAAACGCTACAGGCAAATTTTATTTATTTATTTCGTATGATGTGATCAATACACGAAGGAACCAGTTTTTTCTTGCTTCCTTCGTGTATCGTGGCCGGGATATCCAACCAACCGGTTGGTTCGGCACCATCGTAATATCCAGCCCGAGGCGGGAATCGAACCCGCGACCTTTGGGTTGCTAGGCAGGCACTTTACCCAGTCGGCTACAGGCAAATAATAAACAAGAACGCTGAGAATCAAAAGCTCTCTTCTATTTGCTGCATAATCTGTGCACGTTTTTATAAATTGTTTTTCCTTTCTTCTTTCCTTGACTCCTTGACTGGGTATACAAAATGGTTTATGATTTACTTATTTATTTTTTTATTCAAAAAAAAAAAAAAAAAAGTCTAAGCTTCAACCGGCCTGTACAATCCTTCATTTTATGGAAAATTAGGAATTACAAGCTAGTTTAATCGCACTTGGTAATAAATTTTCAAAAGGGTCTCGTTTTTAGAATATCTTGTCTTTCTGTATGAATTTGTGTATGCTCATTCCGAAGATGCCCAGTTTTGCATGGCATCAATGCCCAGAAATGAAAGAAAGAAATATAAATAAACAATATCAGATTTATTAACAATACGGAACTTTTGTACAAAAGAACTTTGTTCCTAAATCAAGAACCAGATATCGTCGCCTACCATAGCTTCGTCCCACCTTTCTCGGCACCTCTTCTCCTTTGACTGCCCTGCTAGAATCATTCTCATGCTCTTCATTAGCATTGCCCAGATTTTTAGTCTGAAAAAAAAAAAAATAAAATAATAAATAAATAAAAATCCGATGAAAATGTAAATAGCTTGACTGACATACTGCATCCCATTTCTTCCGTAATTTTAGTGTTTTGTAATTTTAAACTTTTGATGTTACCAAGAAAGCCACTCACTATAAGACAAAACGATTGCCGGGCATTTCGCTCAGTATCAGTTATTTTGAATTTAAATTCTTACGAGGCCAATATCTGTTTAATTTGTCCACTAACAAATATGTCACCTTTCACTTTTGTATCGTATAATTTTGGAGACATGTACTGCTCATGCTTGAAGGTGTCACCTTGAGGATCTAATGCTTTAACAAATTGTTTACCTTTCTTGGAAAAAAAACCCAATGGATTCTTCGCTACATTGTTTGTGACAGGCTGCAACTCAATTCTGCTACCCGTTCTGTTCTCCTGCAGTGCTGGTCTACGGTCCTGCTGTCCCAGAGGGAAGGAAGCAAGGGAACTCAATGAAATCACAATAGAAACCCAGAAGGGCTCCAGCATCTCAAAGTCTCCACAGACATCCCATTTATACTGGCCACTTGATCTCAAATACATGCTTCCCAATTCTGTAGTCATCTTCTTTAATATGAACAGAGTGCGTAACACGAATGCGTTTATTTCTGTTGTGAAGAAACATAGCTTTAAAACTTTTACTTGAAATGTTAGTGAAAACATACTATTCTTCTGGGTTTTGACTAATACCAGTTTCTTTGTAAAGGCTAACCAAATCAAAACAAAGCATAAGGGACCTCTTCAACAGTGTAAAATCGTGTATACGCGACATATCTTTTTCTGTATATGCAAATCTTTCATTTAGAATTCATTATACTTCATTCTTGTCAGACCTCTGCAATCGCTTTGGTTAGACCAAATTCCTTCACTAATTTGTGTAATTCGTGCAGATTTGGGAAATGTGGCTCTTTACTTGTATATGCTTCTGAAGTGTAATCCTAATTATCCTGTACAGTGTGTTCATCATCCAGTTTTGAAGACTCTTCTCTAGAAAGTGTATTGGGAATTGGGAGGTTTTCATTGTGTTCACACAATGAAAACCTCCCAATTCCCAATACGTCTATTGCTCCTGTTGAAACAGGAGCAATAGACGATAAGACGTTAGCATACACTATAGCTTTTCAATATGCAGATTTTTTAGAAATTTGATACACCGATGGGCAAAAACATTATGACCTCCTACCTAATATGATGTTGGTCCTCCACGTGCAGCCAAAACAGCTCGTACCCGGGAGGCATGGACGCTACAAGATTTTTAAATGTGTCTTGTGGTATCTGGTACCAACACATAACAAGAAGATCCTTTAACTCCTCTAAGATCCGTGGTTGAGACGTCGCAGATTGGAGTTGCTGTTCCAACACAAGCCACAGATGCTCGATGGGATTGATGTCTGCGAAATTTGGAGGCCAGGGCAATAGAGTAGAGTATGTTTAGTGTCAAACGGCACCAGGGGGTTTCCCCATCCCCGCATGCTATACATTGTGGGTGTGAAAAGAACACTATCAATGCCAGAGGTTTAAAAGTGTATGGATTTTGTATATGTCTAGTGTCGTGTACCGTTGTTCCTCTGGTCATTTAGCCGCTGGGTCCCTAATGGAACACAACGTTGCCCCACTCCGCCCCGTGGAGGCAAACCAGGTACACCAGTATCATAGTTATTTACTCTGGCAGGTCCTGCCACCTAATTTCCTGAGATTTCAGTGGCAAGGACCTAAAAAAAAAAAAAAAAAAAAAAAAAATCCGCTATAGATAGGGGTCAGCCAAAACAAAATGAGTACTAGTCGGGCGATTTGACATTATTAAGTTTTTGGGTGTAAGCAATTAGAGTTGATTCGAACGCTAGTTGTAAGTTAGAGAAGAGGAAGGAGACTGAAGACTGGGGGGAAAAAGATAGAGATACATGGTCCATAGAGAAGATGACCCCCAAGTCAGTGGAGCAGGCCCATGCCCCACCAGAGTAAAAAAAGTGGGGCAGTAAGGGGTGAGGAACCAGGGGTAACCTTCTGCCCGGAGAGTGGAGGAAAAGGACCATGCAAGGGAGCGTGAATAGGGAGGCCTAATGGCAGCAGCTAAACTGTGCTGGTGGCTGTGTCACTCCTGAGACGAACCAAGGAAGGAGTTTTTTTTTCTCTCTCTGAGAGGACTGTCATATCCAAGAAGTTTCTTGTTTTGATCTTCTATATGGTGTTTGGGTGCCTAACCCGTGTAGCAGTGAAGACAGACTGCGCAAACTCAGTAAAGGCGGCGTAGCGCTGCTCGTCCGTTATAATCAGGTGCTCACAATGCCGGGGATTATCTTGATTTCAGGGTTTGTTTGTTTGTTATTTGGTTTTTAGGAGCATTAGCAACTAAGGCCATATTGCTCCGGGATATGCATATGCGGTGATCATTTCCTGACCTTTCCGCATCTTCCGTATTTGGTGGTGACGGGCTCGAACCCCGGTCTAATCAAGAAGCGTGTGCTACGCACTGCTGCTCCTTCCCACCTGGCTACGGAGGCGCCTGGATTTTAGGGGCAAACCATAGCCGGAACCCCTCATATTCATGGCAATCATAAATGTTAGCTCGCCTTTAAAGGGTCTGTGGCCTGTCAATAGAAATGTAGTATGGAGGCCTGGTGAGTACCAGGGAGGAGGCTTTGGACTGATGAGGTTCACAGAGGGAATGAACTTTTAGGTTATTAATCCTTTATTGGTGGTGTCAATGTCTCTTGCCAGGTCCTGTACATAATTTCAGAGATTCTATTTCTTTCCTGTTTGGGGTTGTTATCGAGGTTAAGAGTGATGCCTGCTGTTTCGGTGGGAATACTCTTCTTCAACCGTTGATACAATCCGCTTTTTATTACCTCTAGGTATTGGGGTATACATCCAACTAGCACCTGTAGAGTTGGGGTGCTTACTGTACGGCACGCCCTTGTTACGGCAAGGAGCATGGAACTCTGTATGGAGTCTAGTTTCCCGCGATTTCGGTCGAGGGAGGCCCTAGTACACCATACTGAGGCTCCATAGCAAACTATTGGGACAAGTATGGCATTATAGATGAGGGCCAGAGCCCCAGTCTGAACGGCTTATACGGATGATCATGGCCGAGTATGTTTTTATTTTTTCTGACACATATTTCAAGTGAGGATGGAAATTTAGCTTCATATCTATGACGATTCCTAAATACTTGATTTCTGGGTACAATCTTATGGGGTGTTGTCAATTTTGATAACCGATGCTCTTCGTAGTTAGAGCATTCCCTTGAGCAATATAGATTTAGTTTTCTCTCCCGAGATCTTTAGTCGGTGAATGGCCGCCCAATCCAGGAGCTTAATGCGCAATTTACACGCTCCTCTAGATAACCTCTTGTGTCACCATGCACCACCAAAACCAAATCGTCAGCAAACCCAAGGGGTTGAGTCATCCCAAAGTCCATCCCAAGGAACTCGTCCAGGAAGATGGACCAAAAGAAAGGCCCCAGGACTGAGCCCTGGGGACAACCTCGGTAGACCAAGCTAGTGACAGATTTGTACCTGGTACTAACATGGACAGTGCGGTGTTCAGGTACTCCTTGACACAGCTATAAAGGTTGAGTGGTGCTTTAGCTTGACGGAGTCTTCTCAGAATACTTGGCCACCACAACCAATGAAATGCTCCAGCAAAGTGAACTGTGATGGCTAGCGCATACTTGGCTTGAGTGCTTAAAGCAGTAGATATTAATTTAAGATGAGTATCTTCAGTGCTGCAATCAATACCTGGAAATCTTCCTCGAACGAGTTTCGAACAATCCGGGCGGTGTGGCAAGGCGCATTATCCTGCTGAAAGACGGCGTCGCCTGAGGGGAAGACCGTTGCCATGAAAGGGTGTACCTGGTCAGTAATGATGTTTAGGTATTTGGTATATTGAGAGTCTGACGGCTCCTGAGATTTCTCCCATTTCCGCGGTATTCTCTGTAGCGAGTGACAGTAGTGTAGTCTGTGCCCATTGTTCATCTGGTTTATTGGCCGTCGTGCCCCAGGACGGCCAATGTTACCTGATGTTGTCCATACCGCGCCACGGGGAGCGGCATGGACAACGAGGCCATGTGTTACCAGTAAGGATGCAGTACTCTGAAGTTGGACAGGTCCTGCCACCTACTTTCCTCAGATTTCAGTGGCTAGGATCTAAAAAAAAAAAAAAAATCGCTTTAATCGCTATTGATGCTTTTGTTTTGTTTAGTCAATGGAGATTTGCTTTAAGAGCGGGAAGGGATTGTACACTGAATGAGTTTTATTTTTGGCCGAAAAGGGTCGGGCAAGCAATTTTGGTGTTGTTACAATTTTGGAATGTGGGGCTATGCACTATGAAGGTAGACAGATTTGGGTGGAGAGGAGGAAGGCTGAAGGGTAGAAGAAGAAGAAAGAGACCGATAGAGAAGGTGGGCCCTAAATGTTCAGTGTGCATGTCCATGCCACACCAGAGGGAAAGTGGGTTTGGCAGGGAAAGGAGGGGACAGAAGTGTCGTTCCGCCCTCCGCGCCGGAAGAAGGATATAAAGCAGGTCGACAAGGTTTTGGACCTGGGTCGCCATTTGGCTGGTTGGCAGTTTTTGTTTTTTTTTTATGTAGACCCCAAACACGAGAGGTATTAGAACCTATAGTATTTGGTACCGTGCTTGGGTTGGAGGTTGAGAAGACGAAAGAAGATATTTGTTGACATTGGACTTGAACTTCTGTAGACTAATTTTCAGGATATACGTATGAAGGAAGGTTGTTCCAGAAAACGGCAGTTGAATGAATAAACGAGAAAGATGAAAAGTTGGTTCTGTGAGTTTGAAGTTGGACAGTAAATGGATGTTGGCTGGTGGCGGAAGGTGTTTGGACCGTTTTGAAAGAGAGAGAGAGAGGGAATTATAGAAACCAATTCAGAAGAACAGTGCCCATGGAAATATCTGCAGAAGAGGCATGCAGCAGAAACAGTACGTCTATGAGAGAGCGAGTGGAGAGATTCTGTTAGAGATGAATCATTAATTAACCTAACTGCCCTCTTCTGAATGGAATCAAGAAGCCTGAGTGAGGTTTTGGGGACACCACCCCAGATGTGGGAACAATATTCCATGGCAGGGCGGATTTCCGATTTATACAGAGTGAGCAGCTGTGTGGAAGAAAAGTAACGCCGAGAGCGAAAGAGAAAACCAAGTTTTTTAAATGCGGAGGAAGCAATATTTATAATGTGCTTGTGCCAAGAGAGATTAGAAGTCAGGATAATCGCCAAAAGAGATATATCATTTTTTTCTAGAAATCGGAATGTCACTAAAGATAAGCATAAGAGTAGAAGAATCCTTTTTGAGAGATATAAGACAAGACTGAGTTTTAGATGGATTGAAATCAACTAAGTTGTCTTTGCTCCACTGGAGAATTACCTGAAGATCGCCATTTAAGGAATTGGTAGCAGATTTTCTAGAAATTGAAGCTGATTGAGCAGGACAAGGTTTCTCAAAATGAAAATGGAATACAATGTGCTATCATCGGCAAAACTATGGATAGGATTTCCAGTCAATGAAAGAAGGTAATTAATATACAAGATGAAAAGAGTGGGGGAAAGAACTGAACCTTGGGGGACACCGGCATTAGTGGAGAAGTTAGAAGACTGAGAGCCATCTACCATCACTCTCAGTGAGCGATCAGAGAGAAAACTGGATGACCAATTACAAAAAACAATTGGCAAACCATAAGATGGAAGCTGTTTAGAAGATCTTTATGCCAAACACGATCAAAAGCCTTTGAGATGTCTACAGCAACTGTTTGTGTTTCACCGAACTTTTTCATTGAATTAGTCCATAAATGGGTAACATAAACCAGAATATCACCAGTGGATCGAAACTGATGGAATCTATACTGGCGATCGTTGATCAGATGGAAGGTTTCTAGGTAGTTTAAGATTTGAACGCTTAATTGATTACTCCATTACTTTAGAAAGAGCAGAAGTAATTGCAATGGGACGATAGGAGGGATTTGTCACCCTTTTTAGGAACTAGCTGGATATGACCAAATTTTCAAGCAGAAGGAAAAACACCTTTGGAATAAGAAAGTAAAAAAAGATGGCAAAGAACAGGAGGAGGTTCAGGAGCACAGGTTTTGACGACAAGTGGAGAAATACCGTCGGGACCTGGAGCTTTCTTAGCATCAAAATTCGTCAAAATCCTTCTGACATCTTTTTGACGGAAGACAACATACGGCATTGAATCGAGCGTGTTGGGAATGGTGGGAGGTGTTTTACCAAGATCATTAATACACGAATTGGAAATAAAATGGGATGCTAGCAGGTCAACTTTATCCTTGGCTGAAGTGACAACAGAACCATCTGGTTTGGACAGATGTGGGAGCAGAGATGGGCAAAAGTTGCAGCCAATAGCTTTGGCAAGAGACCAGAATGCTCGGCTACCATTAGGGCGTGAAGCAAATTTTCTACTCATAGCCTGATCAAACTCTAGTTTGGATTGATTAATTACTGCTTTACAATTGTTGCGAGCTTTGGTGTAGGCAGAAAATGACACTGAAGAATTAGAAACAAGCCAATTACGATATGCAACGTTCTTCTCTTGAACAGCCCTAGCACATTTATTGGAAAACCAAGGTTTAGATAAAGGACGAGATTTTAAAGTGGAGTGTTGGATAAAGGATTCTATTCCTGCAAGAATAATTTCACTGCCACGATCTGAGCAAACACTGACATCATTAGTTTTGAAAGAGTAATCCGGTCAAGGAAAAGAAGAAAAGAAGTCTCGCAGGTCATCCCATTTTGCATTCTTGTAATGCTAAACAACACGAGGTTGGGAATAGCCATGAGATAAAGGCTCCATTGGAGAAGAGACAATCACTAAGTTGTGATCTGAGTTGCCTAATGGACCTCTCACTTCCACCATGTACTTAGAAGGGTTGTTTGTGAGAAAAAGATCAAGCGTGTTGGCTATAGGGTTAGGATTGTCCAGTATTCTTGTAGGTAAATGAACAATCTTCGCACGGTCATTAGTAATTGCAAAAGCTTCAGCATCTCGACCAGCCGGGTTGGTGTGACTAGAAAAGGAAAGGCAGCTAGAGTTGTGAACATTAAAATCACAAAGGAAAATTACCTCACTGTTAGAAAAGTTGGACTGGAGAAAGTCAATTTGCAAAGAGAGGAAGTCAAAGAGTTCCAAGTGATTAGTGCAGCTGGGAGAACGGTAGAGACAACACATGAATTTGACACAATGAGGTAGAGGGATTTTAAGCCACAGAAGATCAAAAAGAGGAGATTCCAAATACCAAGTCTCTGACAGGGAATATCGAAACGGATATATGCACAAGTACCACCTTTGAGGCGAAAGGAATCATACAGCGAATAATTTGGGCAACTGAGATGAGCAGTAGTTGAATCAACCGATAATTGAGATTCTGTCAGAAAAGGTACATTGGGTTTTCAAGACTGCAAGTGGAAATGGACATCATTGAGATTAGAATTAAGACCAGGTTTATTTGTGAAATGAATTAGGAAGTGTTTGGGAGGTTTAGATCTTTTCGCAGATAAGCTTTACTCTATTACTTTGACAATTCATGGTGTATTCAATAGTAAGAAAAGCGGGTGGGACATGCTGTATGAAGTAACGAAATTTTTGGATATGGCGTACACATGGTAAGAATATACCCAGATCCTCGACAATTCCCCTCGTATACACCTACTCGGACTCCCTCCAGTCACATCTGGCAGAGTAGAGGTATACAGCAAGATTACACACTAGCTGATCCAGAAGCCTCCTAGGGTTACCAATAGGTTCGGTCCAGTGTACTAACTTGCGGCCGGCCTGCGGACACCGTTTTAGAGCTGTACCCTCGAAATGTTAGGAAGATTGGATCTCACCACGATGTTCATCATAATCTCAAAAGTCATCAATCATACTGCATATTGCAAGAGATGGGGAAGGGTTGACCGGAACTAACTTAGCTCTGGAGACTAAACATGGGTTCCACCACTTCAAGCCTCCAATAAACAAAGTGGTGGTATTGCACTGGTTGATGAGAGTCATATTCCAAGTACTGCCTGGTAACACAGAGGGGCGGCATTCCTCCCCTGTGGTGTGGGCGCCACACCTCGGCCCCTGCTAATGTTGATTCACACCTGGGTGGTCACCCACCATGTGCTTGTGCATGGAGGTCATATCCAGGATTACTAACAGTCTCACCATCGTGAAGGTGCAAGCAGAGGATTTGGCTGTCACAGACCATCCGGACTTCCGCAATTGGGTCCACTTGACTTGAGTGTCACCCGGATATCAGTACCATCAGCGTTTTAAACTGCCAAGTACAAGTACAGCTTGTCTGGCATATCTGAGAGAATGTCTGTGACAACCTCAAGGACAACCTCAAGTTGGTAGCAAGGCTGCAATCTAAGTCGTTCACTTTGACTCTCCAGGTGGTGGACCTAGGCCAGGTCTTGGCAGAGGCCAGGATGCGTCACCTGCACGTGATAGGCCAGCTACATCTAGATCCCGGTGTTTGGTCGCATCCAGTAAGGATTCACTTGCTGTAGGTTGTCACCGCCTCTTGTGTTCAAGTCCTGTAGTCGCTCAGCTGGTCGTTAATGGCCAGTTGTGTCTTTGTGTTTGTCCAAAGTCTGAAATTTGTTTCAGGGTGGTGGAAGTGCTCTTTGCCTTGCAAAGAGATTTTGAGCAGAAATGATATTTAGATATTTAGTATGTATGTATATATGGTCTTTTGTGGCCCCTAGACATTAGTCTAAATCCATCTAATTTTACTGTCTCTTATAAAGAAACCGGAATTACCACAGGTGTGGAAAAAAAAAAAAAAAGTGTCAAATTTTATGTTGTGTATAATGTGTGTGTGTTTATGTTGTATCCAGGCCATCTAGCTTCCAGACAGCAGCCAACACCTAGGCAACTGCCGCCCGGTGCCTATTCCAAGGCAGATGGAGTGTATGGGTCTACTACACGTGTGTGCTAACAGCACAAAAATCCCGCACCCAATGGTAGAAGTGCTAGACCAAAGGGTGCCCGCAATCCTGCTCCCAGGGTGCCTGCTCCCGGAAGCCTGCGAAAAAATATATATATAATAATAAATAAAATAAATAAGATAAATAAATAAAATAATATAAAATAAATAAAAATAAAAAATAAAATAATAATAATAAAATCCAAACCGGTATGAACAAAATCCCGCACCAGCTGCTTTCCCTGGTGCCAGCAAAAAAAAAAAAAAAACTCAAGCGAGTTTGTTACTGATAGAATACAGAAACTGTAGAACATGTTCACAGTCTGTCCACAATACCGAAAAAAAAAAAAAAAAAAGCGTGCGGGAGAGAGAGACTTACAGAACTCACCCAGAGTACACAAAAAAAAAAAAAATAAATAAATAAATAAAATAAATAAATAATAAAAAAGATCGACCCTGGTTAGAAGGAATAAGTGTTAAACAAGTAGAAAGATTTCCCCACTCAGGATGGTGGGGGAGTAGAGGAAAAGGTGAGCTTTGGTGTTGTCGTCGTTTAATTATTGTCCATAGGCGTGCAGCGTTTTATTGTCATCATTCTGAGCACTCCTAGAGAACTTTAGGAAGGTGCAAGGTAGAGGAAGGAGAAGGAGGGGGACAGAAAGGCGACAGGTCTAAGGGAAGATCTGCCCTAGATAAAAGAAATACGTGTTAAGCAAATAGAAAGATTCCCCCACTCAGGTTTGTGGGGGAGTAGGGGAAAGGTGAGTTTTTATGTTGTCCGCGCTTAATTATTGTGCATGAGTTGGCGATTTTCAGGTCCAGTTCGGGCGTCCTCACTTCTAATAGCCTTTCTTCTTTTGAAGGCCTTTGTGGCAAATGTGTGTGTTAAAGGCCTTAAAGTTACTTTCTGTTGCAAACAGGTTTTCTTTAGTCATTGGCGGTATGGCATCCACCAAGGAGAGCTACTCTCTGAGGTCTTGATAGTAATCACATTCATCGATGATGTGGTCAGCTGTTTCTATTTCACTGCAGTGGCAGTGCGGTGCTTGAGACAGTCTTAGTTGGTGCAGTTTGGCATTTATGGTACCATGTCCTGTCATAAGGAATCTTGCATGTAGGCCTGGTGCCATCCATAACTTTTCTTTCTTGGTCAATTCTCTTGCTTCTGGGATGTAGCACCTAGTCATATCCCCCAGTTCAGCTGTGGACCAGATTTCCTGACATCTCTCCTTGAGTTTACTTGTTATCCTTGTTAGTTCCTCTTTCTTTTCTGCTTGTAGATTGATGGTGATATCATCCAAGGTGGTGGGTATATTCTTTCTTAGCCTGTATTTAAGATACCGATATTGTATTTCCAGATGGGCTGGCATCTTCCCAAGCAGTGCCTGTAGGGCCATAGTAGAAATTATCCGGCAGGCTCTGGACATGGTTAGTAGAGCTAGCCATTTTGCTTGATTCAGCTGCTTAATCAGAGCCACCTTGTTCGCTCTATAACCCCAAGCCCTGGCACCGTAGGAGAGAGTTGTGAGAAAAATGCAGTTGTAATAGAGCCTTACATATAGAGACATCAGAAGCCCGGCACATCGATGACTGGACCAGGGGTATCCCAGCAGAACATCGCCCAAAGCATGACACCGCTGCCACCAGTTTCTTTTCGTTCCACGGTGCATACAGGCGTATCACTTCCCCAGGTAAACGACGCACACGTACACGGCCGTCCACATGGTGCAACAAGAAATGTGATTCATCGGACCAGACGAACTTCTTCCAATCACTCAAGGTCTAGTTTCGATGCTCGCGTGCCCATTGTAGGGGCACTGTCGCTGGTGAACCATGGTTAGCACGGGCACTCGGAGCTGCCTAGGGCTACGCAGCCCCATTTTCAGCTAGCTTCGTTGTACTGTGTGTTGTCACACATTACTCATGTCACCAGCATTCCAATTACCGGCTAGTTGCACCACAGTCGCCCTTCTGTTGCCACGTACCATCCGGGAGAGCCTTCGGTCACCTCGAGCATCGATGAGCCGTAGTCGTTCAACACCTCGCCGGCGGTTCGTGGGTTTTCCTTCCTCGGACTACTTTCGGTAGGTACTAACTATCGCTGATCGTGAGCATCCAATCAGCCGTGCCGTTTCGGACATGCTCTGGCCCAGTCGTCTGGCCATTACAATATGGCCTTTCATATCTGAAGAACAAGACTAACACTGATTATCGGAGTTCAGTATCAGGTGTTTTTATACCGTGTCCTGACCTGCGCACGCAACGTAGTTCACCTGCAGTTGCTTCGATTTGCATAACGACTCGCTGGTCATAATGTTTTGGCTCATCAGTGTATATCCATCATGCAAAAGTAGTAGTCATCATGATAGATTATGTATCTGAGTTCTTGATGTTTCATGCTGATAGGGAAAACAGAAAATGATGAAAACAGCATGAGATCATGGACCGCGTCTGCCAGGTGTCAACAGTGTAGACCGGTGGCAGTGTAATGGTTTGGTGCACATGCGACCCAATAATACCAGCGGAGCAACGTTGGGATGCCACAGGTTCTCGTGGAAATTGTTTTCGACCTGGCCCATCCATTCATGGCTGCAGTGTATGCGAATGGTTCTTCCAACAGAATAATGCGTCATGCCACATGAACCACAATTGTACAGAACTGATACCAGGAATATATGAATGAATTCAGCTTAGTGTGATGGCCTCTCCTGTCACCATATCTCAATCCAATTCAGCACCTGTGGAATGAGAATGGGCTCATCAGAATAGAGATCTGTAACGATCCAATTTGTAAAACTGGGAGGCATTTGATTCAATATGGACCAGAATTCCTGTGGCGGGCTTTTGACACTTCGTAGAGTCGATGCCATGACGAATGCAAGCTGTTCTTCGGGTTAAATTGTCAAAGGGGACCTACTCGCTATTGGGTAAGTGTGTCGGAGCAAGTAGCACAGTGGTATCGTCACCGTCCTCCCCACACCGGGTGGAAAAGGCCTGGGTTCAAATCCCGTCGATGACGCGAGGAACTTTAATGGGCTTTTTTCACTCCGTGGCTGAGTTAGTCGGTTTCAGGGGTAGATATCAAGGTTTATCCCCTAGAAACTGGGGATTTTCATCCAGCAAAACAGACAAATCGATCATAGAACACACGCAATTAACAGCTAGGCAGATGAATTAATTATTCGGGTGGCCTAAAAATAATAATTCCGTTTTTTTTATTTTTTTTTATTTGGTAAGCGCATCTAATAAAGGGGTCACTCATTGTGCACTCGTTTGCTACTACCCTTTACCTTGTATCTGTCTGAGAATGCCAAGCTGGCATTGTTCATAAGGCCTGTTTCCTTTCGTGTCCTCTTTATTATGAATGGGTGTTTGTAAGCGTGTGTGGTGCGTGCGTGCGTGACATTTCAAATGGATGCGGAGTCCAAAACGTATCAACGTTCGGATTCGATTATTTGACTGCTGAGGAGGAAGAACCACAAGAAATTCATAACGAAATGTTGGCTGTGTTTGATGGCTGCTGCTCAAAAAACTCTGTCGTAGAACGATTAAGAAAGCTTCGAGAAGGAAGAGAATTACTGACTATCAGCATGGAAAGTATCCACTTCATTATTCTTGATTCTTTTTACTGCAAAGTGGCATTTCAGCTGTTGAAAGAAGGGCAGAACATTTTTTTTATGAGTGCTTCGAATTTCTGGATAAGAGTATGGCTCAAAACGAGTCTAGGACCCATTATTTTAACAGGAGTCTGAACTTTCCTGCATGTGTTGGAAGTATCCTCATTCTCCAAAAGTGAAAAAAATACTGATTCGAGATTTCTGCAGGAATAATTATTGTAATAGTTTTCTTCTTCATCTAGTGGGTTCTTTTGCTGTTAGACATTAAACAACTTGATGTCGACTTTAGGATAATTCATAATAAAATGGTATGATGAAGTCTCTCTCTCTGTACGTGTATTTGCCTATCGTTATATGTCAATGGGAGGCACTCGGGTAGAGCCCAACCATACTAGTGTCTGCCGCATGTTCCATATTGAAATGAAGCATTCTGTCCATCTATTGTGTCCTCACTGGTAGCACACTGGTTGGAAAAGGACCGGATTTTATAGGCTTTTTTCATCCCCTTGGCAGAGTTAGTCGGTTTCCAGCGACAGAGACAAGGTTTTTTTGTTGTTGTTTTGAAAACAGGAGTGAGTGGGAAGTGGACTGGACCCAGGGGAAGAAAATCATATGAGACAGATGGGACGCCATATTAATGGGACGCCATATTAATCCCACGTGGCAGGTATCAGTCCTGTCCTCCAGAAGGCGTGTGCATGACAGCATATAAATCCCACGATGAAGAGTTCGTGATCAGCAGATTCTACTCGGGAGAGACGGCCAGAATTTGTATTGTGCTAAGATTTGCACATAAATCCCACCTGGATGAGAAAGGTGTATCCAGGTCAGCAAAGAAAAGAGAAGTTGCATGGAGCACTGAAGAAGAACAAGTGTAGCAGCAAAGGTGAAAGTACTATCCTGAAGAATGAAAATTCCTCAACAGAGAAGGAGCCATCATCAGCAAAACCCTATCCATAAGTCTAGCCATCTAGTTTAGCAGAAGCACACAGCTGGTATAGCTTGGAAAAGCTATACCAGCTGGTATAGCTTGGAAAAGCGAGAATTCAGTGTTGAAAAGAGATGACCCTAGAATGGGAACAGATCGAGTAATGACTAAGAGAAGCAGGCTGAAACATTATACGTTACTGGGAACTGGTTGTGGGATAGTTTGTGAAGTAGTTGATGTCAGGATAAGGCGTCTTCGCTTGTAGACAAGTAGCAAATGTGTAAAAAGCTCTGAAAGCATACTTAGAATTGATTAGTACACTAACAGGTTGCATAGTAATTAGGTTAAGTTCTGTGAGTAGTCGTTGTCGGAGGACAAGATAGGTGGTGCATGAAGAGATTAAGTGTTCCCAATTTCTCCTCAGAAACATAGATTATCTACAGAAAGACCAAGATCATGCAGCTTTTTCTTGATAGAGCCATGTCCAGTTAAGAGATGTAGGTTTGGTGTAAACTATCGAAGTCATTTCTTGACAAAGAGAAAAACCAAGGGAAGAAAGTTCCCGGTTATATCACCCTTGTCCCCCAGTTGACCAATAAGTTCTGCCCAAATGCGTTTCCTGTCTGCCTGCCCAAGTGCATTTCCTGTCTGCCTGCCCAAGTGCGTTTCCTGCTGCTTTCATGTCGGTGTCAATCTGTATTTGAATATCAAGGAAGGAGGCAACTTGATTCTTGTGAACACAGTAAATTAAATCCTGGAAAATGGCATGAAGATCTGTGATGATTGTCAGTGAATACTTGGAGAGCTGCAGTAGAGGTTTTCTGCAAGCGCGGACTACATGGAGCAGGATGATTCTCTGTGTCTGTTTGAAACGGGCTTGGATGAATCGCTTGTTGGTCCGGTGGTACGATGCTTCTATCGAACAGCAGAAAGGATACAAGGAGCAATTAATCACTGATGCCACAGTTACAGAGCAAGCCTACAAGAAGCACTGCATCCTGTAAACGGCCTACATCGATTGTCACAAGGCCTTCGACTCATTTTCTCATAGATGGCTAATAGAGACGCTGAAGATCTACAAAGTCAATCTGACAGTGACAAACTTCCTAGAAGCAACCATGACAAAATGGAGTACCAACAAGTTAGAGAACGTCGCAACCAGACCAATCTCTAAAGAGGAATTTTTCAGGGCGATGCCATGAGCCGACTGTTGTTCTGTCTAGCACTCAACCCGCTTTCGCCATGCCCAACAACAGCGTGTTTGGATATAACCTCAAAGAAGGAAGGAAAAATCTGTACATCCTCTTCCACTTGAATGGATGAAAGCACCGAGAAGCAGCAACTATTCTGGAACAGCAAAGAATGAATTCAGCAATTAAATCAGGATGGAATTTGATCTAGACCAATGCAAGACCCGCTGATTGCATAATTTCAGGGGAAATTAGTCGGCCGAAACTACCAGCTGCAGGCTGGTAAAGAGATCGAAACCATGACAGAGGCAGAGACTTACAAATACCTTAGAGTGATATACGCTCTGCAGTTAGAGAACAAGAAGATCAAGGCCTGTTTGACCGAAAAATACCATCAGAGACTCAATACTTGTGCAGTCCCAGTTATAACATACACCTTCGGGATCATAGATTGGACTAACACCGAGCTAGAGGATTTCTCCACTTGTTCTCAAAACCTGTGCTCCTGAACTTACTCCCATTCTTTGCCGCCATTTTTCACTTTCTTATTCCAAAGGTGTTTTTCCTTCTGCTTGGAAATTTGCTCATATCCAGCCAGTTCCTAAAAATGGTGACAAATCCCTCCCATCCAATTATCGTCCCATTGCAATTACTTCTACTCTTTCTAAAGTAATGGAGAAATCAATTAACCGCCAACTCTTAAACTACCTAGAAACCTTCCGTCTGATCAACGATCGCCAGTATGGATTCCGTCAGTGTCGATCCACTGGCGATATTCTGGCTTATGTTACCCATTTATGGACTAATTCAATGGAAAGGTTCGGTGAAACACAAGTAGTTGCTCTTGACATCTCAAAGGCTTTTGATTGTGTTTGGCATAAAGGTATTCTAAACAAGCTTCCATCTTATGGTTTGCCAACTGTTTTTAGTAATTGGTTATCCAGTTTTCTCTTTGATCGCTCACTGAGGCTGATGGTAGATGGCTCTCTGTCTTCTAACTTCACCACTAATGCCGATGTCCCCCAAGGTTCAGTTCTTTCCCCACTCTTTTCTTCTTGTATATTAATGACCTTCTTCCATTGACTGGAAATCCTATCCATAGTTTTGCCGATGATAGATTGCATTCCACTTTCCATTTTGAGAAACCTTGTCCTGCTCAATCAGCTGCAACTTCTCGAAAATCTGCTACCAATTCCTTAAATGCCGATCTTCAGGTAATTCTTCAGTGGGGGCAAAGACAACTTAGTTGATTTCAACCCTTCTAAAACTCAGTCTTGTCTTATATCTCGCAAAAAGGATTCTTCTGCTCCTATGCTTATCTTTAGTGACACTCCGATTTCTAGGCAAAATGATATATCTCTTTTGGGGATTACCATGATTCATTCAACTGCCGTTTTCTGGAACAATCTTCCTTCATACGTATTTCCTGAAAATTACAATCTACAGAAGTTCAAGTCCAATATCAACAAATATCTTCTTTCGTCTTCTCAACCTCCAACCCAAGCACGGTACTAAGTACTATAGGTTCTAATACCTCTCGTGTTTGGGGTTCACATAAAAAAAAAAAGACAAGTGCAATGATGACCAAGAAACACCAACACCACAGGAAGTAAGCAGTGGAGAGACTGACAATAGCTCGGGAAAAAAGGAGGAAGGGGTCTGATAGACCTCATCGAGCAACAGAAGACAGCGATAGCTAACTCAAGGATTACTTCCGGAAAAACTGCAGTACTCTACTAGGCCATAAGGAAGGACAGACAAGTGGCATACCCCACTCAACCTAAGGGAGGAGCCCTTCCAGCCCTGACGGAACAAACGAAGCTAGAAAGATGGGCCAAGAAGACACTCTATGATAGACACTACAATGACCTCCACCGATACCACACAGATAAATGGCTTCCAATGCATGGCTCACGAGCGGGACGCTCTTCCCCGAGACTGAAGCATTCATGCTCACTATCGAAGACCAGGTAATCAACATTATAGAAAATTCATCGCAACGGAGCCCGGACTGTCAGATGATACATGTCGACAATGCACCTGCTTCAGAAACGATCCAACAGAGCACCGCAGGATGCAAGGTGATCACTCAAACGGAGTACACTCGTAGACACGACCAGGTCGCCAGTATGATATACCAGAAGCTAGCGAGGAAATGCCAATTGATCAAAGAAAGTGTACCGAATGCAAGTACGAACCCCAGGCTGTATTGGACACCCAAACCTACAAGCTGTACTGGGAACGCGGTCTGCCCGGTAGCACAGTGGTATCGTCACTGTCCTCCCCCACACCGGTAGAAAAGGCCCGGGTTCGAATCCCGTCGATGACGCGAGAAATTTTAGTGGGGGCTTTTTTCACTCCGTGGTTGAGTTAATCGGTCTCGGGCGTAGATAGGATGGTTTTTTCCCTCAGAAACTGGGGTTTTTTCGTCCAGCAAACATGCAAATCGACGAGAGAACACATGCAATTTACACACAAAATAAATATATGGGTAGATGTAATCATTTGGTTTTTTTTTTGTTTTTTTTTTTTTTTACTGGGAATGCGCCATAATAATGGACAAGATAATTCCGCACAACAGGTCGAACATAACCCTGCCGACAAGAAGGAAAAGCTACCTATCTGTTTGACACTGCGGTGCCTAACACTGGCAACCTCCATAAAACCTATGAGGAAAAGATCAGGAAGTAGACGACCTAAGACAGGAGATCAAAGAGATGTGGTATATGCGTCAAGTAACAACCATCCCTAAAAACCTAAGAGGAAATGATCAGGAAGTAGACAGACGTATGACAGGAACTCAAAGAAATGTAGCATATGGAACAAGTAATGATCAGCCCAATCACTGTGTGACATGGGGCCAAAGAGCTTCCATAAGAACCTAGCAACAATAGGCCTCCCAGAGAACACTTCCATGGAACTCCAGAAAGCCACGATCCTGAACACCTGTAGGACAGTAAGACAGTTCCTCGATCAACAGTAACAATAATAATATTAGTAATCGGACACAACCAACCACCCTGCTCTTGGTACCAGTACCCCTCATGAGGCGGAAAAAATCCCGTATAAAAAAGGAGAAAACGTGTTATAATAATAATACGTTATTGGACGTTTAAAAAACGAATGCACATTAACACAGTAAAGAACTGTTTGCAAACTAAGTTACAGTATTAATTATAAAATGAAAAAAAAAAGGGGGGCAGCTCTCTCGAAGGTTCCGATTGGATAAAGACGAATCTGCTTGACTTCATCAGCCACAAAGGGACTGTACATGTTAAATCAGTTTAAAAAAATTATATACAAAGATTCTTGTATCAATTACGGTAATTATAGTAACTGAAAATTTTATTTATGTATTCTTTTTGCTGGCAGTAATACGGGCGTCTCTGTTATTTAAATTGCATGGGAATACTTGGTATGCCTACTGTGCCTATTGGGTAATTACCACTGCTACTTCACTTCCCTCTGAAGAATACTCACTTATGACCACCTCTCTCTCTCATTATATCTTTGTCGCCCTCGCGCGCGCGTGTGTGTGTGTGTGTGTGTGTGTGTGTGTGGTTATAATAACTAATAACTGCTCTATTGTAGCTAAGGTAGAAAAGGCCTGAACGTCGACTCCCGTAATGCCAGGAGAAATTTTTTGTGCATTTTTTCCTCACAACGTGGCTGATTTACTCTATCTCAGGCAATATTTTCATCTTTTTTTTTTTTTTTTTCCTATTTCGGAAATTCAGGTTTTTTGTCTGGCAAACAGCAAACCTTCTTTTGAAGATACAGACACACTATACTGAGCCTTATAGCGTTAGTTGCTTTAGTGCGCACACGCCCATCCTTCAATCTCTTCTACTTCAACTACCACTTGTACACACGGTAGTCGAGCATTCTGCACTCTTGCCAAAGCTAGTAACTTTTTATCATCTATATTCCCACCTCTGTTAAAAACTGATGGTCTGCAGTTTCCTCAACTAAAGATAAACCGACTTACTAGCATTCTATTTTTCGTCTAACTCTTATACTCTTATGTCCTTTGGTCTTCGGTCAAAAGGATCTTAGAAGAATTTTGAACGATACTGATGCCAAGAGAGCTTAGGTCATGATATTATTTCTCTACTTGTTTTCAAAACCACTTCTGTGTTGTCTTTTTACACTTTTCTTCCATTGGTGTTTTTCCTTCTATTTTCGAAATTTGCTCATATCCAGCCAATTCCTAAAAAAAGGATGGCATGTCTCCACTGTCCAATTATTGTCCCATTGCACTTACTTATACTCTTTCCAAAATAACGGAGAAATTCCGCCAAACGCTAATTTTTAAACTATCTCCAAACCTTACATCTGATCAATGATCTCCAATATCGATTCCATCAGTGTCGGTCCACTGGTGATGTATTGACTTATGATGCTCATCAATGGACATATTCAATGGAAAGTATGGTGAAACTCAGGAAGTTGCTCTTCGCATCTCTAAGGCTTTTTTTTTTTTTTTTTTTGATCGTATTGATTTTATTGGCATTAAAGGTTTTCTAAACAAGTTTACATCTTATGGATTTTCTATTTTTTTTTTCTTTTTTGTAATTGGACAGCCAGTTTTCTTTCTGACCGCTCGCTGCTGGTGATGGTAGACGACTCATCTTTTCTAACTTATTCGCCAATGCTGGTCCATATTATGGACCAGTTCAGTTCTTTATTTCCACTCTTTTCTTCCTCTATATTAATCACCTTCTTTTGACTGAAAATCATGTCCATAGTTTTGCTGATGATAGTGCATTGCATCCCACGTCCAGTTTGCGAAAACCTTGTCCTTCACAACTGCTTTAACTTCTCGAATATCTGCCACCAATTCTTTAATGCTGATTTCTAGGTAATTCTTCAGTGCGGTAAAGATAACTTAATTAATTTCAATCCTTCTAAATGTCTTATTTTCGCAAAAAGGACTCTATTGCTCCTATGCTTATCTTCGATGACATTCAGGTTTCTAGTTAAGATCTCTGTTAGGTATTACCATCATTTATAATATCAGGGCATAAGCATATCACGAATATTGCTTCCTCTGTATCTAAAAAATTGGGTTTTCTCTTTCGTTCTTGGCGTTTACTTTTCTTGTAAACACTGCTCACTCTGTACAAATCTGAAATCAGCTCTAACATGAAATATTGTTCCCACATCCGGGCTGGTGCCTCAAACCTCTCTCGGGCTTCTAGACTTCATATCAAAAGAAGGCAGCTAGATTAATTAATGATCCGTCTCTTACAGTCTCTCCACTCTCTGCCTCAAATAACGTTCTGTTTTATGCTGCATGCATTTTCTATAGATACTTCCGCTGGCATTTTTTTTCCTGAATTGACCTTCTGTAATTCCCTCCCTGCCCTCTCTTCCAAGCCATTCCAATAGATCAGATTCTCTGTGAGTCTGATCTATTCTATTTTATATTTTATGAAATAACTTTTCATGAATAACTGTATAAAAGCATACTAAAATCCAGATATGGTTTGGTTTGGTTTGGATTTTATTGGTGCAACCAAGGCTATGATGCGCCAAAACCAGAAAATCCAGAATATAATATCAAAGTTGCTTCCCGCATTGATCTTGTAGAAAGATACAATTAAATTTCCATAAATATTTAAAATACATTATATTACAATTTCCGTGACCAAAGTATCTCATATTGCTCTTATACCATGTGCATATATTTTTATGAGCTCTATGGAGGATGTTTCAACTATCAGGGCTATCATTTGTTATTTAAATTATTTTTTTCAATGGGGGGTAGGGGAAGAAAGAAAGAAAAAGTTTCAAAAATAAATAAATAAAAGATGCCACTAATTTGAACTACAGTATTGTATAGAGTGTTTCTACCCTGTTTTGTAAGTGCTGCCATCTACTGTCGTAAATAAAAACACTAAACATTACAATTATTGTCGTTCACTCTGTTTTGCAGATTAAAATGAAATCCCTGAAGATTTGTGGGATGCGTGTTTCATTTAATTTTATTTTTAATTAAAATGCAGGCGTAAAGAACATTAAAAAAAAGTCGAGTGAATATTTCGTTGTGAGGTACGTACAGATTAAGTGATAAGAATGAAAGGAATAATTTCAAGTAATCTTATTTATGCAGATTTGTTTCTGATTTGGCTATTTTTAGAAAGTGATGCGTAAGATAAAGTCGGCCGTTGCCACCGCGAATATTGCAGAGCGTTTAATTAAAATAAGTAGCGGGAATTTTTAATCAGCAAGGAGATAAGTGTAATTCTTGAATATTTTTATTTTGTGTGATTTTGTTATTAAACCGTAGTATATTATTTGAACGGCTACCTTGTCCAAGGCCAACCCCGTAAGTGCTGTTCTATAATTCAAGTTTCTGGTATCTTCTTAGACTGAAAACTCACCTTCAAACTCCACATAGAGTACCTTAGCATAAGAAAAACTAAAAAAAAAATATATATATATTTTAATATATATAAATATTTTTCTATTTTTGAGAATCTTGTACGATGCCAACTTGTGATAGGCATGAATATTCGATAATCGATTGGAATTCTGCAGATATACAGTGAGATTCGTTGAGTGCCATGAAAGAACAGACCCTCTGAGATTACATAAATGAGGGGGGAGGGGGAAGGAGCATAAATCCAAGTTGAGGAATGATGGTTGCAACCATCAAACATATTCGATAGGCATGAATATTCGATAATCGATTTGGAATTCTGCAGATATACAGTGAGATTCGCTGAGTGTCATGAGAGAACAGACCCTCTGAGATTACATAAATGAGGGGGGGGAGGAGCATAAATCCAAGTTGAGGAATGATGGTTGCAACCATCAAACATATATCTTGCACTTGTTAGAACAGGCTTCCATCAATTGTGGAAGTGGGTGGTGTGAATAAAATCAGGGAAGAAATAGACAAATTCTTGCAAGGTATGAATGGGTGAAGTGTGTAGTTTTTTTTGTTTTTTTTTTTGGCTGAACATCACTTCAAATCCCTCTACTTTTTTTTTTTTTTTTTTTTATACTTTTGTTATCTTCGATTTCATAATTGAATGATTAATTCAATTATGAAATTGAGATAACAAAAGAAAAAAAATCTTCAGATTGGATTCAGCAGGTGAAGCCTCTGGACTGAATCTGCAGAATCCAGTCTGCAGTGTATATTTGCCATAGAAACCTGAATGTTGGTGGAAATATGCAAAATTTCTCATCTCCTTATCAGACCATGGCTTCTTGGAGAATTAATTTAGCCCCTCTTGCACACCATTTCACAGTAATTAAGGTTAACTTCATGCTGAAACAAATGTTAGGAGAGTTAGATCCTATTGCTGGGATTTTGTTGGATTTAGAATTCCACCAACCTAGTATTAGTTAGTAATGGGCCATATGGTGGGCATAAGGTGGCGATATGCTGGTGCAGCACCAGCCAAAATAAGAAAAAGAAAAAAAAGAAGTAAAGTAGTATAAAAAATAAATAATTAATAAATAATATAAGAAAAGGAAATAAACAACTAATGCATTTCTCTCCTTCCATAGGTAACTATTCAGCTGACCTTTGAATTTCCCTAAACTGTCAGCCTCAACTACCTATGTAGGTAACCTATGCCAGTGATTTATAACTTGCTGGCTAAAATAAAACCTTCTGTGATCCAGTCTAAATTTCTTCCCCTGTAAGTTGAATTTATGGCCCCTAGTTCTAGAATCATTTATAACCATGAAAATTTCATCCTCATTCATTTTACATTTGCCACTCAGAGCCTTAAACACCTGAATCAAATCTCCTCTAAAGTGCCTAGTTTCCAAGTTGTGCAACCCACATATTCGAAGTCTTTCCTCATATGGATGCCCTTTTGCCAATCTCATCAAGCAAGTTATCCGTCTTTGGATCCTTTCAAGAATCTCAATGTCTCTTTTTTTTAGGTGCAGTCTCCATAATTGAACACAGTATTCCAAGTGTGGTCTAACAATAGTCTTGTATATTGTATAATATTATGATGTCCTTATCCCTTCTAGCAAACTTTTGATAAATCACTGCCCTACCTCTGGAACTCGCATAAGTTAACTTGCAATCTGAATAGACTGTTAAAATTTCAATACCACCTATCGAACTGCAGTAAAGCTAATGATTAACCTTGATCTTAATTCAGGCCAGTGGTCATAAAACAAAGAATACTAACAGGTTCATTTAATTAAAATGTGTTCATGTAAAATGTGAATTGTGTTTTTTGTAAACAATAATTAATCCCAGGGGCTCACATCTGGTATGTATGGGCTTGGCACACCCAGGGTCCTGAGCTGGATATCATCATACTTCTCTTTCTTGGCGATTTCCTTCTACTTTTGACTCTCTCTCTCTTTCTCTCTCACACAGGGTAGCTCGGGAATTTTTTTTTGGCTGGTGCAGCATAAGCCTCAGGCTTCCTTGCACCATATAGCTAATAATAATAATAATAATCATTTTAATTTTGATTTTAACCTTGATTTGTTACCTTTTTCCATGTGTAAAGGTTTTGTTAGTCCCCCCCCCCTCCCATTCTGAAGTATCCAGTTGACTTTATTTACCCAGATTATGATTAATAAATAGTATTATTATTTAAAAAAAAAAAAAAAAAAAAAGGTTGCAACTTTCCAGTCATCTTGTAATATAAAAGTAGAATATCCTAATATAACAAATAACTAATTCACAATTATAATTTTTGCAGTCTGTTATATCATTCCTCTCTTTCTTGATGATTCCCTTCTTTCTTTCTTTCTCTCTCTCTCTCTCCCCCTCTCACTCACTCACTCACTCAGGGTAACTCAGAAATTTTTTTTGTCTGGTATAGCATAAACCTGAGGCTTCCTTGTACCATGTGACTAATAATAATAAATCTTCTACCTGTAGTCAGTTGCCCTTGTAAATGCACCTTATTTTTATGATCATCAGAAATAATTTTTTTTTTTTTTACCCATTTGCTTAGATTAAGGAAGAATGTAACTACCAGAGAAGTTTAAGTGATTTGTACCTCCTTGGTCGATTACTGGAATTAATGCCTGAGCTGATTAGATTCTTTTTATGTGATAATGGTATGTGCTATTTTGTAATGTGAAAGATTTTAACATTTTGTAAAGATTGTAAAAATTATTGTAAAGACTTAAACATTTTATTTTATCTACTGTAAAGGTTACTACAATATCCAAGTTCCAAAAATTAAATTTTGCCACTAGCAAAAGTCAAGAAGATTCAATGTTCTTTATTTCAGTCCGTAAATGTGATAATTTACTGGCCTACTCTGTTGGGTGCAAGTTAATTTTATCTCAATGCATCATCATCAGTCTCTTATTTTTCTCTTTTTATTCAGGTATTTCCATTCTATTTCCCAATATATTGCCACATTATATACAATATTGGACAACAAAAAAATTTCCCATTGTTTATGAAAACTTTAGTTCAAGAGGTTTAATCTTTTTAAAGCTGATGTCTATATTATTAATGATGAATTTGATAAATTTCAATTATCGATTGATCATCAAATGTAGACGTTGTGAGGATAACAGAGACCTGATGACACTCAGACATAAGAGATGCAGAATTTGAATATGAGAAGCACAATGCATACAGATAGGACATTTTTTTTTAAATTTAATTAGAACTCACCAAACTATAGTACAGTTTATAGTTTTATTTACAGATATTATGATGCAATTCAGAATGTCATACAAAATGCCAAAGCATTTTGTATGACATTGCAAAATGTAATATCTTACAAAATGAACATCTTTGCTTGATACAACTTACAATTTTGGATATCATACAAATTGCAGACAGCAATGAGTACACTGTTCCAGAGCAAGCTCCAATCAGTTATAGAACAAAGTTAGCTCTCATCCTACACTTACTCTGTTATCTTTTGTTCTATTTTCTTTCCCATTCCATTTATAGATTTCATCTATCTTGTTGCTCATTTTCTAATAAAATTCTTCTTCTTTTAAAATTTGTTTCACAAATTCCATAAATGCCTCCTTTGTTTTAATCATTCGAACCTCAGAACCTCTACTCATATTGTTATTCATACTTGGAGCACTGCATTTCAACTTAATCTTTTAAGTCCACATACTCTTCACATCATATAAAACATGCTCTTATATTTCTACCTCTCCACAAACATCTTATTCTCTGAGCTGCTCCAAACTTATTCAACCATTCAAAGAAGGATCCACGACCTGTCATGAGAAAGAAATTGTACAAGTCTGTTTAAATCCATTTGCAACTTATATTCTTTCTTGCATCCGGTAAATATTTTCTTGTTATTTCTCCTTTATTCAAAGGCTCTCATCAACTTTGCCAAATCTCTTGCAACTTGTTCCACACCCTTCTTTTCTCCTGCTTCATATCTTTTTCTAGATTTAATTTGATTTCCAGCAGCCTATATGATTTTGTTTTCACAAATACTAGAACAGTGCTGTGTAGGCTGGCAACGCTAAAGGTGGTAGATGACTTTCATCAACCGGTGAAATACCACCACTTTGCTTATTGGAGGCTTGAAGTGGTGAAACCTATGTTTAGTCTCTAGAGCAAAGTTTTCGGCATCCCCTTGCCCCATACTTCTCCTTCAACCCATGCACGGTACTAAGTACTATAGGTTTTGATACCTTTCGTGTTTGGGGTTTTCATAAAAAAAAAAACAAATCTAATCTCAGCTTCCCCACTATAATCTGAAGTGCTTCATTGGGTACAGTCCCGCATGCTACCAAAATTTGCATCAACATTACTCTTTGTACTGAGTACAGCTTTCATTTACCCTTTTCCTTCATTCCTTCTACTAACTTATGTTGGTACACCATAAGTTGTTATTGGAGCAAAGATGCTGTTGTTATTTGGTTTTTAGGAGCATTAGCAACTAAGGCCATATTGCTCCGAGAATATGCAGTGGTCATTCCCTGACCTTTCCGTATCTTCCGTATTTGGTGGTCACGGGCTCAAACCCTGGTCTAATCAAGAAGCGTGTGCTACGCACTGCTGCTCCTGCCCAACTGGCTACGGAGGCGCTGAGCAAAAAGATGCATTTGTACAAAAGATTTATTGCTTTCACCTTAGTACTCCATTGCTTCCTGTTTATGTGAGATATCACTCTTATAAGTCTTTTAATTTTATCACTTATTGCATTGATATGTCTAATAAACTTCATATGCCTATCTATATGCACTCCAAATTTTTTTTTTTTATGAAGACCCCAAGCACGAGAAGTATTAGAACCTATAGTACCATGCATGAGTTGAAGTTTGAGAAGGTGAAAGAAGTGTTGACATTAGACTTGAATTTCTGTAGGTTGTAATTTTCAGGAAATATGTATGAAGGGAGGTTGTTTCAGAAAATGGAAGTTGAAGAAATAAATAAGGAAGAAAAAAAGTTGGTCCTGTGAGTTTGAAGTTGAACAGTAAAAGGACTGGTTTGGAAGAGATAGCAAGAATTATAGAAGCCAATTCAGAAGAACAGTGCCCATGGAAGTATCTGTAGTAAAGGCAGGCACCAAAAACAGTGTGTGTGTGTGTGTGTGTGTGTGTGTGTGTGTGTGTGTGTGTGTGTGTGTGTGTGTGTGTGTGTGTGTGTGTGAGAGAGAGAGAGACTTTGTTAGAGATGGGTTATTAATTAACCTAACTGCCCTCCTTTGAATAGAATCTAGAAGCCTGATAGAGGTTTTAGGGGCACTGCCTCAGAATACTTGAAAGTAATTTTTTAAATTTTAATTTAAATACTTTAAATACTTCAAAGTCATCACTGATTGCAGATTGAATTCTCCTATCATTATATTTGGAAGTCTCCTTACAGATAGTGTCTCCTTCAACGATAAAATCTTTGTTTTCCAGAAATTGTCCATCTGTGTAGTTTATACCATTTGTTAAATTTTTGACAAATTCCTATTTGCCGTTGTTTCCAGTTTTGTTCTCAATCCTACTTCTCTGTTATCACTAAGTCATCTGCATAGGCAAACGATGATACTGCATAAGCTTGCTTTCTTGCATTGTATGCCTCTACTAATGTTTATGTGACATTCCTGAAATTTTTTCAGGGCGCCTCCGTAGCCAGGTGGGAAGGAGCAGCAGTGCGTAGCACACGCTTCTTGATTAGACCGGGGTTCGAGCCCGTCACCACCAAATACGGAGGATGCGGAAAGGTCAGGGAATGACGACCGCATATCCCGGAGCAATATGGCCTTAGTTGCTAATGCTCCTAAAAACCAAACAACAACAACAACAACATCAAATTTTTTCCTCAACCAATCTTCTAACACTGTTGACCACATTATTGGACCAAAACTGATCCTTGTGGACGTTCTTTCAATACCTTTCTTGTTACAGCTTCATATTAATTCTTAACTGTCACAGATCTATCTCTGAAATAATCTTTAATTACATTATATATTTTTGAGGAACATTTAGCCTTCCTCCATGTCATTAGAACACTCTCCCAACTGATGTTATCAAATGCCTCAGCAAAATCTATAAAGATTCCAGTCATGTGCTTAACATTTGCCTCTTCTACTATATTTTTTTAGTTCCTTTTCCTTGAGTAAAGCCTAATTATTTCCCAGAAATTGGAAGATTTTGTTCATTATAATAGTTTATCCATTCTATCAGCATTCTCTCATAGACCTTACCAAAATTAGGCAATAGGTCCATGTAACCTAACCTAAAGTACTACCATTAATCATTAAACCCTAAAAGATGGTTTGGCCATTTTGTCGACATTCGTTTTATCACTTCACCCTAGATCAAATCTATACGAGGACATTTCCGTAATCTTATTTTTCCTATTGGCTGCTCTAATTCTTCCATTGTGAAGGACTAGACAGGAGAAGAGGGGGGGGAGAAGCATATTAAATTTAAGGCAGTGCATCCATTCGACATGGATGGCCACTGAAACATTGAGTCAGTTTGTTGACGTAGGCATGTTTATCCATTTTATAGTTTATCCATAGATGTTTATCCATTTTATCCATAATAGTTTATCCATTCTATCAGCATTCTCTCATAGACCTTACCAAAATTAGGCAATAGGTCCATGTAACCTAACCTAAAGTACTACCATTAATCATTAAACCCTAAAAGATGGTTTGGCCATTTTGTCGACATTCGTTTTATCACTTCACCCTAGATCAAATCTATACGAGGACATTTCCGTAATCTTATTTTTCCTATTGGCTGCTCTAATTCTTCCATTGTGAAGGACTAGACAGGAGAAGAGGGGGGGGGAAGAAGCATATTAAATTTAAGGCAGTGCATCCATTCGACATGGATGGCCACTGAAACATTGAGTCAGTTTGTTGACGTAGGCATGGAAAATCAAAAATGAGAGTAAGAGTGTGTTATAGGCCTAATGACAGTGATGAGTATGACAAACAACAACATAAAGAAATAGTGGGCCAGTAAATCAGAATGTCTTATAAAGGGGGATTTTAGATTTTAGCTTTTTGGCTATTCATTAGAACTTATGGATTGACAAATCATATACAAGCAAGATTTTTGTGGATTTATTGGATAATAATATTCTACAGAGTAGCAGCAGCAGCATGTTAAAGGGACAACAAGAGGAAGCAGTACTATCTATAAAAATTGGGTCCATGGGCTGAGAAATGGCAGTTGAAGTTTAACAGCATATGGGTAGCAGTAACCCCAGAGTAACTTATCAACTGTTTTGTACAACACTCAGGGGTAGTAGAGAATGAAAAATACCTGTGATAATTGTGCAGTCAGACATGAAATTCTCTGAGCAGTGTAGACATGTTGACTGGACGGTTTTGTCAATGACATACAGAAACGTTTCTAGCAGGGATAAGAAGATAATTATTCCTTTGTATAAGGCCATGGTTAGGGCACATCTTGAGTACTGTATACAGGTCAGAAGGCCTCACTTTAGGATAGATGTAGATCTGCTGGAATGGGTGCACAGTAGGACAACCAGACTGGTGAATGGAACAAAAGGGTGTGCTTACCTAGAAAGGCTTCAGTTCTGCAAGTTGCAGCATCCTGAGACTAGGTATTTGTGGGGAGATCTGATTTAGGTGTTTAAATTTTGAATGAATTGAGGAAGTCTTCCACTTGCTGTGGCTACACACGAGGGGCATAAATTCAAGTTGAGGATGGATGGTTGTAGGATAGATGTGTAGAAGTTTGCCTTCAGTGAGTGGGTATTAATTGTTCGAATAGGCTTTCATCTGTTGTTGTGGAAGTGGATGGTTTAAATAAATTCAAGGAAGAACTAGACAAATTCTCAGAAGGTACTGGTGGGTGAACTGTATGGGGTGTTTTTTTTTTTTTTTTTGGCTGATGCTATATAAGTTTACTTTCTTGCATCATTTGCATTATTGCTACTATTGATCTGATTATCAGTGGCAATTCTTCATGCATTAAGAACTAAATCCTCTTGGTGGCAGTGGTCACAGTGTACTAATTTTTACATATAAGCACACCGTGATCAGTTTGTATATAGCATTGAACTTTGAAAACTTCTGCAGCATAAAGCATATCACATAATGTGGATATTTCTTGTCACTGTAATTTTAAGATTGCTCACTCGTGGCACTTGTTTCCTCACCAATGAGACCCTGATTACATTGAAACTACAGTATGGGGAATGGCATCCATTTTAAATATATAGCAAAATATAATTCTTCATTGGAGCAGTGGTCTTTAGGAATGAAAAAAAAATAAAAACTAGGAAACTTTGCATAACAGAAAGTATCATGGACCTGATAAGACAGAAGGATATACAAAAATGCTTCAGGTGAAGAAGGAAAAGATAAGTATAGAGAACTGTGAAATGGAATTAACAGAGAAGCTAACAAAGGTGGAGGAATTAATGGAAACCATCTGTAAAGAAGTAGATGAAAAACAGACCAGGAAATATTACAAAGCTTACATATTCATAAGAAAAAATTTCCAAGAAGGAAAACAAAGAATAATATAATAAGAAACAAAGAAGGTAACATCCTCATGGAAGACCTTGATATTGGGAGATGGTAACAATGTCTTAAATAATTATATTGAGGATCCCATGGATGGATTGATAAAGATAAAAATGAGAAAGTGTAGTCTATTGAAAAAAAATAACATGCAGGGAAGAGTTGAGGAAACAGAAGCAGAGGTTGACTAAGGCTTTCATATGTAAAGGATCATAAAGAATGCCAACTTATCATTTACACTGAAATGAAGAGACTAATAGGAAGAGGAAATGAGCGGGGGAGTGCAACAGACCGATCTCTACATTGAACTATGAGAGAGAGAGAGAGAGAGAGAGAGAGAGAGAGAGAGAGAGAGAGAGAGAGAGAGAGAGAGTGAGTGAGTGCAATACCAAGGTAACTTGTAGTGAAGCACCTCCATAATATAAGATAAAATTTAGTTTGTTCTTAGTACTTCATACAAACTGAGGCTGTATCCTACCTGTACAATAATATATTAATATATATATATATAATATAAAAGATTATTATTTTATAGGAAGGATATATCCTTAGTTTGCATTGATCTAGGTTTTCACTGATTTGTCCCATTGTCCTGAAAGTTTCTTTCCATGTTACTGGGACAAATTTTGGAAAATTGGGCATAAATGTCCTGGCATTTAGTCCAAAATTTTATGTATAATGGTTTACCCTGCAGTTTTATCATTTTCACTGTGCAAATTTTTAGTAACTGGAAAACCCACTTAATGTGCGTGTAAGTTTGCTAAGAACTGATTCTAAGAAAATAAGGATGACAGCTGGATACTAGCCTCTTTATTGTGGCAAGGGGATAACCCCTGTTTAAGGTGGTATGACTTTCATCAACCGGTGAAATACCACCACTTTGCTTATTGGAGGCTTGAAGTGGTGAAACCCATGTTTAGTCTCTAGAGCAAAGTTTCCAGTATCCCCCTCTCCCCATACTTCTCCTTCAACCCATGCACGGTACTAAGTACTATAGGTTTTGATACCTTTTGTGTTTGGGGGTTCTCATAAAAAAAAAAAAAAAATACGTGGAAGAAACGTTCCTAGAAAAAGGGCCGTGAGCTCGCCCGCTGTCTGTTATGGGGAGATCAAATTAAGTACTAATCTAAACGAAACAGTGCAGATTGCCTGTCCGCGTCTGTTACAGAGAATATCCGCTAAACAGAAGCTGCAAACACGTTAAAACCATTAGAGGTGAGTTGGGGAATTTGAAAATGTCCGTTGTAGAGAGATGTCCGTTAACGGGAGGTGTCCGTTAGGAGAAGTTTCACTGTATTTAAATGATGAAATAATGATTCATGTATTTCTGAAAATATTTTCTGAAATACATGAATCATTATTTAAAATTATTATAATTGACTATGCATGAATGCTGCCACACTGGCATATTCTCAAATTATATTTGAGAAAAATATGTAATTGATTTAAAATATTTTGTAATTTATGATTTAGTATTAATCACATGCAAACTGTGTTTTTTTGGAAAATTTATTTTCCTGGAATATATGTTGTTTTAACATATCACATTAATTAAGATATGTGTTTAGAATGCTACCTTGCCCTTGGTCAGGTGGATGAAACTATCTGGATCTAAATACTGTTAATGCCATTATAGTATGTAAAGTTAACATAAATTTAGCATGTGACGATTTTTATTGATCAAAGTGGAGTCCCTCAGGGTTCAGTATTGGGTCCATTATTGTTTTCTGTATTTATAAATGATATTGATGATGGTATATCAAGTTTAATGTCCAAGTTTGCAGACGATACGAAGGTTGGCAGGGTTGTCAAGGACACTACTGACACTATGCTACTGCAACAGGATCTGGAAAGGTTGAGCAGATGGGCTGAGAGGTGGCAAATGAAGTTTAACATTGACAAATGAAAAGTACTACATATGGGAAACAGCAACCCCAGAGCAACGTATCAACTCTGTGGTACTACACTGACAGTGGTAGAGAATGAAAGGGACCTGGGGGGTGGTTGTGCAGGCAGATATGAAGTTTTCTGAGCAGTGCAGATGGGCTGCAAGAGTAGCTCATGGTGTATTGTCGATGATATATAGGAATTTTTCTAGCAGGGATAAGGAGGTGATTATTCCCTTGTATAAGGCAATGGTAAGGCCACACCTAGAGTACTGTATACAGGACTGGAGGCCTCATTTCAAGAAGGATGTAGAGATGCTGGAACGAGTATAGATAAGGGCAACAAGATTAGTGAATGGAACAAAGGGGTGCTCTTACGAAGAAAGGCTTAAGTTTTGCTTTGCAAATTACAGTGTCTGGAGACTAGGCACCAGCGAGGTGATCTGATAGAGGTGTATAAAGCCTTGAATGGTTTGAGCATGCTCAATGCTGATGGGATTCTTCCTCTTGCTCAGAATAATCACCTGAGAGGGCATAAATTCAAATTGAGGAAGGACAGATGTAGGATAGACGTGAGGAAATTTGCCTTTAGCCAGCGGGTGGTTGGTTGGTGGAACAGACTTCCATCCCTTGTTGTGAAAGTTGATAGCCTAAATAAGTTTAAGGCTCAGCTGGACAGGTATTTCGAACGAACAGAGGGGTGAAGTGGAAGTGGTAATTTTTTATTTATTTATTTATTTATTTTATTTATTTATTTTTTTTTTGGCTGATGCTGCATAAGCTTGCTTTCTTGAATCAAATGCCTCTACTAATGCTAATGCTAAAGTATAATTAGGAAATAAAGAAGTTCAAAAAAATATGTTTGAATAAAGCCTTTGTTTCTATAAAAAAATATATTAAACCATATTCTCTATTTTATAAATATTTTTGTTTCATTTTTAGAGAATGTTACCTAAATGTGCAAGTTCTCTCTCTCTCTCTCTCTCTTTTTCTTTTTTTTTTTTTGAAAATTGTTCTAGATTAAAACTCAGTTTGTCTCAGTTGCGGCTGTCAGAATCTGATCACCCTAACTTTGAGAAATAATTAATTTAATTTAATTCATTTTAATATTTTTCAGGACATCTCTTACATTGTTTGAGTTCTGGCCTTGAATATCCATGTGAGATTGTTCAATCATCAATCTTGTATATCCTTATTCATGTATATAATACCACCATGACAAATGTGGAAGAAATCTTTCCAACAGTGAATATACACATAGCTAAAGGTATTTTGTCAATTTTGAAGTTGGCACAGAAGAAGAATGATTTAGTATTAAATGCATTAGGTAAGCTTTTATAAGTTTAGTATAACTACCACCACTACTTGTAACTATATTAAATTTTTAACAAAGGTAAATATTATTTATAGAGTTGAGTTGTAAAAAAAGTTTTATCATTGTAAAGCTGTTCCTTTCTAATGGAATCTGCATTGGATTTTCCTTTTCTTTAGACTTAGATTTTAAATTAACACATTTCCTTTGACCATCCAAGAGGAAGCATGTGGTTTGCTATGTACACCAGTGTATATATATATATATATATTTTTTTTTTTATTTTTTATTTTTTATATAGTATGAATCAGAGCTGTAATACTCAATATGTTCTACGTTGATAATAATATTAGTAAAATAATAAGAGGAGTTTACCTCAATATAGTACGTAGAACACTTCCGTATGATACCCTCCAGAAATTAAAACGGAAAAACCGAAAAAATCGACAACATACCGGTACATTAGAGTAAAATATAAATAATTAAATAATCAATTTAACACAATTCAAATCAATTTAAAACAATTAAAAATCAAATTAACGGAATTAAAAGAATCTAACGAAAATATTCAAAACGATTTTCCTTCCTGAAGCTGACAAAGCTTTTCGACCATATGTCGTGATCACAGGAATGAAAATTACCGAATCGGGTTAAACCTGAAACTTAAATAGTGATTATTTGTTTTTGCGCATGCGCGAAAAGGTCCACGCATCGGAGATCAAATATGGCTACTGAACATTAACAGAATTCTCGTGTAATTTAATTTCAACGGTTTCTGCAATTAATAGTCGCGTATAATTACGTTGAACGTTAAATATTTTGGCCTCGTTAAATAAAAAAGTATGTTTTTCGTTAATGGCATGAAAGGCTAATTCTGACGCTGCTGAACGAGAAGCATGAACTGAGACTTCATGTTGATTTACACGAATATTAAGAGAAAATTGCGTCGAACCTTGGTAAGATGAGTTGCAATCACCGCAAGAAATGTTGTATACCAGATCATTAATTTGTGTTGCGAACGTGGAAAGAACCGAGCGATTGTTCAGTATAGTGTGTAACTTCTGTATTGGCCTAGCTACAATTTTAAATTCAGTATCTTTAAAGAATCTGTTAAGCTGTTTGTGCCACTGTTCAACATATGGGACAGAAATAAAGTGTTGTCGATTTTTTCGCTTTTCCATTTTAATTTCTGGAGGGTATCATACGGAAGTGTTGTACGTACTATATTGAGGTAAACTCCTCTTATTATTTTACTACTATTATTTTTTATAATACCACCATGACAAATGTGGAAGAAATCTTTCCAACAGTGAATATACACATAGCTAAAGGTACTTTGTCAATTTTGAAGTTGGCACAGAAGAAGAATGATTTAGTATTAAATGCATTAGGTAAGCTTTTATAAGTTTAGTATAACTACCACCACTACTTGTAACTATATTAAATTTTTAACAAAGGTAAATATTATTTATAGAGTTGAGTTGTAAAAAAAGTTTTATCATTGTAAAGCTGTTCCTTTCTAATGGAATCTGCATTGGATTTTCCTTTTCTTTAGACTTAGATTTTAAATTAACACATTTCCTTTGACCATCCAAGAGGAAGCATGTGGTTTGCTATGTACACCAGTGTACATAGCAAAATATTATTAGTATAAAATACAGTAAATAGATGTTTATGCATAGAAATAAACTAATGAAAATACGGTGTACCCTGGGAGCGATATACGTTGTGAACGAAGGGGGGAAGAAAGGAACCGGAAAAAATAATTGCAACAATTGAAAAGTGGTGTTTGCTATGTACACCAGTGTACATAGCAAACACCAGTGTACATAGCATTTTATATATATATATATATATATATATATATATATATATATAAAAAATATTATTAGTATAAAATACAGTAAGTAGATGTTTATGCATAGAAATAAACTAATGAAAATACGGTGTACCCTGGGAGCGATATACGTTGTGAACGAAGGGGGGAAGAAAGGAACCGGAAAAAATAATTGCAACAATTGAAAAGTAAACCAAATGAATTTTTTTGAAGAAACGACCAAGGTGGAGATAGCATTGCAGAGTCTTTCATAATTTTTGTGTCTTCATCAGAGGTCATCCACCAAAATCATGAAAAAGACAGCAATGCTCTTACTTCTGTCTTTGCATTGCTGTCTTTTTCATGATTTTGGTGGATGACCTCTGATGAAGACACAAAAATTATGAAAGACTCTGCAATGCTATCTTCACCTTGGTCGTTTCTTCAAAAAAATTCATTTGGTTTACTTTTCAATCATTACAATTATTTTTTCCGGTTCCTTTCTTCCCCCCTTCGTTCACAACGTATATCGCTCCCAGGGTACACCGTATTTTCATTAGTTTATTTCTATGCATAAACATCTATTTACTGTATTTTATACTAATAATATTTTATATATACATTATGGCTGTAGAGTACTTTTGCGATAGCAGTGACCCTGATCCATAATTCATGTTATTGTAATTCAGTCTTATCTAATCTTATTCTTAATTTTCTTCCCCCCTATAGCATATAACTTCTCTATTGCATTATTCTTGATTGATTGATTATATATATATTATTTTTTATTATTTTTTTTTTTTGATAAAGACAAGAAAATGGTTCACTTATAAATTTATTCTGACACTCTATTGGATAATACCTTTAGTAACAACAGTTATCATCAAAATTCAAGTTGAAATTAAAGTCTGTGGAATGTTAACATAGGATCAGATGTGTGTTGTACTTCATATACAAACACAGAACCATAAAAAATTTCTGCCTCCTTAACATTTCTCAGAGATTCAATTTGCTTTTAATAAATATTGTGGAAACATAGTTCAAGTTTGTTCAACTGATCTGCTATTTCTGCTGGTCTCTCTCTGCACCTTCCAATTAAGGGACCTATTTGATGTATTCTAATACAAGAAGAATGCCTTATCCTCACTCTTAGCTCTCTTTGCTAGTGCTTTCTTCTAACCAGCTTTCATTCATCTTATTACTTCATCAGTAGTTTTGTTGGACGTGCTCTTATGATGCTCATACAAATCAGAATCGAGTGATTGTCTGGAACTGTCTCATAATATCACCTGGCTTTCTGGCCATGAAGGATTTGTGACAACATTAGTGTTTATTTTCTCATTGTAAGTAAAGAGTATAATTTTTATAATTATAACTATAT
Organism: Mastigoproctus giganteus; assembly: GCF_048544385.1. NCBI lineage: Eukaryota > Metazoa > Arthropoda > Arachnida > Uropygi > Thelyphonidae > Mastigoproctus > Mastigoproctus giganteus. The sequence continues at coordinate 225,085,215 of NC_143582.1, read as the reverse complement.
TTTTTGTTTCTCTTTGTAATTTTTAGTTAATGTTTTGTGCACATTTGTATTTCATTAGATTTGTCAATTAGGCCATTGACACAGAAATTTTCATCTTGTCATTTTAATTTGTTTAGTTGTTTCCTGACTGTTTGGCTAATGTATTTAAGATATGGAGTTCCATTGAATCTGTATTCATTGTTCACATAGGGTATCCATTGTCTTTTTGTACTTACTGGCCATGACAATAATGCAAGTATTTTGGGAAATTTTCCACAGGGTTTGATGCTTCTTTGAAGGAGTGGTCACTGTGGTTCCGCTAAGTTTCTTTTTTAGTTGTTTCTCTTAAGTGAAATGTTTGTATTTGACTTTGGTATGGTGTAGTGGGTAATTTATTTATAGATTTTCAGGCAGCAGTTGCACTATACTGTATGCATGATATCGGGTTGCTGTCCTACCCTTGGGTGAGCACAGACCCTTGCTTGCTTGTTCCATGTTTATTTTCATTAGGGTGTGTGTGTGTTAATTTTGTTTAGGAGGCAAGTAGTAGTTGGAATTTCTCAGTGCTCTTGTTGCAGTTTGTAGCAATCTTAATGTGCTGCAATAGCACCTTAATTATGTTAAAAAGATAGCCTGATTAAAGAATCAGGCTATCTTTTTTCTTTCATAACTGGCACAAACAAAAGAACATGTACTTAAACTAAGGAAGAATAGTTGTGAACTACATGTAAAATTATTCTCTTTTAGCCACTCTAGTTCTATAAGATTAAGGGAGAATCACCAAATCATGTTGAACTAGAGATCTTATGTAAATTTAGGCATGGGTTTGACAGATACCTGAATAAAACCAATAACTTTTTAAAAGCTGATGCTCAGTAAGCCTGTTCTTATATTGATTTGCCTTTATTAGTAGTAGCCGACCAGGCTAGCCGGGTGGGTAAAGTGCCTGCCTGGCAACCCAAAGGTCACGGGTTCGAATCCCGCCTCGGGCTTGGATCAGAGTACTGCAAAAACCTTGGGAGGTGCATTATGGCCACAGAAGCCAATGCGTCAACAACTAACTAAAACAAACAAAAAAAAAAAAACCTGTATTAGTACTACCATTAATCATCACTTTCCACAATGATGGGAGACTACTTGTGAAAGTGAAGAACACAAAACATAAGCCTCAGGCTTCCTTGCACTATATGGCTAATAATAATAAACCCATTGAGATTTCACATTTCTTGCAACAGTGAAACATTACACCTCTTCTGCTAATAAGGTGTAATTTTGCTTTTGATTTTTTTTTTTTTACAGGTGAGTGTCCACTTTTGGTTTTATGTGAAAGTTTAGGAGAGTGAATAGAAGAGTGAGATAGCATTACCAAAATGCTTTTTGAAAATTAGCAATTATATTATGAAATTAAAAAATATTAAAAACTACTGCAATTTATTATAACATTTTAATGTTTTAAAGCTAAATATTAGCCATTGCATTGGTGGCCAGATGTGAGGAAGATATCTGTTCAATGCAGAATTTAGCAAGTTTAAATATTTCTTGGGGCAAATATAGTTTTGCTACTCCTCTGTAATGCTCTTTATGAAATGTATTATTAGTATTCCACTGTATTTTTATTTATTTTTAGGTTTTCTACGAGTGCTCTGTCAGAAAGAAATATTTGCGACATTACTGGTATGTTCTAAAATAGAGATTACTTTACCTTCTGTACTTAAAAAAATATTTCTTCTCCATGACCAAGTTCTTCAGACCTCTGCAGTGCAGTCTATTTGCTATATCATTTCATATCATTCAAAATCAGAAATTTATGCAAATATCCTAATGGATTTTAATATTCCAGGTAATAGTTTTTCCTTGCCAATTTAATAAGTAATTATGTTTTTAAAAGTGCATTAAATATAGAAAAAGCTTGGTAATAATTTCAAAGCTTGCTTCGCATTTCTTCAAATTAGTCTTGAGAGTTGGAAAATAATCATTCATAATAATTGCCATTATGCACCAACCCAGTAAACGACAGAATACTTTATTAAAATAAAATTAAAATATAAATATGAAATTAAACTTAAAATAAATTCAATATACTGTGATAAAATTAATAAAAAAGAATAAAGAACATTAAAATAAAGTGAAACACTAAAAATACTAAGATTTTTACTGGGTTTCTGCATTGCAATGCAGTGCAGGGTGGCCTATTATGTTTAGTGTTTTCCATAACTAGTACTATTTCTTCTTCTTAAACCCCCCCAAGCTCAGCCACCTGGCTAGAATTACAAAATTGTATAAATTTGACATTTTGTATTTAACCCCATTCTGTAATAATGTGTGCTTTTTTTTGTATCTGAGAAATTAAATAACTTGACAGTTATTTGCTAATCAATATTTTTACAAAAAAAATAAATACATATTATGTTTTAATATCTTTCAGAATTTTTATTTGAAGGACTCATGACATGTCATGAATTGCTCTTAGAGTAAGTAGTTTTTACATGAATTATTCATCATATTTCTATATTTATTAGATCTTTTACTTATTTTGTTATTTTCTTTGAAAAGTATGTTTTGGAGTTGCTATTTCCCAAGTAACACACTTGGAAAATAGCAACTTCAGTATAACTTAGACTTGAAGTTATACTGAAGTACTACCAGAACACATGTATTACAATTTATAATCATTCCATGTATTACAATTTATAATCATTCCATATACTTTTCTTGTCTTTCACTAAATTCATATATCCTGGTTGGTATAAAATCCTAGTAACATCTCAGAAAAATCATATAGGTACTAAGCTTTTCTTTATTCTTATTTTTTTTATTTTTTGGCTGATGCTGTATAAGTTTGCTTTCTTGAATTTTGCTAATATTAAACACTGTTCAGCAATTCATATGAGGTTTGTTTTTCAACAGTGAGCTATGTTCCCTGTTGAAATAATGAGGAAGTAAATTATTCTGTATAAGTTTTGAGAAACTTGCCGATTTATTTAACATGTTAAAACAAACTTTATAAAGTTTCAAAGTTTGTTTTTTTTATGTTAATGCCATTTTATTAAGGTATTTTTTTTAAAATCTTAATGTCATAATTCTATTTATTCACAATTCTCTCTAAATACAGATCTCTCTTTTGCTGCATCTCACTGTTTACCAAGTATTCATCATTTTTTACAAGAAGTCATGCACTGTATGGTAAGTAATTCAAATATTGTTAACTGTATACATGTAACTTATAACAAAATAAAACGAAAGTAACAATCAAAAATATTGTTTTCAAAGATGTAGCATAATCCCATATTATTTGCTAAGAATTATAAGATCACCATCTTGTATTTTCAAACAAATACAGTAACCCTGAGTAAGGCATGCAAAAAATTGAAATTCCTCTGTGTGCATGAAAATTTTAAAAATCAGGAAAAAATAATTCAAAATTATTAATTTTTTGATGCAGTCCTTATTGTCAATCTTTTGTGAACAAACACAATTGTGAAACATAAAAATAAAACATATTCTTAATTAATTTTTAAAATTAAAACTCCCTTTAGACCTGTCAGTGAGCAAATGCAGATTTTAAAAACCGCATGGTTCAAAGAATGCTGAAATTATATGCCAGCCTGTCTATAACAGGAGCATGTGCTGCATGAAAACTTGAACTGCACATGTCAACGGTTTGGTTCCAGATGATGCATCAATATCACAAAGCCAGAGGGCATTACTGACTGGAGGAAAGTGTGAGGCAGTAGAGTGAGCTTGCTGTCAATAGCTGTACATGACAGATGCCAATTAGCATGTGCATATAATTGCATTTAACTTAATCATGAATTTTTCCTATGTGATAACAGATATTTTTGGAATTTTCAATGGAGAATTCAAAGAAAACATTTTCAAAAACAGATATTATGAGGCTGTCCACACGGCTTTCAGCTATGTAGACGGCTCCTAATAGCTGTCCCACTGGCTGTCTGTTCCATCCATACAGTTATTTCAGTTGTGTGGCCACAGTATGATTAAGCACAAATTGCTGAAATATTGTCAGGATCAAATTGACCCTGCTCTCCTAACCCACGGTTAAAATCTGTACCTCAGGAACAGAGATGTGCCAAATTTAAAAATTTATTGGATTATAGAGAGGTACCTAGTGTTTGAGCAGTTTTAGAGGAGTACATTTCAATAAATATTGAGCACAAACTGAAATTAAACTATCTTGTGCTTTCATCTGCTTTTACGGGTAGCTGTATTTAAGCTGCATGGACAATGCAGTGATCTTAATTCTCACAGCAGAGTAAACTTGCCTTTGTAATAAATTTCCCTGGTATTGCATTACTTTTAGCAGATAGCTTTAGCTGTATTAAAACTTTGAAAACTGAATTCATATATCATATGATAACTCACATCAAATAAATTTTTTTACAACTATTTGCTTGCATATTATCATAAGAACACCTATGTAATGAGAGACCATTTATTTCTGAAACAGGTTGTCATAGTAATCTCATCTTTTAAACAAATGGTTAATTAACCTTTTGGAAAGGCTATGTGTTTTAAAATAGTACAGGGTAACTCATCAAGCAAGTACATTCTGCTGTGAGAATTAAGACAGTTGCATTATCTATGCAGTTTAAATTCAACTGGGCTCCTTAGCTGTTTTAAGCTTCCCCAAAAACAGTTGAAAGTATAAAGTAGTACGTGAGCATCTTATAAAGAAAGAAAAACCACTCATTTTTGTATAGATTCTTAAAGACAAATATGATCATTGATATGAGTGGCACATTGCTTTCTGTAATATGGGGGTTATCCAAAAAGTAATGTAAAAAATTAGGTTAATTTAAAATGAATTTATTTTATAATTTACATTAAATAAGATGGCTGCCAACTTTCAGATAATTTCTGTTTAATCTGCTAAAGTTCTCATGCATTGGGTCATGCTGTACTCAACACTTCTGAAGACAGAAATCTTCATCAAAAATCTGTCATGGCCTTGATATTGGTGACCCAGTTAATTGCATTTGTTTGGGTCAGATGTTCTGGAATGTGGGGTTCAATTGGACTGAGCTTGTATATTAGGTATAGGGAGAGGTTGTTGTAATTAGTCCATCAATGGAGTGGTTGAAGCAGTTCAGCCAATGTTTCTTCAACTTGGAGATATATCATCATCATCATTGCAAAGATTCACATCAGGACTATAAGGAGGTGAGGTAGTGCTTCCTGCCTGTAATCAGCAAAAACAAGCTATACAGACTGTGTGATATGAGGCCTTGTGTTATTTTGTGTTTGAGCACCCCTTCTTCCAACATCTATGTCTGCTTCTGATGAATTTTTGTGGTGTAATTTCTGATGAAGAAATGTCGCATAGTTGTCTCCAGTTACTGATCTTTCCAGTGGCACATGATCATTGGCAATATTGCCTTCATAATCATATACCATGATGACCTTTTTTTTTTTCATTTTTGATTGTTGCCGGTGACATTTAGAGTGGTGTGATGATGATGGATGCTTCCACTGAGCTGATTGTGGTTTCAGGGTCAAAGTTGCATTAGCATTAGCATTAGTAGAGGCATTTGATGCAAGAAAGCAAGCTTATGCAGCATCAGCCAAAAAAAAAAAAAAAAAAAAAAAAAAACCCACTTCCACTTCACCCCTCTGTTCGTTCAAAATACCTGTGCAGCTGAGCCTTAAACTTATTTAGGCTATCAACCTCCACCACAAGGGATGGAAGTCTGTTCCACCAACCAACCACCCGCTGGCTAAAGGCAAATTTCCGCACGTCTATCCTACATCTGTCTTTCCTCAATTTGAATTTATGCCCTCTCAGGTGATTTTTCTGAGCTAGAGGAAGAATCCCATCAGCATTGAGCATGCTTAAACCATTCAAGGCTTTATACACCTCTATCAGATCACCTCGCTGGTGCCTAGTCTCCAGACACTGTAATTTGCAAAACTTAAGCCTTTCTTCGTAAGAGCACCCCTTTGTTCCATTCACTAATCTTGTTGCCCTTCTCTGTACTCGTTCCAGCAGCTCTACATCCTTCTTGAAATGAGGTCTCCAGACCTGTATACAGTACTCTAGGTGTGGCCTGACCATCGCCTTATACAATGGAATAATCACCTCCTTATCCCTGCTGGAAAAATTCCTGTATATCATTGACAATACTCCATGAGCTACTCTTGCAGCCCGTCTGCACTGCTCAGAGAACTTCATATCTGCCTGCACAACCACCCCCAAGTCCCTTTCATTCTCTACCACTGTCAGTGTAGTACCACAGAGTTGATACGTTGCTCTGGGGTTGCTGTTTCCCATGTGTAGTACTTTACATTTATCAATGTTAAACTTCATTTGCCACCTCTCAGCCCATCTGCTCAACCTTTCCAGATCCTGTTGCAGCAGCATAGTGTCAGTAGTGTCCTTGACAACCCTGCTAACCTTTGTATCGTCCCCGATATACCATCATCAATATCATTTATAAATACAGAAAACAATAATGGACCCAACACTGAGCCCTGAGGGACTCCACTAATAACATCAGTCCACGATGAGCAGTGTCCATTGATTACCACTCTCTGTCTTCTCCCCCTCAACCACCCCTTTATCCATAGCAGCAATTTGCCTCCAATGTCACACTGCTCCAATTTGTGTAGCAGTCTTCCATGTGCAACAGTATCAAAAGCCTTTCTAAGATCCAAGTATATAATATCAAAGTTATTCCCTGCATCCAGTTCCTTTGTGACTGCATCATAGTATCCAATCAAGTTGGTCAGGCAAGACTTCCCCTTAACAAAACCATGCTGTGTCTGAGCTATAACTGAAGTCTTGTCTAAATGATCCTGCAGTGCTTCTTTAACCAGTGCCTCCATTAATTTTCCTGGAACAGAAGTTAAGCTCACAGGTCTATAATTACTTGTGTCAGCCTTTGATCCTCCTTTGTGAATTGGAGTCACATTTGCACATTTCCAGTCTATGGGTACCTCCCCTGAGTCCAAGGAAGCTCTCATAATTATGGCTAAAGGTTTGCTTACTTCCTTTGCTGCCTCCTTTAATATAACTGGATAGATCCCATCCACCCAGGGTGCCTTTCTTGTGTTTATCTTCAACAATTTCTCCTCCACTTTACTCTCAGTTATTACAAGATTATCTAGCTTACTGCTAGAGTTGAATACACCTCTGGAATTCCCCTCGCTGAATAACTCCTCATGTTGCATCCATGTCTTATAAATTGCAACTATCAAATGCATTTTGAAAACTCTTCACTCATTCACAATTTCTTTACACTTTTCTTGTCATTCGTCTGACAGCAAATATTCTACCCATTGGGCAGTGACCTTTTGTTTTTGTAACAGCTCAGTTAAAATTTGGTCAATAGATGATTTCAGTATTCCAAATTTATTTTCTATTTCTTCACAGGTTATACGTCTGTCTTTCTCCAAAATGGTGTTAATAATGACTGTCAATGTGTGTTGTCCATAGATTTTCTTGGTCTACCCATGTGTTGTCTTTTAACACTAGTCTGACATTAACAAACCCTTTGAGACCAATGTGAAATCATGCCATGACCTTCTGTTCACCCACACACACTTTCTACAACAATTCATAAATTTGTGTGGTGTGACCACAAAGTTTCAATTTTGATAAAGATATTTGATTCTGAAACTATATTCTGACCTTCAGCAATATCACCATCCATTTTTAAAAGTTTCTACACAAGCATTCATTGCAGGAATGTTTGCAGTTTACCTCAACTGCGTTGAGGTAAACTGTTTGTGAAATTGTGCTAGATTGTAAATTACCAGATTTTAAAGAATTCCAGATTGTAAATTAGTAACAGTATTAGCCATATAGTGGAAGGAAGCCACAGTGCTTTTGCTGCACTGGCAAAAAAAAAAAAAACCAAGTAGATAAGAAAATGCAAATTATATGCTTCACTTCTCACACAGGTAACTATCCAGTTGACCTTTGAATTTCTTCAAACTGTCAGCCTCAACTACCTGTGAGGGCGACTTGTTCCAGCAATCAATGATTGGCTGTCTAAAAGAAAACTTCCTACAATCTAATCTATACCTCAACCCCTATAATTTGAATTTTTGACCCCTAGTTATGGAATTCTTTATAACACTGAGAATTCCACCTTCATTCATTTTATTAATCCCTCTCAGAGCCTTATAAACTTCAATCAAGTCACCTCTGAGGTGCCTGATTGCCAAGCTCTGTAGTCCACATAATCAGAGTCTTTCCTCATACGGTTGTCCTTCTGCTGATCTCACCATTTGAGTTGCCCGTCTTTGGACCTGTCAAGAGGCTCAATATCCTTTTTTCAGTTTCTTTTAAAGAAATTGAAATCTGGATCAGTTGCCAGATTTTAAAGAATTCTGAATTGTAAAGTGCCAGATTTTACTGTGTTAACAAATATTTCATGCTCTCACTTTTCATTAAATGAGAGCATGCTTGATACTTGTTGTTAAAGTCCCTTTAAGACTTGTTACAATGAGTGCAACGAATATACCCCTATTAAAGGAATTTCTGGAACCTCTCATTTTTTTTTTCCTTTGATTTTTTTGTGGATCTCTGAAATATCATGAATTCTACTTTTTTGGTATAAATTTTAATTTTGGGAACAGGAAATTGAGCTGGATGTAAAGTACAGTGGTACCTCGGTATACGTCCACTTTGGAATAAGTCCAACTTGATATACGTCCTGTTTGAATGCGAAAATTTTGTTTGGTATATACGACCTTTGTTTGGAATACGACTCGTGTGCATCAAAATGAGTCACGACACTGCGCACTACCCTTGTTTACCTCTCTCAAGACAAAGCCACAACTCAGATGCCAGATCTTAACCCCCTCTCCAAAAACCGAATAAAAGCCAACCAAGGACGGACGCTTGCACAGTACGCGCGCTTGTCCTCACTCGGCTTTCCGAATAAAACTGACCAAGGACGTGTGCGCGCTTACATCCTCGATCGACTGAATTCAGTTTTTGGAGAGGGGGTAAGATCTGGCATCTCTGCCACGACTGCCCACGAGCGTCAGTATGACAGTTTCTACCATTCAGTGAACAGCCCACGCTATAACTCACCGTGAATTTTCACGTGATTTTGTGTTTTTTCGCGTAAATGTTTTGTAAATTCATTAACCATGAGTTCTAAGAAAGTTAATGAGAAGAGCCAAGTAACGAAGAAAATGGGGCAGGATCACCACGGAGGTTAAAAAAGAGATTGTTGATAAGTATGAAGGTGGCATGCATATCCGGGACTAGGCTGCTGCATACCGTATGCCGAGAATGACGGTATTTACGATTGTGAAAAACAAAGACGTTATTAAATCTGCTAGCATTGTGAAGGGGGTGAAATCGATTACCAAACAAAGATCAGGGACATTGTATAATATGCCAATAACAATGGGATTTATTTTCATGGGAACGGATTAATCATTTTCCCTTTATTTCTTATGGGAAAAATTCATTTGGTATACGTCCTGTTTGGTATAAGTCCAAGGATCTGGAACGGATTAAGGACGTATACCGAGGTACCACTGTATAGGGAGAGTGAGAACCACAACTGTATTGCCCTTGGAGAAAACTTTTAGCAGATTTAGGTACGGAATGGTTAGGTTCACTTGAATGCCAAGTGAAATTTGATCATGTTTTGGCAAAAGACTCGAGGTCTTGACTGCTACCATTTGAGCAAGAGTCAAGTTGAACTTTTCAAAATTGAATATGAATTTATTAATAATTGCATACAATTGTTTTAAACTTTAATGATATCAAAAAAAACATAACTGGAGATTTGGATGCAAGCCAATTTTTGATATATTTTATTCTTGTCTTGAACAGCCTTTGCGCTTTTTTTTTTTTTTAAACCACATTTTAGATAACAGTGAGAGTTTAGGATGGAATGGGGAATGAATAAGTTAATCCTTAACAGAAATAATTTTAATTTTAAACTCCTGATTCTAATATTTGTTCTGATCTCAAGCGGAGAAGTATTAGAATTTGTAAATTTAAAACAGTATTCTAACCAAGGAAAAAAGAAGTAGAAATCATGCAAATAATCCCATTTAGTATTGTTGTAATGCCAAATAACTTGAGGCTAAGAATGGCTGTAGGACACTGGCTGAATTAGTTGAAGTAGTACACCACTTCTTTACTAGATTGCTGTATTGAGCCAAAGCAGCTCAGTAATATGAATTATATTATAGACACAATGAAAGTTGTTTTCAATCAGAAGTTTTCCTTCCATATATATTGCTTGTTGTTCATTTAGATTTGATAGATTTATCTATTCACTGTAGAGGCATATGATGCCTCTACAGTGAATTTTTTTTAGTAGATTTTTAATAGAGGCATATGATGCAAGAAAGCAAGCTTATGCAGCATCAGCCAAAAAAAAAAAAAAAAAAAAAAAAAAAACCACTTCCACTTCACCCCTCTGTTCGTTCGAAATACCTGTCCAGCTGAGCCTTAAACTTATTTAGGCTATCAACTTCCACGACAAGGGATGGAAGTCTGTTCCGCCAACCAACCACCCACTGGTTAAAGGCAAATTTCCGCACATCTATCCTACATCTGTCTTTCCTCGATTTGAATTTATGCCCTCTCAGGTGATTATTCTGAGCAAGAAGTAGAATCCCATCAGCATTGAGCATGCTCAAACCATTCAAGGCTTTATACACCTCTATGATCACCTCACTGGTGCCTAGTCTCCAGACACTATAATTTGCAAAACTTAAGCCTTTCTTTGTAAGAGTACCCTTTGTTCCATTCACTAATCTTGTTGCCCTTCTCTGTACTCGTTCCAGCAGCTCTACATCCTTCTTGAAATGAGGCCTCCAGACCTGTATACAGTACTCAAGGTGTGGCCTGACCATTATACAAGTGAATAATCACCTCCTTATCCCTGCTAGAAAAATTCCTGTATATCATTGATAAGACATGAGCTACTCTTGGAGCCTGTCTGCACTGCTCAGAGAACTTCATATCTGCCTGCGCAATTACCCACAGGTCCTTTTCATTCTCTACCACTGTCAGTGTAGTACCACAGAGTTGATACGTTGCTCTGGGGTTGCTGTTTCCCATATGTAGTACTTTACATTTGTCAATGTTAAACTTCATTTGCCACCTCTCTGCCCATCTGCTCAACTTTTCCAGATCCTGTTGCAGCAGCATAGCATCAGTAGTGTCCTTGACAACCCTGCCAACCTTTATATCATCTGCAAACTTGGACATTAAGTTTGATATACCACCATCAACATCATTTCTAAATACAGAAAACAATAATGGACCCAACACTGAACCCTGAGGGACTCCTCTAATAACATTAGTCCACAATGAGCGGTGTCCATTGATTACCACTGTCTTCTCCCCCTCAACCACCCCTTTATCCATAACAGCAATTTTCCTCCAGTGCCACACTGCTCCAATTTGTGCAGCAGTCTTCCATGTGCAACAGTATCAAAAGCCTTTCTAAGATCCAAGTATATAATATCAAAGTTATTCCCTGCATCCAGTTCTTTTGTGACTGTATCATAGTATCCAATCAAATTGGTCAGGCAAGATTTCCCCTTAACAAAACCATGCTGTGTCCGAGCTATAACTGAAGTCTTGTGTAGATGGTCCTGCAGTGCTTCTTTAACAGAAGCACTGGAACAGAAGTTAAACTCACAGGTCTATAATGACTTGTGTCGGCCTTTGATCCTCCTTTGTGAATCGGGGTCACATTTGCACGTCTCCAGTCTGTGGGTACCTCCCCCTGAGTCCAAGGAAGCTCTCATAATTATGGCTAAGGGTTTGCTTACTTCCTTTGCTGCCTCCTTTAATATAACTGGATAGATCCCGTCCACCCCGGGTGCCTTTTTTATGTTTATCTTCAACAATTTCTCCTCCACTTTCCTCTCAGTTATTACAAGATTCTTCAGCTCACTGCCAGAGTTTAACTCACCTCTGGCATTCCTCTTCCTGAATAACTCCTCATGGATGAATGTAGATGCAAAATACTCATTTAGTTTGTTAGCCACCTGAGCAGGATCATCAACAGTTGAACTCTCAATATCCAGTGGACCAATCTGATTCATCCCTTTCCTTCTAGAGTTTACATAGGTAAAGAACTCTTTGTTGTTTTTCTTTGTGTCCTTTGCCAAGGATTTCTCATAATCTGCCTTTGCCTGCCTAATCTCTTTTGTGACTTGGTTACAAACCTGCTTATATCTGTCATAGGCTTCTGTGTCACGTTAATTTATATGTATCCCATGCATGTTTCTTCTCTGTCATATGTCTCATTAGTTCATCTGACATCCATTTAGGCCTAAACCTTGTACAATATTTCTTAGTTGGTATGTAAAGCCTAGTAGCTTCCAAGATAAGTTCTTTGAATGCTTCCCATTTTGAATTTGCTGTTGGTAACATCTTCAGTTGGCCCCACTGTATAGAATTTAAATACTGTCTCAGACCATCGTAGTTGCCTTTACGAAAGCAATAACCCTTCCCTTTACCCCTGATGGTAGTTACCTCTTTGAGTAAATCCCACTTCAGCACACTGGGATCACTGCCACCTAGTGGTTCCTTTATCTGCAGATTCTTAATGCATGAAGAAGAATGAATGCTGTTCGATACAAGGTTTCTAATTAAGGCTTCTTGTTGTACAGTTGATATTATAGTCCCCACATGCATTTAGTTACTGTATTAAAATGATATAAAAATATACTTAAGCTATATGTTACGTGTTTAGGAGACAAGTAGCTCTGAAACTGGTAAAAGTAGTGCCTTTGATGATGTTATTATCAAATAAGTCTCAAGCTGTTTCAGTACCTACATTGAAATAGTATCCTGCTTATTAGAATGTGCACTCTATAATAAGATGCACTTAATAATGTGATTTATTATTATAAATGCAATTGTAACTCCCACATATAGTTATCTAATTTATATGGCTAAGCTATATTATTATTATTATTATTATTAACCATATGGTGCAAGGAAGCCTGAGGCTATGCTGCACCAGCCAAAAAAAATTTTCTGAACTACCCCGAGAGAGAGAGAGAGAGAGAGAGAGAGAGAGAGAGAGAGAGAGAGAGAGAGAGAGAGAGAGAGAGAGATATAAAAGGGAATCACCAAGGAAGAGAAGAATGATGATATCCAGCTCAGGACCCTGGGTGTGCCAAACCCATACTCACCAAATGTGAGCCCCTGGGGTTAAATATAAATTAGATAACAGCACATATGAGTATTTATTTATATTATGATTAATGTAAATAAATGCATTTTGGTTAATATTAAAAATTATTTTACTTCATTATAACCAGATAGATTGTTCCAAGTTTAATATCTCTCATTTAAGATTTTTCTTTAGATACAAAAAAACCTTTTCCCCACAAACATTGAAGAGGTATTTTTCTGTAATCAGATTAGTGTAGTTTTATTACATATGGTGTAATATTTTTATTTTTAAACTCTTGTGATGTTATCAGTTATATAATTATGACTAATGTTATTGATGAAATTTATCAACTACCTAATTATTTTTAATTGAAAATATAAGATATTGTTTTTTTTTTTTTTTTTCCCCAGGCATGGAATCAGTGGTACGATCTTCTGAACAGCTACTGCGATTAAAGAACTGGAGATTAGCTACGGCTGGGTTGAAGTTATTAGCAGCTATACTTATTAGGTAAATTTTTAATTTTTTTCCTTTACTTGGAAGCAAAAAAATAAAATTTTATTATTATTATTATTTTTTTTTTTTTTTGGCTGTATTTTGCACCCAAAAATATAAATAAATAATAATAATAAAAAAACTTAATTTTTACTTCCATGTAAAGTAAAGCTGTATCTTGCACGTGCCGCTTCACTCAATAAATGAAAAAAAAAAAAAAAAATGAAATGTATCTTGCACCTAAGACAAACATTGATTCAGGTCTAATATTGTGGTTCATAGAAAGATTATATACAGTACATAAATTAATAAATCCAGTTTATTTACAGAAAAAAATAGAATTACCTAAGAGCCAAGCCATGGTAAATACCAGATTTAGCATACATACAGTGTTTTGAGTTTTGTATATTTAATACTGAGTCTACATCAGTTGGTAAAGGCGCCTCCGTAGCCAGGTGGGAAGGAGCAGCAGTGCGCAGCACACGCTTCTTGATTAGACCGGGGTTCGATCCCGTCACCACCAAATACGGAGGATGTGGAAAGGTCAGGGAATGACCACCACATATCCCGGAGCAATATGGCCTTAGTTGCTAATGCTCCTAAAAACCAAATAACAACAATAAATAACAACATCAGTTGGTATATAGTATAATTTAGTGTAAGACAATACCTGAAAATTTCCCCATATAAAATGATGTAACATTATTGGGATTACATGTCAGGCTATAATTTTATAATGTATTTTTGTCATCTGCAGAAATATCTGTCTGTTGTGAGGAACTCAGTTTCTAGAAGATTTAAGTTGCTGACGTACATGCTGTCTACACACTTTTATTACAACTTTCTGCATGACCTTGATATTGGTGACCTAGTTAATATCATTTTTTTGGGTCAAATGTTCTGGAAGGTGGGGTTTAATTGGATTGAGCTTGTTGATTGAGTATAGGGAGAGGCTGTTGTGGTTAATTCATCAATGGAGTGGTGATGGGAGTTTAGCCAACTGCCTTGCCCCTCTTTGTAGCTAGCCTTGCAAATTTTTGAAGGTTCTGTGACAGCTGGGGGAGGGTGCACACTGTGGAATCTACCTCCTGCCCTCCTCCTCTTAGATGGAGTTGAGGTTGTGGCAGTGCCTGTCTGGATGTATATATGGATGAGAGGGAAAGCTTGGAAGCAAGGAAAGCCAGAGTGGGTAGATCATCCTTCCTTTGTCCTATTGATGTTGATCCTTGGACTATGTTGAATGGTCCAGGTTTTCTTAAATTCCCTCCTCCTCCAGATGTAATCTATGACTATAATGTGCAAGGTTTTGAAGTGGGACTTATCACATTGTCTTTTAAGTATTCAGTAAATTATTTTTAACTGTTCTGTGTGTGCAGGAAAGCCCAGAGAGCCTGAAGTGCTGAAACCTCCTGGATTCTTGATGGACTACATGCCCATCTTCATGTCCTCAGTTAAGTTCCTATTCCATGAGGGTGTTATTTTGTCATTTTTAATTTTCTTTTTAGTAGATAAATTGGCCACTTTAATAATAGAATTTTGTACATTACTCACCAATTTCAGTGTAAAAAAAAATCTCCAGTTTTCCCGCATCTGCAAAAGCAGTTGTTAATGCAGAATGAAATTTCTTCCATTTAACGTGTTTAATGGAGTATCTTATAATTCCCTTAAGAAAGTTTGTGTGACATTAGGTGGAGATGAGATACAAAAGACAATAGCACAATGATCAGAAGTGACCCAATTTTCATGTACATGCCATGAAGCAATGTGGGGATCAAGTCAGGTCAATATTTGATTAACCTAGAGAATTCAAAAAGGTGTGAGGCATATTAGGTTTATTTAATATAACCAGACCATGTTGTAATATAAAATCTTTCAGTAACTTTCCACTTCACTTGAACTATACTAAACATTAGATTTCGCATTAAAATCTCCAAAAATTACAATTTTGGTACTTAAAAGCTTAAATGCATTGTCTAAATGATTTAACAAGTGTACATCGTGTATTGGGGAGCAATAAATTAAGGAAAAAGTAAGCACTACCAAACTTTTCTGTAATATTTACACATGTGCAGCAAAAGGAGAACAAAGACCTGTAACTGTTGTAACATTCAGGTCATTGTTCACAACATAAATAACCGAACAAGGATGTTTTTCATCAGGTTTAATTATTGTTTTTGTTACTGGATGGCCAACAATTTTGGCATTTAAGTATTATGATTCTTGGATTAGAACTAAATATACAGATTTTTCAACAAGTACATTACAAATTTCATCTGATACTGTTCTTGATTTTTGAGTGTTTGCATTATTTTAAGATCGCAATCCATATGATTAGAAGGTACTAAATTATCGTTATAATTATATGGCATATTATCCATAGTTTTCTCTAATTACTATTTCTAAAACTTGTTTATATTCCTATATAATAGATGTCACAAACTGAACATTGATGGTCCATTTGCTTCCATTTACAGTTACAACAACTGTGGGGCTGATCTTTATTGGGACAGTCTTCATATTGATATTATGAGTGCAATGGACACAGGACAGGGTACAGTATGACCTAAGTAGCCATTGCAACAGAAAATCCAACAACAATAACAGTCTCATGAATTTTGTGAACATGTATGAGTGGAATGTTCATATCCTAGACTGGAATAGCATCTAATTTTATGGATATTTTGTATAACTGTAGTATCCAATTAACAGACTTATAGAATCAATGAGGTACTAAATTTAAATGTGGTTATTTGTAATGACATCTTAAGATATATGAATACCCTGAAAATTTTTAAAATACAAAATTTGTACAGTATTGTCTTTTGATAAACTCTTATCCACATAAAAAAAATCAGTATTGTTGGATTCAGAAGTTTAGGGGTGTTTCAGATTTTACCCCTTTATCAGCCAAGATTGACAAAGACACAGTTTTTATTAATTCACATTTAGAGGCTGTTTCTACCTTTACCCCTTGAGTTTTAATGAGCTTGAAAGATGTTACTCGAATCTCTCTGAGAGAAGATTTTAAGGCCTTTGTTACTTCTTCCTTTACCTCTTGGCTTGTTCCACAGCTACATTCTTTTGTAGCTTTTAAAATAAGAAGATTACTTTCTGGTTTCTGTCTAACAGATGTAGACAAGTCTTTAACAGCCACAATTCTCTGACTGTTGCTAGTTTTGTAGTACTAACACCAGACCTTAGAGGAGAACCCGGGAGTTCAACAGCCTTTTTGAAATTTCCACGTGTGAAGGTGATGTTAGTATTATTAACAAATGATGCAAGAAAGCAAGCTTATACAACACCAGCCAAAAAAGAAAAAGAAAACTTTCCACATCACCTGGCCATCTCTTTCAATAGTTTGTCTAATTTTTCCTTGAATTTATTCAAACTATCCACTTCCACAACAATTATTGAAAGTTTCCTCCAATAATCAACCTACTGGCTGAAGACAAACTTCTGCACAACTAGCCTGCAACCATCTTTCATCAATTTGAATTTATGTCCTCTCATGTTAGTAATTATAGTGCAAGTCTGAGCAAGAGGAAGAATGCGATTAGCATTGAGCTTGCTCAAACCATTCAAAGTCTTAAACACCCCAATCAGATCACTTCACATGTGCCTAGCTTCCAGATGCTGCAGTTTTCAGACCTGAAGCTTTTTTTTTGGTATGACCACCCTTTTCCCCTCACCAATCTCATTTCCATTCTCTGTACCCATTCCAGCAAATCCCCATCCTTCCTAAAATGAGGCCTCAAGACGTATGTAGTACTCAAGTTGCAGCCCGATCATTGCCTTATACAATGGGATAATCACCTAATCCCTGCTAGCAAAAGTCCTGTATATCATTGACAGAAAACCCCATGAGTTGTCCTGGCAACCTATCCGTACTGCTCAAAGAATGCCATATCTTAGTACACAATTATCCCATTTCCCACTGTCCTGAGTGTAATACCTCACAGTTAGTACATTAATCTGAATTATTATAGGAAAATTTTATGTGGTAAGAGTGGGACTATCTGATGAAGTTACCAACAGCAAATTCTAAGCATTCAAGGAAGTAATCATAAATGCTACCAGGCTTTTCATACCAACTAAGAGATACTGTCCAAAGGTTTAGACCCAAATGGATGTCAGATGAACTGATCTGCTCATGGCAAAGAAGAAAAATGCATGGAATGGTTATAAATTAAGCATAGATTTTTAATGCTAATTCTTTAAATCCAGACTGTTTTTACCTATCATTTAAGCTTTTTTTTTTAAAAAACAGTAAGAATTGTTTTTTTTTAGATATACATTCTGTGTATATGCAATGTGTATATACTAATTCTTTTGTGACTGACTATCAGTCCTAGACATGTCAAGAGCTATACAAACCTACAAAGTGTTTCTTAGATATTAAAGTTGTTTTCTGGTGCATTCATGCTAACTGTTTCTAATGTGATTTTCATATTTTGTCTTTTACAATGGAAACTCATGGTTGTGTGAACAATTAAAATTTATTTTGTTTCACTTGCAATAACTGTTGTGGTGAAACAAAGGCAGAATATGACATCATTTGTGAAAATTATATATATTCTGCATATTTTGGAATTAGGTGGACCAGGATAAAAGTTAGGTCCACAAAAAGCATGTCATGCAAACTGGAGCACTTGCAATTGTAGTAATTTTTTTTTTTTTTTTTATTAAAACCCCAAACACGAGAGTTATTAGAACCTATAGTACTTAGTACCGTGCTTGGGTTGGAGGTTGAGAAGACAAAACAGATATTTGTTGAAATTAGACTTGAACTTCTGTAGACTAATTTCAGGAAATATGTATGAAGGAAGGTTGTTCCAGAAAACAGCAGTTGAATGAATAAACGAGGAAGATGAAAAGTTGGCACATGTTCGGACTGTTTTGAAAGAGAGAGCGGGAATTATAGAAGCCAATTCAGAAGAACAGTGCCCATGGAAGTATCTCTACAAAAGGCATGCAGCAGAAACAGTATATGAGATAGCGAGCGGAGAGACTCTGTTAGAGAGGAGTCATTAATTAACCTAACTGCCCTCTTCTGAATGGAATCTAGAAGCCTGAGAGAGATTTTGGGGGCACCACCCCAGATGTGAGAACAATATTCCATGGCAGGGCGGATTTGCGATTTATACAGAGTGAACAGCTGTTTGGAAGAAAAGTAACGCCGAGAGTGAAAGAGAAAACCAAGTTTTTTAGATGCAGAGGAAGCAATATTTGTAATGTGTTTGTGCCAAGAGAGATTAGAAGTCAGTGTAATTCCCAAAAGAGATATATCATTTTGCCTAGAAATCAGTGTCACCAAAGATAAGCACAGGAGCAGAAGAATCTTTTTGCGAGATATAAGACGACTGAGGTTTAGATGGATTGAAATCAACTAAGTTGTCTTTGCCCCACTGGAGAATTACTTGGAGATCGGCATTTAAGGAATTGGTAGCGGATATTCGAGAAGTTGAAGCTGATTGAGCAGGGCAAGGTTTCTCAAAATGGAAAGATGCAATGTGCTATCATCGGCAGAACTATGGATAGGATTTCCAGTCAATGGAAGAAGGTCATTAATATACAAGAGGAAAAGAGTGGGGGAAAGAACTGAACCTTGACGGACACCAACATTAGTGTGAGAAGTTAGAAGACAGAGAGCCACCTACCATCACCCTTGGTGAGCGATCAGAGAAAAAACTGGATAACCAATTACAAAAAACAGTTGGCAAACCATAAGATGGAAGAAGCTTGTTTAGAAGATCTTTATGTCAAACATGATCGAAAGCCTTTGAGATGTCTACAGCAACTGCTTGTGTTTCACCAAACTTTTCCATTAAATTAGTCCATAAATGGGTAACATAAGCCAGAATATCACCAGTGGATCGACACTGACGGAATCCATACTGGCGATTGTTGATCAGACGGAAGGTTTCTAGGTAGTTTAAGAGTTGGCATTTAATTGATTTCTCCATTACTTTAGAAGTAATTGCAATAAGACGAGAATTGAAACTGAGGGATTTGTCACCCTTTTTAGGAACTGACTGGATATGAGCAAATATCCAAGCAGAAAGAAAAACACCGTTGGAATAAGAAAGTGAAAAAAGCCGAAAAAGAACAGGAGTAAGTTCAGGGGGAACAGGTTTTGAGAACAAGTGGAGAAATACCATCAGGACCTGGAGCTTTCTTAGCATCAAGATTTGTCAAAATCCTTCTGACATCCTTTTTGATGGAAGACCACAAGAGGCATTGAATGGAGCATGTTGGGAATGGTGGGAGTGTTTTACCAAGATCATTAATACATGAGTTGGAAGAAAAATGGGATACTAGCATGTCAGTTTATCCTTGGCTGAAGTGACAATAGAACCATCTGGTTTTGACAGAGGTGGGAGCAGAAATGGGCAAAAGTTGCGGCCAATAGCTTTGGCAAGAGACCAGAATGCTCGGCTACCATTATGGCAAGAAGCAAGTTTTCTACTCTGAACCTGTTCAAAATCTAGTTTGGACTGATTAATAACTGCTTTCCAATTGTTGCGAGCTTTGATGTAGGCAGAAAATGAAACCGAAGAATTGGAAACAAGCCAATTACGATATGCAACGTTCTCTTGAACAGCCTGAGCACATTTATTGGAAAACCAAGGTTTAGATAAAGGATGAGATTTGAAAGTGTAGTGTGGAATAAAGGATTCCATTTCTACAAGAATAATTTCACTGACATGATCTGAGCAAATGTTGACATCAGAAGTTTTGGAACAGTAATCCGACCAAGGAAAAGAAGAAAAGAAAGTTGTAAGTAGCATTAGCATTAATAGAAGCTTATGATGCAAGAAAGCAAGCTTATTCAGCATCAGCCAAAAAAACCCCTCCCATTTCACCCCCCCTCATTCATTCCAAATGCCTGTCCAGCTCAGCCTTAAATTTATTTAGCCTATTTGCTTCCACAGCAAAAGATGGAAGCCCGTTCCACCAATCAACTACTTGCTGGCTAAAGGCAAATTTCCGCACATCTATTCTACAACTATCTTTTCTGGATTTTAAACTGTGCCCCCTCAGGTTCTTAGTCTGAGCAAAAGGAAGAATCCCATCAGCATTCAGCTTGCACAACCCATTCAAGGTCTTATACACTGCAATCAGATCACATCGCAGGTGCCTACTCTTCAGACACTGCAATTTGCAGAACTTAAGCCTTTCTTGGTAAGAGCACCCCTTTGTTCCCCTCACCAATCTTGTTGCCCTTCTTTGTACTCGTTCTAGCAACTCCTCATTCTTCCTAAAACGAGGCTTCCAGACCTGTACACAGTACTCTAGGTGTGGCCTGACCATTGCCTTGTATAAAGGGATAATCAACCCCCTGTCCCTGCTAGTAAAATTTCAATATATCATTGGCAAGACTCCATGACCTGCCCTGGCAGCCCATCTGCACTGCTCAGCAAACTTCATATTTCGCTGCACAATTACTCCCAGTCTTTTTCACTTTCCACTTCCCTGAGCGTAGTACCACACAGTTGGTACGAGTGTAGAATAAAGGATTCCATTCCTACAAGAATAATTTCACTGACACGACTGAGCAAACATTGACATCAGAAGTTTTGAAACAGTAATCCGACCAAGGAAAAGAAGAAAAGAAATCTTGCAGGTCATTCCATTTTACATTTTTATAATGCCAAACAATACGAGGTTGGGAATAGCCATGAGATAAAGGCTCCATTGAAGAAGAGACAATCACCAAGTTGTGATCTGAGGTACCTAAAGGACAACTCACTTCGACCATCTACTTAGAAAGGGTGTTTGTGAGAAAAAGATCAGGCGTGCTGGCTGTGTGGTTAGGATTGTCCAGTATTCTTGTAGGAGAATGAACAATCTCTACAAGTTCATTAGTAATTGCAAAAGCCTCAGCATCTCGACCAGCTGACTGTTTGCCATCTTCCATTTTCTAGTCGGTGTGACTAGAAAATGGAAGTCAGCTGGAGTTGTGAACATTAAAATCACCAAGGAAAATTACTTCACTGTTAGGAAAGTTAGAAAATCAAGTTTCAAAGAGAGTTAGACGGTCAAGTTGCAAAGAGAGTTAGAAAGTCAAGTTGCTGTTCATTGCAGTTGCCCAAATTATTCGCTGTACGATTCCTGTCGCTTCAAAGGTGGTACTTGTGCATATGTCCCTTCTAATATTCCCTGTCAGAGACTTGGTAATTTGGAATCTCCTCTGTTCGATCTTCTCTGGCTTAAAATCTCTCTACCTCATTGTGTCAAATTCATCTGTTGACTCTACCGTTCTCCCAACTCCACTAATCACTTGGAGCTCTTTGACTTCCTCTCTTTGCAACTTGACTTTCTCCGGTCCAACTTTGCTAACAGTGAGGTAATTTTCCTTAGTGATTTTAATGTTCACAACTCCAGCTGGAGTTTTCTAGTCACACTGACCTAGATGGTCGAGATGCTGAGGCTTTTGCAATTACTAATTACCTAGCACAGATTGTTCATTTATCTACAAGAATACCGGACAATCCTAACCATATAACCAACACGCTTGATCTTTTTCTCACAAACAACCCTTCTAAGTACACGGTCAAAGTAAGAATTCCTTTAGGCACCTCAGATCAAAACTTGGTGATTGTCTCTTCTCCAATGGAGCCTTTATCTCATGGCATTATTGTTTGGCATTACAAGAATGCAAAATGGGATGACCTGTGAGATTTCTTTTCTTCTTTTCCTTGGTCAGATTACTGGTTCAAAACTTCTGATGTCAACGTTTGCACAGATCATGTCAGTGAAATTATTCTCGCAGGAATGGAATTCTTTATCGCACACTCCACTTTAAAATCTCGTCCTTTATCTAAACCTTGGTTTTCCAATAAATGTGCTAAGGCTGTTCAAGAAAAGAATGTTGCATATCGTAATTGGCTTGTTTCTAATTCTTCGGTTTCATTTTCTGCCTACACCAAAGCTCGCAACAATTGTAAAGCAGTTATTATTCAGTTCAAACTAGAGTTTGAACAGGCTAAGAGTAGAAAACTTGCTTCTTGCCCTAATGGTAGCCAAGCATTCTGTTCTCTTCCCAAAGCTATTGGCCGCAACTTTTGCCCATCTCTGCTCCCACCTCTGTCCAAACCAGATGGTTTTGTTGTCACTTCAGCCAAGGATAAAGCTGACTTACTAACATCCCATTTTTCCCCCAACTCCTGTATTAATGATCTTGGTAAAACACCTCCTATCATTCCCAACGTCTTCCATTCAATGCCTCCTGTGGTCTTCTGTCAAAAGGATGTCAGAAGGATTTTGACAAATCTTGATGCCAAGAAAGCTCCAGGTCCCAATGGTATTTCTTCACTTGTTCTCAAAACCTGTGCTCCGGAACTTACTCCTGTTCTTTGCCGCCTTTTTTCACTTTCTTATTCCAAAGGTGTTTTTCCTTCTGCTTGGAAATTTGCTCATATCCAGCCAGTTCCTAAGAAGGGTGACAAATCCCTGCCATCCAATTATCGTCCCATTGCAATTACTTCTACCCTTTCTAAAGTAATGGAGAAATCAATTAACTGCCAACTTTTAAACTACCTAGAAACCTTCCGTCATTAACAATTGCCAGTATGGATTCCATCAGTGTCGATTCACTGGTGATATTCTGGCTTATGTTACCCATTTATTGACTAATTCAATGGAAAAGTTCGGTGAAACACAAGCAGTTGCTCTTGATATCTCAAAGGCTTTCCAATCGTGTTTGGCATAAAGGTCTTCTAAACAAGCTTCCATCTTATGGTTTGCCAACTGTTTTTTTTAAATCGGTTATCCAGTTTTCTGTCCGATCTGTCACTGAAGGTGATGGTAGATGGCTCTCTGTCTTCGAACTTCTCCACTAATGCTGGTGTCCCCCAAGGTTCAGTTCTCTCACCCACTCTTTTCCTCTTGTATATTAATGACCTTCTTCCATCGACTGGAAATCCTATCCATAGTTTTGCCAATGATAGCACATTGCATTCCACTTTCCATTTTGAGAAACCTTGACCTGCTCAATCAGCTTTAACTTCTCGAAAATCTGTTACCAGTTCCTTAAATTTTGATCTCCAGGTAATTTTCCAGTGGGCAAAGACAACTTAGTTGATTTCCATCTTTCTAAAACTGCCTTGTCTTATATCTCACAAAAAGGATTCTTCTGCTCCTATGCTTATCATTGGTGGCACCGATTTCTAGGCAAAATGATATATCTCTTTTGGGGATTACCCTCACTTCTAATCTCTCTTGGCACAAGCACATTACAAATATTGCTTTCTCTGCATCTAAAAAATTTGGTTTTCTCTTTCACTCTCGGCATTACTTTTCTTTCAAACAGCTGTTCACTCTGTACAAATCGCAAATCCGCCCTCCCATGGAATATTGTTCCCACAACTGGGGTGGTGCTCCCAAAATCACTCTTAGGCGTCTTGATTCCATTCAGAAGAGTGCAGTTAGGTTAATTAATGATTCATCTCTAACAGAGTCTCTTCACTCGCTGTCTCATAGACATACTGTTTCTGCTGCATGCCTCTTCTACAGATACTTCCATGGGAACTGTTCTTCTGAATTGGCTTCTATAATTCCCGCTCTCTCTTTCAAAACAGTCCAAACACATGCCGCCTCCAGCCAACATCCATTTACTGTCCAACTCCAAACTCACAGAACCAACTTTTCATCTTCCTCGATTATTCACTCAACTTCCGTTTTCTGGAACAACCTTCCTTGATACATATTTCCTGAAAATTATAGTCTACAGAAGTTTAAATCCAATGTCAACAAATATCTTCTTTCGCATTCTCAACCTCCAACCCAAGCACGGTATTAAGTACTATAGGTTTTAATACCTCTCATGTTTGTGGTTTACATAAAAAAAAAAAAAAAAAAAAAAGTTGAAAAGCTCCAAGTGATTAATGGAGTTGGGAGAACGGTAGAGACAACAGATGAATTTGTCACAATGAAGTAGAGAGATTTTAAGCCAGAGAAGATCGAAAAGAAGCGATTCCAAATTACCAAGTCTGTGACAGGGAATATCGGAACAGACATATGCACAAGTACCACCTTTGAGTCAAAAGGAATCATACTGTGAATAATTTGGGCAACTGAGATGAGCAGTAGTTGAATCAACCGATAACTGAGATTCTGTCAGTAAAAGTACATGGGGTTTGGCAGACTGCAAGTGGAAATAGACTTCGTTGAGATTCATGTCAAAAAATAAGAATTGAGACCACGTATATTTATGAAATGAACTAGGAAGTGTTTGGGAGATTTAGATCTTTTCGCCGATAAGCTTTCTCTATTAGGTTAACAATTCATGTTGTATTCAATAGTAAGAAAAAGTGGTGGGGGGGACATACTGTATGAAGTAATGAAATTTTTTGATGTAGCTTACACGTGGTAAGAATATACCCAGATCCTTGACACAACGTGGCCTCGACAATGTTCCCTGCATACACACTATTTGGACTCCCTCCAGTCACGTAGCCAGGTGGGTAGTAGCAGCAGTGCGTAGCACACGCTTCTTGATTAGACCGGGGTTCGAGCCCATGAGCCACCAAATACGGAGGATGCGGAAAGGTCAGGGAATGACCATCGCATATCACCAGAGCAATATGGCCTTAGTTGCCAATGCTCCTAAAAACCAAACAACAACAACAACCCTTCAGTCACTATCTGGCAGATTAGAGGTAGTAAGATTATACACCAGCTGATCCGGAATCCTCCTAAACAGTTACCAATGGGTTCAGTCCGGTGTACTAACTAGCGGCCAGCCTGCGAACACCATTTTAGTGCTGTACCCTCGAAATGTAAGGAAGATTGGATCTCACCATGATGTTCATCATAACCTCAAAAGTCATCCGTCATGCTGCATGATGGAAGATATGGGAAAGGATTGACCGGAACTTAGCTCTGGAGACTAAACATAGGTTCCACCACTTCAAGCTTCCAATAAGCAAAGTGGTGGTATTGCA
Organism: Mastigoproctus giganteus; assembly: GCF_048544385.1. Classification (NCBI taxonomy): domain Eukaryota; kingdom Metazoa; phylum Arthropoda; class Arachnida; order Uropygi; family Thelyphonidae; genus Mastigoproctus; species Mastigoproctus giganteus. The sequence goes on along the minus strand of NC_143582.1, from coordinate 225,059,660 downwards.
CCTGTTGATGAGAGTCATCTACCACCTAGTGATGTGACAAAAAGAAAGCCATGATATTTGCTATTTCCATGGTTATGGAGGGAACCTCAGGATCATATTAATTACTGCTACTTTTGTTCCATAAATATATTCTGCACTCAATTTGTTTCAAAAGGGGTGAAACAAATTGTTTCAATTTCTTTCACTTTGAAACAAATCGTTTCAAAAAAGTGCTTCCTCCATTTTAAAGAAACCAAATTGGTTTCTTTAAAATGGAGGAAGAACTTATTCCCAATTTGAAACAAATTTAAAATGTAGGAAGAACTTATTATAATTTGTGGATTTGAAAACAGATATATGTAAACAAATTTGTCCTGCATAGATTGCAGTTAATATTTGTGAAATATTTTTGTATGATATGAAAACAACATTTAATTTGTTTGCTCTTAAATCAGTATTTTTATGTATTTCTAATTTAGACATAAAATATACTGGAACAATCCTTTCTTAATTTATACTAATTATGCTTAAGACATAAAGAGCAATATAGGATTATATTGCATAATTATAATGCTCATACTATGCAGGATTGTTTATGCAACTTTTTTGTTTTTTTAGACAAACCTCTATTCATTCTGTGATTTTGACAAATGCATCATTCAAACAGATAACTGAAGTTTTGAATATGGGATTGCATTGCTCAAGTACAGGTGTTGGCCTTGCAGTATTAAATGTATTAGCAGGATTATTAGTGTAAGTAGACTGTTTTATGCAGGTTTCTTCATATGAATTTTTTTTATACAAGGTGTCTCAAAAATATTGGTACAAATGTTTAGGGGAGGTAGGTACCATCTAAAGGAATGTGAATCGCATAGGAACCCATAACCGGAAACGTCACAGGAAAGTAGTAGCTGAGGCACAAGAAGCAGAAATGACACAAGATAGTAATTAGTGGCAAACATTTATTTGACATAATATTAACAATGGAGTACGAGATGCATTTCATGATGTTACAACAGATGCTCGAAGGTTCCACCATGAGTCGCGATGCATGCATGACACTGATGCAGCATGGATTGGCGGACACAGTCGAACACACCTGGAGTTTCTTTGACAGTAGGAGCAGCGCAGACGAGTCTCTCTACGAGATCCATTTCCATCTCCACAAGCGATTCATACACGATAGATTTGAGGGGCCCCCCCAACAGAAAGAAATCAAGGCTCGATAAATCAGATAAGCGTGGGGCCAGGCAACGGATCCACCATGGCCAATCCATCGACGTCCAAAACGCCTGTTCAAATGGTCACGAACACACCTTCTATAATGGGCAGGTGCCCCGTCATGTTGAAACCAAATGTTGCATCTCACATTTGCTGGAACATTGTCGAGTAACCCTGGTAGAACTTGTTCAAGAAGATCCGATATTTAGCGGAGTTCATGCGGGATGGTAACAGGTATGGGCCGACTAATCAGTCACCGACCATACCTGCCCACACATTTATTGCGAAGCGATGTTGTGCCCCATGGGGGTGCACACCGTGTGGATTGTCGTGAGCCCACACATGAGCATTGTGCTGATTGAATAAGCCTTCCTGAGTGAAATAAGCCTCATCCATGAACAAAACATAGGCTGTAAAATTCAAGTCTTGTTGAACACTTTCTTGGAGAAACCACTGCGCAAAAGCCACATGTGCAGGATGATCTTGGGGGAGCAGTAACTGAACCCTTTGGAGATGAAAGGGGTGTAAGGAATCGTCGTGCCAGACACATTGTACACTGCAACGAGACACTCCTGAGGCAGAGGCACCGGCACGTGTGCTGGTAGTAGGATTATTCTGGATGGCATTCAACACACTTTCTTCCATGGCGGGAGTTCGTGTCGAACATGGTCTGCCCGCATTACTCCTTTTACCTCTAAATGACCTATAATCATACAAATTTTGATGCATACGTGCAAACAAACAGTGGTCCGGTACATGTCTGTCTGTCTGGGAAGAGTTCTCCATAAATTCGTTGAGCGGCCCGTCCATTGCACTCTGCTAATCCATACACTAGGTGCAGTTCGTATATCAATACATGCTCTTTGTGCGGCGACTACTGCATGAATGAGTAAACCAGAAATTTTTCTTCTCGCGAACTGATGAACAGCGCTGTCTACCGACTTACGATGGCGTTTGCAGTTATGGTTTCCTATGCAATTCACATAAGTTTATCAAGTGGAAATCTGCTGTACACCAATGGAAACAGTGAAAGGAGTGAAGGTGGAATTGGGTTTCTGGTCCATAAAGATTTTAAAAACAACATTTTGGAATTCAAAAGTACATCACCAAGAGTGTCAAGACTAATACTAAAGATTTCTAAGAGATACAAGCTAAAGATTATAATGATTTATGCACCAACATCGAGCCATGATGATGAAGAGGTTGAAGAAATGTACACTGAAATTGAGAGTCTTCTAGATGAGCAGAAAACCCACTACACTATTATTATGGGAGACTTCAATGCTAAGGTTGGAAAAAGACAAAACAGCACAGAAAGGAGAACTATAGGAAATTTTGGAATTGGTGAAAGAAATGAAAGAGGTGAAAGACTTGTGGAATTTGCAGAATCTCAAGGACTGTCAGTAATGAACACTTTTTTCAAGAAAAGGGTGAACAGAAAGTGGACATGGAAGAGTCCAAATGGATTAACTACTAATGAAATCGACTTCATCCTCACTAATAGAAGATATATTGTGAATGATGTCACCGTCCTAAATAAGGTAAATGTTGGAAGTGATCACAGAATGGTAAGATGTACACTTGATATAGATGTAGGAAAGGAAAGGAAAAAACTGACTCGAGTAAATAATACAAAGGTCTTTGAGATAACAGAAGAGGAGAAAAAGCAGTATGTACTGGAACTTAAGAACAAGTATGAGCTTCTGCAGACTGCTGAGGACCAAGATATCAACGAGGAATATTACAACTTTTTGAAAGTGATAAAGCCCAAGAAACCTATAGGGAAAAAGAAATCCAAAGAAGAAAAAATTAGTCAAGAAACACTTGTCATGATGAACCGAAGACGACAAATGAAAAGCAAGAAAAACACTGACAGGGAGAAAATTGAGTATACTGAGTTATGCAAAGCCATTAGAAAGAGACTCAGAGAGGACATAAGAAGATTTAACACAAGAAAAGTAGAACAAGCATTAAGGGAAAACAAAGGATTTAAATCAGCAGCCATGAGCAGTAATACAGAAAGACAAATGATACTGAAACTGAAGAATAGCGATGGTGTACTTATAAACAGCAGAGAAGACATAATTCAAATAGCAGAAGACTACTATAGAGAATTATACAAGGAGCAGGGGAATGATGCCAGCAGTGGGGAAGATGGATTGCAAAGTAGCAACACATACGACATACCCAATATTCTTCCTGATGAGGTAGAACATGCATTGAAGAAAATGAAGAATCAGAAAGCCCCGGGGGAAGATGAAGTTACTGTAGAGTTGTTAAAATTGGGAGGAAGAGACATAACACAAAAACTGGCAAGGCTCTTCACAAAGTGCATTAGAAAAGGTGTGACGCCTAAGCAGTGGAATAATGCAATCATAGTTTTGCTGCATAAGAAAGGAGATAAATCAGAAATTGGAAATTATAGACCAATTAGCTTGTTATCCCACATCTACAAGTTGTTCACAAGGGTCATTACTAACAGATTAGAAAGAATACTGGATGAGAATCAACCGAAAGAGCAAGCTGGCTTTAGGACAGGATTCTCAACTATGGATCACCTTCATGTAATATCACAGCTAATGGAGAAAGCAAATGAATATAAAACACCATTATGCCTGGCATTTGTGGATTATGAAAAGGCATTTGACTCCATACAGCATAAGGCAATGTTTCGGGCACTGGAAAGACAAGGCATTGATACCCCATATATTATGATTTTGAAGAAAATATACGAGAGTGCTACCTCCTTTATTAGACTAGACAAAGACAGTTGGAAATTTAAAATTGAGAAAGGAGTTCGACAAGGAGACACAATATCTCCTAAGCTGTTTACTGCTGCCCTTGAGGAAGCTTTCAGAAGATTAGACTGGTCGCAGAAAGGAGTCAATGTGAACGGAGAGTACCTAAACCATTTGCGATTTGCAGATGACATTGTGGTCATAAGCCATGATCCCAAAGAATTAGAGGAAAATCTTAATCAGTTATGCACAGCTAGTAAGGATTTTGGACTAAAGATGAATATGGCTAAAACAAAAGTAATGATGAACAAGTATGCCACAGAAAGAGACATAATGATTGAAGGAGCAGTAATTGAAAAGGTGGAGTCATATACTTATCTGGGACAAGTTATTAGCTGTAATAATGATAAATGGCTGGAAGTCAAGAGAAGAATAAATTTTGGATGGATAGTATTCAGGAAATATAGTCACATACTGAAGAGCAATATCCCACTTTGTCTGAAACGTAAAATAATGGACCAATGTATACTCCCCACCATGACTTATGGAAGTGAAACTTGGGCACTCACCAAAAGAATGGAAGAGAAGCTGAGAACTACACAGCGAAGAATGGAACGAATCATATTGGGAATAAGACTGTTAGATAAGAAGAGAAACACATGGATTAGGCAACAAACTCAAGTAAAGGACATTCTTATCAAAACTAAAGAACTAAAATGGTCTTGGGCAGGACACATAGCTCGAAGACATGATGACAGATGGACTAAGAAAATAACAGAATGGTATCCAAGAGGAGCTAGAAGAAAACCTGGAAGACAAAGGCGGAGATGGATAGATGAAATTCATGAGTTTGTGGGTAGTAAATGGATGTCCAGTGCTCAAAACAGAAGCAACTGGTTGCTGGAGAGGCCTTCATCCTGCAGTGGATTGAAAATGGCTGATGATGATGATGATGATGCAATTCACATTCCTTTAGATGTTACCTACCTCCCCTAAACGTTTGTACCAATATTTTTGAGACACCCCATATAATCAATAATTGATCCAAATTTTTTTTTATTTTTGTTGTGTGAGCTGCTTTTTTCAAATAAACCAGAACACACATTTTAATCTTAAGGTAAATTTTAAGGTTTAGACAGATAATAATGTTTAAGCCAAGAAAATACATAGTATTTTCATGCTTTAAATAGAATTATCTGCAATAATTTTAGCTTGCAAATAATTATTTCTTAACCTGTAAAGTAGAAACCTCTTATCTGTTGTGATTGGGACTGAGAATTGGTCAGTTAATGAAAAAAAAGTCAGTTAAAGTGGGGAATCATAAAAAAGTATACTTATGTACCTTATGAATCTTATTTTGACTTAAAATGATTAATTTTAATTTGTTTAAATGATGAAATGTGACATTTTGTAGCACAGGCCCTTCACTTTTTTATACACATGAGACTACTGACAAGCAGACATATTGTTTAATATGGTATAATGCAAAGCCATATCTAGGACTTTGCTGAATGAAACTTGAACTTTTTGGCTCTGGATTTGATTCAATCTCTTCTTCATATTTAGATCCATCTGTTTCCATCATGATTTCTGCATCTTCCACCATTTCATTTTCTAACAAATCATTACAGATTTGTTGGAAAATGTTAAATCCATTATAATATTATTATTATTATAACTGTTAAATCCATTATTGTATTCCATTATAAGTATTAGTAGTGGAAAATTATTCAAGAAAGCAAAAAAAAAAAAAATACTTACCACATCACCCGTCCATCCCATCCAGTAGTTTGTCTAGTTCCTTGAATTTATTCAAACTACCCACTTCCACAATAACAGAGAAAGTTTGTTCTAACAAGCAGCCACCTGCTAGTCTGAAGACTTACCTACCCCAGGTCTTTTCATTTTCCACTACCCTGGAGGTAGTACCACACAATTGGTACATTAGTCTGGGATTACTGCTACCCATATGCAATACCTCACATTTGTCATTGTTAAACTTCAACTGCCCTTTCTCAACCATCTGCCTAATTTTTCTAGATCTTGTTGATTAGATCTTGATTACTGCCATTAACCACTCTGCCAACCTTTGTATCATCTGAAAACATCCTTGCATTATTCCATTATTACATTGTTAAATCCATTATTGTATATCTTCATGCTGTCTTTGGAAGCTTCAATTTTCCTGAAATCTATGAACAAACTGTTTTTTTCATTAATTCTTTATAGTTTAAGAGAACTACAAGGAGATGACTTTTGTTAGTACTGTCAACCTTGGACCAAAGTTTTCTCCAAGATTTAGTAAATGTTGAACATGGAATATTGCTGCATGCTAACTATTTCTGTTGCCGTAAACGCATCTTCAATGTTGATAACTTTTAACAGTTCTATAAGGCCTGTATTCCTGTCTTCTGTTTTTTTCCAAAATTGAAATGAAAAACTTTTGCAGAGTTATCTCTTCAGACATTCTAGAACCTTTTGATCCATGGGCTGGATCATGCATTCAAGTTCTTCACAATTGGCATGTAAAGGAAGGACTGTTATCCAGAAAGACAATAGCCTTTTCAGGTAAGTTTATTTTCTTAAAGTGTTTATAGAAGGTAGAAATCCATGAAAAAAAAACATTCTTCAAATAATAGAGTCTTTCCACGTGCTGATTTTTATGAGTGATAGCAAACTAGTAAAGATGAACAATTTATATTTTTAAAAGCTTTAAAATTAATTTATTTACCAACAACAAAGATCAGCAGTCTGTGAATTCCAGGCGCATTGCTGCAGACAGTTACCATGATCTCTCTCTGTTTGGAATTTTTGTATCCTGGTACTGCAGGTTCCTTTTTTTGGCATCGTTTGTGCAGGTAATATCAAGTAATTTAGACCTGATTCATCCATACTATAGAGTTGTTCACCAATCAATTTTTTTTTTGATAAATTACCTTAAATTTTCTGTAAATTTTTGAGCAACATGCTGATCAGCAGATAATCTCTTCCCCAATATGCAATATGTGAATATCACGAGATTTTCTAATGTCCAAACCATCCATCACTAGCTGTAAAATCTTGTGTATCATCAGGCTTTTACTTTGATGCTGCTTTTAGGGATCCACTGATTAGGGTTCCATGTCATATTGTATTGTCTATTATCTCCAATTTTGGTTTCTTTAAAAGAGAGGAAGAACATATTTCCCTTTTGAAACAAATTGAGTGCAAAATCCTTTTTATTAGCATTAGCATTAGTAGAGGCATTTGATGCAAGAAAGCAAGCTTATGCAGCATCAGCCAAAAAAAAAAAATAAAGTAAAATAAATAAATAAAAAATAACCACTTCCACTTCACCCCTCTGTTCGTTCGAAATACCTGTCCAGCTGAGCCTTAAACTTATTTAGGCTATCAACTTCCACGACAAGGGATGGAAGTCTATTCCAGCAACCAACCACCCGCTGGCTAAAGGCAAATTTCCTCACGTCTATCCTACATCTGTCTTTCCTCAATTTGAATTTATGCCCTCTCAGGTGATTATCCTGAGCAAGAGGAAGAATCCCATCAGCATTGAGCATGCTCAAACCATTCAAGGCTTTATACACCTCTATCAGGTCACCTCGCCGGTGCCTAGTCTCCAGACACTGTAATTTGCAAAACGTAAGCCTTTCTTCGTAAGAGCACCCCTTTGTTCCATTCACTAATCTTGTTGCCCTTCTCTGTACTCGTTCCAGCATCTCTACATCCTTCTTGAAATGAGGCCTCCAGACCTGTATACAGTACTCTAGGTGCAGTCTGACCATTGCCTTATACAAGGGAATAATCACCTCCTTATCCCTGCTAGAAAAATTGCTATATATCATCGACAATACACCATGAGCTACTCTTGCAGCCCGTCTGCACTGCTCAGAAAACTTCATATCTGCCTGCACAATCACCCCCAGGTCCCTTTCATTCTCTACCACTGTCAGTGTAGTACCACAGAGTTGATACGTTGCTCTGGGGTTGCTGTTTCCCATATGTAGTACTTTACATTTGTGAATGTTAAACTTCATTTGCCACCCCTCAGCCCATCTGCTCAACCTTTCCAGATCCTGTTGCAGTAGCATAGTGTCAATAGTGTCCTTGACAACCTTCGTATCGTCTGCAAACTTGGCCATTAAGCTTGATATACCATCATCAATATCATTTATAAATACAGAAAACAATAATGGACCCAATAGTGAACCCTGAAGGACTCCACTAATAACATTAGTCCACGATGAGCAGTGTCCATTGATTACCACTCTCTGTCTTCTCCCCCTCAACCACCCCCTTTATCCATAGCAGCAATTTGCCTCCAATGCCACACTGCTCCAATTTGTGCAGCAGTCTTCCATATGTAACAGTATCAAAAGCCTTTCTAAGATCCAAGTATATAATATCAAAGTTATTCCCTGCATCCAGTTCTTTGTGACTGCATCATAGTATCCAATCAAATTGGTCAGGCAAGACTTCCCCTTAACAAAACCATGCTGTGTTCGAGCTATAACTGCAGTGCTTCTTTAACCAGTGCTTCCATTAATTTTCCTGGAACAGAAGTTAAACTCACAGGTCTATAATTACTTGTGTCAGCCTTTGATCCTCCTTTGTGAATTGGGGTCACATTTGCACATCTCCAGTCCATGGGTACTTCCCCTGAGTCCAAGGAAGCTCTCATAATTATGGCTAAGGGTTTGCTTACTTCCTTTGCTGCTTCCTTTAATATAACTGGATGGATCCCATCCACCCCAGGTGCCTTTCTTGTATTTATCTTCAACAATTTCTCCTCCACTTTACTCTCAGTTATTACAAGATTCTCTAGCTTACTGCCAGAGTTGAATACACCTCTGGCATCCCCCTCACTGAATAACTCCTCATGTGTGAATGTCGATGCAAAATATTCATTCAGTTTGTTAGCTACCTGAGCTAACAAACTGAATGAATCTCAAACTGAAACTCATCAACAGTTGACCCATCGATATCAAGTGGACCAATCTGATTCATCCCCTTCCTTCTAGAGTTTACATAAGTAAAGAACTCTTTGCTGTTTTTCTTTGCATCCCTTGCCAAAGATTTCTCGTAATCTGCCTTCGCCTGCTTAACCTCCTTTGTAACTTGGTTACAGATCAACTTGTATCTATCATAGGCTTCTGTGTCACGTGTTAATTTGTATGTATCCCATGCATTTTTCTTCTCTGCCATATGTCTCATTAGTTCATCTGACATCCACTTAGGCCTAAACCTTGAACAATATTTCTTAGTTGGTATGTAAAGCCTAGTAGCTTCCAAGATACGTTCTTTGAATGCTTGCCATTTTGCTTTTGCTGTTGGTAACATCATCAGTTGGTCCCACTGTATAGAATTTAAATACTGTCTCAGTCCATCGTAGTCGCCTTTACGAAAGCAATAACCCTTCCCTTTACCCCTAATGGTAGTTACCTCTTTGAGTAAATCCCACTTCAGCACACTGTGATCACTGCCACCTAGTGGTTCATTTACCTGCAGATTCTTAATGCATGAAGAATCACTACTGATAATCAAATCAAGAGTATTACTCCCTCTAGTTGCCTCCTGAACATGCTGATGTAGAAAACAATCATCCAATAAATCCACAAAAGCCTTGCTAGTGTGTGAGTGACCAGCCTCCAAATTCCAGTCAATATCTGGGAAATTAAAATCCCCCATTATAAAACTCTCTGATTTACTGGCCCACTCTATTTCCCCGTACAGTTTCTATTATACTCATCAGAGTCATTAGGCCTATAGCACACTCCTACTCTCAATTTTGATTTACCTATGCTTATGTCACACCAAACTGACTCAACACTGCACTGTCCAGCGATGTCAACTGGCTTCACTTCCTTGGATTTTATGTGTTTTTTAACTAATAGCATAACCCCTCCTCCCTTCCTATCCTGTCTATCCTTTCTGTAGACGTTGTACTCCCCAAATTCCAGTTCTGCATTCCTTATATCTGTGTGACACCACGTCTCTGATATCCCAACAATATCTGCCTTTGATGTTTTGAGTAATACCTCAAATTCATCAATTTTATTTACTAAACTCCTAGCATTAGTGTACACGCAAGTATACATGCACCTGTTTCTATTCTTAGCTACCCTAACACAACCTATGTGTTTATTTGTACCCCAATGATTCCCAGCAGTCTCTGAAATATCTTGCATCTTATTTTCCAGGCTGCGGCTCATTCCAATAGAAGCAGTGCAAGAATCACTTTCACCTCTGCCAGTGGCTACTGTTAATCTATTAGTCCTTGTATCCTCCCAATCTAGCAGTTTTCCGACCCACCTAACACTGCCTCGATAGCATCAGCAAACATTCTTGCACCCTTTCTATTTAAGTGTATCCCATCCCTGTAGAAGCAGTCTCTCCTGTTAATGAGTACAGACCAGGCTGAAAAAAATTCTATCCCTTGAGCCTTGCACAATCCTTCCAGGGCCGAATTGATCGACAGGGCTCTCATCATATACTCCCTCCTATCGTGTCTGGGCAGAATTGCAGACACTTTCAAATTCAACCCTAATTCACGGCTTTTTTTCAACAGTGACCTGTACTTGTTAAGTAATTCCATCATTGTAAAATCTGTGATTTGCAGCACCTGGAGAGTAGGTACATGCGAGGTGATTTGAATGAGGTGTATAAGGCCTCCTCTTGCTCAGATTAAGAATCTGAGGGGGCACAGATTCATATTGAGGAAAGACAGTTGTAGAATAGATGTGTGGAAATTTGTCTTTAGCAAGTGGGTAGTTGATTGGTGGAACAGACTTCCATCTTTTGTTGTGGAAGTTGATAGCCAAAATAAATTTAAGGCTGAGGTGGACAGGCATATAGAACGAATGGTGGGGTGAAATGGAAGGGGTTTTATTTTGGCTGATGCTGCATAAGCTTGCTTTCTTGCATCATATGCCTCTACTAATGCTAATATTTGTTTACATTTTGCCATTAGATCTTTTATTCTTTTTTTTTTTTTTTTTTTGTCTTACAGTTGTTTCACCCACGCATAATTCAATAGCCTTTTTTCAAGAGATTCACTTTTATTGAGTCTTTTCAGAACATATAATAGTTTTCATCGAAACAACTCTCTCTTATTTTTTTTTCTCAACCATATTTCATTAATTTATGAATTTATTAAATTAGATATAATTACAATAACAATAAATAATTTTACTGCTGCAAATTATGGTTTGGAACAAACACATAGCTGGCCTCTTGGGAAGCATAGGTGGGCACAGTGTACTACAATGGCCTACTAGTTGCAAGCCTAGTGGAGCAGTGCCCATAGCAGTATGCTTTGGGCATCAGACATTATCTTTGAAAGAGGGGAAATGGGAATGACAGTTACTCCAGTGAATATCAGTTGAGCAGAAGTTGATTAAAATGGTTCAACTGAGTTATTTCCTATTGAAATAATAGGTGTCTCCTCAGTGATTGATTAAATTTTATATAGTTTTAAAAGGATATTATGTGGAATAATATAACTTGTATAGGTAGAGCACCTAAATCCTGTATATGAGTTTTATAAAAATTGAGTTTATTTCAGAACTAATATAATGATAAAAATACACTATCAAGCACAATAGTAGTTGCTGGCAATTTTGACTGGTAGTGCCTAAATAAAATAGTTTTTTTTTTTAAATTAGAGAATTGCTTTTCCATGATATAAATCATGTAGAGGGTCTGCCTAAACATTTAATTTCAAGTTATCACCATATGACTAATGAGAATGTTTTTTTATAAATTACTTATAGGCACCTATTTCTTCTTTATTACGAATAAATTAATTTCATTAATTTCATCATGAATAAATTAAATTTTGAAAGAATTACTATTTCAGCTGTTTTATTTCCAATTGACACAACATGGCTTACCACATTCACTTTAGTCTGCAATGCAGGGGACATTGCTTTAAATAAGATACTGATAGTACATTTTAAAATTTAAGTAGAATGTCACTTCTGAACTCTTTGAGAACAGATGCCCCTATATGTAAGTGGAGGTGCCTCCGTAACCAGGTGGGCAGGAGCAGCAGTGCATAGCACACGCTTCTTGATTAGACCGGGGTACGAGCCCATGACCACCAAATACGGAGGATGCGGAAAGGTCAGAGAAGGACCACCGCATATCCCCTGAGTAATATGGCCTTAGTTGCTAATGCTCCTAAAAAAAAAAAAAAAAACAAATAACAATATGTAAGTGGCAAAGTTTAGCATGAAAATAAAATTTCTAATTATGACTGCAGCATGAGATCTGACAATAAAGTAACCAGGCTAATTCTCTAAAAGAGTATTCTTTTAATAACCTTACTAGGTGTGGTCACCTTCAGAGCATTCTCATTCTGACTTCAAACATAGTCTTATAATCACAGACAATATCCAAATGACCCATGTTATGCAGTACCAAATCCAACCCACGTTACATAGTATCAAATCCAAATGACCTATGTTACACAGTACTAAATCGAAATGCCCCATGTTATACCATCCCAACATAACCATAATTCTTTGAAATATTGGGACCACCAAATAAATCGAAATGATGTGTGTTACAAAGTACAGCATGTTATAGTAGATAAATGTAATACTTGGAGGTTTCTATATAGTTTGTAGCAGAATAATTAGTATCAGAAGAGGCCTATAAATTTATAGCAATAAAAACATGTTTTAATAATGTGATTTTATTACATAGTATGTAACGTAATCTAAAAAAGGCATAGTCTGTACTTTTACTAAATAAGGGGATTAGTGTAGCATTATTCTATTGATCTCTTAGTTGTGTATGTTGTTTTTAAATTGAATTTAGGGTAAAATTATCTCTGAGACTAGAGCAGCAAAGCAAAGGGTTCTGAGTAAGGGTGTAAGGTGTATTTAGTGTCAGATGGCACCAGGGGTTCCCCCATATCTGCGTAGTTGTCATTGTGGGTGTACCACCTTCTCTGACCATCTTTGAAGTCTGTTGAAGTCATTCTGAAGGAATACTGCTTGTTCATTAATAATTACCAATCTTTGTCATTTGCAAATTTTGACATCATGCCTTCTATCCCTTCATCGATGTGATTTATGAAAATGAGAAACAACAGCAGTCCAAGAACTGATCCTTGAGGGACCCACCCCTGACATTACACCAATCTGAAGGATTTACATTAATCACAATCCTCTGTCTTCTGCCCTGCAGCCTCTCAGCAATCCATCTTAGAATCCTACTAGTAATTCCAACCTGTTCAAGCTTATATAGTAACCTCTCATGAAGGACTGAATCAAATGCTTTGCTAAAATCCAAATAAACTATATTGAGATTGTTCCCTAAATCCAGCTCATGAGGAACTGTGTTAAAAGAGCCTACTAAGTTAGTTAAGCATGATTTTCCCTCAACAATGCCATGTTGTTGTTCTTCAGAATCCCATATATATCTAAATGTCCCTGGATTGCACTCTTAATCACTGCCTCTAAGATTTTTCCTACCACTGAAGTCAGACTGACTAGTCTGTAGTTACCAACTTCACTCTTATAACTGTTTTTATGTACTGGCAATACATTGGCACTTCTCCAATCCAAAAGAATCTCCCCTAAGTCCAAAGGGTAATTATGAGGGCACCTTTGGATGCCCTCATAATTACCTTCAATAGTTCAGTACACTCCCTTGCACTCCCTCAAAACTATAGGGTATATGCCAACAACTCCAGGAGTCTTACTTTCCTTTATGCTCAAAGGTTTTTCTAGTACACAATCATCTGCTTGTTTGCTAGAAATAATCAACAGTTTGTTTCTAGTAAACAAACAGTTCTACACCCATCAGGCCGATATAAAGTTGATAATGAAGGAAACCCTTTTCTTTTATTCTGCCTTACTGTAAAGTATTTTAATGATATTAAATAACCATCCAACTGATCAGCCACATAACTGATTCTATATGAATGAATAGTCTGGTTTGGTGGATGCTTTATGCTATTTCCAAAGTCCATTAAATTGGTTTATTAAAGGGAAGGTTTACTGTATATGATTTTAACTTTATATAATCTGTAAATACTTTTCTTGTTTGGTTAATGTTATTGCCTCATTTACAATGACATACAGACAGTAGTTTATTTTTTTTATTTCGAAAAGTCCTTTAGAGCCAATGATATTCTGAGAGAAATACCATTTCCCTCAGAAATGGTATTTCTCTCAGATTTTCATTGTTAGTAATTATAGTATTCCCTCATAGTATTGTAATAAAGGCACTTTTCATATGAATGGTAGGGGAATAGAAAATAAACAACAAAACATGCTTTATTCTTCCACTACACACTATGTCCGAAAAGGTGTTATCATCAATACTTTAATGAAACTCTGATAAAATGTTCTCTTTTCTTTTTTTTTTTTTTTTTTTTTGATTATTAATTTTTTTCTTTTTTTGCAGTCATTCTCGTTTACCTTCTCCATTACCAAAGTCTTCAATATTTTCTCTCTTAACTCTCAGTTTTGATGTTATTTCAAAAGTTCTTAACAGTAAAATGACAAATAAACGGTCTCTAAAAAGAAAAGAGAAACAAGGCTCTTCTAATTGTGATGTAGAGAAAAACATGGTCTCCATTGAAGTAAGATATTTAAAGGCTGGTCTTAATGTACTGGAGTCATGCATTGAGTAAGTTAAAAAATATTTATATCTCTTATATATGTACCATTTCTTTTTTTAATGATAATTTTAAATTAGAAGAAATATCTGCTTTTATAAATATGTAGCTACATTCTTCTGTGTAATTATGCACATCATCATCATCAGCCATTTTCAATCCACTGCAGGATGAAGGCCTCTCCAGCAACTTTCCAGTTCCTTCTGTTTTGCGCACCCATCTATTTACTACCTACAAACTCTTGAATTTCATCTTTCAATCTCTGTTGTTGTCTTCCAGGTTTTCTTTTAGCTCCTCTTGGGTACCATTCTGTTATTTTCTTAGTCCATTTGTCATCATGTCTTCGAGCTATGTGTCCTGCCCAAGTCCATTTCAGTTCTTTAGTTTTGATAAGAATGTCCTTTACTGGTGTTTGCTGCTTAATCCATGTGTCTCTTGTTATCCAACAGGCTGATTCGTAATATAATTTGTTCTATTCCTCACTATGTAGCTTTCAGCTTCTCTTCCATTCTTTTGGTGAGTGCCCAAGTTTCACTTCCATGTCATGGTGGGGAGTGTACATTGGTTGATTATTTTATGTTTCAGACCAATTAGGATATTGTTCCTCAGTATGTGACTATATTTCCTGAATGCTATCCATATGAAATTTATTCTTCCCTTGACTTCCACCCATTTATCATTGTTATACCTAACGACTTGTCCCAGATAAGTATATGAATCCACCTTTTCAATTACTGCTCCTTCAATGATTATATCTCTTTCTGTGGTATACTTGTTCAACATTACTTTTGTTTTAGCCATATTTATCTTTAGTCCAAAATCCTTACTAACTCTGCAAAACTGATTAAGATATTCCTCTGGCTTATGATCACAATGTCATCTGCAAATCCCACCAATCCCAGAGTTAGTTTTGCTGTCACTAGGAAGTTCCAAATAATCTAAGGCAGCTAGCCAACCAAACTAAGCATTCACTCCTCCAGAGTCAGACTGAAGGTAAAGCCCTCATGGGTAGCACAGTTGGTAGAATCGCTGACCTCCCCACACTCAATGAAAAAGACCTCAGTTCGAGTCTTGTTGATAGCATAAACAATTTTTATGGGCCTTTTTCACAATGTGGCTGAGTTAGTCAGTCTCAGGCGAGGATAGCATGGTTTTTTCTTCCAGAAACTCAGATTTTTCATCCAGCAAACATAAAATTGACCACACAACACATAATTTATATACAGTATACACAGAGCAATATGGCTATAGTTGCCGATGCTCCTAAAACCCTACTATAACAACTGAAGATAAAAGGCCCACCGAGAAAATTAGAACTTTAGGGCCCCATATATACTTAAAACTTAATATAAAGTAGATTTGTATGGTTAAAAAATTAAATAGGACAATTAGTTATATTTCCTTTATTATAACTCAAATTAGCAAATACAATTGGCATAAAAGCAAAAAAATAAACAAATTATTCCAAATGTATAAAAAATAAATAATTCTCTTTTTTTATTAAATAAACCAGGTACAAAAACAAATCTTCAATAATTTTATTAAACTCCATTGAATGTACAGTAGTACATCCAATCTTGCTCTATATTCATTATCATTAGAGCCTGTAAAATTTCTTCCCTCAAGTTGGCATGTAAACTCCATTTTATTTTTTTAATATTGAAAATACACATTCACATGCTACTTTTGTGCGGACAACAGTGTCAATATATATTTTTATGCCATTTATAAATTAGAGTACGTGGAAATATAGGCGCCTCCGTAGCCAGGTGGGAAGGAGCAGCAGTGCGTAGCACATGCTTCTTAATAAGACCGGGGTTCGAGCCCATCACCACCAAATACGGAGGATGCGGAAAGGTCAGGGAATGACCACCGCATATCCCGGAGCAATATGGCCTCAGTTGCTAATGCTCCTAAAAACCAAATAACAAACAAACAAACAACAACGGAAATATGCACATTGTATCATCTAATAACATTTAAATAACTAATATTAAATAACTAATAACATTTAAATAGTTGGCACTAATGATATCAAGAGTAGGAGACCGACAGAATTGCTTAACAAGTACAGGTCACTGTTGAAAAAAAGCCGTGAAATAGGGTTGAATTTGAAAGTGTCTGCAATTCTGCCCAGACACGATAGGAGGGAGTATATGATGAGAGCCTTGTCGATCAATTCGGCCCTGGAAAGATTGTGCAAGGCTCAAGGGGTAGAATTTTTTTCAGCCTGGACTGTACTTGTTAACAGGAGGGATTGCTTCTACAGAGATGGGATACACTTAAATAGAAAGGGTGCAAGAATATTTGCTGATGCTATCGAGGCAGTGTTAGGTGGGTCGGAAAACTGCTAGCTTGAGGGGAGACAAAGACGAATAGATTAACAGTAGCCACTGGCAGAGGTGAAAGAAATTCTTGCACTGCTTCTATTCGAATGAACAGAAGCCTGAAAAACAAGATGCAGGATATTTCAGAGACTGCCGGGAGTCATTGCGGTACAAGTAAACACATGGGTTGTGTTAGGGTAGCTAAGAATAGAAATAGGTGCATGTATACTTGCGTGTACACCAATGCTAGGAGTTTAGTAAATAAATTTGATGAATTTGAGGTATTGCTCAAAACATCAAAGGCAGATATTGTTGGGATATCAGAGACGTGGTGTCACACAGATATAAGGAATGCAGAACTGGAATTTGGGGAGTACAACGTCTACAGAAAGGATAGACTGGATAGGAAGGGAGGAGGGGGTTATGCTATTAGTTAAGAAATACATAAAATCCAAGGAAGTGAAGCCAGTGGACATCGCTGGACAGTGCAGTGTCGAGTCAGTTTGGTGTGACATAAGCATTGGGAGATCAAAATTGAGAGTAGGAGTGTGCTATAGGCCTAATGACTCTGATGATTATAATAAGATACTGTACAGGAAAATAGAGTGGGCCAGTAAATCAGAGAGTCTTATAATGGGAGATTTTAATTTCCCAGATATTGACTGGAATTTGGGGGCTGGTCACTCACACACTAGCAAGGCTTTTGTGGATTTATTGGATGATTGTTTTCTACATCAGCATGTTCAGGAGGCAACTAGAGGGAAGAACACTCTTGATTTGATTATCAGCAGTGATTCTTCATGCATTAAGAATCTGCAGATAAACGAACCACTAGGTGGCAGTGATCACAGTGTGCTGAAGTGGGATTTACTCAAAGAGGTAACTACCATTAGGGGTAAAGGGAAGGGTTATTGCTTTCGTAAAGGCGACTACGATGGACTGAGACAGTATTTAAATTCTATACAGTGGGACCAACTGATGATGTTACCAACAGCAAAAGCAAAATGGCAAGCATTCAAAGAACTTATCTTGGAAGCTACTAGGCTATACATACCAACTAAGAAATATTGTTCAAGGTTTAGGCCTAAATGGATGTCAGATGAACTGATGAGGTATATGGCAGAGAAGAAACATGCATGGGATACATACAAATTAACACATGACACAGAAGCCTATGATAGATACAAGTTGATCTGTAAAGGTTACAAAGGAGGTTAGGCAGGCGAAGGCAGATTACGAGAAATCTTTGGCAAGGGATGCAAAGAAAAACAGCAAAGAGTTCTTTACTTATGTAAACTCTAGAAGGAAGGGGATGAATCAGATTGGTCCACTTGATATCGATGGGTCAACTGTTGATGATCCTGCTCAGGTAGCTAACAAACTAAATGAATATTTTGCATCGACATTCACACATGAGGAGTTATTTAGCGAGTGGAAAGCCAGAGGTGTATTCAACTCTAGCAGTAAGCTAGAGAATCTTGTAATAACTGAGAGTACAGTGGAGGAGAAATTGTTGAAGATAAACACAAGAAAGGCACCCGGGGTGGATGGGATCTATCCAGTTGTATTAAAGGAGGCAGCAAAATAAGTAAGCAAACCCTTAGCCATAATTATGAGAGCTTCCTTGGATTTGGGGGAGGTACCCACAGACTGGAGATGTGCAAATGTCACCACAATTCACAAAGGAAGATCAAAGGCTGACACAAGTAATTATAGACCTGTGAGTTTAACTTCTGTTCCAGGAAAATTAATGGAGGCACTAGTTAAAGAAGCACTGCAGGATCATTTAGACAAGACTTCAGCTATAGGTCGGACACAGCTGGTTTTGTTAAGGGGAAGTCTTGCCTGACCAATTTGATTGGATACTATGATGCAGTCACAAAGGAACTGGATGCAGGGAATAACTTTGATATTATATACTTGGATCTTAGAAAGGCTTTTGATACTGTTGCACATGGAAGGCTGCTGCACAAATTGGAGCATTGTGGCATTGGAGGCAAATTGCTGCTGTGGATAAAGGGGTGGCTGAGGGAGAGAAGACAGAGAGTGGTAATCAATGGACACTGCTCGTCGTGGACTAATGTTATTAGTGGAGTCCCTCAGGGCTCAGTGTTGGGTCCATTATTGCTTTCTGTATTCATAAATGATATTGATGAGGGTATATCAAGCTTAATGTCGAAGTTTGCAGACGATACAAAGGTAGGCAGGGTTGTCAAGGACACTACTGACACTATGCTGCTGCAACAGGATCGGGAAAGGTTGAGCAGATGGGCTGAGAGGTGGCAAATGAAGTTTAACATTGACAAATGAAAAGTACTACATATGGGAAACAGCAACCCCAGAGCAGCGTATCAACTCTGTGGTACTACACTGACAGTGGTAGAGAATGAAAGGGACCTGGGGGGTGGTTGTGCAGGCAGATATGAAGTTTTCTGAGCAGTGCAGATGGGCTGCAAGAGTAGCTCATGGTGTATTGTCGATGATATATAGGAATTTTTCTAGCAGGGATAAGGAGGTGATTATTCCCTTGTATAAGGCAATGGTAAGGCCACACCTAGAGTACTGTATACAGGACTGGAGGCCTCATTTCAAGAAGGATGTAGAGATGCTGGAACGAGTATAGAGAAGGGCAACAAGATTAGTGAATGGAACAAAGGGGTGCTCTTACGAAGAAAGGCTTAAGTTTTGCTTTGCAAATTACAGTGTCTGGAGACTAGGCACCAGCGAGGTGATCTGATAGAGGTGTATAAAGCCTTGAATGGTTTGAGCATGCACAATGCTGATGGGATTCTTCCTCTCGCTCAGAATAATCACCTGAGAGGGCATAAATTCAAATTGAGGAAAGACAGATGTAGGATAGACGTGTGGAAATTTGCCTTTAGCCAGCGAGTGGTTGGTTGGTGGAACAGACTTCCATCCCTTGTCGTGGAAGTTGATAGCCTAAATAAGTTTAAGACTCAGCTGGACAGATATTTTGAACGAACAGAGGGGTGAAGTGGAAGTGGTTTTTTTTTTTTGGCTGATGCTGCATAAGCTTGCTTTCTTGCATCAAATGCCTCTACTAATGCTAATGCTAAAATATACAGTGAATGCAACCTTTGCATGAATTATCCCCATGTGTATATTTAGTTTTTTTTTTTTTTTTTTTTCATTTCTAAATTTTGATAATTTTCACTAAAGTGAATCAATTAATTCACAGTTCTATATAGTCAAAATTAATATTTTGTGATATAGAAATTAATGCTTCATTATTATTGCTGTTTATTAATTCATTTATACTCTCTAGATTTCTTGAATTGAGGAAGAAAAAGCCCTCAATTTTTTTAAAATTTTATTTAAAACCATAAAATATTTAAGGGCAAAGGCCTCATGCTACAAGGTAGAATGACTAGCATATAGGTTAGTGCAAAAGCATCATTTTAACATAGCCATCTACCAAAGTAGTTAAATTAATTAATTAAATTGGCATCGTTTTGATTATATCTCATATTGTGAATGCCTTCACAACGAGTTGCCATGGTGGTACTAGTAGTAGTAGTAGCAGTGGCATTTGATGCAAGAAAGCAAGTGTATGAGCTTATGCAGCATCAGCCAAAAAAAAAAAAAAAAAAAATCACACCATTCCCTCCAAATGCCTGTCCAATTCCTCCTTAAATTTATTCAACCTATCAACTTCCATAACGACAGATGGAAGTTTGTTCCAGCAATTAACCACCCACTGGCTAAAGGCAATTTTCCGCACATCTAATCTACATCTGTCTTTTCTTAATTTGAATTTATGCCCCCTTAGGTTCGTAATCTGAACAAGTGGAAGGATCCCATCAGAATTCAGCGTGCTCAACCCATTCAAGGCCTTATAGACATCAATCAGATCACCACGCAGGTGCCTAGTCTCCAGCCACTGCAATTTGCAGAATTTTCTTCCATGCGCAACGGTGTCAAAAGCTTTCCTGAAATCCAAATATATGATATCAAAATTATTTTTTGCATCCAGTTCCTTTGTAACCACATCATAATATCCTATCAAATTTGTCAGACAAGACTTTCCCTTAACAAACCCATGCTGTGTCTGAATTATTGCTGCAGTCTTGTCTAGATGATCCTGCAATGCATCTTTAACCAGTGACTCCATTATTTTACCCGGAACAGAAGTTAAACTAACTGGTCTGTAATTACTCGTGTCACCCTTCGATCCCCCTTTGTGAATTGGGGATACATTTGCACATCTCCAGTCCGTGAGAACCTCCCCCGAGTCCAAGGATGCTCTCATAATTAACGCTTTGCTTAGTTGGGTTTGCTTAGTTGCTTTGCCGCCTCCTTTAATATAACTGGATAGATCCCATCCACCCCAGGTGCTTTTCTTATGTTTAACTTCAACAATTTCTCCTCCACTTTGCTCTCAGTTATTACAAAATCATTAAGCACCCTGCTACAATTTGATAACCTTCTGCCATTTTCAAACCTTAATAATCCCTCATGTGTGAACGTAGATGCAAAATACTCATTCAGTTTGTTTGCTATCTGAGCAGGATCATCAACAGTCGAACCATCGGTCAAGTGGACCAATCAGATTCATCCCCTTCCTTTTAGAGTTTATATGAGTAAAGAAATCCTTGCTGTTTTTCTTAGCATCTTTTGCCAAAGATTTCTCGTAATCTGCCTTCGCCTGCCTAACCTCCTTTGTGATCTGATTACAGACTAGCTTATATCTGCCATAGGCTTCTGAGTCGCTTGATAATTTATATGCATCCCATGCATTTTTCTTCTCTATTATGAGTCTCATTAGTTCATTAGATAACCATTTAGGCCTAAACCTTGAACAATATTTCTTAATAGGTATGAAACGTTTAGTAGCTTCCACGATTAATTCCTTGAATGCTTCCCACTTAGAATTTACTGTTGGTAACATCATCAGTTGATCCCACTGTACAGAATTTAAAAACTGTCGGAGACCACTGTACTCACCTTTACGGAAGCAAAAACCCTTTCCTTTACCCCTGATGGTAATTAAATCTTTAAGTAAATCCCACATCAGTACACTGTGATCACTGCCACCTAGTGGTTCCTTTATCTGCAAATTCTTAATACACGAATGTATTGTACTACCTTGAATGAGTAAAACTTCACCAGTGGAGAAGACTACTCTCATATTGTGAAGTTATACTTCATAATTGGGTTGTCACTATTGCAACACCAGGGTACCTGCCCACCCACCGCAGCAAAGCCAACAAGCTTTGAAACAGTGCCGTCTGGGTGGTGGTATCCACTGAGAATAAACAACAGTAGTCTTCTCCACTGGTGAAGGGTTATTCGGGGTAGTACAATACCATGGAAACTCGTGAAAGCATTCACAATATGAGATATAACCAAAACGATGCCAATTTAATTAATTAATTTAACTACTTTGGTAGATGGCTATGTTAAAATGATGCTTTGCACTAACCTATATGCTAGTTAGTTAAAACCTTAACTCAAAGATTTTTACTTAACTCAAAGATTTTGAATTTTACTTTAAATTCAAATTGAGGAAAGACAAATGTAGGATAGACGTGCGGAAATTTGCCTTTAGCCAGCGAGTGGTTGGTTGGTGGAACAGACTTCCATCCCTTGTCGTGGAAGTTGATAGCCTAAATAAGTTTAAGGCTCAGCTGGACAGGTATTTTGAACGAACAGAGGGGTGAAGTGGGAGTGGTTTTTTTTTTTTTTTTTTTTTGGCTGATGCTGCATAAGCTTGCTTTCTTGCATCAAATGCCTCTACTAATGCTAATGCTACTGCATTATTAATTAAAGTTTGCAAATTTCATACTACCTCATACTTATAAGGATCTAGTATAATGTAGTGGTGAGTGACTTCCCCAAGCATTCTTTTTACTCTTCTAGGTCTAACAGCAGGGTAATATTGTTCAATTTCAATTTCATTTAGTGATTCGAGATCTCTTAGATGTTTAATAAATTCATCTGTTCGTTCTGTTCGTTTATTTAGATTTGACTATTTCTAAATTATATTTTTGCTGATTAATTGCTTTGTTCTCAATGGGAAAGTTGTTTCCCTTCCACAGTTTAGCTTAAAAGCATCGTTGGTGTACTTATGAAATTAATATTTAAAATGAAATAATAATATTTAATAATATAACTGAAATAATATTTAAAAAAAAAACTTAAAACATAACAGTTGTATGTAATGCCTGCTCTTCATTCAGTACATGCATTTAACTGTGTAGAACTGCTGGTAATGCAAGAGCAGTTTGTGTTGCTTCTGCTCATGTTACAACTGTTGTGGTGGTTTTATTTTTCCTTCATATGAAATCAATTTACATTTGTTTCAGAAATACACAGATAATGTTTCTAGGCTAAGACAGGGATGGGGAACAGCTTTACCACTGAGTAAAAAAAGCAGTTGGTTGGACAAATAATTTTGGAAATTGTAAAACATAAACAGTAGTAATAACAGTCCAAGTTTAACAGTTAACTGAAAAATTTAAGCTCAAACACAACAAAAAGCACCAGACAGCAACTGTCCTAAACTTAAAAATAAGAGATATAGATCTTGTTGCCTTTTAATTGAAATACCCTGGTGTGTGTGCATGTGCATACACATGTTGCATTTGGACTAATCCATGCAGTTTCATAAATTTACCTGGCAGTTAATATAAAAAAAAAAGAAAAAGAAAATCTGAAATCTCCTCCTCAGGACAAGAAATAATAACAATGGATGGCTACTCCTATTTTTAACAAAATGACGTCTACAGCTACGATTACAGGTGGATAAAGAACTCAAAACTTCAAATAAACACAATCACTGGTTCACTTTGAATGCTGTCTGGTCATAATCCTAGTAATATAGTGGGTGGTTATAAAATAAGTTTCCTTATTTAGGAGACCCTAGTGTCAAAACGGTTAGCGTTAGCACTGTGAAAATCAGTGAGTATGGGGAAGTGATTTGTAGAAGAAGAAAAATTAGTTCAAATGTCTGCCACCAGGGGAAAAATTATGCTGCACGTATGTAAAAGTTGTAATTTATTTCAAGACACACTGCTTATGCAAATGACATGCTGTTAGATAAAAGCAGAAACACCAATGTCACCGTCAATAACCATTATGGCTCTTACAAAAAAGGAACGTGCTCTTTTAGTAAAACTGTTCTACCAGAATAATAGTAAAGCTAATGTAGCACTACGTGAATATCAGAAACTTAAAGGTTTGTGTAAAGGACCTTTAACGTCAGTGGGGCTTCGAAAACTAATAAAGAAATTTGAAGTGACCAGGGAGTTAAGTGTAATTCCAGGCAGGGGATGACCACATATCGGAACAGAGGTAGTGGATGAAGTGGCGGTTGCAATGGTCAGAATGCGAAACACTACCAGTCAGTAGCGCCAGAGATACTGTAACGTATCAAGAGACTTGAACCTTTCTTGGTCTACTGTACATAAAGTGGTTTGAATAATTTTACCTAGTTCCCATACAAGATTCACGTAGTGCAAGAACTAAAGTCTTGTGATTAGCAACAACAAATAGGCTTTGCTCTACGATTTCTGGCTTATATGGAACTTGACGATACATGGGCTCGAATGATCTTATTGTCTGATGAGGCACATTTCACTCTTCATGGGGCTGTAAATGCACAAACATGCCAAATATTCTCATCCATCTGCTGTGCATGAAAGACCACTACAAAGTCCATATGTTACAGTATGGTGTGGATTCACAGCAGAGTTTATAATTGGACCATTTTTCTTTGAAGAGCTTACACCTCATGGCCCCGTAAGGTGTACACTAACTAGTGCACAGTACTGCACTCTAAGAGATCACATTATTCCTGCTCTGCAAGAAAGACAATGCTTGGAGGCAGTAGTGTTCATACAAGATGGTGCCCCTCCCCACGTTAGTTGACAAGTGAAGGAACTGCTTTGTTCAACATTCGGAAATGATCGCATCATTTCTAGAGACCTTCAGCAGTTCTGGCCAGCCTGATAAGCAGATCTCATTCCATGTGATTTCTGGCAATGGGGATACCTGAAAGACAGGGTTTACCGTGGCAGCCTACCGATGCTTGTCGATTTGAAAGCAATCATTAAACAGCATGTAGCCAACATCCCCAATGAGATTCTATGCAAAACTGTGCCACATGCAGTCCTCTGTTTTCAGAATGTCATCTCAAATGAAGGAAAGCACATAGAACAATAACCGTAGATTTCTAAGTTCTGATATTAAAATCTAATCCTAAGTTAAGTATTCCATCTCATGTTTACAGTGCCAATTTCTCCCCTGGTAGCAGAAATTTGAATAATTTTTTTTTTTCTTCTATAAATCGCTTCCCCATACCCTAAATGAACTACCCACCGATTTTCACAATGCTAACTGCTTTTCTTTAACCGCTTTGACACTAGAGTCTCCTGAATAGGGAAACTTATTTTATAACCACCCAGTACTTCTCAAACTTGGTCTGAATAGAATGAAGATTTTTGGTGACTACCATAGAAATTTATTTTTATTTGTTTTTCTCCACTCTTATGCCTTAATTTCCTTGTCATTTCTGTTTTCTCCTGATAGTCAATTTCTGAAGCAAAAGCACAAATGGTATGGAAGGTTGTCACACACACCACCACCACCAGGTATTCATGCTAAATTTATATAATGTTCTTATAAATCAAATTAAAAGATACTATATGTGGCAACAATAGATATGTATAACTTAAAATGTAATTATGAACCCTGGCTTAGTGCCGTGAAGGGTTTTGTAAAGTCTGGGTACCTGCATGTATCTTTGCATCGTATAATAAAGATCATATCTATAACAGTTATACTATGTCAACTTAATTGAGTTTATCATTTCCTCCTCCATATCCCCAGTATGAAGATGAGTTTTTTTTTTTTTTTTTTTTAAGGTTACTTTCCATGGTGAAAAGTGGGCTGGTGAGATCACCATATGTTTGTCTTGAAATAACATTTCTATTTACAATTCAATCCAAACCGAATTTATAGTACATAGAGCATTACTAGAGTCACAAGTGATTATAAATGCCACCGTTCAGAATGCATGTATTTACATTCCAGTCCTGGGTTCCTAAGGTCTGTTGTATACATTATTTTAGTTATGATGTATAATGCTGTCACTTGAAATTTAAAATGCTGATAGAGCAGATATTAGAATCTTACTTGTGAATCAAGTAGGCCAAAAATTAGTAAAGTTTGCTTGTTTTAAAATAATCAAGTTTGGTTTGCAAACACCTAAATCCTTACTTGTATTTTCATGTTGGTAGGACTGTTGGTAACCATGGGTGTATTGTGGTGATGAGAACCAATCGCCACTTCGTATTGGTGTCACCTTCTGTGACACCAGAAAATACTTAGATAATAATAGATAACTCTCGTAGTAGTAGTAGTGGCATGTGATGCAAGAAAGCAAGTGTATGAGCTTATGCAGCATCAGCCAAAAAAAAAATCACACCATTCCCTCCAAATGCCGGTCCAGTTCCTATTTAAATTTATTTAACCTATCAACTTCCACAATGACAGATGGAAGTTTGTTCCAGCAATTAACCACCCGCTGGCTAAAGGCAAGTTTCCGCACATCTATTCTACATCTGTCTTTTCTTAATTTGAATTTATGTCCCCTTAGGTTCGTCGCCACCTCCATAGCCAGGTGGGAAGGAGCAGCAGTGTGTAGCACACGCTTCTTGATTAGACCAGGGTTAGAGCCCGTCACCACCAAATACAGAGGATGCAGAAAGGTCAGGGAATGACCACCGCATATTCCCAGAGCAATATGGCCTTAGTTGCTAATGCTCCTAAAAACCAAATAACAAACAAACAAAATAAACTTAGGTTCGTAATCTGAACAAGTCGAAGGATCCCATCAGAATTCAGTGTGCTCAACCCATTCAAGGCCTTATACACCTCAATCAGATCACCGCGTAGGTGCCTAGTCTCCAGCCACTGCAATTTGCAGAACTTAAGCCTCTCTTGGTAAGAGGATCCCTTCATTCCCCTCACCAGTCTTGTTGCCCTTCTCTGTACACACTCAAGCAAATCTACATCCTTCCTTCCTAAAATAAGGCCTCCAGACCTGTACGCAGTACTCAAGGCGTGGCCTGACCATTGCCTTATACAGAGGGACAATCACCTCCTTTTCCCTGCTAGCAAAATTCCTATATATCATTGACAAAACCCCATGACTTGTCCTGGCAGCCTGTCTGCATTGCTCAGAAAACTTCATATCTGACTGCACAATTACTCCCAGGTCTTTTTCATTTTCTACCACCTTAAGTGTAGTACCACACAGTTGGTACGTTTCTCTGGGGTTACTTCTACCCATACAGTACTTTGCATTTGTCAAGGTTAAACTTCAGTTGCTACTTCTTAGCCCATCGTAATCTACCACAGTAAATTTCTGATACCTCATTTACACAACATCATGAACTTTCCTTACTATAACTGGAAATCCATCTAGATCTTACTTATTTAAGATCACAGCATGTATCAGCTTATAAAGTAACCTCTCATTTGGGGGAGGAATTAGCCAAATGTTTTACTAAATTCCAAATAAATATATCTAACCATTCCTTCTTAAAATGAGGAGATGATTATAATATGATTGTCCCTAGCTTTTTAATGATTGAAATATTTGGATGAGAATAACAGGAGAGACTGCTTCTACAGGGATGGGATACACTTAAATAGAAAGGGTGCAAGAATATTTGCTGATGCTATTGAGGCAGTGTTAGGTGGGTCAGAAAACTGCTAGCTTGGTGGGGGGGATACAAGGACTAATAGATTAACAGTAGCCACTGTCAGAGGTGAAAGTGATTCTTGCACTGCTTCTATTGGAATGAGCAGGAGCCTGGAAAACAAGATGCAGGGTATTTCAGAGACTGCTGGGAATCATTGTGGTACAAGTAAACACATGGGTTGTGTTAAAGTACCTAAGAATAGGAACAGGTGCATGTATACTTGCATGTACACCAATGCTAGGAGTTTGGTAAATAAATTTGATGAATTTGAGGTATTGCTCAAAACATCAAAGGCAGATATTGTTGGGATATCAGAGACGTGGTGTCACACAGATATAAGGAATCAGAACTGGAATTTGGGGAGTACAATTTGTACAGGAAGGATAGACAAGATAGGAAGGGAGGACGGGTTATACTATTAGTTAAGAAACATAAAATCCAAGGAAGTGAAGCCAGTCGACATCGCTGGACAGTGCAGTGTCGAGTAAGTTTAGTGTGATATAAGCACTGGGAGATCAAAATTGAGAGTAGGAGTGTGTTATAGGCCTAATGACTCTGATGAGTATAATAAGGGACTGTGCAGGGAAATAGAGTGGGCCAGTGGGCCAGAGAGTCTTATAATGGCGGATTTTAATTTCCCAGATATTGACTGTAATTTGTGGGTTGGTCACTCCCACACTAGCAAGGCTTTTGGGGATTTATTGGATAATTGTTTTATAAATCAGCGTGTGTTCGGGAGGCAACTAGAAGGAGTAATACTCTTGATCTGATTATCTTCATGCATTAGGAATCTGCAGATAAAGGAACCACTAGGTGGCAGTGATCACAGTGTGGTGAAGTGGGATATACTCAAAGAGATAACTATCATCAGAGGTAAAGGGAAGGGTTTTTACCATTAGCATTGGCACATGATGCAAGAAAGCAAGCTTATATAGCATCAGCCAAAAAAAAAACCCTTATTTCACCCATCCACTTGCTCCAAATGTTTGTCAACTTCTGCCTTGAATCTATTTAAGCTATCAACTTCCACAGCAAAGGATGGAAGTCTGTTCCACCAACCACCCGCTGGCTAAAGGCAAACTTCTGCACATCTATCCTACATCTGTCTTTCCTCAATTTTAATATTCCCTCAGGCGACTAATCTGAGCAATAGGAAGAATCCCATCATCATTTAGCTAGCTCAAACCATTCAAGGCCTTATATACCTCAATCAGATCACCTCACTTGTGCCTAGTCTACAGACACTGTAATTTGTAAAACAAAAATTAAGCCTTTCTGTGTAAGAGCAACCCTTTGTTCCATTCACTAATCTTGTTACCCTTCTTTGTACTCATTCCAACAGCTCTACATCCTTCTTAAAATGAGGCCTCCAGACCTGTATACAGTACTCAAAGTGTGGCCTGACCATTGCCTAATATAAGGGGATAATGACCTCCTTATGCCTGCTAGAAAAATTCCTGTTTATCATTGACAAGACACCATGAGCTACTCTTGCAGTCTGTCTGCACTGCTCAGAAAACTTCATATCTGCAACTCCTCAATGGTGAATGAATTTTTGCTTTCTTAAAGGTGACTATGGTGGTCTGAGACAGTATTTAAATTCTATACGGTAGGACCAGCTGATGATGTTATCAACAGCAAATTCAAAATGGGAAGCATTCAAAGAATTTATCTTTGAAGCTACTAGGCTTTACATACCAACTAAGAAATATTGACAAATGGGCCTGGAGTACTGGGGTCCATAGTTTAACAGATATTTATTTAAAGTATACCCAGTAAAATAAAATAAAATAAAATATTTCCAGAAGCTTTCGGAACTCGTGTCCCTTTCTCAACTGACAGAATTTTTAAATACATTACAAGCAAACTGTGGCACGTTACTCATTCGTCATTGTTGTAGCACGGACGTGTGCTGCCTTGCGCCAGTGATCATCCATCAATAAAACGGTTGTCTCCAGGATTGGATGTATACGCATGCCTTTCTGGCGATTTAATGCCTTAGGGTTGTTCATTATGTTTAGTGACTCTAGCCATAGGCGGTGGCGAAAGTGTCGCGCGTGGTCCACTATCTCGAAGTCGCGCTTGGGGTCAAGATCGTGGTTGGTAGCCCAAAAATGTTCTGCAAGCGCGGACTGGTCAGTTTCGGCAAGCCGGATTGCTCTGTCGTGTTCCGTGAGGCGATCCTGGAGACGTCTCGATGTCTCACCTACGTAGCAACTGTTACAGGCCCTACAGGTGATACGGTACACTACATTGCTGCGTAAGACAGGTGTGACAGGGGTCTTCACACTGGAGACAAGTGAACGTAGGTTCCTACCTGGTAATTGTACACATTTTATGTTGTAACTTCTCAGGATCTTCGAGATACGTCCTGACACTCCTGGATAGTACGGAATGTAGGCGGATGATATGCCGACTTGCTTCGGAGGTCTTGGGTTGGAAGTAAGCTCTTGTGCCTGTAACAAGCATCTGTTTAGTACATGGGATGGATAACCGCATCTGGTTAAGTCCGCCTTCACACGGGAGATCTCGTTACGTCTAATTGTGTCGGTGCTGGAATGGCTCCAGGCCCTGGAGAACAGGGTGCGGGCAGTGCTATTGAGATGGCTTGGAGCGTGGCCGGACCCGTAGTTGGTGAATTGACCGCACCACATGGGTTTGCGGTATACTGAGGTCTCTAGATGTGGGCCTACGCGATGCACTAGCACGTCCAGAAACGGGAGCGAACCGTCCACCTCTGATTCTACGGTAAACTTGATGAAATTGGATAGAGAGTTGAGGTATTCTAGTAGTACCGTTTCAGAACCACGTGGTATTATGGTAAAAATATCGTCGACATATCTACACCACGTTGTAATAGGTGTAGGTGGGTTCTGGTGTATCTGCTTCTCCAGATCTTCCATGGCGATGTTAGCTACTACGGAACTGACAGGGGCACCCATAGCAGTGCCATGTACTTGTTTGTAGAGTGAGTCTTCAAAGGTGAAGATGCTGCTAGAGAGGCATAGGTTGAGGGCGGTACAGATGTCATCAGTGGATAGTGACGTCCTGGATTGGAGGCTTAAGTCGCTCTCAAGGAGCCTTCTGGCGCAGTGCACGGCCTGTTGGACGGGAATCGAGGTGAATAAAGAAACCACGTCAAATGATGCCATGACAGAGTTATCAGGGATTGAAATGTCCTTAATGGTGTTAATGAATTCACTGCTGTTTTTAACGGTGTGAGATGTATTACCTATAAGAGGCGAGAGGAGGCTCGCGATGTGTTTGGACAGTTCATACGTTGGGGCACTGCAGCAAGACACTATAGGTCTGAGAGGAATACCCGGTTTATGGATCTTTGGTAATCCGTAGAATTGTGGTAGTTGACAGCCAGTACCACGCAGAAGATGGTGAGTCGCGGTCGGGATCTTCTTATCTTTAAGCCATGCGTGGACAAGTTTATTAACATTTGCTTCCAGACGTTTCAAGACTTTAACGGGAGGATCAGGTAGAGGTTCATATACGTTAGGATCGAGTAATAGGGCCAAGGCTTTCTCTCGGTAGGCTGATCGGTCCAGCACAACAGTCCGGCGCCCTTTATCCGCAGGAAGTACAACGATGGAGTTGTCTTTTCTTATAGATGACAGGGCGGCACGTTGGCGGTGGTTGAGGTTTGAGCACGTTTTTCGAGTGTTGCGGAGGACTGCGGCAGTCTTGAATCGGATCTCGTTGGCAGTTTCTTCGGGAAGGTTGGTAATACTGGCTTCTAATTTTATAATACATCCAATCCTGGAGACAACCGTTTTAAATAAATATCTGTTAAACTATGGACCCCAGTACTCCAGGCCCATTTGTGAGACATCGAGACGTCTCCAGGATCGCCTCACGGAACACGACAGAGCAATCCGGCTTGCCGAAACTGACCAGTCCGCGCTTGCAGAACATTTTTGGGCTACCAACCACGATCTTGACCCCAAGCGCGACTTCGAGATAGTGGACCACGCGCGACACTTTCGCCACCGCCTATGGCTAGAGTCACTAAACATAATGAACAACCCTAAGGCATTAAATCGCCAGAAAGGCATGCGTATACATCCAATCCTGGAGACAACCGTTTTATTGATGGATGATCACTGGCGCAAGGCAGCACACGTCCGTGCTACAACAATGACGAATGAGTAACGTGCCACAGTTTGCTTGTAATGTATTTAAAAATTCTGTCAGTTGAGAAAGGGACACGAGTTCCGAAAGCTTCTGGAAATATTTTATTTTATTTTATTTTACTGGGTATACTTTAAATAAATATCTGTTAAACTATGGACCCCAGTACTCCAGGCCCATTTGTCACTATTCGATCACTTTATGGCCATAATACCTACAACGATTGTGCACAGTTGCAAAAATGCTTCCTCTCAATAGCTCGCTACAGGCAACATTTACGCTTCGCCCACAGATGCAAAAGCAATCGAATTATACCTAAAGGGTTCCGATACAAAGCCCCGTTCCACAACTCTCATATGGATCGTGCCTGCTTTAACTTCAGCCTGCGCACGTTAAATTTATGGATATCCCATCTCCACCATGAAATCAGGAACGCTGACTACAACAAGTCCAGACTGTTACAACATATACAAGGTAAGGTCTCGCCTATTGTATTTACAAACCTTATACATACCATCTGCCATCGGGCTAGTCAGACCTCGGATACCTACCGTTTACGCCAACAGCGCAAGTTCATAAACTTGAGCATAGAAACTAACTCCTTAAAGACGAACACTCGTTCAGACGACACGACTTCTTTCGTCTTGAATCTAAGTAACAAACAACTGTCCAACGAGCAGCTGAGTGTTTTATCAAACGGTATGAAATTCGCCGTTATACCATCGAAACCTCCCATCACACAGCTCGCTATGGGCATAGAAGCCAGTATTACCAACCTTCCCGAAGAAACTGCCAACGAGATCCGATTCAAGACTGCCGCAGTCCTCCGCAACACTCGAAAAACGTGCTCAAACCTCAACCACCGCCAACGTGCCGCCCTGTCATCTATAAGAAAAGACAACTCCATCGTTGTACTTCCTGCGGATAAAGGGCGCCGGACTGTTGTGCTGGACCGATCAGCCTACCGAGAGAAAGCCTTGGCCCTATTACTCGATCCTAACGTATATGAACCTCTACCTGATCCTCCCGTTAAAGTCTTGAAACGTCTGGAAGCAAATGTTAATAAACTTGTCCACGCATGGCTTAAAGATAAGAAGATCCCGACCGCGACTCACCATCTTCTGCGTGGTACTGGCTGTCAACTACCACAATTCTACGGATTACCAAAGATCCATAAACCGGGTATTCCTCTCAGACCTATAGTGTCTTGCTGCAGTGCCCCAACGTATGAACTGTCCAAACACATCGCGAGCCTCCTCTCGCCTCTTATAGGTAATACATCTCACACCGTTAAAAACAGCAGTGAATTCATTAACACCATTAAGGACATTTCAATCCCTGATAACTCTGTCATGGCATCATTTGACGTGGTTTCTTTATTCACCTCGATTCCCGTCCAACAGGCCGTGCACTGCGCCAGAAGGCTCCTTGAGAGCGACTTAAGCCTCCAATCCAGGACGTCACTATCCACTGATGACATCTGTACCGCCCTCAACCTATGCCTCTCTAGCAGCATCTTCACCTTTGAAGACTCACTCTACAAACAAGTACATGGCACTGCTATGGGTGCCCCTGTCAGTTCCGTAGTAGCTAACATCGCCATGGAAGATCTGGAGAAGCAGATACACCAGAACCCACCTACACCTATTACAACGTGGTGTAGATATGTCGACGATATTTTTACCATAATACCACGTGGTTCTGAAACGGTACTACTAGAATACCTCAACTCTCTATCCAATTTCATCAAGTTTACCGTAGAATCAGAGGTGGACGGTTCGCTCCCGTTTCTGGACGTGCTAGTGCATCGCGTAGGCCCACATCTAGAGACCTCAGTATACCGCAAACCCATGTGGTGCGGTCAATTCACCAACTACGGGTCCGGCCACGCTCCAAGCCATCTCAATAGCACTGCCCGCACCCTGTTCTCCAGGGCCTGGAGCCATTCCAGCACCGACACAATTAGACGTAACGAGATCTCCCGTGTGAAGGCGGACTTAACCAGATGCGGTTATCCATCCCATGTACTAAACAGATGCTTGTTACAGGCACAAGAGCTTACTTCCAACCCAAGACCTCCGAAGCAAGTCGGCATATCATCCGCCTACATTCCGTACTATCCAGGAGTGTCAGGACGTATCTCGAAGATCCTGAGAAGTTACAACATAAAATGTGTACAATTACCAGGTAGGAACCTACGTTCACTTGTCTCCAGTGTGAAGACCCCTGTCACACCTGTCTTACGCAGCAATGTAGTGTACCGTATCACCTGTAGGGCCTGTAACAGTTGCTACGTAGGTGAGACATCGAGACGTCTCCAGGATCGCCTCACGGAACACGACAGAGCAATCCGGCTTGCCGAAACTGACCAGTCCGCGCTTGCAGAACATTTTTGGGCTACCAACCACGATCTTGACCCCAAGCGCGACTTCGAGATAGTGGACCACGCGCGACACTTTCGCCACCGCCTATGGCTAGAGTCACTAAACATAATGAACAACCCTAAGGCATTAAATCGCCAGAAAGGCATGCGTATACATCCAATCCTGGAGACAACCGTTTTATTGATGGATGATCACTGGCGCAAGGCAGCACACGTCCGTGCTACAACAATGACGAATGAGTAACGTGCCACAGTTTGCTTGTAATGTATTTAAAAATTCTGTCAGTTGAGAAAGGGACACGAGTTCCGAAAGCTTCTGGAAATATTTTATTTTATTTTATTTTACTGGGTATACTTTAAATAAATATCTGTTAAGAAATATTGTTCAAGGTTTAGGCCCAAATGGAGTCAGATGAACTGATGAGACATGTGGAAGAGAAGCAAAATGAATGGGATACATAAAAATTAATGGGTGACATGGTAGCCTATGATAAATATAAGCTGATCTGCAACCAAGTCACAAAGGAGATTAGGCAGGCAAAGGCAGATTATGAGAAATCCTTGGCAAAGGATGCAAAGAAAAACAACAAAGAGTTCTTTACCTATGTAAACTCTAGAAGGAAAGGGATGAATCAGATTGGTCCACTGGATATTGAGAGTTCAACTGTTGATGATCCTGCTCAGGTCGCTAACAAACTAAATGAGTATTTTGCATCTACATTCACCCACGAGGAGTTATTCAGGAAGAGGAATGCCAGAGGTGAGTTAAACTCTGGCAGTGAGCTGAAGAATCTTGTAATAACTGAGAGGAAAGTGGAGGAGAAATTGTTGAAGATAAACATAAAAAAGGCACCCGGGGTGGACGGGATCTATCCAGTTATATTAAAGGAGGCAGCAAAGGAAGTAAGCAAACCCTTAGCCATAATTATGAGAGCTTCTTTGGACTCAGGGGAGGTGCCCATGTACTGAAGATGTGCAAATGTGACCCCAATTCACAAAGGAGGATCAAAGGGCAACACAAGTAATTATAGACCTGTTAGTTTAACTTCTGTTCCAGGAAAATTAATGGAGGGACTGATTAAAGCACTGCAGGATCATCTAGACAAGACTTCAGTTATAGCTTGGACACAGCATGGTTTTGTTAAGGGAAAGTTTTGCCTGACCAACTTGATTGGATATATGATGCGGTCACAAAGGAACTGGATGCAGGGAATAACTTTGATATCATATATTTGGATCTTAGAAAGGCTTTTGATACTGTTGCACATGGAAGACTGCTGCACAAATTGGAGCAGTGTGGCATTGGAGGCAAATTGCTGCTATGGATAAAGGGATGGTTAAGTTGCAGAAGACAGTGAGTGGTAATCAATGGCTCATCGTGGACTAATGTTATTAGTGGAGTCCCTCAGGGTTCAGTATTGGGTCCATTATTGTTTTCTGTATTTATAAATGATATTGATGATGGTATATCAACTTAATGTCCAAGTTTGCAGACGATACGAAGATTGGCAGGGTTGTCAAGGACACTACTGACACTATGCTACTGCAACAGGATCTGGAAAGGTTGAGTAGATGGGCTGAGAGGTGGCAAATGAAGTTTAACATTGACAAATGTAAAGTACTACATATGGGAAGCAGCAATCCCAGAGTGACATATCAACCCTGTGGTACTACACTGACAGTGGTAGAGAACGAAAAGGACCTAGGGGTAATTGTGTAGGCAGGTATAAAATTTTCTGAACAGTGCAGACGGTCTGCAAGAGTAGCTCATAGTGTCTTGTCAATGATATACAGGAATTTTTATAGCAGGGATAAGGAGGTGATTATCCCCTTATATTAAGCAATGGTCAGGCTATACCTTGAGTACTGTATACAGGTCTGGAGGCCTCATTTTAAGAAGGATGTAGAGCTGTTGGAACGAGTACAGAAAAGGGTAACAAGATTAGTGAATGGAGCAAAGGGTTGCTCTTATGAAGAAAGGCTTAAATTTTGCAAATTAGAGTGTCTAGAGACTAGGCACCTGCGAGGTGATCTGATTGTGGTGTATAAAGCCTTGAATGGTTTGAGCATGCTCAATGCTGATGGGATTCTTCCCCTTGCTCAGAATAATCACCTGCGAGGGCATAAATTCAAATTGAGAAAAGACAGATGTAGGATAGACGTGAGGAAATTTGCCTTTAGCCAGCGGGTGGTTGGTTGGTGGAATAGACTTCCATCCCTTGTCGTGGAAGTTGATAGCCTAAATAAGTTTAAGGCTCAGCTGGACAGGTATTTCGAATGAACAGAGGGGTGAAGTGGAAGTGGTTATTTTTTATTTATTTATTTTATTTATTTTTTTTTTTTTTGGCTGATGCTGCATAAGCTTGCTTTCTTGCATCAAATACCTCTACTAATGCTAATAGCATAAGAATGAACACTTACTGAGAGTGAATTTTTATTATTTTTTTTTTATTTTCATTAGACAATTATCTCTTTCTAAGCAAGATGTCCTATGTACTGAGAAACATTCAAATTATTTCAGTGGTGAATAATAAAGTCGATTTCAGTTTTATTTGAAATGGTGACTAAAATATGAATATTCCCATCAGAATACCTTAGAAATTGCTTGCATATACGTAAATTTGATTTTGATTAGACTGTAAACACAGAAGTTACTGGTGGCGATAATCATCCATTTTTTCATTCTTGGAAAGTAAGCCAATCAGTACCTCCAATTATGTTTTATTTATTTTAATATTATTTGTACTACTTCAAGGTTGATTCAGACATACAATAGAAATGATAAACAAGGAGAAGAGTTCTTAGTGCCTGTTACTGTACCTAGTATTCCACAAAAGGAAGGAATCGGGATTAATAAAACAAATTCAGAAGAACTTTCAGCTGCATCTGTTTCTCTGGACCTATTAAAGTTTACCAGTACACTTTTAGATGATCTTTTCATACCCAGTGCAATCGTGAGTATCTTAGATACATATTTCAAAAATAAGTTCCAATTTTATTTAAATACTATTAATTTTATTATTCAGTAATAATGATCTTTAATAAACCAAAATTGAGTAAACTAAATCAACCTGGAGTGGTCTGGAACAGTAATCAGAGGGGTTAGTAATCAAAGAAAATAGTCCCCCACCCCTCGCTGTGGTGACTAGAAAAATATTTTTCATGCCATTTAACAACAATCCCACTGGAAATAGCTGTAGAAAAGGTGTGAAGCAGAAAGTCAACATCTAATAGAGAGTATAGAAAAGGAGTTTGCAGGAGATGATTTATTTATTAACGTGACTGCTGTCTTTTAGATAGGTCATAAGAAAGGTTTTGGGTACTACTCCAGATGGGAACAATATTCAGTGGTAGGGTTATACATACACAACAAAATTAACCTAAAATTACAGAAAGGAATTTGATGCATATCGATAGTAGCCATAAATATAAAGAATGTGCATCCAGTATACTGTGTTATTACAGCCTCAAAAACCTTGTAGCAAATTAACCACTCTCTACATCCTGTAGAATTTTAAGTCAGATGACAAGAATTAATTATAACAAGAATTAAAATATTAGGAATCTTTACAGGTGTTGTTCTTTTACCTTTTCTAATATTCTTTCAAACAAGAATCTAGAAACATTATCCCTACCTTTGCTTTGTATTTTACCGACTTAACCTTGAAACACTACTATATCATGAAATGCAGTCATTCTCCAACACTCCATAGTAAACTGTGATTTCTTTAGCCTGTTGTTCAATCTCACTAGAAGCAGACAATGAGAAAAATAAAATGTGTCAGTTGGTCAGTTGTTTTTGATGGACCCTGTACTTTACTAAAAAAGGTAGTCTCCTCAATAGTAGGAGTAGTTGTAATCAACGCATGTGGTGCAATAAAGCAAGCTTATGTAGCATCAGCCCAAAAAAAAAAAAAAAAAAAAAAAATTTCACAATCCATTCCCTCTAAACGTTTGTCCAGTTCCTCCTTGAATTTATTTAAGCTGTCAACTTCCACAACAACAGATGAAAGTTTGTTCCAGCAATCAACTACCTGCTGGCTAAAGGCAAATTTCCACACATCTATTCTATAACTGTCTTTCCTCAATTTGAATTTATGCCCCCTCAGGTTCGTAATCTGAGCAAGAGGAAGAATCCCATAAAAATTGAGCTTGCTCAACCCATTCAAGGCAAGGTGATCTGATTGAGGTATATAACACCTCAATCAGATTAACTTGCAGGTGCATACTTTCTAGACATTG
Source organism: Mastigoproctus giganteus (assembly GCF_048544385.1). Classification (NCBI taxonomy): domain Eukaryota; kingdom Metazoa; phylum Arthropoda; class Arachnida; order Uropygi; family Thelyphonidae; genus Mastigoproctus; species Mastigoproctus giganteus. Next base: position 225,021,270 of record NC_143582.1, on the reverse strand, counting down.
CAATTTGCAGAACTTAAGCCTTTCTTGGTAAGACCACCCTTTTGTTCCCCTCACCAACCTTGTTGTCCTTTTCTTTACTCGTCAAGCAACTCTACATCCTTCCTAAAATGAAGTCTCTAGACCTGTACACAGTACTCAAGGTGTAACCTGACCATTGCCTTATACAAAGGGATAATCACCTCCTTTTCCCTGCTAGCAAAATTCCTCTTTATCTTTGACAATACCCTGTGTTCTGTTCTGGCAGCCTGTCTGCACTGCTCTGAAAATTCCATATCTGACTGCACAATTACTCCCAGGTCTTTTTCATTTTCTGCCACCCTAAGGGTAGTACCACACAGTTAGTATGTTTCTCTGGAGTTACTTCCACCCATATGCAGTACTATGCATTTGTCAATGTTAAACTTCAGTTGCCACTTCTCAGCCCATCTACCCATCTTTTCTAGATCCTGTTGCTGTAGCACACTGCCATTACTGTCATTAACAACCCTGCCAACCTCTATATCATCTGCAAACTTCGAAATTAAGCCTAATATACCTTTATCAATAAATACATCTTATAAAATCATTTTTGTTTTAACAAATAATTTTGTTAACAAAATCATTTGTTAAAAATCAATGTATATTAATTAAAAATCATTTTGTATTTCTCAATGATTTTTAACAAATCATTGAAAAATATACAAAACAACAGTGAGCCCAATACCGAACCCTGGAGGACTCCACTAATAACATTTGTCCACGAAGACCAGCATCCATCGCTTCTCACTGTCTCTACTCCCACTCAACCACCCTTTTATCCATTGTAGCAACTTACCTTTAATACCATGCTCCTTCAGTTTGTACAGTAATATTCCGTGCACAACAGTGTCAAAAGCTCTCCTGAAATCCAAGCATATGATATCAAAATTATTTTTTGCATCCAGTTCCTTTGTGACTACATCATAGTATCCAATCAAATTGGTCAGACAAGACTTCCCTTTAACAAACCCATGTTGTGTCATAACTCAGCATGCCCTCGAAGGGTTACAAGTGAGGGGCCCATCAAGCTCTCAGCTGCCCACACCAATGCCAAAGCTTGCACTTGGTCATCGCGCAACACAGCGGCAACCCCTAAGGCAGAATGCGCTGGTCCCAAAGGAACTAGTAGTTGTTGGTGACTCTATTGTCAGGGAAACGGGAAACATGCTTTGTAAAAAGGATAGGTGGAACAGGACCAGGGTATGTCTACCAGGGGCAAAGGTTGATGACGTTGTAGAGCGGATATCATCTTTTAAGGGCACAAAAGGTGATATAGTTGTACACGTTGGCACTAATGATATTAAGAGTAGGAGACCAGCGGAATTACTTAACAAGTACAGGTCACTGATGAAAAAAAGCCGTGAATTAGGGTTGAATTTGAAAGTGTCTGCAATTCTGCCCAGACACGATAGGAGGGAGTATATGATGAGAGCCCTGTCGATCAATTCGGCCCTGGAAAGATTGTGCAGGGCTCAAGGGGTAGAATTTTTTTCAGCCTTGTCTGTACTTGTTAACAGGAGAGACTGCTTCTACAGGGATGGGATACACTTAAATAGAAAGGGTGCAAGAATGTTTGCTGATGCTATCGAGGCAGTGTTAGGTGGGTCGGAAAACTGCTAGATTGGGGGGATACAAGGACTAATAGATTAACAGTAGCCACTGGCAGAGGAGAAAGTGATTCTTGCACTGCTTCTATTGGAATGAGCAGCAGCCTGGAAAATAAGATGCCGGATATTACAGAGACTGCTGGGAATCATGGGGGGTACAAGTAAACACATGGGTTGTGTTAGGGTGGCTAAGAGGAAGAGCAGGTGCATGTATACTTGCGTGTACACCAATGCTAGGAGTTTAGTAAATAAATTTGATGAATTTGAGTTATTGCTCAAAACATCAAAGGCAGATATTGTTGGGATTTCAGAGACGTGGTGTCACACAGATATAAGGAATGCAGAACCGGAATTTGGGGAGTACAATGTCTACAGAAAGGATAGACAGGATAGGAAGGGAGGAGGGGTTATGCTATTAGTTAAACACATAAAATCCAAGGAAGTGAAGCCAGTCGACATCACTGGACAGTGCAGTGTCGAGTCAGTTTGGTGTGACATAAGCATTGGGAGATCAAAATTGAGAGTAGGAGTGTGCTATAGGCCTAATGACTCTGATGAGTATAATAAGAAACTGTACAGAGAAATAGAGTGGGCCAGTAACTAATGAACTAATGAGATGAACTAATGAGGCATATGGCAGAGAAGAAAAATGCATGGGATACATACAAATTAACACGTGACACAGAAGCCTATGATAGATACAAGTTGATCTGTAACCAAGTTACAAAGGAGGTTAGGCAGGCGAAGGCAGATTAAGAGAGATCCTTGGCAAGGGATGCGAAGAAAAACAGCAAAGAGTTCTTTACTTATGTAAACTCTAGAAGGAAGAGGATGAATCAGATTGTTCCACTTGATATCGATGGGTGAACTGTTGATGACCCTGCTCAGGTAGCTAACAAACTAAATGAATATTTTGCATCGACATTCACACATGAGGAGTTATTCAGCGAGGGGAATGCCAGAGGTGTATTCAACTCTAGCAGTAAGCTAGAGAATCTTGTAATAACTGAGAGTAAAGTGGAGAAGAAATTGTTGAAGATAAACACAAGAAAGGCACCTGGGGTGGATGGGATCTATCCAGTTATATTAAAGGAGGCAGCAAAGGAAGTAAGCAAACCCTTAGCCATAATTATGAGAGCTTCCTTGGACTCAGGGGAGGTACCCATGGACTGGAGATGTGCAAATGTGACCCCAATTCACAAGGGAGGATCAAAGGCTGACACAAGTAATTATAGACCTGTGAGTTAACTTCTGTTCCTGGAAAATTAATGGAGGCACTGGTTAAAGAAGCACTGCACGATCATCTAGACAAGACTTCAGTTATAGCTCGGACACAGCATGGTTTTGTTAAGGGGAAGTCTTGCCTGACCAATTTGATTGGATACTATGATGCAGTCACAAAAGAACTGGATGCAGGGAATAACTTTGATATTATATACTTGGATCTTAGAAAGGCTTTTGATACTGTTGCACATGGAAGACTGCTGCACAAATTGGAGCAGTGTGGCATTGGAGGCAAATTGCTGCTATGGATAAAGGGGTGGTTGAGGGGTAGAAGACAGAGAGTGGTAATCAATGGACACTGCTCATCGTGGACTAATGTTATTAGTGGAGTCCCTCAGGGTTCAGTATTGGGTCCTTTATTGTTCTGTGTATTTATAAATGATATTGATAATGGTATATCAAGCTTAATGTCCAAATTTGCAGACGATACGAAGGTTGGCAGGGTTGTCAAGGACACTACTGACACTATGCTGCTGCAACAGGATCGGGAAAGGTTGAGCAGATGGGCTGAGAGGTGGCAAATGAAGTTTAACATTGACAAATGTAAAGTACTACACATGGGAAACAGCAACCCCAGAGCAACGTATCAACTCTGTGGTACTACACTGACAGTGGTAGAGAATGAAAGGGACCTGGGGGTGGTTGTGCAGGCAGATATGAAGTTCTCTGAGCAGTGCAGACAGGCTGCAAGTGTAGCTCATGGTGTATTATCAATGATATATAGGAATTTTTCTAGCAGGGATAAGGAGGTGATTATTCCTTTGCATAAGGCAATGGTCAGGCCACACCTAGAGTACTGTATACAGGCCTGGAGGCCTCATTTCAAGAAGGATGTAGAGCTGCTGGAACGAGTACAGAGAAGAGCAACAAGATTAGTGAAAGGAACAAAGGGGTGCTCTTATGAAGAAAGGCTTAAGTTTTGCGAATTACAGTGTCTGGAGACTAGGCAGCACCAGCGAGGTGATCTGATAGAGGTGTAGAAAGCCTTGAATGGTTTGAGCATGCTCAATGCTGATGGGATTCTTCCTTTTGCTCAGAATAATCACCTGAGAGGGCATAAATTCAAATTGAGGAAAGACAGATGTAGGATAGATGTGCGGAAATTTGCCTTTAGCCAGCGGGTGGTTGGTAGGTGGAACAGACTTCCATCCCTTGTCGTGGAAGTTGATAGCCTAAATAAGTTTAAGACTCAGCTGGTGGACAGGTATTTCGAACGAACAGAGGGGTGAAGTGGAAGTGGTTATTTTTTATTTATTTATTTTACTTTATTTTTTTTTTGGCTGATGCTGCATAAGCTTGCTTTCTTGCATCAAATGCCTCTACTAATGCTAATGCTATTACTGCAGTCTTGTCTAGATGATCCTGCAATGCTTCTTTAACCATTGATTCCCATTATTTTCCCCGGTACAGAAGTTAAAGTAACTCGTCTTTAGTTACTTGTGTCACCCTTAGATCCCCCCCCCCTTTGTGAATAATCCTGAATACTTAAATGAATTAAAAAGCAGGGTTAAAGTGCGACTAATTTTCACTTGTTATACTTGATTTGTAAGATACAAAAAGTGTCATAATTGATGCATTTTATGTTCTTATTAACTTATTTAACTTTCTTTGTAGTGCTGTTGGTCAGACATTACTGGAGAAGATATATGTATTCAGCTTTTGAAGATATTAAGTGGAATATATGAAGGCTATTATTTGCAAAACCATTTTAACTGTGTCTTTTCTCTTACTCACAAACTGCTACAGTCCTGTTTCATCAGTTTCCTTTGGAACATGAAAAAGCATGCTAGTAATGACAGGTATGGCTATATTATAATGGTTTAAAGGTCAGTCTTAAGCCCATTTCCATTTAAATCCTATATCTGTATCCCCCCCCTCCCCTCTTTCACACATAATACTTCTATTTCTGTAGGATATTTGTAATATCCCAATAAAACAAAACTAGTATCATTGTTTATGGCTTCATAACAGCTGACTAAAAATTAAATGTGTAAGGTGCGTATTTATTAAACATTCTTGAAATTTAAGATTTTATAAAAATACTCCTTGTTTTTTTTCTTGAGAATTATTTCAAATATGAGTACTGTGTACTCCAGTATGTGAAGTAACTTAACATAAGTACTCTTTAATTGTGTAATGTAGTAATGTTACTTTGTGTGCTAGAGTACAACAGTGCTTTAGTACTCATGTATCAAACAGACTAAATTGAGTTACTGTTTTAATTACTGATAATGTTATCTTTTGCGATTATATGGATTTTCTGCCTTGCATTTGTTTTATGAAATTTAACTTTTTTTATTATTATTTCTTTCATAATTGCATGCAAAACAGGAATGCCCTATTTTATGATTTCAGTGATACTGTAGTGAGTTCGTCATGCCACCCATTTAGAGATAGTTCTTTTAAGAACTTTCCAGTGCTTAAAATCCCTTTGGGAGTACAATTTCTGAAAGGCCTCTTAAATTAAGACTTTTTAGATATTTAATATAAGGAGAGAGAGAGAATCCCTTAAGTTATTCAGAATTGTTCTGCCTGGACAAAAATGCATATTAGGTCACAATATATCTATTTGTTTCTAAACCATAATACTGAATGTGACCTTTTTGCATGATAAAAATATCATGTTGACTACCATATGAACTAATGAACTGTGAATAAAGTAACCAGTTTGGCTTCTTTGGTCATAGTTATTTTATCCATTAGTGAAACAAATAGTAGTAGTAAAAAAAAAAAAAAAAAACTTCTACACAGTTCACCCATCCATACCCTCTGAGAATTTGTTTAGTTCTTCCATGAATTTATTCAATTCCAGAACAACAGATGAAAGCCTGTTCCTGTGATAAACTACCTGACAAACTTCCGCACATCTATCCTGCAACCTTCCTTTCTCAACTCAGATTTATGCCCTCTCATATCTGTAGTCTCAGAAAGTGGAAGAATGCCATTAACATTCAGCTTATTCAGTCTATTCAAGGCTTTTAACACCTCAATCATATCTCCCCACAGTTGCATAGTCTTCAGATGCTGCAAGGTGGGTGCACAATGACCATGAAGGGATGCAGAGGGTCTGCAAGAATGGACACATAACCTGGACCATTCAGAGATGCGTATAGACATACTAGAGGTCCCAACGTGTGCCAGTTGAGCATTCTCCAGACCATTACTGACCATCCACATGCCTGAACGGTTTCTTGTTGACATGACAAGTGCATAGCTTTGAGCGGTTTCCGCCAGATGCGCACCCTCCCGTCCGCTCAAAATAACTGGAAACGGGACTCATTGGACCAGGAGACCTGTCTTCAATTATCCGAGGTCCAGTGTTGATGTTCTTTTGCCCAGTTGAGGTGTAGAGTCCTGTGTCATGGTGTTAGCAATGGGACTCTGGTGGATCGGCGACTCCCATAACCTATTGCAGCTAATGATCGCCCGATGGTCTTGGTGGAGATGTTTTTGGCACCTCCCTCATTGAAGTTGGTGGTAATTTGTGACACTGTTGCTCTCCTTTTGGCCAAAACACTGCGAGACAGATGTCGACAGCCATGTTCATCCACTACCTTTCTCCACCCACAGTGCTCTCCATGATGAAATGTTTTTCCGAAAATGGCGTATTCCCGATACACTCTTGATACTGTTGAACAGGGATAGTGCAATTTCTGTACCACCTACGCAATAGAGTGACCCATGCTTTGGGCACCCACTATCATCCCCTCTTTCAAAGTCGGTTAATTCACAATGTTTATCTATACTGACATCAAATTACCGTCTACATGAATGCAGTGTACCTATATACCTGCCAAGCGGTGGGTTCGGCCACTAACAAGAGGGATGACAGCATTACCCAGGAACCAGGTACACTGGTGTGCAAAACTTAAGGACCAACACTATTTCTAAAGGTTACAACGACAAAATCTTTACTTAAGATAGTCTTTACTGATGAGAGTAGATTCAGTCTCAGCAGCGATTCTGGACATCAGCTAATCTGGCAAGAAGTTAGCACACTACCACCGTGCAAATATCACTGAAAGGGATTGATATGGCGGTCAAGGTGTTCTCGTCTGGGGAGAAGTTATCTTGGATGGACGTACACAACTCCAGATACTGGAAGGTGGAACTATAACCGGTGCATGCTACTGTACTGAGGTAATCCTTCCCCATGTGCGTCTATTCCGAGGTGCCATTAACTCCTAGTTCATGTTTATGGATGATAACGCCACACCCCATCGCACTGCAGCTGTGATATACTTTTGGAAATTAAAGACAATGTTTGTATGGATTGGCTTGCTCGTTCCGCTGATCTAAATCCCATCAAACACATATGGGACACTCTGGGGAGAAGCCTAGCTGCACATCAACACCCACCAGATAATGTTCACATCATTAGCGGTGGCCATATCTCTTCCCTTTTTCCATCTTTGGCAATGATACATCTGTATCATGGCAGCCAGTGCTATGTTGCCATATTTGAATAAAGTCCCTCTGTACCGTTTTGTTTCCGATGTTGTGTAGTTGTTGTTTCCTTCTTCATTTCTGTACCTCATGAGGTTCCTTTGGTATGTTTTTCCCATATCCAGGCCACTCCTATGAGAAGCTACAGGTGAAAACCTGACTGGTCCTTAAATTTTGCACGCCAGTGTATTATATGAATTCTGTCCTTTCAGTGTATATCATTAACAACATCCCATGAGCTGTACTGGCAGCATGTCTACACTGTCAGAGAATTTCATGTGTGACTGCACAATTACCCCCAGGTCTTTTTCATTCTCCAATACCCTGAGTATAGCACCACTCAGTTGATAAGTTACTCTGGGGTTACTGCTACCCATATGCAATACCTTGCATTTTTCCATGTTGAACTTTGACTGCCATTTCTCAGCCCATTGACTAAATTTTCTTCAAGTTGCATTTCCTCACCCTGATGACTGGCATTAACCACGCTGCCAATCTTTTTATCATCTGCAAACTTAGACATTATACCTGATGACTTTCATCAATATCATCGATAAATATTGAAAACAACGATGGGCCCAACACTGAATCCTGGGGAACTGTACTAATAAGATTAGTCCACGAAGAGCTGTGCCCATTGACAACCACTCTATCTTCTTCCACTTAACCATCCATTTATCCATAGCAGTAACCTGTCATTAATGCCACATTGCTCCAGTTTGTAGAGCAGTCTTTTATGTGCAACAGTATCAGAAGCCTTCCTGAAATCCAAGTATATGATGTCAAAATTATTTTTTGCATCCAGTTCCTTGGTCACTCTTTCATAGTAATCTATCAGACTGGTTAGACAAGACTATCCCTTAACAAATCCATGCTGTGATTGCTGTATAACTGCATGCCTGTCCAGATGGTCCCACATTACTTCTTTAACCAGTGATTCCATTATGTTCCCTGGAACAGATGTTAAGCTAACAGGTTTGTAATTTGCTCACGTCGCCTTTTGATTTTTTATAACAAAAGATATGATAATTTGTTTATTTTAAAACTAAAATATAAAATAGTAGAATAAATAAACAGTAAAGTATTTGTGTTTAAAATAAATGGGTAAAAATATCTCAGTGAAAATTTTTCCACCTTGTTTTTAACTTACTTTTTAGCAGTATCATTAAAATTACTTGCGTAATCATATACTATAACCATTGGAGGCTTGAAGTGGTGGAACCCATGTTTAGTCTCTAGAGCTAAGTTCCGGTCAACCCTTCCCTATCTCTTCCATCATGCAGTATGACTGATGCCTCTTGAGGTTATGATGAACATCGTGGCAAGATCCAATATTCCTTACATTTCGAGGGTACAGCTCTAAAACGGTGTTTGCAGGCCGGCCGCTAGTTAGTACACCGGACCGAACCTATTGGTAACTCTCTAGGAGGCTTCCGGATCAGCTAGTGTATAATCTTGCTACCTCTACTCTGCCAGATAGTGACTGGAGGGAGTCCGAGTAGTGTGTATGCGGGGAGCATTGTCGAGGCCACGTTTATGTCAAGGATCTCGGTATATTCTTACCATCTGTACGCCATATTCAAAAATTTCATTACTTCATACAGCATGTCCCACCCACTTTTCCTTACTATTGAATACACCACGAATTGTCAAACTAATAGAGCAAGCCTATCTGCGAAAAGATCTAAACCTCCCAAGCACTTCCTAATTCATTTCACAAATATACGTGGTCTCAATTCTAATCTCAACGATGTCCATTTCCACTTGCAGTCTGCCAAACCCCATGTACTTTTTCTGACAGAATCTCAGTTATCGGTTGATTCAACTACTGCTCATCTCAGATGCCCAAATTATTCGCTGTATGATTCCTTTCGCCTCAAAGGTGGTACTTGTACATATGTCTGTTCTGATATTCCCAGTCAGAGACTTGGCAGTTTGGAATCTCCTCTCTTTGATCTTCTCTGGCTTAAAATCTCTCTACCTCATTGTGTCAAATTCATCTGTTGTCTCTACCGTTCTCCCAACTCCACTAATCACTTGGAGCTCTTTGACTTCCTCTCTTTGCAACTTGACTTTCTCCGGTCCAACTTTGCTAACAGTGAGGTAATTTTCCTTGGTGATTTTAATGTTCACAACTCCAGCTGGAGTTTTCTAGTCACACTGACCCAGCTGGTCGAGATGCTGAGGCTTTTGCAATTACTAATGACCTTGCACAGATTGTGCATTTACCTACAAGAATACTGGACAATCCTAATCATACAGCCAATATGCTTGATCTTTTTCTCACAAACAGCCCTTCTAAGTACACGGTTGAAGTGAGAGGTCCTTTAGGCACTTCAGATCACAACTTCGTGATTGTCTCTTCTCCAATGGAACCTTTATCTCATGGCTATTCCCAATCTCGTGTTGTTTGGCATTACAAGAATGCAAAATGGGATGACCTGCCAAATTTCTTTTCTTCTTTTCCTTGGTCGGATTACTGTTTCAAAACTTCTGATGTCAAAGTTTGCTCAGATCGTGTCAGTGAAATTATTCTTGCAGGAATGGAATCCTTTATCCCACACTCCACTTTAAAATCTCGTCCTTTATCTAAACCTTGGTTTTCCAATAAATGTGCTAAGGCTGTTTAAGAGAAGAATGTTGCATATCGTAATTGGCTTGTTTCTAATTCTTCAGTTTCATTTTCTGTCTACACCAAAGCTCGCAACAATTGTAAAGCCGTCATTAACCAGTCCAAACTAGAGTTTGAACAGGCTAAGAGTAGAAAACTTGCTTCTTGCCCTAATGGTAGCCGAGCATTCTGGTCTCTTGCCAAAGCTATTGGCCGCAACTTTTGCCCATCTCTGCTCCCACCTCTGTCCAAACCAGATGGTTCTGTTGTCACTTCAGCCAAGGATAAAGCTGACCTGCTAGCATCCCATTTTTCTTCCAACTCATGTATTAATGATCTTGGCAGAACACCTCCCACCATTCCCAACATCGTCCATTCAATGCCTCCTGTGGTCTTCCGTCAAAAGGATGTCAGAAGATTTTGACGAATCTTGATCCTAAGAAAGCTGCAGGTCCCGATGGTATTTCTCCACTTGTTCTCAAAACCTGTGCTCCTGAACTTACTCCTATTCTTTGCCGCCTTTTTTCACTTTCTTATTCCAAAGGTGTTTTTCCTTCTGCTTGGAAATTTGCTCATATCCAGCCAGTTCCTAAAAAGGGTGACAAATCCCTGCCATCCAATTATCGTCCCATTGCAATTACTTCTACTCTTTCTAAAGTAATGGAGGAAATCAATTAACCGCCAACTCTTAAATTACCTAGAAACCTGCCATCTGATCAACGATTGCCAGTATGGATTCCGTCAGTGTCGATCCACTGGTGATATTCTGGCTTATGTTACACATTTATGGACTAATTCAATGGAAAGGTTCATTGAAACACAAGTAGTTGCTCTTGACATTTCAAAGGCTTTCGATCGTGTTTGGCATAAAGGTCTTCTAAACAAGCTTCCATCTTGTGGTCTGCCAACTGTTTTTAGTAATTGGTTATCCAGTTTTCTGTCTGATCGATCACTGAGGGTGATGGTAGATGGCTCTCTGTCTTCTAACTTCTCCACTAATGTCGGTGTCCCCCAAGGTTCAGTTCTTTCCCCCACTCTTTTCCTCTTGTATATTAATGACCTTCTTCCATTGACTGGAAATCCCATCCATAGTTTTGCCGATGTAGCACATTGCATTCCAATTTCCATTTTGATAAAACTTGTCGTGCTCAATCAGCTTCAACTTCTCGAAAATCTGCTACCAATTCCTTAAATGCCAATCTTCAGGTAATTCTCCAGTGGGGCAAAGACAACTTAGTTGATTTCAACCCTTCTAAAACTCAGTCTTGTCTTATATTTCGCAAAAAATATTCTTCTGCTCATATGCTTATCTTTAGTGACACTCCGATTTCTAGGCAAAATGATATCTCTCTTTTGGAGAATACCCTGACTTCTAATCTCTCTTGGCACAAGCACATTACAAATATTGCTTCCTCTGCATCTAAAAAATTTGGTTTTCTCTTTCGCTCTCGGCATTACTTTTCTTCCAAACAGCTGCTCACTCTGTATAAAGTGCAAAACCACTCTGCCATGGAATATTGTCCCACATCTGGGGTGGTCCCCCCAAAACCTCTCTCAGGCTTCTTGATTCCATTCAGAAGAGGGCAGTTAGGTTAATTAATGATTCATCTCTAACAGAGTCTCTCCACTCGCTGTCTCATAGACATACTGTTTCTGCTGCATGCCTCTTCTACAGATACTTCCATGGGAACTGTTCTTCTGAATTGGCTTCTATAATTCCCGCTCTCTCTTTCAAAGCAGTCCGAACACTTGCCGCCACCAGCCAACATCCATTTACTGTCCAACTTCAAACTCACAGAACCAACTTTTCATCTTCCTTGTTTATTCATTCAACTGCCATTTTCTGGAACAACCTTCCTTGATACCTATTTCCTGAAAATTACGGTCTACAGAAGTTCAAGTCCAATGTCAACAAATATCTTCTTTCATCTTCTCAACCTCCAACCCAAGCATGGTACTAAGTACTATTGGTTCTAATACCTCTCGTGTTTGGGGTTTACATTAAAAAAAAAAAAAAAAAAAAAAAAATTGGCTCTTTTTCTTATTTTTGTTTTGCTAATTTTCTGTATTTATTATTACTCATCCTTTTTCTGTCACCCATCTTGAGTAATGCTAAAAAGGAAAAGTATTATTTGCATTATTTTAAAATCTACAATTAAAATGTGCACCTTAACTACTGTATTTGTCAGCTTATAAACGCTGCAGAATGGAAGATGCACCCTAATTTGGTGCAGTAAGCGGTGATGAGTGAAGGACTGATTAGGACACTACAATCATTGTGACATACTGCACTGTGCTGCCATCTTCTGCAAACATTCAGAACTAATTGGCAGTTAGACTAAAAACAGTTCTGCACATATACTCTCTTTTTTTTCTTTTTTATTAAAAAATGCAGAGACCTTATAACTTGAATACACCTTGTAATTGAAGGGAACATAGTGAGCAAAAATTTAGAGGAAGAACTGGAATATTGGATTTTGATAGTGGCTGATGGGCATCATGGTTTGAAGAAATGAGAGAGAGAGAGAGAGAGAGAGAGAGAGAGAGAGAGAGAGAGAGAGAGAGAGAGAGAATGTAAATGCAGTTCAGTTCTGGCTGTCATGGACTGTGTGGCTTTTGAAATTCATCAACTGAAATTTGTTGAATTCATTCACAGTTTATAAGCTGTGTTGGTGAAACAAGTAGTTATTCTTTTGTAATCTCTCACTTGGCATCAGACTACCATAAATTTCAATTGCCTACCAGAACTAAAAAGGGTGCAGAACTGGTGACAAGTATGCATATCCTGATAAATATCACTTTTGCCTATAAATGAAGAGTTTTCTGCATGAATGAGGCTGTGTTGGAATAGCTTTCAGGAAAGAAGTTTCAGTCTATAGACAAAGTGGCAGACAGTGCCAGTGTTGGGCACTATTGACAAACACAGTGATCTTGCTCTGTCTGCCCAAGTCTCTTAATACCACTTGGGCTTTGACCATACATTCTAAGTCTGAAGATCAATGCTGTTGCAATGTTGTTACAGAATATAAGCATTACCTCTGGACTTTTGCAATGAGAAATGTCAGATGATGTATAAAGTTGCACTACAGGACTCTTACATGTGAGGTGCTCACAGAATAAAAAGCTGGCTCTAATGTGTCCATGCCTCATATTCGTTTGGACACCATTGGTGACATGAACTTTTCATTTGCACTGTGATGTATTTAGTTTTCAGTACGGATGGCCTTTGCAATCACTGTCAACAAGCCACAAGATTTGACATGGTGGATACAGCAGTTGCAGTAAAAACTACTTCTTTACACATAGGCAGCTATATGTGGCATTGTCAAGGTGTAGGTTATACAATGGAATCAATATATCTGTGGAACATAATAGTGGAAGAAATGTTTTATTTAAAGAAGTTCAATAGAGGCATTTGTAATAAATTGTATATTAGAATTAACTGCTTTATTTGTGTAATTGTATTGAAACAGTTTCCTAGCCACCATTATATGTGTATCCAAGTAAATGCAAAATTGGCAGTTTTATGTAACAAATGCTTTATAGGGATCTACCAGCAAAATGATTTTCTGATATCTACTTATTGTCCAAATGCATCTCAGTCAGTCAATAATTTGGATTTATGAGATGCATGTAGATTTTTTGGATGACTGTTTTCTACAGCAATAGCAGTTAGAGAGGCACTATGAGAATCTTCCTTACATTTCAAAGTTTCAGCTCTAAAACAGTGTTCACAGGCCAACTGCTAGATAGTCCACTGGTGCAAAACTGTCAATAACTCTCTAAGAGGCATTGAGATCAGCTAGTGTATAATTCCACTGCCTTAACTCTGCCAGACAGTGACTGGAGGGAGACCAAGTAGTGTATACATGAGATAGTCACTGTAGAGGTCACGTTATGACAAGGAGCTGGGCATATTCTTGCTGTGTGTATGCAATATCAAAAAATTTCATTACTTCATATAATATATTCTCCCCCACATTTTCTTACTACTGAATATATCATGAATAACTGAAGGACAGGACAAACTTTTGGAGTGAATGGATGGGTGAAATGGAAAGTGTTTTTTTTTTTTTTTTTGTTTGTTTTTTTGACTGATACTGTATAAGCTTTCCTCTACCAATGCTAATAATCACTAGTAGAACAAATTTATCTGAAAGATATCTAAATCTTCCAAATACTTCCTCGTTCGTTTAAAAAAATATGTAATTCCTATCTCAATGATGTCCATTTCCACTTAGTCTTCCAAGTCCTATTTACTTTTTATGATAGAATCCCAATTATTCGTTGATTCAACCATTGCTCATTTCAGTTGTCCTTTTTATTTGCTGTATGATTACTTTTACTTCAAAGGTTGTACCTGTGAATATGTCTGCTCTGATTCTCTGTCTCAGAGTCTTAGTAATTTGGAATCTCCTCTTTTCAATATTCTCTGCTTAAAATTTCTCTACCCCATTCGGTCAAATTCCTTTTTTGCCCCTATCACTCTCTTACCTCTGCTAATCACTTGGAACTCTTTGAAACTTGACTTACTCTAGTCCAACTTTCCTAACAGTGAGGTAATTTTCCTTGGAGATTTTAATGTTCACAATTCCATCTGGCTTCTGTTTACTAGTCGCACACAGACCCAGCTGGTTGAGATGCTGAGGCTTTTGCAGTTACTTATGACCTCACATAGATTGTTCATTTAGCTACCAGAATATCTGACAGCGAACACACTTGATCTTTTACTCATAAACAACCGTTCCAAGTACACGGTCAAGGTGAGAGGTCCTTCGGGCACCGTCTGATTACAAGTTAGTGATAGTCTCTTCTCCAATGTAGTCTTTCTCTCGTGTCTATTCTCAGCCTCGTGTTGTTCGGCATTAGCACAATTCATTTGGCAAAACTGAGTGAGATAAAAATGCAAATAGGAAAAACCACAATTGGCAAGCATTACCTGTATCAATGCTTTTAATATATAATTCACTGGAATTCTTTCATAGCATTTAAAGTCTTTAACAATTTTTAACATTACTAATCTCTCTATACATTAAAAAAATTTTTCCTCCTAGTGATATTTATTCTAGCCAATGGGAGAAGGGGCAGGGTAATTACATCACTACAAATGCACAGGTAAATAATTACATTGTTGTCCTCCATTGAAAGACAACTGCCTCCATAATGTTCACCACCCTCGTGCACATACATGACCACGCACGGCATCACTTGATGTTCCATTGTAATGTCAGCTGATGAAGGGACCCGATATAGTTTGTATATTTGTAAATAGTTTAGTATTTTATAAATATTTTAAATATTTGTATAAGTGCAAATATTTTAGTCCTACTCTTTTGGATGCAACAATATTCCTCGTGCATTATGGAACCTGAAGCAAAAGACCTATGTAAAAGCGGGTAAATAATTGCGTAATGATATTTATTCCACCTTGAGAATGCCACATGGTGGGGTAGTCAATGGGAGAAGAGGGATTCGGGTCACGTAATACAAGTGGGCAGGACAATTATGTCACTACAAATGCACAAGTAAATAATTACATAGGTCATTTCCTGATTAGATATCGATCATAGTGTTTGGGTAAGGTGCCATCTGTGGTTTCCCACATCTGCGCCATCAGTACTCCTGTGATGAATACAGAACCTCTGTAAAAGCCATAAAAGTGTTGTGTGTTGCATATGTAGTTTAGTGTTGGATTCTGTTGTTTGTGCTGACTTCTTGGCCGCAGGGCCCCCTAGTGTGACTCCACATTGCCTGCCACCGCCACCACTGGGAGATGGGCCAGGCTGTTCGCGGTATTCTGGCTGCTCTCCATTAGGGATTGCCTGAGCTTCCTGACCAAAAAAAAAAAAAAAAAAAGCATGCATGAGGAAGATAGCTGAAAGATGGGAGTAAAAAAGGGGGAGGAAGAACATCAATGTGTTTCTACAAGTGTGTCTTTTATGTAGAAAAGTGTGTGCAGCGGTTGGCGAGCAGGGGACAAAGCTCCTTAGTTTATATTAATATGATTAAATGAAAGCAAAATGGGACACATGATATGCATAACTTATTACTGACATGTTTCATTAAATTGGCCTTATCTAGTATCAGTTTGCATTCAGTATTTTTATATTTGCCCATTAAAAATAATTTATTCATATGTACCTCAAGAGTATATATATTTTTTTTTTTCCCAGAAGATAAAATTTTGATATAAAATTACTTTTATATCAAAAGTAATTACAGTATTTAATGAAAATACCAGGTATATAATATAAAGTTGTGCTGATATTTAAAGCATTTTAAATGTTTTTACCTCAACTCATTAATTTGTTGCATATCAGTTCACTGTATTCTCTGAGAATAAACTAAGCACCTGTATCAATACTTTTAATATATGATTCAATGAAATTCTTTCATAGCATTTAAAATCTTTAAAAAAATTTAATATTAATAATTTATATTAATATAATTAAATGTGTATTTAATTACATTAATACTTTGTCAGATTAGAAAATGTGAATAAAGTTTCTGGTTCAATCCTGAAATGGATGATGGCATCTCTTCTTAGCCAAGATGAAGTCAAATGTGGAACTTACTTTCAGTTAATGGAAATAGGATTAAACCACTTACATGGTAAATATCATCTAATATTTGTAGTACAAATGTAAATAGATTAATACTAAAATAATGCAAAATAAACATTATTGTGCAAGAGTTGGCAAAGCTTCAGTTGTGCACATTGCCAAGAATAAACAAACTTTGTTATAAAGTGCATTTTTAGTATGCTATTGACTTGTATATGCAATTTGAGGCTTTTTTGCCAGCCTCTTTAACCATTTATAGTTGTTCTATGCTTCTGAAGCATTTGCCCTAAATTTATTATATACATTTTATGATTAAAATAAACATTTAACTTCATATGAATTTGGAAAATGTTCTTTATTTAGATCTAACAATAGAAGTTTCCATATAACAATTATATACAGTATAATAAAATAATTCTTTTAACTGATTTGATCCGTTTTGTTTGACCTGAAAACATAATCCAAAATGAAATATCTGAAATCCAAACTAAATGTGACCTGCCTCAATGGAATCTAGATGAAACTAAGGATGACATGAAAGCAGAATCCCAAAGTGAGTTCACAAATATTACCAGTGAATAAGTGAATTTGCTTAGTGTATTTAATGTGCTCGGTGTATCAAAAAATCTCATATTTAGCTCTCAGTAAATCACCAATTTTTTAATTCATGAGAAATTAAGTTTATTTCTCATTCATTTAATATTAAATAACCCATATTATGTTTTTCTCATAAACAGATTAAGTAATGAAACTCAAAATCAAATGAAGGTAATTCTTATTAATGAGTGTGACTCTGCTTTTTAACAGTATACAGCTAATGGGTTTGATCTTGATATTTATTTCCTTTTGAATGACCCTTAAAATTATTTAAAAATTAACTCTTGTACCATTCTTGATATTTATTTTTTGATTTATATAGTATGTGATTCTAAGGACATGTGACACTTGAACCATCATGGAATCACTGGATAGATCCCATCCCAGAGTGGATGGGATCTATCCAGTTATATTAAAGGAGGTGGCAAAAGTAGTAAGCATACCCTTAGCCATAATTATGAGAGCAGCTTTCGACTAAGGAGAAGTCCCCCATGGACTGGAGATTAGCATTAGTAGAGGCATATGATGCAAGAAAGCAAGCTTATACAGCATCAGCCAAAAAAAAAAAAAAAAAAAACCACTTCCACTTCACCCCTCTGTTCGTTCAAAATACCTGTCCAGCTGTCCAGCTGAGCCTTAAACTTATTTAGGCTATCAACTTCCACGACAAGGGATGGAAGTCTGTTCCACCAACCAACCACTGCTGGCTAAAGGCAAATTTCCGCACGTCTATCCTACATCTGTCTTTCCTCAATTTGAATTTATGCCCTCTCAGGTGATTATTCTGAGCAAGAGGAAAAATCCCATCGGCATTGAGCATGCTCAAGCCATTCAAAGCCTTAAACACCTCAATCAGATCACCTTGCAGGTGCCTACTCTCCAGGCACTGCAATTTGCAGAACTTAAGCCTTTCTTGGTAAGAGCACCCCTTTGTTCCCCTCACCAATTTTGTTGCCCTTCTTTGCACTCATTCTAGCAACTGTACATTCTTCCTTAAATGAGGCCTCCAGACCTGGCGCCTCCGTAGCCAGGTGGGAAGGAGCAGCAGTGCGTAGCACATGCT
Organism: Mastigoproctus giganteus; assembly: GCF_048544385.1. Classification (NCBI taxonomy): domain Eukaryota; kingdom Metazoa; phylum Arthropoda; class Arachnida; order Uropygi; family Thelyphonidae; genus Mastigoproctus; species Mastigoproctus giganteus. The sequence goes on along the minus strand of NC_143582.1, from coordinate 225,003,081 downwards.
TCTTGATTAGACCGGGGTTCGAGCCCGTCACCACCAAATACGGAGTATGCGGAAAGGTCAAGGAATGACCACCGCATATCCCGGAGCAATATGGCCTTAGTTGCTAATGCTCCTAAAAACCAAATAACAATAACAAATCGCCTCCAGACCTGTACACAGTACTCTAGGTGTGACCTGACCATTGCCCTGTATAATGGGATAATCACCACCCTGTTCCTGCAAGCAAAATTCTTATATATCATTGATAAAACTCCATGACCTAACCTGGCAGCCCCTCTGCACTGCTCAGCAAACTCCATATTTGACAGCACAATTACTCTAGGTCGTCTTTTTCACTTTCCGCTTTGCTGAGTGTAGTACCACATGGTTGGTACATTTCTCTTGGGTTATTGCTGTCCATATGCAGTATTTTGCATTTGTCAATGTTAAACTTTGGTTGCCACTTTTCAGCTGATTTGTCCAACTTATCTAAATCCAGTTGGAGTAGCATACTGTCTTTACTTTCATTAAAAACCCTGCATCATCTTTGCATCATCTACAAACTTGGACATTAAACCTGATATACCTTCATCAATATCATTGATAAATATACAAAACAACAATGGGCCCAACACCAAACCCTGGGGAACTCCACTAATAACATTTGCCCATGAAGAGCAGTGTCCATTGATTACCACTCTCTGTCGTCTCTCACTCAACCATTCCTTTATCCATTGTAGCAACTTACCCTTAATGCCATACCTCTCCAATTTGTACAGCAGTCTTCCATGTGCAACACTATCAAAAGCTTTCCTGAAATGCAAGTATATGATATCAAAATTATTTTTGGCATTCATTTCGTTTGTGACCACATCATAGTATCCAATCAAATTGGTCAGATAATACCTCTTTTAACAATCCCATGCTGTCTTGACTATTACTGCCGATTTGTCTATATGTTCCTGCAGTGCTTCTTTAACCAGTGATTCCATTATTTTCCCCGGAACACAAGTTAAACTAACAGGTCTATAGTTACCTGTGTCGCCTTTTGAACCCCCTTTGTGAATTGTTGATACATTTGTACACCTCCAGTCCATGGGGAGCTCCCTGGAGTCCATAGAAGCTCTCATAATTATGGCTAAGGGTTTGCTTACTTCCTTTGCTGCCTCCTTTAATATAACTGGATAGATCTCATCCACCCCCAGGTGCCATTTTTATGTTTAACTTCAACAATTTCTCCTCCACTTTGCTCTCAGTTATTACAGAATCACTTAGCTCCTTGTTAGAGTTTGATGAACTTCTGGCACTTCCCTCATTGAATAACTCCTCATGTGTTAATATAAATGCAAAATACTCATTCAGTTTACCAGCTACCTGAGCATGATTATCAATAGTCAACCCATCTATGTTAAGTGGTCCAATCTGATTCATCCCTTTCCTTCTAGAGTTTACATAAGTAAAGAACTCTTTGCTGTTTTTCTTTGCATCCTTTGCCAAGGATTTCTCGTAATCTGCCTTTGTCTGCCTAACCTCCTTTGTGACTTAATTACAGACTAGTTTATATCTGCCATAGGCTTCTGTGTCACCTAATACTTTATATGCATTCCATACATTTTTCTTCTCTGCCACAAGCCTCATTAGTTCATCTAACATCCATTTAGGCCTAAACCTTGAACAGTATTTCTTAGTAGCCTCCAAAATTTAGTCCCTAAAGTCTTCCCATTTAGAATTGGTAACATCATCAGTTGATTCCACTGTACAGAATTTAAAAACTGTCTGGGACCCCTGTAGTAATCACTGCTGATAATCAGATCAAGAGTATTACTCCCTCTAGTTTCCTCTCGAACATGTTGCTGTAGAAAACAGTCATCCAGTAAATCCACAAAAGTCTTGCTAGTGTGCGAGTGACCCAACCCACAAGTTCCAGTCAATATCTGGAAAGTTAAAATCCCCCACTATAAGACAGTGGAGGGCGCTGACTCTCTTTAAACATTACAGCTGTCAGTTGCAGGCTCCGAAAAAAACGATAAGTGTTTGCCTTTTTATTTACATAGTTGTTATTTTAAATTGTACATAATACGTAATCTTATAGTTATAGTTACGCTGGTTATTTTCATTTTAATTTACATAAACAGTTTTTGTAGATATACGTAATACTTAATAACCGTTATTTCGTTCGAATCTTGCAGATATTGTTTTTGTATATAGTGGTAGGGAATTCAAATTTTTAATTGAGGTAGTTAGGTAGCTCTAACGTATAATTTATAGAGTATTACGCTTCACTGTTTCTATTAGATAGCGTAGTATTGACATTTAATTAATTTAATTTATTGATTTTATTAATTTAAAGTATCATGCCCCAAACTAAAGCAGCAAAGCAACGGGCTCAAAGTGGCAGGAGTGCTGTGACTCGGGGGAGAACTGAGGGGGGTGATTCTCCAACGCATCACAGCCTAAAAAAATGTGCAACTTGTGAAATGTTTGCCGAACTCTCTGGAACGGAACATGACATTGCCATGGGGGATGTCTTTGTGTGTGCGCGCGATGTAAGGAGTGTAAGGAAATCAGGCTACAAATCAGCGTTGTTATGGGCCTATATGAGAGTTTGAAGGACAGGGTGGATGCCCTCGAAAGATCTAAATTGAGGGGCCCATCAGGCTCTCAGCTGCCCACATCAACACCAGAGCTTGCACTTGGTCATCACCCAACACAGCGGCAACCCCCAAGGCAGAATGCGCTGGTCCCTCAGGAACTAGTAGTTGTTGGAGACTCTATTGTCAGGGAAACGGGAAACATGCTTTGTAAAAAGGATAGGTGGAACAGGACCAGGGTATGTCTGCCAGGGGCATAGGTTGATGACGTGGTAGAGCGGATATCATCTTTTAAGGGCACAAAACGTGATATAGTTGTACACGTTGGCACTAATGATATTAGCAGTAGGAGACCGGCAGAATTACTTAACAAGTACAGGTCACTGTTGAACAAAAGCCGAGAATTAGGGTTGAATTTGAAAGTGTCTGCAATTCTGCCCAGACACGATAGAAGGGAGTATATGATGAGAGCCTTGTAGATCAATTCGGCCCTGGAAAGAATGTGCAAGGCTCAAGGGGTAGAATTTTTTTCAGCCTGGACTGTACTTGTTAACAGGAGAGACTGCTTCTATAGGGATGGGATACACTTAAATAGAAAGGGTGCAAGAATATTTGCTGATGCAATTGAGGCACTGTTAGGTGGGTCGGAAAACTGCTAGCTTGGGGGGGGATACAAGGACTAATAGTTTAACAGTAGCCATAGGCAGAGGTGAAGGTGATTCTTGCACAACTTCTATTAGAATAAGTAGCGACCTGGAGCGTGGGGTGTTTGGTGTTTCAGGGACAGATGGCAGTCATCCTGAAATAGGTGGGTATATGGGATGTGTTAGGGTAACTAAGAATAGGAGTAGGAGCATGTATGCTTGCAGGTATACCAATGCTAGAAGTATAGTAAATAAATTTGATGAATTTGAAGTGTTGGTCAAGACATCAAAGGCGGATATTGTTGGGATAGCAGAGACGTGGTGTCACACAGATATAAGGAATGCTGAACTGAAATTTGGGGAGTACAATGTGTACAGAAAGGATAGACAGGATAGAAAGGGAGGAGGTGTTATGCTGTTAATTAAGAAAAACATAAAATCAAAAGAAGTGCATCCAGTTGATATAGATGAACAGTGCACTGTTGAGTCAGTTTGGTGTGACATAAGCAGTGCGAAAGCAAAAATAAGAGTAGGAGTGTGTTATAGGCCTAATGACTCGAATGAGTAGAATGAACAATTGTACAGAGAAATAGAGTGGGCTAGTAAATCGGAATGTCTTTTAATGGGGGATTTTAACTTCCCAGATATTGACTGGAACTTGTGGGTTGGTCACTCACACACTAGTCAGACTTTTGTGGATTTATTGGATGATTGTTTTCTGCAGCAACATGTTCGAGAGGCAACCAGAGAAAGTAATACTCTTGATCTGGTTATCACCAGTGATCATTCGTGTATTAAGAATTTGCAGATAAAGGAACCACTAGGTGGCAGTGATCACAGTGTACTGATGTGGGATTTACTTAAAGATTTAATTACCATCAGGGGTAAAGGAAAGGATTTTTGCTTCCGTAAAGGTGAGTACAGTGGTCTCCGACAGTTTTTAAATTCCGTACAGTGGGATCAACTGACGATGTTACCAACAGTAAATTCTAAGTGGGAAGCATTCAAGAAATTAATTGTGGAAGCTACTAAATGTTTCATACCACCAATGGGATGACACATAACGAGAATGATGTAACAGCATACAATCAGACTTCCGCACTGAAAAAGAACCCAATGCGGAATCAAAAAGAAACCTATGAGGTATCAACTTATGAAAGTAACGCTGCATGTGTAGATCCCCTAGCTCTCTTTATAGCAGGCCGAACGTGCACACCTCACCAGCTTGACGCACCGAATCAAATTTTGGATAGATCCATGATTACAAATACCATTCATCCCAATTCCGTTAGTAGACACTGTCAGGAAACTCCTACAGAAACTCACCTTGGCCCCCACTCGTGGGGTGAGGTTGTCGCCGGGCCGTCCCCTCATGTATCCAAAGGAAACACAACGAAGAAAAAGCGCCAAACGGCAAGGATGGTACCTGAGACACGAAGAAACAAGAGATCGAGAAGATCATATATAACTGGGACAGCCCCAACTACTTGGCTCAAGACTAGTGGCAACGTAGCACACATCGACCAACAAATCACTCGCAAAAGCCTATTCATCTCACGATTGGCTCCACACACAACCTCTGAGCAAGTTAAAAATGGCATAAGTGATAATTTGAATATATCCGTTGATGTATACCAACTACCCACAAAATGGCCTTCTTATTCATCTTTCAGATTAGACTGCAACAGTACCCAATATAAAATCCTGTGTCAGCCATCCATTTGGCCTCAAGGGCTCCTCATCAGGCCCTACTTTCAATCTTCGTCCCCCACCAGACTTCAGAGGCACAGCCAATCAAGACACGATCACATTCAGGGTCCAGTAAACCCCACTAGCTGACTCACTACCGAAATCATGAATGGAAGCCAATTCACAATAATTCCTGTTAGGATATCTGAAAGAAACACCTTAAAAAAAAGAGAGAAAAACCGCAGAGGGTACTAAGGAATATCCCCAGACATAATAGCATCTCTATATTCTATCAGAATGCCCGTAGCATCCGTAACAAGCTTGAAACTGTAGAAGAACTTCTACTTTCGCACAAGTTTGATGTGCTCTGCTTAACAGAAACCTGGCTTGACCGAAATGAGGAGCATTTTCCATATGCAGTGTCCGCTGGATATAATGTGATTCTCTGCTCCCGACAAGACAAAAGGGGAGGTGGAGTGGGACTCTTCTACAAAACACCGCACATACTTGTTACTAAGAATTATAAAAGTCAGTCCACTAAGTTCGAAGGGCTAATTGTGTCATGCGAATTTAAATCTGCTCGCATTGATTTTGCAGTTATATACACCCCTCCAGGACCCGATGCTGAAACCGTCGACGAGATAACTAATTGGCTCATTCATGGGCTCCATCATTCAGCAAGGCATGTTATCTGTGGAGACTTTAACTTTTCCCCTCAACTTGTTCATCTTTAGTCCAGATTGCTAAATAACCTTCACCCATTAGGAATCCATCTGATTAATAATCTCCCGACCAGAGGTGATCACCATCTTGATCTTGTGCTATCATCGAGCAATTGTGAACTTGATTCTACAACAGAAATAGCTTTTCAATCTGATCACATGCCAATTTTAATTAACTTATATTTTCTGACTCCAAATTACAACGTCTCGACTCAGGTCCACACCAAGATAATAACGAGCCCAAAATTACTCAACATTACTAAATGTCTAGAAGCAGCCACTGCAATTCCTTGGAATGCACTTGAGCAATGTGATAATCAACTTGCCTTAGACCTTTTAACTCGCTGGCTCATCACAATTTCTAATTATGCAGCCTCAAAGAAAATAAGGATCTCTGAACGTACGAGAGGATGGTGGACTCCTGAACTGAGTAACAGTTTTAAGCTTAAACAGGAATTGTACAAACAGTGGAAAATGACAGGACTAGCTCCGGACCGAATTGCGTACTCCAAAGGACGAGCAAGCTTCAACCGCCTCAAGTCTCAAGCCATAAAACATCACATTGAAACCACACTTCATAAGGGCTGTCCATCATACCGACAGAAATACTGTGAACTCCCTCCACAGTTTGATCCTGAAAGGTGGATGGACTTTATTGCACGAGTTCAGCAAAACCAACTTGAGCCCAGTGATATTCCCATGTCTGATGATGATGTGCCCAGAGATGCACTTGAAACCATTCAATTAACAAGACAAGACCTTTTATCTGCGATTAATAAGTTGCCTGCAACTGGTACAGCGGGAATCGACAAAGTACCACAATTTATCATTAAATGTTTAAGCCCATTTCTAAGTGATCCCCTCCTAATAATTTTCAACAGCATATTAAAAGGAGAATTTTTCCCTCCAATATGGAATTTATATTCTGTTAGGCCACTCCATAAAGTTTCCCAGCCAACTGAAGCCAGGCACTTTAGACCCATCTCTCGTTCCTCGTGTCTATTGAAATTACTTGAAAAAACAGTACTGAAAACACTTACCACGCACATTCTCCCGCACAGGCCCCAGCAAATTCATTATTCGTTGCAAAACAGATCAACAGTTAGTAACCTGATTATGACTACTAATGCAATCCTTGGATCATTTGAGGAGAAAGAAGAAATGGCAATCACCTATCTTGATTTACAAGCTGCGTTTGATAGTGTTCATATCCCAGCCTTGCTCAAACTCCTTCGAAATTATTATCACATCACAGGCCCAGTATTGAAGTTTCTGACATCCTTTCTTCAGAATAGAATCATCCAAATGTACATAGGAAAACAAAGGTATACTAGACAAATACAAGCAGGCGTTCCACAAGGAGGAGTCCTGTCCGGAATTCTTTTCACTGCTATCATCTACCCACTAATACACAATAGAACAGATATGATATCATATGCAGATGATTTAAAGATCTTCACAAAAATAAATTTGACCGATGAAGCCAAAAACGCCACAGTAACCATCAACAAAACCTTATCAGAAGTACAGCAGTACCTCAAGAATTTTGACCTGCAAGTGAACCCTGAGAAATCTGCCATCATGGTATTCTCTCTTAAACCCATACCAACCATAATTCAGCCTGCGATTGACGGAGTCCCGATCCCCTGCGTTGAAAAGCAAAGAGATCTGGGTGTAATCTTCGACAGAAAATTACGATTCCATCACCATATAGAAGAACTCTGTGCTAAATTCAACAAGAAACGGTGGGTTGCCAAGCAGCACTTGCTACACATTCACAACAGAAACCTGATAGAAATGTATATCAGGATGATGATTTTTGGAAGTGTACTGTATGGAGTAGAGTTGTGGGGCTCAGCTGCAGACACCACAATTAAACCATTAAAAGCCGCTGAATACTGGCTCCTGAAGTGGGCAACCTGGAAGTGTCATCTCCCACCACAGCAGCGCGCAACACCGATGGCCAACGCGCTGAATTTAACCAGGTTTTCAGCATTAATGCACGAGAGAAGACTCATCTTCACCGTAAAAATGATTGCCGGGAGAGTCTCAGCACCCAACGTTTGGGACACCGTGTGCTGGCGGATTCCCCAACCAGGTCTCCGCTCCACTCCCAAGCTTCTTGCTCTTCCTTCAAGACTACATTTGAAAGATCGGTTCCTCCCTTATCAGAAGCTCCACCTGGTTCAATCCCTGGATGCTGACTTATTTAAAATCATAGATGATAAAAAGTATAGACGGATCATCCTAGATCTGCACGTGGTCTCCAGAACTACCAACTGATCTCAGATCGTTCTGGCGGGGCAAGAGACTCTCAGAAAACTGGACTTGAGGAAAAGCTTTTGTTATCACAATTTGTTATTTTTGTTATTTTGTATTAGTTTTCCTTTCAAGTCAATGTTATCTGCTATGAGTACTTTTTTTTTTTTTTTTTTAATTATATAATTTGCTTAATCTTTACAATTCCTTTATTATCTCTGCTGTTTGTTAACCCCTGGCATGGTGCCGTGAAGGGTATTGTATGGTCGTGGTACCTGCGTGTACCGGTGAACTGTACAATAAAGATCTTATTTATACCTATTAAGAAATATTGTTCAAGGTTTAGGCCTAAATGGTTATCTAATGAACTAATGAGACTCGTAATAGAGAAGAAAAATGCATGGGATGCATATAAATTATCAAGCGACTCAGAAGCCTATGGCAGATATAAGCTAGTCTGTAATCAGGTGACAAAGGAGGTTAGGCAGGCGAAGGCAGATTACGAGAAATCCTTGGCAAAAGATGCTAAGAAAAACAGCAAGGATTTCTTTACTTATATGAACTCTAAAAGGAAGGGGATGAATCTGATTGGTCCACTTGACATCGATGGTTCGACTGTTGATGATCCTGCTCAGATAGCAAACAAACTGAATGAGTATTTTGCATCTACATTCACACATGAGGAATTATTAAGGTTTGAAAATGGCAGAAGGTTATCAAATTGTAGCAGGATACTTAATGATTTTGTAATAACTGAAAGCAAAGTGGAGGAGAAATTGTTGAAGTTAAACATAAGAAAAGCACCTGGGGTGGATGGGATCTATCCAGTTATATTAAAGGAGGCGGCAAAGCAACTAAGCAAACCCTTAGCCATAATTATGAGAGCGTCCTTGGACTCAGGGGAGGTTCCCATGAACTGGAGATGTGCAAATGTATCCCCAATTCACAAAGGGGAATCGAAGGGTGACACGAGTATTTACAGACCAGTTAGTTTAACTTCTGTTCTGGGTAAAATAATGGAGTCACTGGTTAAAGATGCATTGCAGGATCATCTAGACAAGACTGCAGCAATAATTCAGACACAGCATGGGTTTGTTAAGGGAAAGTCTTGTCTGACAAATTTGATAGGATATTATGATGTGGTTACAAAGGAACTGGATGCAAAAAATAATTTTGATATCATATATTTGGATTTCAGGAAAGCTTTTGACACCGTTGCGCATGGAAGACTATTGTACAAATTGGAGCAGAATGGTATTAAGGGTAAGTTGCTACAATGGATAAAAGGATGGTTAAGTGGGAGAAGACAGAGGGTGGTAATCAATGGGTGCTGCTCTTCGTGGACTAATGTTGTTAGTGGAGTCCCACAGGGTTCGGTGTTAGGTCCACTGTTGTTTTGTATATTTATCAATGATATTGATGAAGGTATATCAGGCTTAATGTCGAAGTTTGCAGATGATACAAAGGTTGGCAGGGTTGTTAATGACAGTAATGGCAGTGTGCTACTGCAACAGGATCTAGATAATTTGGGCAGATGGGCTAAGAAGTGGCAACTGAAGTTTAACCTTGACAAATGCAAAGTACTGCATATGGGTAGAAGTAACCCCAGAGAAACGTATCAACTGTGTGGTACTACACTTAAGGTGGTAGAAAATGAAAAAGACCTGGGAGTAATTGTGCAGTCTGATATGAAGTTTTCTGAGCAATGCAGACAGGCTGCCAGGGCAGGTCATGGGGTTTTGTCAATGATATATAGGAATTTTGCTAGCAGGGAAAAGGAGGTGATTATCCCTCTGTATAAGGCAATGGTCACGCCACGCCTTGAGTACTGCGTACAGGTCTGCAGGCCTCATTTTAGGAAGGATGTAGATTTACTTGAGCATGTACAGAGAAGGGCAACAAGATTGGTGAGGGGAATGAAGGGATCCTCTTACCAAGAGAGGCTTAAGTTCTGTAAATTGCAGTGGCTGGAGACTAGGCACCTGCGCGGTGATCTGATTGAGGTGTATAAGGCCTTGAATGGGTTGAGCACGCTGAATTCTGATGGGATCCTTCCACTTGTTCAGATTACGAACCTAAGGGGGCATAAATTCAAATTAAGAAAAGACAGATGTAGATTAGATGGGCGGAAATTTGCCTTTAGCCAGCGAGTGGTTAATTGCTGGAACAAACTTCCATCTGTCGTTGTGGAAGTTGATAGGTTGAATAAATTTAAGGAGCAGTGGACAGGCATTTGGAGGGAATGGTGTGATTTTTTTTTTTTTTTTTTGGCTAATGCTGCATAAGCTCATACACTTGCTTTCTTGCATCAAATGCCACTGCTACTACTACTACATTCTGATTTACTGGCCCACTCTATTTCTCTGCACAAATGCTCATTATCCCCGGGGAATCACATCTGGTGAGCATGGGCTTGGCACACCCATGGTCCTGAACTGGATATTATCATTCTTCTCTTTCTTGGTGATTCCCTTCTACTTCTCTTTCTCTGTCTCTTGGGGTAAATCCGGAATTTTTTTTTTTGGCTGGTGTAGTATAATCCTCAGGCTTCCTTGCACCATATGGCTAATATCGATAATAATAATACTCATCAGATTCATTAGGCCTATAACACACACCTGCTCTCATTTTTCCTTTCCCAGTGCTCATGTCACACCAAACAGACTCAACATTGCATTGTCCACCAACATCAATTGGATGCACTTTCTTAGATTTTATGGGTTCCTTAACTAATAGCATAACCCATTCTCCCCTCTTGGACTGTCTGTCCTTTCTGTACACATTGTTCTCCTCAAATTCAAATTCTGTACTGCTTATGCCTGTGTGATACCGTGTTCCTGATATCCCAACAATATCTGCCTTTGACTAGCACTTTAATCTCATCAAATTTATTAACTATACTCCTAGTATTGGTGTACATGCAAGTATACATCCACCTGTTTCTACTCTTAGTTACCCTAACACAGCCCATGTATTTATTTGTTCCACTACTTTCTTGCATCATGTGCCAATACTAATGCTAATTAAACTCTTTCATACTCTTAGGCATTTAGCCAAGAAATATATTAGCATTAGTAGAGGCATTTGATGCAAGAAAGAAAGCTTATGCAGCATCAGCCAAAAAAAAAAAAAAAAAACGACTTCCACTTCACCCCTCTGTTCTTTCGAAATACCTGTCCAGCTGAGCCTTAAACTATTTAGCCTATCAACTTCCATGACAAGGGATGGAAGTCTGTTCCACCAACCAACCACCCGCTGGCTAAAGGCAAATTTCCGCACGTCTATCCTACATCTGTCTTTCCTCAATTTGAATTTATGCCCTCTCTGGTGATTATTCTGAGCAAGAGGAAGAATCCCATCAGCATTGAACATGTTCAAACCATTCAAGGCTTTAGCATTAGCATTAGTAGAGGCATATGAAGCAAGAAAGCAAGCTTATGCAGCATCAGCCAAAAAAAAAAAAAAAAAAAAACCACTCCCATTTCCCCCCTCTCTTTGTTCGAAATACCTATCCAGCTGAGCTTTAAATTTATTTAGGCTATCAACTTCCACAACAAGGGATGGAAGTCTGTTCAACCAACCAACTACCCGCTGGTTAAAGGGAAATTTCTGCACAACAATCCTACATCTGACTTTCCTCGATTTGAATTTATGTCCTCTCAGGTGATTATTCTGAGCAAGAAGAAGAATTCCATCTGTATTCAACATACCTAAACCATTCAAGGCTTTATACACCTCAATCAGATCACCTTGCAGTTGCCTAGCCTCCAGACACCGTAATTTGCAAAACTTAAGCCTTTCTTCACAAGAGCAATCCTTTGTTTCTTTCACTAATCTTGTTGCCCTGCTTTGTACTCGTTCCAACAGCTCTACGTCCTTCTTAAAATGAGGCCCCCAGACCGGTATACAGTACTCAAGGTGTGGCCTGACCATTGCCTTATACAAGGGAACAATCACCTCCTTATCCCTGCTAGAAAAATTCCTGTATATCATTGACAAGACACCATGAGCTACTCTTGCAGCCCGTCTACACTGCTCAGAGAACTTCATATCTGCCTGCACAATTACCCCCAGGTACTTTTCATTCTCTACCACTGTCAGTGTAGTACCACAGAGTTGATACGTTGCTCTGGGGTTACTGTTTCCCATATGTAGTACTTTACATTTGTCAATGTTAAACTTCATTTGCCACCTCTCAGCCCATCTGCTCAACCTTCCAGATCCTTTCCAGATATTTTAGATGAAGAAAGTTGTTGCAGTAGTTAATGGTAAAGGCACAGGTTTTAATTTCAGAAGAGGGGACTTTGACAACTTAAAGTGCTATATGGCATCTATGAACTAGGCAGATTGCCAGCATATCGCACATCTCCTGTCCAGAGCTTATACGTCGAAGCAAACGAACCGCCATTATTGCTTCGACGTAAGCAGTTGTCTCTAAACTACGCTCTAAAACTGAAATCCCTGCCAGACCACCCTACGTGGCTAACCGTTTTTGAGCCACGATGGGAAAATTTGTACAACACCCGTAAGACTGCCAATCGTCCTTTTGGTATTCGTGTCCAAGAGCTACTCAAAGAACTTAATATAAAGGTAGACAGGGTTGCCCAAACACCAAAGCAACCCCTTCCACCCTGGCATGCTCATGTCCCGGCATGTGACTTGTCCCTTCGAAATTGGGGAAAGTCGGACACTCCATCGTCTGTCTACCTGCAGCTTTTTTCAGCACACCGAGCTGAACATTCTGACTTCGCGCCAGTCTACACAGACGGGTCGAAGTCAGAATCATATGTGGGATCTGCTGCTGTCTTTACAGACAGCACTACATCGGAGCAGATTCCCTCTGAATGCAGCATATTTACTGCAGAGCTGCACGCTATAGAGTTAGCCTTGGATCACATTAGTGAATGCCAATACCAACGGTTCATTTTGTATACCGACGCTCTCAGCGTGTTACAGGCTTTAATATCTGTGAGATATAATTCTCATCCAGTTCTGTCTAGCATTCAGCAGAAGATTCACGTTCTCCATGAACGTGAATATGATATCCGCTTCTGCTGGATTCCTAGCCACATTGGGATTAGGGGAAATGATTTGGCTGACGCCGCAGCCAAATCAGCAATTCCCAATAATGACCACTGCCTGTTAGTCCCCTATACAGACTACAGGCAAATAATACATCAAAAGATACATTCCCAATGGCAGGATTCGTGGAATAGACAGACTGCGAATAAGTTATATCATATAAAACCTGTAATTGAACCGTGGCAGTCTAGTCTGCGCAGGAATCGTAAGGAGGAAGTTGTTCTTGCCCGGACCCGCATAGGACACAGTCATTTAACTCATTCGTTTTTGCTGAGGGCTGATGACCCTCCTATGTGTGTGTCCTGTGGCACAATCCTAACGATTAGACACCTTTTAATTGACTGTCCAGATTTTAGCAGCACCCGTTTTACCGCTTTTAGTCATCTGACTGAGCCTTATACACTCAGTCAGATTTTATCCGACAATGACAACGTGTCTGCTGTTTTTAGCTATTTTAAATCAATAAAAGTTTTTAATTGTATTTAAAATTTGTTATTGTTATCTCTTTATTGATTTAATTTTTATATATTTGTTATTATTTATCTGGACATGGTGACCTAACTAATTAGGTCACCGAGAATTTAAACTTTTAAATATTGCATAGTCTTGGCGCATTATGGCCACAGCTGCCAATGCGCCAATAAAAAACCAAAAACAAACAAACAAACAAGCAGATTGCCAAGGGATGGCAAATACATTGGAATTATGGAATACCTTTAAAGCAAACATCACAAAAGCCATGAATGCACACATATCTTTAAGAAAATATTGCAGGAGGAGAATGCAGAAATGGATAGCTGCAGAGCTGGCTGGACAAATAAAGCAGAAAAAGATAGCATGGGACATTTACAGAGTGATGAAAAGTACTGAAGCCTACAAGGTACAAATTGATCTGTAATAGTATTACAAATAAGGTCAGGGAGGCCAAGGCTGCATATGAGAAAGCTTGGCTAAGAGATCAAAGAATGGGGACAAGGAATTTTTCATTTATTTGTGAATAAAGGAAGAAAAAAGAAAATCAGATTGGATCCTTGTGCACTGGATGTGGGAAAGTGTTACACAACCCAGCTGATGTTGTGGATGAATAGAACAAGTACTTTGCATATGTTTTTACTGATGAAAGACCCTTTATGCTGAGAAGAAGCCATGTGAGTGAGGCTGAGCCATATGAAATTGGTGATGTAATTACAGATGATTGTTAATTAGAAATTATTTGGAGCAAAAGGCAAGTATGGCTCCCAGAGTTGATGGCATATTCCCTGTAGTTTTGAGGGAGTGCAAGGGAGTGTATTGAACCATTCAGGTTAATTATGAGGACATCTTTGGACTCAGGGGAGATTCGTTGGATTGGAGAAGTGCCAATGTATTGCAAATCGATAAAAGCAGTTCTAAGAGTGAAGTTGGTAGCTACAGACCGGTCAGTCTGACATTCAATGGGACTTCAATCCAGGGACATTTAGATAGATATGGGATTCTGAAGGATACATGACATAGCTTTGTTAAGGGTAAATCATACATAACTTACTTAGTAGTCTATTATCACACAGTTACTCATGAGCTGGATTTACGGAATAATTTTGACATAGTTCATTTGGATTTTAGTAAAGAATTTGACTCAGTCCCTAATGAGAGGTTGCTGTATAAGCTTGAACGGGTTGGGATTACTGATAAGATTCTAAGATGGATTGCTGGGTAGTTGCAGGGCAGAAGGCAGAGGATTGTGGTTAGTGGATATTCTTCAGATTGGTGTAAGATCAGGAGTGGAGTCCCCAAGGATCAGTTCTTGGACCACTGTTGTTTCCCATTTTCATAAATGCCATCAATGAAGGGATAGAAGGTGTGATGTCAAAATTTGCAGAAGACATAAATATTGGTAGAGTTGTTAATGATCAGTGCCAAGCAGTGCTCCTTCAGGATGGCTTGAACAGACTTCAAAGATGATCAGAAAAGTGGGAGCTATGTTTTAATACTGCTAAATGCAATGTCTTACACTTGGGGAATAGCAACCGATAAATAAATTTTACACTCTGTGGAGTTCAATTAAGAATATTTGAGGAGGAAAGGAATCTGAGAGTTACAATACAGACAAATATGAAGTTTTCTGAACAGTGTAAACAGGCAGCCAGAAAGGCCCATAGTGTCCTATTGAATTTATCGAATGCTATCCTGTAGAGATATGGAGGTCATAATCCCACTGTATAAGACAATTGTAAGACCACATTTGGAATACTGTGTTCAAGTGTGAAGACTTCATCTGAAAAAAAGACATTGATCTTCTTGAAAGGGTTCAAAGATGGGCAACTCGAATGGCGAGATCGGCAGAAGGACAACTATATGAAGAAAGACTCCGATTATGCGGGCTGCAGAGCAGCCTGCATAATTAGCAACCAGACCTCAGAGATGACCTGATTGAGGTTTTTAAGGCTCTGATAGAGTTTAGTAAAATGAATGAAGGTGGAATTCTCACTGTCCTAAACAATTCTATTACTTGGGGGTCATAAATTCAAATTACAGGGCTTGATATTTAGATTATATTGTAGGAAGTTTTCTTTTAGTCTGAGAGTTGTTGATAGCTGGAACAAGTTGCTCTTGCAGGTAATTGAGGCTGACAGTTTTAATAAATTCAAAAGTCAACTGAATACTTACCTGTGTGAGAATGGAAGAATATATATAATTTGTGTTTTCTTATCTACTTGTTTTGTTTGTTTGTTTGTTTGTTTTTTTTGCCAGTGCAGCAAAAGCCTGTGGCTTCCTTGCACTATATGGCAAATACTATTACAAGTTCAGGCATTACTGGACACATTATGCAATGCATGAGTAGCACTACCAGGACAACCTGCAACACTTTGCAGAGTCCATGTCAAGATGCATATGGATTGTATTATGGACAAAAGGTGGCCCCACAAGGTATTAGGTAGGTGTTGCTAATTAAAAGCCAACTCAGTTATAAAATACAAAATTATATTAAAGAAAGTTTACTGCAAAAAATACTAAATAACAAATGTATATTACATTACTTTAAATTTTTGTAAGCTACTGTATTAATTGATGTTCTTAGATTATAGGCTTCCTGAGGTAATGTATATTATCCTGTGTAAAAAGAAGTGCGTCATGATTCAGAATTTGTTAACTGACAAAAGAATAATGATATGCATAATACTTAATACATCAGGACCTCACTGTTTATGGTTTTACTATTTTCACTTTCAAACAATATGTGGAAAAATTATTTAAAATTATACCTTATCCAATGCTGGCCAATTGGTTTATCATTTGTGAAACTTAATCCTGCTTTTCCAAATACCTTTAAGCTTAACTAATTCAAAGAAAAAATGCACAGTATGCTAATGTCTCTAATCACCATAAATTGGGAAAGTTCATATATTTATCATGAGCTTCAATTGGATAGTAGGCATTCTTTAATAGCCTGATGAATTACTGGTGTTAATATTTATTAACAGATCTTATATCTTGAGACATATGTGCAAGATAACAAATTTTTTCCAACCCTTTAACTTACCCTTAGAGAGGTATGACATTACCTCTCTTAGAGAGGTATGCAAAGTACTGCATATGGTTAGCAATAACCCAAGAGAAATGTACCAACTGTGTGATACTACACTCAGGGAAGTGGAAAGTGAAAAAGACCTGGGGGTAATTGTGCAGTTAAATATGAAGTTTGCTGAACAGTGCAGACGGGCTGCCAGGACAGGTCAGAGTCTTATCAATGATATATAGGAATTTTGCTAGCATGGACAGGGAGGTGATTATCCCATTGTACAAGGCAATGGTCAGGCCACACCTAGAGTACTGTGTACAGGTCTGGAGGCTTCATTTTAGGAAAGATGTAGAGTTGCTAGAACGAGTACAAAAAAGGGCAACAAGATTGGTGAGGGGAACAAAGGGGTGCTCTTACCAAGAAAGGCTTAAGTTCTGCAAATTGCAGTGCCTGGAGAGTAGGCACCTGCAAGGTGATCTGATTGAGGTGTTTAAGGTCTTGAATGGGTTGAGCAAGCTGAATGCTGATGGGATTCTTCCTCTTGCTCAGATTAAGAACCTGAGAGGGCATAGATTCAAATTGAGGAAAGACAGTTGTAGAATAGATGTGCAGAAATTTTCCTTTAGCCAGTGGGTAGTTGATTGGTGGAACAGACTTCCATCTTTTGTTGTGGAAGTTGATAGCCTAAATAAATTTGAAGCTGAGCTGGACAGGCATTTGGAACAACAAATGGAGGAGTGAAATGGAAGATTTTTTTTTTTTTTTTTTTACTGGTGCTGCATAAGCTTGCTTTCTTGCATCATATACCTCTACTAATGCTAATTTTATCAGTTGCAAAATGCTAACACCTCATATACTGGTGATATCTGAACTGGTAGGGTCAGAAGTTGCAATGAGTTTGAAAATAAACAGAAGTAGTGTATTGTACTTTAAACTTCTTCCAACAGATGGTGTTACAGAGATTGTCCAGTAGGCTGACAGGTTGGAAGTAACAACAAATTTTATTAGCAGTGTTAATGTTCTGTGTCACAATTTTTCAATGGAGCAATGAACAAATATCAAATTTTGTTCAAAAAAAACCTGGAAAATCTGCAACAGAAATGTATGAAATTAAAAATTGTTTATGGTGATGAAATGTTCTAAGTCATACTAATTAAGTATTTGAATGGTATAAGCAGTTCAAAGATGGATGTGAGGACATTCGCAATGACCCTAGAATTGGGAGTCCATTAACCCCTCGAAATGAGGACAGAGTTGCAAAAGTTTGGGAGATTGTGGTAAGAGATCATAATTTGACCCTCAGAATGATGGCTGATGAGTTGGATATGAATGAGACAATTTGTCAAATTTTGCATGAAGGTTTAGGGAAAAGTAAGGTCTGTGCAAAATTTGTGCCACACAACAAACAGTGTCGCCGTATGAAGACATCATCCAGACTTACAAGACAATCCTAATTTCCTTGATTATATTGTCACTGCAGATGAATGTTAGGTGTTTCAGTACGACCCTAATGCAAAGCATCAAGCATGTAGTAGACTTCAAAATCATCACCAAGGCCAAAAATGTTTCGTTTACAGAAGTCCAGAATCAAGATGATATTGATCATCTTTTTTGACAAACAGGTGTGATTCACAAAGTATTTGTATTCAAAAGACATATTGAAGCACATTTACAGGGTGAGGCCACAATTTTGAGAGAAAGGCAGCTGGTTCTTATTGCACAACAGTATCACCCCCCCTTCCATGGTTGTTGTGAAGACATTTCTGACAAAACATGACATTGTAGAAATAAACCATCCACCCTACTCTCTCGGGATATAGCACCAGCAGATGTCTTCCTCTTTTCCAAATAGAAAACTGCCCTCAAAGGCAAGAGATTTCAGGATGTTGAGGACATAAAGAAAAATGTAACCACTAAACTGAACATCATCTCTTTGGATGCCTTTGCTTACTCTTTTCAGAAACTTTTAGAATGGTGTAATTGCATTCAATCAGGTGGTGATTATTCTTCGAATAAAAATAAAACCATTTTTGGGCTCCTTCACTTTGTGTTCTTTTTATCACCAGTGTGAACTTTATTGCCGCACTTTGTATTTTTGCTCAGTGCACTTGACAAAATTAATGGCCAGTCAATATATTTAAAAAATTAATACTAAAATATATTTATATTTTATGTAGAATTTCCTTGTGAATTTGGAACCTATCCCTCCTCCTTTTTCAGTGGTTATTCAGATATATCTTCAGGAATATAACTCTTTAATCACTGAAGTCCTGCTGTATTGACTAAACCAGATAATTAATGGTGGTAATATAATAATAATACCTTATCAGTATTTTCAGGTTCACCAGAAGAGTGCTTTGCATTGTTGCAACAGAAATGCGATTTAGACAATAGCAGTGGATGTGATGCTGTATTTGCAGCACAGATCTCCTTCTTATTTTTGTGCTATATATGCTATATACACAGAGACAAGTAAGTAAATTTTATACATTTTGTTCATAAATAAATTGTTTTTAAATAAAATGCCTCTACCAGTGTGATGATGTGATTTTTGCTTTATATTTTTATGACTATTGGGATATGAATCAGAGCTGTAATACTCAATATGTTCTATGTTGATAATAATATTAGAAAATAATAAGAGGAGTTTACCTCAATATAGTACGTAGAACACTTCCGTATGATACCCTCCAGAAATTAAAACGGAAAAACCGAAAAAATCAACAACTTACAGGTACATTAGAGTAAAATATAAATAATTAAATAATCAATTTAACACAATTCAAATCAATTTAAAACATTTTACTCTAATGTACCGGTAAGTTGGCGATTTTTTTTCGGTTTTTCCGTTTTAATTTCTGGAGGGTATCATACGGAAGTGTTCTACATACTATATTGAGGTAAACTCCTCTTATTATTTTCTAAGACTATTGGGAGTGTATTCTCAGTGATACCAAGTTTCTTATTCCCATTTTTTTCAGCAGCAGTTGTCATAACCCGGAGTTCAAACTCATTCCTTTATTGACAGCACTCCTGAGATTATATCAGACAGTTCATACTGAATGTTCTTTTATCATTTATTACCTGACACTTTCCTTAACATTATTTAAGCTTATTTTTGTGATGTTTAAAACATTTCTTCAGTTTAGATATAGCAGCCCACAGCACTTCTTTCCCTGCATCAGCTTTTGCAGTCTAGAACAGGAACTCTTATGATCTGTTAAAGCATCACTTTTACCCATATTATAAAAATGCAAAGCTGTGTTATACCTCTTCTTCCCCACCACAAACTATCAGTTTCCCTTAATCCTTAAGTTGTCCTTAGTGATACTGGCATGACATTGGTGTGATGGTGGTGATTATTCCCTTGTATAAGGCAATGGTCAGGCCACACCTTGAGTACTGTATACAGGTCTGGAGGCCTCATTTCAAGAAGGATGTAGCGCTGCTGGAACGAGTACAGAGAAGGGCAACAAGATTAGTGAATGGAACAGAACTCCCATGTATGAAGAGAGCAGGATCTTCTGATCCTGCTCTCTTCATACATGGGAGTTCTGGACGCCAGATTTCTTCTTCCAGGTCCTGTTGTCCTGCTTCTGTCCCCTGATGCCTGATTCTTGATGTTGGTCTAGGCCATTGCCTTCCACACTGGGAAAACCTGGTGTCAGCTGATGGATGTGTATCCATCAGCTGACACCAGGTTTTCCCAGTGTGAGATAAAATCAAACCTTTTTTTTTTTTTTTTTTTTTTTCAGGGTGGGATATTTGCTAGTGCCATCACCTTGGGCTGCTGAAAGAAAGGAATCTCTGTTTTTCATTTTATTCTTTTTTTTATTTTTATTTTATATATATATATATTTAAAATTTTTTGTTGGTACTATTGTTTTGGTCCCAATGATATTGGAATGCTGTAATCTATATGTATTGCACTACTTCCTATATATGCAGGATTTTGTCTTATCTTTGTATCAGACAGTGCAAGTACCTGTGGCCCACTTCCTCGTGGAATGGACAGGTGCTGGGAAGTGGCTTTACCTGTTAACCAAGAGGCCACGAACAACATTTCCAACATAACAATCCACACATAATACCCAAACAATGTACTTCACACACTTCTGGCCCTTTTTACAGAGCGTTATATCATTACAGAGAAGCACAGCACAATACATTCCATACTTGTCCATGTACAACCCCAATTCAGGAGGCAGAACAGAATGGACAAGTGTATACTGCTATAGTTCAAAAGGATTTAGTTTTATCAGGAGACTATTGGAAGGGATTATAACTGATGACAATACTCATAGGATGTATTTAATATCATTAGTTTCCACACTATTATAAACTTGAGAACCTGAGGGGGCACAGATTCAAATTGAGGAAAGACAGTTTTAGTACAGATGTGTGGAAATTTGCCTTTAGCCAGTGGGTGGTTGATTGGTGGAACAGACTTCCATCGTTTGTTGTGGAAGTTGATAGCCAAATTAATTTAAGGCTGAGCTGGACAGGCATTTGGAACAAATGGAGGGGTGAAATGGGAGGGGGGGGTTTGGCTGATGCTGCATAATCTTGCTTTCTTGCATTGTATGCCTCTACTAATGCTAACTTTGCATATTTCTAATATTATGAATAAGAATAAACAAAAACTATTGATATTAAGCAATTATATAGGACCATGCTGAAGAAATGCTGCAAGTAAGGTGTGTATACAAGGGAATAATCACCTCCTTATCCCTGCTAGAAAAATTCCTATATATCATTGACAATACACCATGAGCTACTCTTGCAGCCCGTCTGCACTGCTCAGAGAACTTCATATCTACCTACACAACCACCCCCCGGTCCCTTTCATTCTCTACCACTGTCAGTGTAGTACCACAGAGTTGATACGTTGCTCTGGGGTTGCTGTTTCCCATATGTAGTACTTTTCATTTGTCAATGTTAAACTACATTTGCCACCTCTCAGCCCATCTGCTCAACCTTTCCAGATCCTGTTGTAGCAGCATAGTGTCAGTAGTGTCCTTGACAACCCTGCCAACCTTTGTATCATCTGCAAACTTGGACATTAAGCTTGATATACCATCATCAATATCATTTATAAATACAGAAAACAATAATGAACCCAACACTGAACCCTGAGGGACTCCACTAATAACATTAGTCCATGATGAGCAGTGTGCATTGATTACCACTATCTGTCTTCTCCCCCTCAACCACCCCTTTATCCAAAGCAGCAATTTGCCTCCAATGCCATACTGCTCCAATTTGTGCAGCAGTCTTTCATGTGCAACAGTATCAAAAGCCTTTCTAAGATCCAAGTATATAATATCAAAGTTATTCCCTGCATCCAGTTCTTTTGTGACTGCATCATAGTATCCAATCAGATTGGTCAGGCAAGACTTCCCCTTAACAAAACCATGCTGTGTCCGAGCTATAACTGAAGTCTTGTCTAGATGATCCTGCAGTGCTTCTTAACCAGTGCCTCCATTAATTTTCCTGGAACAGAAGTTAAACTCACAGGTCTATAATTACTTGTGTCAGCCTTTGATCCTCCTTTGTGAATTGGGGTCACATTTGCACATCTCCAGTCTGTGGGGTACCTCTCCTGAGTCCAAGGAAGCTCTCATAATTATGGCTAAGGGTTTGCTTACTTCCTTTGCTGCCTCCTTTAATATAACTGGATAGATCCCATCCACCCCAGGTGCCTTTCTTGTGTTTATCTTCAACAATTTCTCCTCCACTTTACTCTCAGTTATTACAAGATTCTCTAGCTTACTGCTAGAGTTGAATACACCTCTGGCATTCCCCTCGCTGAATAACTCCTCATGTGTGAATGTCGATGCAAAATATTCATTTAGTTTTGTTAGCTACCTGAGCAGGATCATCAACAGTTGCCCATCAATATCAAGTGGACCAATCTGATTCATCCCCTTCCTTCTAGAGTTTACATAAGTAAAGAACTCTTTGCTGTTTTTCTTTGCATTCCTTGCCAAAGGTTTCTCGTAGTCTGCCTTCGCCTGCCTAACCTCCTTTGTAACTTGGTTACAGATCAACTTGTATCTATCATAGGCTTCTGTGTCACATGTTAATTTGTATGTATCCCATGCATTTTTCTTCTCTGCCATATGTCTCATTAGTCAGGTGTAGTCCCCCTGATGAAATACCTAATCATGTATCAATATTTATTTCAGCTGACATCAAATCAAGCATTTTTGTATTACCTATATTAGACCATTTACTAAAAATGTTCTTCCCCCATATCTGATGACAGCTATTCATTTTTATTTGCATTTTATTAGTATTTTGTTGTACTAATTTTACTTTACAGTTCTCCCACTTTATATAATGACTTGGCATTTCAGCCCTTAATTTACTTAATTCATCATAACCTCTAGGATATTAACATTCTTTCACTAATCTACTACACTTCTTTTTCTGGCGCCTCCGTAGCCAGGTGGGAAGGAGCAGCAGTGCGTAGCACACGCTTCTTGATTAGACCGGGGTTCGAGCCCGTCACCACCAAATACGGAGGATGCGGAAAGGTCAGGGAATGACCACCGCATATCCCGGAGCAATATGGCCTTAGTTGCTAATGCTCCTAAAAACCAAATAACAAACAAACAAACAAACTTCTTTTTCTACTTTCCTCACCCTTATAGTTACTAGCACCTTGTGTAACTTTCATATCCATTTATGCATACTTAAATTAATTTAATATTAATACAACTTATATATTTATATACAGGGTGATTCACTACCAGTGTGACAAACTTGCAGGAGGTGTAGGGGGCCACAAAGACGAATCGGAATCACATAGCATTGCAGGGTCCGAAATGCCTTCGTCATGCGGTAGAGGACGTTGAACGGGAGGTCGCATGAACAGCGATCCCGCTAGAAGTCAGCATTTGCGAACTGGTTCCCGAGGCAGTAGGGTGGACGAGTATTCAAACGTTGAACTGGCCAACATGCACCTTGCATATGGAGCTGCGGACTGTAACGGGCATGCCGCTCTGCGCTTGTACCAGGAACGTTTCCCGCACAGGCGTTCTCCTCATCATACGATTTTCGCACGTGTGCACGGTAGGTTACGTGAGACTGGTTGTTTCTCGAGAGGTACCATGAATCGAGAGCGAACGACGAGGGCATCAGACTATGAGGAGAATGTCCTACGTCTTACAGAAGGCAATCTGAGTACGAGTACTCGAGCAATAGGCCAACGATTGGGTATTTCCCAATCCACTGTATGGAGGATACTGTCAACAAACCAAATGAGTTCATACCATCTGCAACGCGTCCAATCATTGGAGCTTGCAGATTATCCACTCCGGAGGACTTTTGCTTCTTGATTTCTTCAACAGAAACGGTTCACAAATGCTGACTTCCAGCGGGATCGCTGTTCACGCGCCCTCCTGTTCAACATCCTCTACCACATGACAAAGGCATTTCGGACCGTGCAATGCTATGTGATTCCGATTCGTCTTTGTGCCCCCTACACCTCTTGCAAGTTTGTCGCACTGGTAGTGAATCACCCTGTATATATAGCTGATTGAGGCGCTTCCGTAGCCAGGTGGGAAGGAGCAGCAGTGCGTAGCACACGCTTCTTGATTAGACCGGGGTTCGAGCCCGTCACCACCAAATACGGAGGATGCGGAAAGGTCAAGGAATGACCACCGCATTTCCCGGAGCAATATGGCCTTAGTTGCTAATGCTCCTAAAAAATAACCAAATAACAAACAAACATAAAAATAACTAACCAGTGTTTCAGAAACATGGGGAAAAATTATTTATTTTAAAAACCTCTTTGTGTGCATAGTTCAGAGTATAAACCCCCATTTATTTTTGTCTGTTTCTCACTTATATGTACATCATAAACCGTACCATCTTAATGTTTCACATAGAGCTCAGATGAAGGAGCTGCAATCAAGGCAGTTTGGCTCAGGCACAAGAATTAAAGGATTTAATGATGTAAGTTATATATTTATTTGATTTAATTAGTTGAGGGTAGGAGAGCTTCTAAGTAAGCCTTGGATGCAGAAAATCCATGTCCATGCACTAGTTTCATAATCAGATTAAGAATTGTGTTTCTTCTGACAGTTCCAGCAAGGCAAGTGTCCTCCTTTACAAGCTGGACCAACATTGCCTCGGAATGACAGCTGAAATTCACACTTTCATCAAATTTTTTTAACTTAATGACGATGACTTTTATATATATATATATATATATATATATAACTGACATATTTTGGTTATTTATGGACTGATAAATATTTATGAAGTTGCTTTTTTAAATTTTTTTTTTTTTTTGTTTCAGCATTATTCCTGTGTTGAACCTTCTTCCTTATGTTGTATCCTTTATAATTTTGAATCCTGATCTCTCTCTTCTGCCAGTATTTACTCTGAAACATCTGACATTTCTGTTAGCTGTAAGTAATATATATAATTAATATTTCTTTCAATTCTTTACTTAAGTTAAAACTAGAAGGAAAGGGATGAACCACATTGATCCACTAATATGAATGGCATAACTATTGATGATTCTGTTTAGGTTTCTGACAAACAGAAGGAATATTTTGCATCTGTTCACACATGTTTTTAGGGATGGGGATACCAGAAGTATGTCAAGGTATAACTTGTAGCTAAATAATTTTGTGATAACTGAGAAGAAAGTGGAAGACAAATTGTTGAAACTAAAAGTGAATGAGGTGCTTGGGACTGATGGAATTTGTCCAGTTGTATTAAAAGATGTAGAAAAGGAGGTAATCAAACCTCTATACATATATTTTTATTTATTTTTTTTTTTTTTGTTTTAGTTTTATTGTAGGGAGCCTCCCTAAACTTGGGTTTAGGGAGGATCCCTACAGATTAAGATGTGAAAATGTTTCTCCCATTCACAAAGGTGTGTCAGAGGATGAAGTAAATAATTATAGACTTGTAAACCTGATATTGTTAGGAAGAAAGAGGTGGAATCAGAAAATTCTGTATCTAAGTGTATGTAGAAAAGTATTGCATCAGAAACTAAACATTTGTGTGATAGAGAGTGAAATGAGTTGTTAAGAGAGGAATTTTTAATTTAACCTGCCTTTTCTCTCTCTCTCTCTCTCTCTCTCAATAGTATCAAAGTTCAAGAGAGGTTTTGGGGACACTATTCCAGATATAGAAACAAAATTTCATGCTAAGATGGATTTATGGTTTGGGCCAGGTTAGCACATGTTTAGAAGCAAGTATTGCTGCAAATAAAATAGAAAGCCAGTTTTTTTTGTTTTTTTTTTTGCCCCTCTCAATACAGAGGAGGAAATGTTTGTAATATGCTTATGTCAACAAAGGTTAGAAGTTATGGTTATTCCATAAACATATAAGATCTTGTCTAGAAGTTCCAGTAAGTGTTGTTCAGAGGTGTATTGCTAAAAAAAAATAGTCCCGGAACGCTCATTGTAAAAAAATAGTACCGGAATGCTTATTCTCCAGAAGACTATATGATAACGCCACATTGTTGGTGGTTGTTGTTTAGGAGCATTAGCAACTAAGGCCATATTGCTCCAGGGATATGCGGTGGTCATTCCCTGACCTTTCCTCATCCTCCGTATTTGGTGGTCACGGGCTCGAACCCCGGTCTAATCAAGAAGCATGTGCTATGCACTGCTGCTCCTGCCCACCTGGCTACGGAGGCACTAGGTCACATCGACTGTATAGTAACTGAGTCAGACTTCAGACTCATGGTTCATAGAACAACCAGTTCTAGCATTCAGCTCATTGCAAATCAAAATTCAGTGTTCACACGCATCACAGTATATCTCATTCGTTGGATCTTTTTATCTAACACATTTTACTTTAGTAAGAAACGTTGAAGTTTCATTGCGAAATTTATATTTTTGTTTTTAAATAAATTTGTAAAGAAAGCTATTAATTTTAAAGATTACTATTAATATATATTTTTAGTAGCAATGTGTAAAATAGATATTTCTCCCTCCGCTTTGATTATGCCATTCTTTCATAATATACACTACTGAATACACTACTGATGTTGAAGTTGAGAATGGGAGCAGCAGATCCTTTTCATGATAAAAAAAATACAATAGTGGGTTTAAGAATGACTGACATTAACTAAGTAAGTTATGTTCTTCCCACAGGAAAATTATTTGGAGATTGTGGATATTTTAAACATTGTATCTCTTTATAAAATGCATGGTTTGTGGACCTGGAAAGTGAAGTTTACTGTCATCAGCAAAACTACGAATAGGATTTCTGATTAGTGGGAAAGGTCATTATTATACAGGAGAAAAAATATAGGTGAAAGACCAAAACCATGTAGAACTCCAGAGAGACATCTGACATCCTAGCATTGTGACCAGGGCTGCCACATGCAATTTTTTAACTTTAATAATTCGAATGAGTATTTTCATTTTTGTTTTGTAGTTTATAATAAACATTACTAAAAATCTACCAGCTCATTACATTACTATCTAAATTAAATTACTATGTAAAATAAACTAATTTTAAAAAAGGATAGCTGTGTGAAAATTTTCTTTCACCCAGTGAGTAATTGATTGCTGGAACAAACTACTGTCTGGTGTCATGGAAGAGGGTAGTTTGAATAAATTATATGGAACAGTTTGACACCTGCCCAACCTACCACTTAGTTTTACATTTTGCTGTGTCTAGCTATTACGGTGTCCAGTAACTGATAAATTGTCAACAACAAAAATATTTTTTACAGTAAATTTTCATTGTGAGCTCAAATATGTGTGCAGGTCAGAATTAACCATTATGCAAAATATGTAATTTCTTGAGACTCAGATCACAAAGGAGGCCATGGTTGACTGACTCTTAGCCCAGAGTTTGAATTAGGCAGATGCAGCCACACTGAACCTCGCATAATGAAATTTATCCGTGTTATGTATTGGAACTATCGGCACTTACTAATTTTTTTTTTTTTTTTTTTGTTCCTGATCAAATACAAATGGACGAAAGTTATATGAGTATTGTTCATGATATCGATACAGCATTGAGTCAGCTTGCGGTTCATGAAGAACCACAGGACTGGTGAACTTTTCTTCACTAATTAACAATGCCTCACAAAGTTGCTGAATGACTGGCAAACAACAACAACAAAGTTTTCCTTTGCTCTTTGGGATAAATGCTCATCTGGTCATAATTGATTACAACTGCCCAAAATAGATCGCCATATTGTAGTTTAGAGTAGGTGAAGATTTCACTTCATAGGCTCTGAAGTAAAATCTTCGCCTTCCCAATGAGTAAAGAATAAAGTGGCTGAATTCTATTATTTTTTTTTTTTTTTTTTTGTTATTATTATATGGTGCAATGAGTAAGTTGAAAAACAATGTAAAATATAAAGTGATACTGTATTAGAAAGTGAGAAGAGAAAAAATAAGATTGCTGTTTGCGGTGAGTTAATGTAAGGGTATGATAAACATTCTGATACTTAAAGCTGTGTTTTTTTTTGTAAAGTGTAAGGTTTTAGTTTTATTAATTACAAAATATATTTTGTTGTGTATTCATTGATCATTGTGAAATATATTACAATAACTGTCTACAATTATTTATTAGTCTTTTATGAATGGGAGGTGCCAATAAGATTTTGCACAAAAGCACCTCATAGGCCAGTGGTGTGCAAACTGTGAGGTGCAACCCCCAGAGGGGTCGCAGGATTAAAGGGGTTGTGGCAATTTTTAAATAAAATTATTTTTTGTGTACATAAAAGCTAAAAAACCTGTTGTTAAAATTACTTTTTTTCAATACTGTAGATGTAGAAACAGGGTTCCTCAGTTAAGTGGTTTACTTTTGGATAGTGCTTTTAAATATTTGATTTATTTAGATATTGTTGGATTATTTTGTTATAGGTTTTCCTGTAACTGTTTGATTTTAATAATATTATAGATATAATTTTTTAAAGTTACTTTCATTGATATTTATTTAATTTTATAATGGTAGTTACGAGATCTGCCTTAAACACGTCACAGGGTATCGTGACTCACACGAAAATAGCAGATGGCGATTTACGGGTGAGTCATGATTTAATCCGTTGTGGAACCTGTGGAATGTTTTCCAAGGTCGACCTGGTGACTAATCCTACCTCACCTGGAGATTCTTTTCTTTGTGATCGATGTAAGGAGTGCACCGATCTTAAATTACAATTTGGTGCACTGATGGAACAATTTGAGTCCCTGAAAAAATGAGTGCTTGCCCTCGAAAATAATGCATCTGGGAGCTCGTCAGGGACTCAAAACTCCAGCAATCTACCAAGTGATGCACACCCGATTCGAGCCTCAAAACAGAAAAACCAAGTGCAAACTACTCTGGTTAAAAAGGACATTGTTTTATTAGGAGATTCCATTGTCAGGGAAACGGGGAATATTTTTTGTAATAAAGATAGGTGGAGCAGAACCAGGGTATGTCTGCCGGGAGCAACTATTGATGATGTCACCAACAGATTGTCAGATTTTAAAGGGGGTAAAAAAAATATTATTATTCATGTGGGGACAAATGATATTAAACGTACACAATCGGACGATTTTTGGAAAAATACAGGACCATGCTGAGGAAATGTCGTGAGCTAGGCCATAATGTCTGTGTCTGCAATTCTACCCAGACACGATAGGAGAGATTATATGTTAAGAGCCTTGTGGATTAACTCAAGACTTGAAGGAATCTGCAAGGCTTTAGGGGGTAAATTTCTATCAGCACGGCCCACACTTGTAGGTAGAAGGAATTTGTTTTGTAGAGACGGGATACACTTAAACAAAGGTGGTGCAAACGTTTTTGCCAGTATTATTGAGGATACCTTAAAGATTCAGGGAAACTGCTAGTTAGGGGGGATGTGGGTAATACTGACACGCGTTTATCTGATAATATTGGTCAATGTAACTCTTGCACATACCTTAAGAGTTCTTATCTCTTAAGGTATGTCTCTAGTAGCCTCGTCAGCAGACGAGGCTACTAGAGACGGTCGTGTTCCAAGCCGCTAAGTGGATTTTTCTTATTTATTGATTTGAAATTATTGTTTTTCTAAAACTTTTGATTTAAATTTAGTAGTATAACATTATTTTGTGATTTTCTGATTAACTTGGTGTAATTATTCTTTACTCGGCCTTGTAATTGCATAAAAGTATCGGTAAAGGTTTCCACGTGTTTCAACTCCGGTACCGTTCGTAATTTTCCCGCCATAGTTGTATGCCGTACTAGATAGCGTTAGTTGAACTTCGTTAGGAGTTAAATTGTATGTTTAAATAAATACATATAACGACTTAGATTACAAATGTAATATAATTAATTATATTTAACATAATTAATAACATAACATAATTAATTAATAAATTAATAGAATCATGACTCAGACCAGAGCAGCAAAGCAAAAGGCTCAAGCTAATGGAAGCGCTGTGGCTCAGAGCAGAACTGAGGGGGGCAGTTGTCCTCTGACTCACAGCCTTATAAAATGCACTGTTTGCTTGATGTTTGCAGAGCAATCGGGTACGGGACATGATACTGCCAAGGGGGATGTCTTTGTGTGTGCACGATGCAAGGAGTGTATCGATATCAGGCAACAACTTGGCGTTCTTGTGGGCCTATATGAGAGCTTGAAGGACAGGGTGGATGCCCTCGAAGAAACTAAATTGAGGGGCCCATCAAGCTCTCAGCTGCCCACATCAACGCCAGAGTTTGCACTTGGGCATCGCGTGTCACAGAGACAACCCCCAAGGCAGAATGCGCTGGTCCCGAAGGAACTAGTAGTTGTTGGTGACTCTATTGTCAGGGAAACGGGGAACATGCTTTGTAAAAAAGATAGGTGGAACAGGACCAGGGTATGTCTGCCAGGGGCAAAGGTTGATGACGTTGTAGAGCGAATATCATCTTTTAAGGGCACAAAAGGTGATATAGTTGTACACGTTGGCACTAATAATATTAAGAGTAGGAGACCGGCAGAATTACTTAACAAGTACAGGTCACTGTTGAACAAAAGCCGAGAATTAGGGTTGAATTTGAAAGTGTCTGCAATTCTGCCCAGACACGATAGGAGGGAGTATATGATGAGAGCCTTGTCGATCAATTCGGCCCTGGAAAGATTGTGCAAGGCTCAAGGGGTAGAATTTTTTTCAGCCTGGACTGTACTTGTTAACAGGAGAGATTGCTTCTACAGGGATGGGATACACTTAAATAGAAAGGGTGCAAGAATATTTGCTGATGCTATCGAGGCAGTGTTAGGTGGGTCGGAAAACTGCTAGCTTGGGGGGAGACAAAGAACAATAGATTGACAGTAGCCACTGGCAGAGGTGAAAGAGATTCTTGCACTGCTTCTATTAGAATGAGCAGAAGCCTGAAAAACAAGATGCATGGTATTTCAGAGACTGCTGGGAGCCATTGCGGTACAAGTAAACACATGGGTTGTGTTAGGGTAGCTAAGAATAGAAACAGGTGCAGGTATACTTGCGTGTACACCAATGCTAGGAGTTTAGTAAATAAATTTGATGAATTTGAGGTATTGCTCAAAACATCAAAGGCAGATATTGTTGGGATATCAGAGACGTGGTGTCACACAGATATAAGGGATGCAGAAATGCAATTTGGGGAGTACAACGTCTACAGAAAGGATAGACAGGATAGGAAGGGGGGAGGGGTTATGCTATTAGTTAAGAAACACATAAAAACCAAGGAAGTGAAGCCAGTCGACATCGCTGGACAATGCAGTGTTGAGTCAGTTTGGTGTGACATAAGCATTGGGAGATCAAAATTGAGAGTAGGAGTGTGCTATAGGCCTAATGACTCTGATGAGTATAATAAGGAACTGTACAGGGAAATAGAGTGGGCCAGTAAATCAGAGAGTCTTATAATGGGAGATTTTAATTTCCCAGATATTGACTGGAATTTCGGGGCTGGTTACTCACACACTAGCAGGGCTTTTGTGGATTTATTGGATGATTGTTTTCTACATCAGCATGTTCGGGAGGCAACTAGAGGGAGTAATACTCTTGATTTGATTATCAGCAGTGATTCTTCATGCATTAAGAATCTGCAGATAAATGAACCACTAGGTGGCAGTGATCATAGTGTGCTGAAGTGGGATTTACTGAAAGAGGTAACTACCATTAGGGGTAAAGGGAAGGGTTATTGCTTCCGTAAAGGCGACTACGATGGACTGAGACAGTATTTAAATTCTATACAGTGGGACCAACTGATGATGTTACCAACAGCAAATTCAAAATGGGAAGCATTCAAAGAACTTATCTTGGAAGCTACTAGGCTTTACATACCAACTAAGAAATATTGTTCAAGGTTTAGGCCAAAATGGATGTCAGATGAACTAATGAGGCATATGGCAGAGAAGAAAAATGCATGGGATACTTACAAATTAACACATGACACAGAAGCCTATGATAGATACAAGTTGATATGCAACCAAGTTACAAAGGAGGTTAGGCAGGCGAAGGCAGATTACGAGAAATCCTTGGCAAGGGATGCAAAGAAAAACAGCAAAGAGTTCTTTACTTATGTAAACTCTAGAAGGAACGGGATGAATCAGATTGGTCCACTTGATATTGATGGGTCAACTGTTGATGATCCTGCTCAGGTAGCTAACAAACTAAATGAATATTTTGCATCGACATTCACACATGAGGAGTTATTCAGCAAGGGGAATGCCAGAGGTGTATTCAACTCTAGCAGTAAGCTACAGAATCTTGAAATAACTGGGAGTAAAGTGGAGGAGAAACTGTTGAAGATAAACACAAGAAAGGCACCCGGGGTGGATGGGATCTATCCAGTTATATTAAAGGAGGCAGCAAAGGAAGTAAGCAAACCCTTAGCCATAATTATGAGAGCTTCCTTGGACTCAGGAGAGGTACCCATAGACTGGAAATGTGCAAATGTGACCCCAATTCACAAAGGAGGATCAAAGGCTGACACAAGTAATTATAGACCTGTGAGCTTAACTTCTGTTCCAGGAAAATTAATGGAGGCACTGGTTAAAGAAGCACTGCAGGATCATTTAGACAAGACTTCAGTTATAGCTCAGACACAGCATGATTTTGTTAAGGGGAAGTCTTGCCTGACCAACTTGATTGGATACTATGATGCAGTCACAAAAGAACTGGATGCAGGGAATAACTTTGATATTATATACTTGGATCTTAGAAAGGCTTTTGATACTGTTGCACATGGAAGACTGCTACACAAATTGGAGCAGTGTGACATTGGAGGCAAATTGCTGCTATGGATAAAGGGGTGGTTGAGGGGGAGAAGACAGAGAGTGGTAATCAATGGACACTGCTCATCGTGGACTAATGTTATTAGTGGAGTCCCTCAGGGCTCAGTGTTGGGTCCATTATTGTTTTCTGTATTTATAAATGATATTGATGATGGTATATCAAGCTTAATGTCCAAGTTTGCAGATGATACAAAGGTTGGCAGGGTTGTCAAGGACACTACTGACACTATGCTGCTGCAACAGGATCTGGAAAGGTTGAGCAGATGGGCTGAGGGGTGGCAAATGAAGTTTAACATTCACAAATGTAAAGTACTACATATGGGAAACAGCAACCCCAGAGCAACGTATCAACTCTGTGGTACTACACTGACAGTGGTAGAGAATGAAAGGGACTTGGGGGTGATTGTGCAGGCAGATATGAAGTTCTCTGAGCAGTGCAGATGGGCTGCAAGAGTAGCTCATGGAGTATTGTCAATGATATACAGGAATTTTTCCAGCAGGGATAAGGAGGTGATTATTCCATTGTATAAGGCAATGGTCAGGCCACACCTAGAGTACTGTATACAGGTCTGGAGGCCTCATTTCAAGAAGGATGTAGAGCTGCTGGAACGAGTACAGAGAAGGGCAACAAGATTAGTGAATGGAACAAAGGGGTGCTCTTACGAAGAAAGGCTTAAGTTTTGCAAATTACAGTATCTGGAGACTAGGCACCAGCGAGGTGATCTGATAGAGGTGTATAAAGCCTTGAATGGTTTAAGCATGCTCAATGCTGATGGGATTCTTCCTCTAGCTCAGAAAAATCACCTGAGAGGGCATAAATTCAAATTGAGGAAAGACAGATGTAGGATAGACGTGCGGAAATTTGCCTTTAGCCAGCGGGTGGTTGGTTGGTGGAACAGACTGCCATCCCTTGTGGTGGAGGTTGATAGCCTAAATAAGTTTAAGGCTCAGCTGCACAGGTATTTTGAACGAACAGAGGGGTGAAGTGGGTTTTTTTTTTTTTTGGCTGATGCTGCATAAGCTTGCTTTCTTGCATCAAATGCCTCTGCTAATGCTAATCTGTTACCCCCAACTGGACGTATTATCTAGATGTTCTGGGGGCAAAGACGTTTCACATGAGCCGGTAGCTAATATCAGGGAAGAGAGCCTAAAAAACTTCAAGGGTTGTGTTAGGGTTGTTAAATATACAAGAACAGTAAATCTTAATTGTTTATACAGTAACGTTAGAAGTGTCGTCAATAAAATGAGCGAATTCGAACTGCTGTTTAAAACAAGTAACGCAGACATAATAGGGCTTACAGAGATGTGGTGCCACCCGGAAATTGGGGATGATGAGTTTAGGTACGGCTTGTATAATGTATTTAGGAAGGATAGGTTAGATAGAAGGGGTGGTGGGGTAATGCTTCTTATCAGAAGCAGCCTGAGTGCGACGATAGCTTTCCCGGATTCAGACATTTCACATGCTAGTATAGAGTCTGTATGGTGTGAGATAGTTGGAAACAAAGGTATAATGCGAGTAGGAGTAATCTACAGACCAGGTGATTGTGAAGATTATGACAAAAGCCTCTACATGCAAATGGAATGGGCAAGTAAGCGTCAATGCCTTATTATGGGTGATTTCAATTTGCCTCTAATTGATTGGAGTAAATGGGAAGGAAACTCGACATGGGGAACAAAATTTTTAAATCAACTAGATGACTGTTATTTGTATCAACATGTCAGGGAAAGTACTAGAGAAAAGAATATCCTAGACCTCATCATCACACATGAATCAGATGACATAACAGGGCTGACAGTAGAGGAACCAGTAGCAGGAAGTGATCACGGAGTTCTACGGTGGATGATGACGAGAGAGGTAGCAGAAGTAAAAGGCAAAGGAATGGGTTTTAATTTCAGAAAAGGAAATTACGATGCCTTAAGGTACTACATGGCCTCTATTAACTGGGTAGATATCGCACAGAGAATGAATACAATTGAACTGTGGTACGCTTTTAAAACATTAATCACAGATGCCTTGAATGCGTATATCCCATTAAAAAAAAATACTCCACGAGAAGGGTTCCAAGTTAGATGAATAGTGAAGTTGCCGCATTACTTGAGCAGAAAAAGGTGGCATGGAAAGGTTACAGAGCAATAAAAAGTACTGAAGCCTATAACAGCTACAAGGTGATGTGTTATAGAGTCACAGAAAAGGTTCGACAGGCAAAGGCAGTTTATGAGAAATCACTAGCAAACAGAGCAAAGAGGGGGGGATAAAGAATTCTTCACATATATAAATGCCAAGAAGAGCAGGACAAACCAGATCGGACCTTTACGTAAGGGAAAGGGGATAGTAATAAATACACCAGCTGCCATTGCAGATGAACTCAACAGTTATTTTGCATCGATATTTACAAATGAAAAGCCTTTTCTGGCAATGGGAAATAGTGGGAGCGAAGTTAAAAAATATGTAATTAATGATATTGAAATTTCGCATGATTATTTAATGAAAAAACTTTCGAGCCTACAGACCAGTAAGGCTCCTGGAATTGATGGAATATACCCTATAATCTTAAGAGAGGCGGCCAGCGAGTGCATTGAACCATTAAGGCTAATTATGCGAGCATCACTAGACTCTGGGGAGATTCCCTTGGATTGGAAAAGTGCAAATGTATCTCCCATACATAAGGGTGGCTCTAAGAGTGAAGTTAGAAATTATCGACCTGTCAGTCTGACTTCAGTAGTAGGGAAAATCATGGAGGCAATGATCAAGGGTGGAATTCAGGATCATTTGGATCGAATTGAAATTCTCGAGGATACTCAGCATGGTTTTGTAAAGGGAAAATCATGTTTAACAAATCTGGTTTGCTATTTTGAAAGGGTCACTCACGAGCTGGATTTAGGGAATAATTTCGACATTGTTTATTTAGATTTCAGCAAAGCTTTTGACTCAGTCCCACATGAGCGGTTGCTTTATAAGCTGGAACAGGTTGGAATCACTGGGAAAATCCTTAGATGGATAAAAGGATGGCTTCAGGGCAGGAGGCAGAGGGTTGTGATAATGATAAATGGCTATTCCTCAGATTGGGTTGATGTAAGAAGTGGGGTTCCCCAAGGATCAGTATTAGGACCACTGTTGTTTTTAATTTTCATAAACGACATTGATGAAGGGATAGAGGGCGTGATGTCTAAATTTGCAGATGATGTTAAAATTGGTAGAGTAGTTAATGATCACTGTCAAGCTGAGCTTCTTCAGAGAGACCTAGATAGACTTCAAGAATGGTCAGAAAAATGGCAGCTGTGCTTTAATCCAACAAAGTGTAAGTTATTACACCTGGGAAACAGTAATCCCAAAAAAACTTATTCACTTGGTGGAGTTCAACTAAACCCAGTACTGGAGGAAAGGGACTTGGGTGTTACGATACGGTCAGACATGAAATTCTCTGAGCATTGTAAACAGGTTGCAAGGAAGGCCCATGGTGTCCTATCGATGATCTATCGAACTTTTGCAAATAGAGATAGGGACGTGATAATCCCATTATATAAGGCTTATGTTAGACCACACTTGGAATACTGTGTTCAAGTATGGAGACCGCACCTAAAGAAAGACATCGAGCTTCTTGAAAGGGTGCAAAGAAGGGTAACTCGCCTGGTGAGATCGGCAAAAGGGCGTCCTTATGAAGAAAGACTTTGAATATGTGGGTTGCAGAGTTTGGAAACTAGACACCTTAGAGGGGATTTGATTGAGGTGTTTAAGGCTCTGAGAGGCATCAGTAAAATGAATGAGGACAAAATTTTCAAGATTATAAATGATGCTAGAACTAGGGGACATAAATTCAAGTTACAGGGGGAAATGTTTAGATTGGACTGCAGGAAGTTTTATTTTAGCCAGCGAGTTATAAATTACTGGAATAAGTTGCCTTCATGGGTGGTAGAGGCCGACAGTTTGGGGAAATTCAAAGGTCATCTGGATAGTACTTTCGGGTAAGGGAAGCGCATAGGATGATAGGTTTAATTTCCTTTTTATTTATTTTTTTTTATTTATTAATTATTATTATTATTTTTTTTTTTTTTTGTTTTTATCATTGTTTTGTTCAGGATTTTTTTTTTTTTTTTTTTTTTTTTTTTGGCTGGTGCAGCATAAGCCATAGGGTTTCTTGCACCATGCAGCCATTACTAATACTAATCTCATTAAATTCTTCTTTGTTAGAGAATAATTTTTTTATGTTATATTTCTTCTTCATGATAACAAATAATATATATCTAAAAATAGTATTTTACGTGCGGCCCGCCTTCTTTTTGAATTCTTAATGTGGCCCTTCAGCCAAAAAGTTTGCCCAGGTGTGCTTTAGATCTTCATGTTTCCTACAGCACAAATTCTTAAATTGCCTAAAGGCTACAGGTGTGAATATATGGTGGCAGTAAATATTTTATATAAATTTAAGGACATTATTGCCACCTACCTAACAATGCTCAAACCTAACAAACTCAAGTAAAGGACATTCTTATCAAAACTAAAGAACTAAAATGGTCTTGGGCAGGACACATAGTTCGAAGACATGATGACAGATGGACTAAGAAAATAACAGAGTGGTACCCAAGAGGAGCTAGAAGAAAACTTGGAAGACAATGACAGAGATGGACAGATGAAATTCAAGAGTTTGTGGGTAGTAAATGGATGGCCATTGCACAAAACAGAAGGAACTGGAAAGTTGCTGGAGAGGCCTTCATCCCGCAGTGGATTGAAAATGGCTGATGATGATGACCTAACGATGCTAATTAAGAATTTTTCCAAATGATTGTGTATCTCCAGAAAAAAAAAAAAAGTTTTATTGAATTTGTGATCCCTTTGCTTTTAAAATTTCTTCATGTCCCGAAATTTCCATTCAGCAAAAGGAAGATCTCATCGACTTGTCACTGATGAAGCATTACATGCTTGTTTCAAGACTACAACTTGTGGTTTTGGCTTTTGGAAAATTTTGGCTTTCTCTTCGAGACGAGTATCCAGAATTATTGAAAATGACAGTACAACCACTGCTACCTTCCGGGTCTATATATTTATGTGAGGTTTGTTTCTCAAAATTAACAGCTATTAAAACAAAACAGCATTCCAGGCTTGATCCAGAAGATGACGTGAGAGTAGCAATTTCAAATATTGCATCCAAATATGTACCAAATATCAGTTATCCAGGCTCATCCTTCTCGTTAATTGTTTTGTTTTGTAATTGTTCATTTTTTTTTATTGTTTTGTAATCTTAATTGAAGAATAAGAATTTTATTTTTCGTTTTTACTGTATTCAATTAAAATATTAAACAATTATTTTAATGTGTAAATTAAAATGGAAACAATTTTTTTTTATTCCTTTCTCAGTAGTCGAATAAAATTTTCTGCTACATAATTTATAAAATGCTATTTTTCCTGGCTAAAAATCTGGTCATCCTACCTCAGGTTTTACATTGAGGGGTCGTGTCAATTTTTTATTCAATAAAGGGGGTAGTGAGCGAAATAAGTTTGCATGCCACTGTCATAGGCACATAATGGCCCTGATTGTGACCTCTTTATTTTTATTAAAATTTGTATAATTGCTTATGCTTTAATTATTGAAAGTCTTTAAATATATTTTTACATTATTACCACCGCCTGATGCTTTTCTCTCCTGTTTTAATCATTATTCACTACTCCCAAAAATAGTTGCTTCACCTTTTGGTTTGCTTTCAAAGTATTTGTCCCATTGACAATTGTTGCCATGAATTTCATTGTATTATTGCTGGTCCCTGAGTCTAAATCTTACTTTTATTAACATTCAGCTAAAAGAGGCATGTAAAACTAGTCCTTCCATTAATGCAAGTATTTCTGCTTGGAAGTCCTCCTGGATTCTGATATATATTATCTTTATCCTTTTCTGCACCTTTTGTTATGCTTGAGCATTTAATACCATGATAAATCATAATACATCATAATTTAAAAATCAGTGTGAATATCATCTTCCCATTATACTACAGTAATAACTTTATTTGAATTGCCTACCAAGTTTTTTCTCAGTTACTGTTCTACAAGCATGATGTTAAAAGCCTCCACAATAAACTCAATGACTTCGAACTGATACTGATCTTGAGAAATTTGCTTGACTCAAACTGGTATTAAACAATAACAGCCTGGGTATTTGATAATACCAGCTGATCTCGTGTCACTTGCTGTAATTTGTTATCAAATCTTGTCTTATAATAATTCAAAGATGCAAGAGAGTATGTTTTACCTGTAGTTAAATCATCCTTCAAGATGCTTAATTTCTGTCTCAAAGAAATATGAATTTTTAATTATGAAAGTTATTTTGGTATTTAACATGTGTCTATTATAAATGTGTAAAACATTCCATTTCATTCTGAACTTATTCGGCTTTTATTTTATTTTTTAATTTTAAAAATTCACTTTGACCAAAGGTCAGAGTGAATAACCTGTTGCTCTCCCCTAAACTTTTTAATCATACCCACCAGCTATGATTAAGAAATTTAGGGAAGAATAACACTAGCTCTCCAGGTGCCAACTACTCAGCATTCTGATGGGCACCTGCCTATGAGAGCTTGAGGTGTAGGATAAATGCCATCGAAGAAATTAATATCAGGGGCCCATCAAGCTGTCAGCTGCCCAGCTCAATGGCAGAGCTCATGCCTGTGCATCAGGCAACACAAAGGCAATCTTCAAACCAGAATGCGCTGGTCCCACAAGAACTAGTTATTGTTGGTGACTCTATTGTCAGGTTGATGGGGAATATACTATGCAAGAAGGATAGGTGGAACAGGACTGGGGTATGACTGCCAGGGGTAAACGTTGATGATGTTGTAGAGCAGATATTATCTTTTAAGGGCACAAAAGGTGATATTGTTGTACATGTTGGAACTAATGACATTAAGAGTAAGAGATCTGCAGATTTACTCAACAAGTACAGGTCAATGTTGAAAAAAAGTCGCAAGTTAGGGTTGAATGTGAAAGTGTCTGCAATTCTGCCCAGACACGATAGGAGGGAGTATATGATGAGAGCTTTGTCAATCAATTCGGCCCTGGAGAGATTGTGCAAGGCTCAAGGGGTAGAATTTTTTTCAGCCTAGTCTGTGCTTGTTGACAGGAGAGACTGCTTCTACAGGGATGGGGTACACTTAAATAGAAGAGGTACAAGAATATTTGCTGGAGCTATCAAGGCAGTGTTAGGTGGGTCGGAAAACTGCTAGCTTGGGGCGATACACAAACTAAATGATTAACATTGGCCACAGGCAGAGGCAAAAGTGATTCTTGCACTGCTTCTATTAGAATGAGAAGAAGCCTGGAAAGCAAGGCAATGGAGATTTTCTACTCTTAGTTACCCTAACACAGCCCATGTACACCAATGCTAGGAGTATAGTTAATAAATTTGATGAGCTTAAAGTGGTAGTCAAGCTAGTCTGTAATCAGGTCACAAAGGAGGTTAGGCAGGTGAAAGGCAGATTACGAGAAATCCTTGGCAAAAGATGCTAAGAAAAACAGCAAGGATTTCTTTACTTATATAAACTCTAGAAGGAAGGGGATGAATCTGATTGGTCCACTTGACATCGATGGTTCGACTGTTGATGATCCTGCTCAGATAGCAAACAAACTGAATGAGTATTTTGCATCTACATTCACACATGAGGAATTATTAAGGTTTGAAAATGGCAGAAGGTTATCAAATTGTAGCAGGATACTTAATGATCTTGTAATAACTGAAAGCAAAGTGGAGGAGAAATTGTTGAAGTTAAACATAAGAAAAGCACCTGGGGTGGATGGGATCTATCCAGTTATATTAAAGGAGGCGGCAAAGGAACTAAGCAAACCCTTAGCCATAATTATGAGAGCATCCTTGGATTCAGGGGAGGTCCCCACGAACTGGAGATGTGCAAATGTATCCCCAATTCACAAAGGGGGATCGAAGGGTGACATGAGTAATTACAGACCAGTTAGTTTAACTTCTTTTCCGGGTAAAATAATGGAGTCACTGGTTAAAGATGCATTGCAGGATCATCTAGACAAGACTGCAGCAATAATTCAGACACAGCATGGGTTTGTTAAGGGAAAGCCTTGTCTGACAAATTTGATAGGATATTATGATGTGGTTACAAAGGAACTGGATGCAAAAAATAATTTTGATATTATATATTTGGATTTCAGGAAAGCTTTTGACACTGTTGCGCATGGAAGACTATTGTACAAATTGGAGCAGAATGGTATTAAGGGTAAGTTGCTACAATGGATAAAAGGATGGTTAAGTGGGAGAAGACAGAGGGTGGTAATCAATGGGTGCTGCTCTTCGTGGACTAATGTTATTAGTGGAGTCCCACAGGGTTTAGTGTTAGGTCCACTGTTGTTTTGTACATTTATCAATGATATTGATGAAGGTATATCAGGCTTAATGTCGAAGTTTGCAGATGATACAAAGGTTGGCAGGGTTGTTAATGACAGTGATGGCAGTGTGCTACTGCAACAGGATCTAGATAATTTGGGCAGATGGGCTAAGCAGTGGCAACTGAAGTTTAACCTTGACAAATGCAAAGTACTGCATATGGGTAGAAGTAACCCCAGAGAAATGTATCAACTGTGTGGTACTACACTTAAGGTGGTAGAAAATGAAAAAGACCTGGGAGTAATTGTGCAGTCAGATATGAAGTTTTCTTAACAATGCAGACAGGCTGCCAGGGCAGGTCATGGGGTTTTGTCAATGATATATAGGAATTTTGCTAGCAGGGAAAAGGAGGTGATTGTCCCTCTGTATAAGGTAATGGTCGGGCCACGCCTTGAGTACTGCGTACATGTCTGGAGGCCTCATTTTAGGAAGGATATAGATTTACTTGAGCGTGTACAGAGAAGGGCAACAAGATTGGTGAGGGCAGTGAAGGAATCCTCTTACCAAGGGAGGCTTAAGTTATGCAAATTGCAGTGGCTGGAGACTAGGCACCTGCACGGTGATCTGATTGAGGTGTATAAGGTCTTGAATGGGTTGAGCACGCTGAATTCTGATGGGATCCTTCCACTTGTTCAGATTACGAACCTAAGGGGGCATAAAGTCAAATTAAGAAAGGACAGATGTAGAATAGATGTGCGGAAATTCGCCTTTAGCCAGCGGGTGGTTAATTGCTGGAACAAACTTCCATCTGTCGCTGTGGAAGTTGACAGGTAAAATAAATTTAAGGAGGAACTGGACAGGCATTTGGAGGGAATGGTGTGATTATTTTTT
The DNA here is from genome assembly GCF_048544385.1 of Mastigoproctus giganteus. Taxonomy (NCBI): domain Eukaryota; kingdom Metazoa; phylum Arthropoda; class Arachnida; order Uropygi; family Thelyphonidae; genus Mastigoproctus; species Mastigoproctus giganteus. Next base: position 224,961,182 of record NC_143582.1, on the reverse strand, counting down.
TATTTTATTTTTTTTATTTTTGGCTGATGCTGTATAAGCTCGTACAGTTGCTTTCTTGCATCACATGCCACTACTACTACTACATCAAAGGCAGATATTGTTGGGATATCAGAGATGTGGTGTCACACAGACATAAGCAGTGCAGAATTGGAATTTGGAGAGTAAAATGCATACAGAAAGGATAGACAGGACAGGAAGGGAGGAGGGGTTATGCTGTTAGTTAAGAAACACATAAAATCTAAGGAAGTGCATCCAATTGATCTTAGTGGACAATGCAATGTTGAGTCTGTTTGGTGTGACATAAGCACTGGGAAAGGAAAAATGAGAGTAGATGTGTATTATAGGCATAATGAGCAAATGTGCAGAGAAATAGAGTGGGCCAGTAAATCAGAATGTCTTATAATGGGGGATTTTAAATTTCCACATATTAACTGGAACTTGTGTGTGTTGGTCACTCAAACACTAGCAAGGCTTTTGTGGATTTATTGGATGACTGTTTTCTAAAGCAGCAAGTTCGAGAGGCAACTAGAGGGAGTAATACTCTTGATCTGATTATCAGTAGTGATTATTCATGCATTAAGAATTTGCAGATAAAGAACCACTGGATGACAGTGATCACAATGTACTGATGTGGGAATTACTTAAAAATATAACTACCATCAAGGCAAAAGGGAAGGACTTTTTCTTTCGTAAAGGTGACTACAGGGGTCTCAGACAGTTTTTAAATTCTGTGCAGTGGAATCAATTGATGATGTTACCAATGTTGAATTCTAAATGGGAAGCCTTCAGGGACTTAATTTTGGAGGCTACTAGGCTTTTCATTCCAACTAAAAATACTGTTCAAAGGTTTAGGCCTAAATGGATGTCAGATGAATTAATGAGGCTCGAGGCAGAAAATAAAAACGTAAGGGATGCATATAAAGTATCAGGTGACACAGAAGCCTATGGCAGGTATCAAGTCCAAAGTAAATTAGGCAGGCGAAGGCAGATTATGAGAAATCTTTGGCAAAGGATGCAAAGAAAAACACCAAAGAGTTCTTTACTTATGTAAACTTTAGAAGGAAAGGGATGAATCAGATTGGACCACAACGTAGATGGGTTGACTTTTGATGGTCATTCTCAGGTAGCTGATAAACTGAATGAGTATTTTGCATCTACACTCAAACATGAGGAGTTATTCAATGAGGGGAGTGCCAGACGTTTATCATATTGTAACAGGGAGGTAAGTGATTTTGTAATAAGTGAGAGCAAAGTGGAGGAGAAATTGTTGAAGTTAAACATAAAAAAGGCACCTGGGGTGGACAGGATCTAGCCTGTTATATTAAAGGAGGCAGCAAAGGAAGTAAGCAAACCATTAGCCATAATTATGAGAGCTTCCTTGGACTCAGGGGAGGTCCCCATGGACTGGAGGTGTGCAAATGTATCACCAATTCACAAAGGGGGTTCAAAAGGTGACACAGGTAACTATAGACCTGTTAGTTTAACTTGTGTTCCGGGGAAAATAATGGAATCACTGATTAAAGAAGCATTGCAGGATCATCTAGACAAGACTGCAGTAATAGTTAAGATCCAGCATGGGTTTGTTAAAGGGAGATCTTGTCTGAACAATTTGATTGGATAATATGATGTGGTCACAAAGGAACTGAATGCCAAAAATACTTTTGATATCATATACTTGTATTTCAGGAAAGCTTTTGATACTGTTGCACATGGAAGACTGCTGTACAAATTGGAGAGGTATGGCATTACGGATAAGTTGGTACAATGGATAAAGGGATGGTTGAGTGGGAGATGACAGAGAGTGGTAACCAATGGATACTGCTCTTCGTGGACAAATGTTATTAGTAGAGTTCCCCAGGGTTTGGTATTGGGCTCATTGTTGTTATGTATATTTATCAATGAAATTGATGAAGGTATATCAGGTTTATTGTCCAAGTTTGTAGATGATCTACTCGCAGACGAGGCTACTAGTGACGGTCGTGTTCCAAGCCGCTAAGTGGATTTTTCTTATTTATTGATTTGAAATTATTGTTTTTCTAAAACTTTTGATTTAAATTTAGTAGTATAACATTATTTTGTGATTTTTTGATTAATTTGGTGTATTTATTCTTTACTCGGCCTTGTAAAAGTATCGGTAAGGGTTTCCACGTGTTCGTAACTACCGCTACCGTTATTAACTTTCCCGCCATTGTGATACCGTACTAGATATACCGTAGGTTATATACCATACTAGATAGCGTTAGTTGAACTTCGTTAGCAGTTAAATTGTACGTTTAAATAAATACATATAACGACTTAGATTACAAACGTAATATAATTAATAACATAACATAATTAATTAATAAATTAATAGAATCATGACTCAGACCAGAGCAGCAAAGCAAAAGGCTCAAGCTAATGGAAGTGCTGTGGCTCAGAGCAGAACTGAGGGGGGCAGTTGTCCTCTGACTCACAGCCTTATAAAATGCACTGTTTGCTTGATGTTTGCAGAGCAATCGGGTACGGGACATGATACTGCCAAGGGGGATGTCTTTGTGTGTGCGCGATGCAAGGAGTGTATCGATATCAGGCAACAACTCTGCGTTCTTTTGGGCCTATATGAGAGCTTGAAGGACAGGGTGGATGCCCTCGAAGAAACTAAATTGAGGAGCCCATCAAGCTCTCAGCTGCCCACGTCAACGCCAGAGCTTGCACTTGGGCATCGCGTGACACAGAGACAACCCCCAAGGCAGAATGCACTGGTCCCGAAGGAACTAGTAGTTGTTGGTGACTCTATTGTCAGGGAAACGGGGAACATGCTTTGTAAAAAAGATAGGTGGAACAGGACCAGGGTATGTCTGCCAGGGGCAAAGGTTGATGACGTTGTAGAGCGAATATCATCTTTTAAGGGCACAAAAGGTGATATAGTTGTACACGTTGGCACTAATAATATTAAGAGTAGGAGACCGGCAGAATTACTTAACAAGTACAGGTCACTGTTGAACAAAAGCCGAGAATTAGGGTTGAATTTGAAAGTGTCTGCAATTCTGCCCAGACACGATAGGAGGGAGTATATGATGAGAGCCTTGTCGATCAATTCGGCCCTGGAAAGATTGTGCAAGGCTCAAGGGGTAGAATTTTTTTCAGCCTGGACTGTACTTGTTAACAGGAGAGATTGCTTCTACAGGGATGGGATACACTTAAATAGAAAGGGTGCAAGAATATTTGCTGATGCTATCGAGGCAGTGTTAGGTGGGTCGGAAAACTGCTAGCTTGGGGGGAGACAAAGACCAATAGATTGACAGTAGCCACTGGCAGAGGTGAAAGAGATTCTTGCACTGCTTCTATTAGAATGAGCAGAAGCCTGAAAAACAAGATGCATGGTATTTCAGAGACTGCTGGGAGCCATTGTGGTACAAGTAAACACATGGGTTGTGTTAGGGTAGCTAAGAATAGAAACAGGTGCAGGTATACTTGCGTGTACACCAATGCTAGGAGTTTAGTAAATAAATTTGATGAATTTGAGGTATTGCTCAAAACATCGAAGGCAGATATTGTTGGGATATCAGAGACGTGGTGTCACACAGATATAAGGGATGCGGAACTGCAATTTGGGGAGTACAACGTCTACAGAAAGGATAGACAGGATAGGAAGGGGGGAGGAGTTATGCTATTAGTTAAGAAACACATAAAAACCAAGGAAGTGAAGCCAGTCGACATCGCTGGACAGTGCAGTGTGGAGTCAGTTTGGTGTGACATAAACATTGGGAGATCAAAATTGAGAGTAGGAGTGTGCTATAGGCCTAATGACTCTGATGAGTATAATAAGGAACTGTACAGGGAAATAGAGTGGGCCAGTAAATCAGAGTGTCTTATAATGGGAGATTTTAATTTCCCAGATATTGACTGGAATTTGGGGGCTGGATACTCACACACTAGCAGGGCTTTTGTGGATTTATTGAATGTTTGTTTTCTACATCAGCATGTTCGGGAGGCAACTAGAGGGAGTAATACTCTTGATTTGATTATCAGCAGTGATTCTTCGTGCATTAAGAATCTGCAGATAAATGAACCACTAGGTGGCAGTGATCACAGTGTGCTGAAGTGGGATTTACTCAAAGAGGTAACTACCATTAGGGGTAAAGGGAAGGGTTATTGCTTCCGTAAAGGCGACTACGATGGACTGAGACAGTATTTAAATTCTATACAGTGGGACCAACTGATGATGTTACCAACAGCAAATTCAAAATGGGAAGCATTCAAAGAACTTATCTTGGAAGCTACTAGGCTTTACATACCAACTAAGAAATATTGTTCAAGGTTTAGGCCAAAATGGATGTCAGATGAACTAATGAGGCATATGGCAGAGAAGAAAAATGCATGGGATACTTACAAATTAACACATGACACAGAAGCCTATGATAGATACAAGTTGATATGCAACCAAGTTACAAAGGAGGTTAGGCAGGCGAAGGCAGATTACGAGAAATCCTTGGCAAGGGATGCAAAGAAAAACAGCAAAGAGTTCTTTACTTATGTAAACTCTAGAAGGAAAGGGATGAATCAGATTGGTCCACTTGATATTGATGGGTCAAGTGTTGATGATCCTGCTCAGGTGGCTAACAAACTAAATGAATATTTTGCATCGACATTCACACATGAGGAGTTATTCAGCGAGGGGAATGCCAGAGGTGTATTCAACTCTAGCAATAAGTTACAGAATCTTGAAATAACTGGGAGTAAAGTGGAGGAGAAACTGTTGAAGATAAACACAAGAAAGGCACCCGGGGTGGATGGGATCTATCCAGTTATATTAAAGGAGGCAGCAAAGGAAGTAAGCAAACCCTTAGCCATAATTATGAGAGCTTCCTTGTACTCAGGGGAGGTACCCATAGACTGGAAATGTGCAAATGTGACCCCAATTCACAAAGGAGGATCAAAGGCTGACACAAGTAATTATAGACCTGTGAGCTTGACTTCTGTTCCAGGAAAATTAATGGAGGCACTGGTTAAAGAAGCACTGCAGGATCATTTAGACAAGATTTCAGTTATAGCTCAGACACAGCATGGTTTTGTTAAGGGGAAGTCTTGCCTGACCAACTTGATTGAATACTATGATGCAGTCACAAAAGAACTGGATGCAGGGAATAACTTTGATATTATATACTTGGATCTTAGAAAGGCTTTTGATACTGTTGCACATGGAAGACTGCTACACAAATTGGAGCAGTGTGACATTGGAGGCAAATTGCTGCTATGGATAAAGGGGTGGTTGAGGGGGAGAAGACAGAGAGTGGTAATCAATGGACACTGCTCATCGTGGACTGATGTTATTAGTGGAGTCCCTCAGGGCTCAGTGTTGGGTCCATTATTGTTTTCTGTATTTATAAATGATATTGATGATGGTATATCAAGCTTAATGTCCAAGTTTGCAGACGATACAAAGGTTGGCAGGGTTGTCAAGGACACTACTGACACTATGCTGCTGCAACAGGATCTGGAAAGGTTGAGCAGATGGGCTGAGAGGTGGCAAATGAAGTTTAACATTGACAAATGTAAAGTACTACACATGGGAAACAGCAACCCCAGAGCAACGTATCAACTCTGTGGTATAACACTGACAGTGGTAGCGAATGAAAGGGACTTGGGGGTGGTTGTGCAGGCAGATATGAAGTTCTCTGAGCAGTGCAGACGGGCTGCAAGAGTAGCTCATGGAGTATTGTCAATGATATACAGGAATTTTTCCAGCAGGGATAAGGAGGTGATTATTCCATTGTATAAGGCGATGGTCAGGCCACACCTAGAGTACTGTATACAGGTCTGGAGGCCTCATTTCAAGAAGGATGTAGAGCTGCTGGAACGAGTACAGAGAAGGGCAACAAGATTAGTGAATGGAACAAAGGGGGTGCTCTTACGAAGAAAGGCTTAAGTTTTGCAAATTACAGTGTCTGGAGACTAGGCACCAGCGAGGTGATCTGATAGAGGTGTATAAAGCCTTGAATGGTTTAAGCATGCTCAATGCTGATGGGATTCTTCCTCTAGCTCAGAATAATCACCTGAGAGGGCATAAATTCAAATTGAGGAAAGACAGATGTAGGATAGACGTGCGGAAATTTGCCTTTAGCCAGCGAGTGGTTGGTTGGTGGAACAGACTTCCATCCCTTGTGGTGGAGGTTGATAGCCTAAATAAGTTTAAGGCTCAGCTGGACAGGTATTTTGAACGAACAGAGGGGTGAAAGTGGAAGTGGTTTTTTTTTTTTTTTTTTTTTTTTTTGGCTGATGCTGCATAAGCTTGCTTTCTTGCATCAAATGCCTCTACTAATGCTAATGCTAATGCTAATATACAGGAATTTTTCCAGCAGGGATAAGGAGGTGATTATTCCATTGTATAAGGCGATGGTCAGGCCACACCTAGAGTACTGTATACAGGTCTGGAGGCCTCATTTCAAGAAGGATGTAGAGCTGCTGGAACGAGTACAGAGAAGGGCAACAAGATTAGTGAATGGAACAAAGGGGTGCTCTTACGAAGAAAGGCTTAAGTTTTGCAAATTACAGTGTCTGGAGACTAGGCACCAGCGAGGTGATCTGATAGAGGTGTATAAAGCCTTGAATGGTTTAAGCATGCTCAATGCTGATGGGATTCTTCCTCTAGCTCAGAATAATCACCTGAGAGGGCATAAATTCAAATTGAGGAAAGACAGGTGTAGGATAGACGTGCGGAAATTTGCCTTTAGCCAGCGGGTGGTTGGTTGGTGGAACAGACTTCCATCCCTTGTGGTGGAGGTTGATAGCCTAAATAAGTTTAAGGCTCAGCTGGACAGGTATTTTGAACGAACAGAGGGGTGAAGTGGAAGTGGTTTTTTTTTTTTTTTTTTTGGCTGATGCTGCATAAGCTTGCTTTCTTGCATCAAATGCCTCTACTAATGCTAATGATATAAAGGTTGGCAGGGTTTTTAACTACAGTAAAGACAGTATTCTACTCCAACTGGATCTAGATAAGTTGGGCAAATGGGCTGAGAAGTGGCAATCAAGTTTAACATTGACAAATGCAAAGTACTGTATATGGGTAGCAATAACCAAAGAGAAGCGTACCAACTGTGTTGTATACACTCAGTGAAGTGTAAAGTAGTAGGTGGTAGATGACTTTCATCATCCGGTGAAATACCACCACTTTGCTTATTGGAGGCTTGAAGTGGTGAAACCCATGTTTAGTCTCTAGAGCAAATTTTACGGCATCCCCCCCCCCATACTTCTCCTTCAACCCATGCTTTTTTAACCCAAGCACGGTACTAAGTACTGTAGGTTCTAATACCTCTCGTGTTTGGGGTTCACATAAAAAAAAAAAAAAAGTGAAAAAGACCTGGGGGTAATTGTGCATTCAAATATGAAGTTCGCTGAGCAGTGCAGACTGGCTGCCATGGCAAGTCATGGAGTCTTGTCAATGATATATAGGAATTTTGTTAGCAGGGACAGGGAGGTGATTATCCCATTATACAATGGTTAGGCCATACCTAGAGTACTGTGTACAGGTGTGGAGACCTCATTTTAGAAAGGATGTAGAGTTGCTAGAACAAGTACAAAGAAGGGCAACAAGATTGGTGAGGGGGAACAAAGGGATGCTCTTATCAAGAAAGGCTTAAAATCTGCAAATTGCAGTACCTGGAGAGTAGATACCTGTGAGGTGATCTGATTGAGGGGTATAAGGCCTTGAATGGGATGAGCAAGCTGAATGCTGATGGAATTCTTCCTCTTGCTCAGATTAAGAACCTGAGGGGGCATAGATTCAAATTGAGGAAAGACAGTTGTAGAATAGATGAGGAAATTTGCCTTTAGCCAGCAGGTAGTTGATTGGTGGAGCAGACTTCCATCTTTTGTTGTGGAAGTTGATAGCCTAAATAAAGTTAAGGCTGAGCTGGACTGGCATTTGGAACGAATGAAGAGTTTTTTTTTTTTTTTTTTTTTTGACTGATGCTGCATAATCTTGCTTTCTTGCATCGTATGCCTCTACCAATGCTAATTTACAGTAGTCTTTTTGATGACTTTTATTGCTCATTGTCATTAGAGTTTTTTCCATCTTTTTTCACAAAGAAGGGAAACTACAGCCTTTCCATTAAACTCAATTTATTTATATATAATTATGAATTCCATCTGTGAATTTGTGCTTAATTTTGTTCTTTGTCTTTGGCAAACTAATTAACCATCAGGTATTTGCATCTACATTGTATAAAATATGTGGAACATTAACATGCAAAATGATATGTTACACATCACAGTTTATTTTTCTTTCTGTTAGATGTGTCATAACATTCATCTGTCAATATTCTGTATCTGTAATTACTCCCATATCTATCAGTATCTCTATCAACTTTTCCAATTTACTCTGTCACAGTTTTTTGCCAAATCCACAAAAGAAAAGTTTTTATTCACCTCTATATTTCTTTCAATTAAAATTCTCATTATTACTATTGCATTCCTCTCCCTTTCTGGAAACAGTTTTTTTTTTTTTTTTCTGTCTTGTCATTTCCTCCATTCTTTCCTGCAATCTTTTGTTCATTATCCTCAACGTCATCTTCTTTCATGCATTGTTAAACTAATGCTTCTGAAATCTTTAAAATTTGAGTGCATGTCGAACACTACATTTAATTTAAGCAAATTACTTGTATGTTTTATTTTTAATCATTTTGTTTAGTTGAAAGGCCTGTAATATTAATGATCTTAATTATGTAGTGTCTGATAAGAAATACAAGTCTTTTAATTCAATAATATTTGTTATAATAAGTCTTTCTCTCTCTCTCTCTCTCTCTCTCTCTCTGCTTCTCTATTTAAAATTTTTATCTTTATGGTTTCATGCTTTTTGTCATGTTTAAGCAGTTCTGTCAAGTTTTTCTTAGCTAGTGCTCTTAGGCGCCTCCATAGCCGGGTGGGCAGGAGCAGCAGTGCATAGCACACGCTTCTTGATTAGACTGGGGTTCAATAACAAACAACAAAACAAGCTAGTGCTCTTGTCAAAAATAGATAGTTATTACAACTTACTGCAATAAAAATTAAATATGTCTTACCATTGCATATTTGTATCATAGACTTAACAAATCTGTAAAAGCTATTATCGGAATTAATTCTTTTTTTTTTATTTGTTTTGTTAGATTTCTACAGTTGAAAGTATAGATAAAACACAGGCTATCAATCCAAGGCACAAAGAAGGTAACAATTGTTTTTTTTTTTTTTTTTTTTAATGTAGGGTATGTCAAAATTATGTATTAGCAATTTAAATAGTCATATTTTTTTAGACAGAATGACCATTTTGACGAAGCTATAATAAACCAACTTTTTAATAAGTTTTCCTTATGTTATAGATTGGAGACTCATTGAGTATGGAGAAAATAATTAACTAATATTAACCAATATTCAAAGAAAGGAAGTGCATTCTGAAATGGTACTGTATGAAGTTTAGCCTGTATGAAACCTTGAGTACTATATACAGGTCTGGAGATGGATTTAGGAATGATATTGATCTGCTGGAAAGGGTACAGAGAAGAGCAACCAGACTGGTGAAGGGCACAAAAGGGTGCTCTTACCTTGAAAGGCTTTAGTTCTACAAATTGCAGCATTTGGAGACTAGATAACTTTTTTTTTTTTTTTTTTTTGATTTGGTAGTTGTTGGCGCATCGGCTTCTGTGGCCATATTGCACCTCCAAAGGTTTTTGCAGTACAGTGATCCAAGCCCGAGGCGGGAATCGAACCCGCGACCTTTGGGTTGCCGGGCAGGTACTTTACCCACTCGGCTAGCCCGGTCGGCACTAGATAACTGTTGCGAGGTCTGATTGAGGTGTTTAAGGCCTTGACTGAATTGAGTAAGCTGAATGTTAATGGTATTCTTCCACTTGCTGAGACTACACACATGAGGAGGCGTAAATTCAAGTTGAGGAAGGATGGTTGCAGGATAGATGTGCAGGAGTTTGCATTCAGCCAGCTGGTGGTTGATTGTTGGAACATGCTTCCATCTTTTGTTGTGGAAGTGAATGGGTTGAATAAATTCATGGAAGAGCTAGACGAATTCTTGGAGAATATGGTTGGGTGAACTGTGTAGGGTTGTTTTTTTTTGCTGATACTATATAAACTTTCTTTCTTGCATCATTTGTGGGTTCGTCACTCACACACTAGCAAGACTTTTGTGAATTTATTGGGTGTTTATTTTCTACATCAGCATGTTCAGGAGGCAACTAGAGGGAGTAATACTCTTGATCTGATTATCAGTAGTGAGTCTTCATGCATTAAGAATCTGCAGATAAAGAAACCACTAGGTGGCAGTGATCACAGTGTGCTGAATTTACTCAGAGGTAACTGCCATCAGGGGTAAAGGGAAGGGTTTTTGCTTTCATAAAGGTGACTACGATGGTCTGAGACAGTATTTAAATTCTATACAGTGGGACCAGCAAATTTTAAATGGGAAGCATTCAAAGAACTTATCTTGGAAGCTACAAGGCTTTACATACCAACTAAGAAATATTGTTCAAGGTTTAGGCCTAAATAGATTTCAGATGAACTAATGAGACATGGCAGAGAAGAAAAATGCATGGGATACATATAAATTAACATGTGACACAGAAGCCTATGATAGATATAAGCTGATCTGTAACCAAGTTACAAAGGAGCTTAGGCAGGTGAAGGCAGATTACGAGAAATCTTTGGCAAAGGATGCAAAGAGTTCTTTACTTATGTAAACTCTAGAAGGAAGGGGGATGAATCAGATTGGTCCACTTGATATCAATGGTTTAATTGTTGATGATTCTGTTCAGGTAGCTAACAAACTAAATGAATATTTTGCATTGACATTCACACATGAGGAGTTATTCAGGGAGGGGAATGTCAGAGGTGTATTCAACTCTGGCAGTAAGCTAGATAATCTTGTAATAACTGAGAGTAAAGTGGAGGAGAAATTGTTGAAGATAAACACAAGAAAGGCACCTGGGGTGGATGGGATCTATCCAGTTATATTAAAGGAGGCAGCAAAGGAAGTAAGCAAACCCTTAGCCATAATTATGAGAGCTTCCTTGAACTCAGGGGAGGTACCCATGTAATGGAGATGTGCAAATGTGACTCCAATTCACAAAGGAGGATCAAAGGCTGACACAAGTAATTATAGACCTGTGAGTTTAACTTCTGTTCCAGGAAAATTAATGGAGGCACTGGTTAAAGAAGCACTGCAGGATCATCTAGACAAGACTTCAGTTATAGCTCGGACACAGCATGTTTTTGTTAAGGGAAAGTCTTCCTGACCAATTTGATTGAATACTATGATGCAGTCATAAAAGAACTGGATGCAAAGAATAACTTTGATATTATGTATTTGGATCTTAGAAAGGCTTTTGATACTGTTGCACATGGAAGACTGGTGCACAAATTGGAGCAGTGTGGCATTCGAGGCAAATTGCTGCTATGGATAAAGGGATGGTTGAATGGGAGAAGACAGATAGTGGTAATCAATGGACACTGCTCATCGTGGACTAATGTTATTAGTGGAGTCCCTCAGGGTTCAGTGTTGGGTCCCTTATTGTTTTCTGTATTTATAAATGATATTGATGATGGTATATCAAGCTTAATGTCCAAGTTTGCAGACGATACAAAGGTTGGCAGGGTTGTTAAGGACACTACTGACACTATGCTGCTGCAACAGGATCTGGAAAGGTTGAGCAGATGGGCTGAGAGGTGGCAAATGAAGTTTAACATTGACAAATGTAAAGAACTACATATGGGAAATGTGGCGCCTCCGTAGCCAGGTGGGCAGGAGCAGCAGTGCATAGCACATGCTTCTTGATTAGACCGGGGTTCGAGCCTGTGACCACCAAATACCGAGGATGCGGAAAGGTCAGGGAATGACCACCACATATCCCCGGAGCAATATGGCCTTAGTTGCTGATGCTCCTAAAAACCAAATAACAACATATGGGAAACAGCAACCCCAGAGGAAACATATCAGCTCCTTTTGTTCCTCTCACTGTTCTTCATTACTCTTAGGATGTGATCAAACAGATCCACATCCTAAATTCATGCTTCCAGGCGCAAGTTGTGGCTTTACCATTGCCTTATGCAATGGGGTAATCATGTTCTTATTCCTGCTGTATATTATCAACAAAATACCTGTATATTATCAACAAAACCCCATAAGCTGTCAAGCTAGTCTTTCTGCACGGCTTAGCAAACTTCATATTGACTGTTCAATTACTCCCCCAGGCCAGATTGTTTTCATTCAGCATTACGCTGAACTTGTTACCACACAGTTTGTATGTTAATCTGGGATTACTGCCATCCATATGCATTACCTTGCAGTTCAATATTAAAATTCAATTGCCACGTTAACATTAGTAGAGGCATACGATGCAAGAAAGCAAGCTTATCCAGCATCAGCCATAAAAAAAAAAAACCTTCCCATTTCACTTATCCTTTCATTCTAAATGTTTGTCTAGTTCTGACATGAATTTATTTAAGCTGTGAACTTCCGCAATGACACATGGATGCTTATTCCGGCAATCAACTAGCTGCTGGCTAAAGGCAAATTTCTGCACATCTATTCGACAATTGTCTTTCCTCAATTTCAATGTATGCCCCCTCAGGTTTATAATCTGAGCAAGAGGGTGAATCCTATTAGAATTGAGCCTGTTCAATCCATTCAATACCTTATACACTCAGTCAGACCCCTTCGCAGGTGCCCAGTCTCCAGATGCTGCAATTTGTAGAACTTAAGCCTTTCTTTGTATGAGCACCCCTTTTGTTCCCCTCACCAGTCTTATTGCCGTTCTCTGTACTCATTCTGACAACTCTAAATCCTTTGAAAAATGTGCCTTCCAGACCTGTAAGCAGTACTCAAGGTGTGGCCTGACCATTGCCTTATACAAGGGAATAATCACGCCTTATCCCTGCTCACAGAATTTCTATATATCATTAACAAAACCCCATGACCTTCTCTGGCAACCTGACTGTACTGCTCAGAAAACTTCATATCTGACTGCATTACCTGCAGATCTCTTTCATTCTCCAATACCCTGAGTGTAACACCACCCAGTTGGTATGTTACTCTGGGGTTACTGCTACCCATACACATTACATTGCATATGTCAATGTTAAATTTCAGCTGCCACTTCTCAGCCCATCTGCCCAAATTTTCTAGATCCTGTTGCAGTAGCACACTACCATTACTGTCATTAACAACCCTGCCAACCTTTGTATCATCTGCAAACTTTGACAGTAAGCTTGATATTAGCATTTGCATTAGTAGAGGCATATGATGCAAGAAAGCAAGCTTATTCAGCATCAGCCAAAAAAAAAAAAAAAAAAAAAAAAAACACACACCACTCCCATTTCACCCCTCCGTTCGTTCGAAATACCTGTCCAGTTGAGCTTTAAATTTGTTTAGGCTATCAACTTCAACAACACGTGATGGAAGTCGGTTCCACCAACCAACCACCCGCTGGCCAAAGGCAAATTTTCCCACATCTATCCGACATCCATCCTTCCTCAATTTGAATTTATGCCCTCTGAGGTGATTATTCTGAGCAAGATGAAGAATCCCATTGGCATTGAGCATGCTCAAACCATTCAAAGCCTTATACACCTCTATCAGATCACCTCGCCGGTGCCTAGTCTCCAGACTCTGTAATTTCCAAAACTTAAGCCTTTCTTCGTAAGAGCAACCCTTTGTTCCATTCACTAATCTTGTTGCCCTTCTCTGTACCCGTTCCAGCAGCTCTACATCCTTCTTTAAATGAGGCCTCCAGACCTGTATACAGTACTCAAGATGTGGCCTAATCATTGCCTTATACAAGGGAATAATCACCTCCTTATCCCTGCTAGAAAAATTCCTGTATATCATTGACAAGACACCATGAGCTACTCTTGCAGCTCGTCTGCACTGCTCAGAGAACTTCATATCTGCCTGCACAATTACCCCCAGGTCCTTTTCATTCTCCACCACTGTCAGTGTAGTATCGCAGAGTTGATACGTTGCTCTGGGGTTACTGTTTCCCATATGTAGTACTTGACATTTGTCAATGTTAAACTTCATTTGCCACCTCTCAGCCCATCTGTTCAACCTTTTCAGATCCTGTTGCAGCAGCATAGCGTCAGTAGTGTCCTTAACAACCCTGCCAACCTTTGTATCATCTGCAAACTTGGACATTAAACTTGATATCCCATCATCAATATCATTCATAAACACCGACAACAACAACGGACCCAACACTGAGCCTTGAGGAACTCCACTAATAACATTAGTCCATGTTGAGCAGTGTCCATTGATTACCACTCTCTGTCTTCTGCCACTCAACCATCCCCTTATCCATAGCAGCAATTTGCCTCCAATGCCACACTGCTCCAATTTGTGCAGCAGTCTTCCATGTGCAACAGTATCAAAAGCCTTTCTAAGATCCAAATATATAATATCAAAGTTATTCCCTGCATCCAGTTCTTTTGTGACTACATCATAGTATCCAATCAAATTGGTCAGGCAAGACCTTCCCTTAACAAAACCATGCTGCGTCTGAGCTATAACTGAATTCTTGTCTAGATGATCCTGCAGTGCTTCTTTAACCAGTGCCTCCATTAATTTACCTGGAACAGAAGTTAAACTAACAGGTCTATAATTACTTGTGTCAGCCTTTGATCCTCCTTTGTGAATTGGGGTTACATTTGCACATCTCCAGTCTATGGGTACCTCCCCTGAGTCCAAAGAAGCTCTCATAATCATGGCTAGGGGTTTGCTTACTTCCTTTGCTGCCTCCTTTAATATAACTGGATAGATCCCATCCACCCCAGGTGCCTTTTTTATGTTTATCCTCAACAATCTCTCCTTCACTTTCCTCTCAGTTATTACAAAATCATCCAGCTCACTGCCAATGTTTACTTTACCTACATCATTCTCCTTCCTGAATAACTCCTCATGCGTGAATGTAGATGCAAAATACTCGTTTAGATTGTTAGCCACCTGAGCAGAATCTTCAACTGTTGAACCATCAATATCCAGTGGACCAATCTGATTCATCCCTTTCCTTCTTGAGTTTAAATATGTAAAGAACTCTTTTCTGTTTTTCTTTGCATCCTTTGCCAAGGATTTTTCGTAGTCTGCCTTTGCCTGCCTAATCTACTTTGTGACTTGGTTACAGACCAACTTATATGTATCATAGGCTTCCATGTCACCCATTAATTTGTATGTATCCCATGCATTTTTCTTCTCTGCCACATGTCTCATTAGTTCATCTGACAACCATTTAGGTCTAAACCTTGAACAATATTTCTTAGTTGGTATGTAAAGCCTGGTAGCCTCCAAGATTAGTTCCTTGAATGCTTCCCATTTTGAATTTGCTGTTGGTAACATCATCAGTTGGTCCCACTGTATAGAATTTAAATACTGTCTCAGACCATCATAGTCGCCTTTACGAAAACAAAAACCCTTCCCTTTACCTCTGATGGTAGTTACCTCCTTGAGTAAATCCCACTTCAACACACTGTGATCACTGCCACCTAGTGGTTCATTTATCTGCAGATTCTTAATGCATGAAGAATCACTACTGATAATCAGATCAAGAGCTGACCGGGCTAGCCGGGTCGGTAAAGTGCCTGCCTAGCAACCCAAAGGTCGCGGGTTCGATTCCCGCCTAGGGCTGGATATCACGATGGTGCCAAACCAACCGGTTGGTTGGATATCCCGGCCACGATACACGAAGGAAGCAAGAAAAAAAAACTGGTTCCTTCGTGTATTGATCACATGATACGAAATAAATAAATAAATCAGATCAAGAGTATTGCTCCCTCTTGTTGCCTCACGAACATGCTGATGTAGAAAACCATCATCCAATAAATCCACAAAAGCCTTGCTAGTGTGCGAGTGACCAACCCACATATTCCAATCAATATCTGGGAAATTAAAATCCCCCATTATAAGACTCTCTGATTTACTGGCCCACTCTATTTCCCTGTACAATATCTTATTATACTCATCAGTGTCATTAGGCCTATAGCACACTCCTACTCTTAATTTTGATTTCCTTATGCTTATGTCACACCAAACTGACTCGACACTGCCCTGTCCATCGATGTCGACTGGCTTCACTTCCTTGGACTTTGTGTTTCTTAATTAATAGCATAACCCCTCCTGTCCTGTCTATCCTTTCTATACACATTGTATTCCCCAAATTCCAGTTCCGCATTACTTATATCTGTGTGACACCACGTCTCTGATATCCCAACAATATCTGCCCTTGATGTTTTGAGCAATACCTCAAATTCATCAAATTTATTTACCAAACTCCTAGCATTGGTGTACACGCAGGTATACATGCACCTGTTTCTATTCTTAGCTACCCTAACACAACCCATGTGTTTACTTGTACCGCAATGACTCCCAGCAGTCTCTGAAATATCCTGCATCTTGTTTTTCAGGCTTCTGTTCATTTCAATAGAAGCAGTGCAAGAATCAATTCCACCTCTGATAGTGGCTACTGTTAATCTATTAGTCCTTGTATCCCCCCCAACTAGCAGTTTTCCGACCCACCTAACACTGCCTCGACAGCATCAGCAAAAATTCTTGCACCCTTTCTATTTAAGTGTATCCCATCCCTGTAGAAGCAATCTCTCCTGTTAACAAGTACAGTCCAGGCTGAAAAAAATTCTACCCCTTGAGCCTTGCACAATCCCTCCAGGGCCGAATTGATCGACAAGGCTCTCATCATATACTTCCTCCTATCGTGTCTGGGCAGAATTGCAGACACTTTCAAATTCAACCCTAATTCACGGCTTTTTTCAACAGTGACCTGTACTTGCTAAGTAATTCCGCCGGTCTCCTATTCTTAATATCATTAGTAATATGTACCTTCATCAATATCATTGATAAATATACAAAACAACAATGGGCCCAATACTGAACCCAGGGGAACACCACTAATAACATTAGTCCACGAAGAGCTAATTTTTCCCAATCAACCATCATTTTATCCATTGTAGCAACTTGCCCTTAATGCCATACTGCTCCAATTTGTACAGTAGTCTTCCAATGCAGCAGTATCAAAAGCTTTCTTGAAATCCAAATATTTCATGATATCAAAATTATTTTTTGCATCCAGCTCCTTTGTGACCATATCATAGTATCCAATCAAATTGGTCAGACAAGACTTCCTTTTACAAACCCATGCTGTGTCTCAATTATTACTGCCGGCTTGTCTAGATGATCCTGCAATGCTTCTTTATGACTCCATTATTTTCCAAAGAACAGAAGTCAAACTAACATGTCTAATTTCTCATGTCACCCTTGGATCCCCCCCCCCCTTTATGAAGTGGAGATACATTTGCACATCTCCAGTCTGTGGGGACTTCCCCTGAGTCCAAGGATGCTCTCATAATTATGGCTAAGGGTTTTCTTACTTCCTTTGCCACATTCTTTAGTATAACTGGATAGATCCCATTCACCACAGGTGCTTTTCTTATGTTTAACTTCAACAATTTCTCCT
This sequence comes from Mastigoproctus giganteus, assembly GCF_048544385.1. Taxonomy (NCBI): domain Eukaryota; kingdom Metazoa; phylum Arthropoda; class Arachnida; order Uropygi; family Thelyphonidae; genus Mastigoproctus; species Mastigoproctus giganteus. The sequence goes on along the minus strand of NC_143582.1, from coordinate 224,943,708 downwards.
CCACTTTGTTCTCAGTTAATAAAAATCATTTAACTCCCTGTTAGAGTTTGATAAACAAATCATTTAACTCCCTGTTAGAGTTTGATAAAGATCTGGCCCTCTCCTCCTTGAAGAACTCGTGTATGAATGTAGATGAAAAATACTCATTTAGTTTGGCAGCTATCTGAGAATGGTCATCTACAGTCAAACCATTGATATCAAATGGACCAATCTGATTCATCCCTTCCTTTTATAGTTTATATAAGTAAAGAAATGTTTTGGTCACTTGCTAATGTGCAAGTGACCACCTGTTCTTACTCTTAGTTACTCTAACGCTGCCAATGTATTTACTCGTTTCATGATCCCCAGCAGCTGGCTTTCCGGGCTGCTGCTCATTCCAATAGAAGTAGTGCAAGAATCATGTCCAACTCTGCCTGCTGCTACTGTTAATCTATTAGTCTGTGAATCCCTCCAAGCTAGTAGTTTTCCAACCCACCTAACATTGACTCGATAGCATCAGCAAATATTCTTGCACCCTTTCTGTTTAAGTGTATCCCATCCCTGTGGAAGCAATCTCTCCTGTTAACAAGCACAGACCCCGCTGAAAAAAATTGTACCCTGTGAGCCTTGCACAATCTCTCCAGGATGGAATTTATTGACAAGGCTCTCATCACATACTCCCTTTTATCATGTGTGGGCAGGATTGCAAACACCTTCAAATTTAACCCTAACTTGCAACTTTTTTTCAACATTGATATGTACTTGTTAAGTAAATTAGTGCCAACATGTACAATGATATCAGCTTTTGTGTCTTTAAAAGATGATATCTGCTCTACAACGTCATCAACTTTTGTTCCTGGCAGATATACCCCTGGTCCTATTCCATCTATCCTTTTTGCACAATATATTTCCCGTTTCCTTGACAAATGGGTCACTGACAATAACTAGCTCCTACGGGACCAGCACATTTTGCACTGAAGATTGCCGCTGTGTTGTCTGGTGCACAAGAGTGAGCTCTGACGTTCAGTTGGGCACGTCTTAGCCCATCAGTGAAATTTTAATAGCTCTTGTAGAGTACTATACTCTGATTACTGCCTTTAACCACCCTGCCAACCTTCATGTCATCTGCAAATTTAATCATTAAAACTGTTTTTTTTTTCATCAATATCTTTAATAAACACAGAAAATAACAGTGGATTCAGCACTGACCCCTGTGGAACTCTACTAATAACATTAGTGGAGTTCCCCTTGTCGACTACTCTCTATCTTCTCCCACTCAACTCATCACTTTATTTATAGCAGTAACATGCCCTTAATGTTACTGCTATAAATACAGTTTGTACAGCAGTCTCTTATATGGAAATTATCAAATGTTTCTTGAAAACAAAGTATACAATGTCAAAATCAGTTTTTTGCATCCAGTTCCTTTGTTACTTGATTATAGTATCCAATTAGATTGATCAGACAAGATTGCCCTTTAACAAATGTATATGTTGTGACTGCATTATAACAGCATTCCCATCTAGACAGGAATGCAGTATAATAGCATTCTGTCTAGATGGTCCTGCATTACTTCTTTAATCAATGACTTGATTATTTTTCCGGGAACAGAAGTCAAGCTTACAGGTCTGTAATTACTCATGTTATCTTTACATATAGTTAAGTTTGATGTGTAATGCTATTTCTGTTATCAAAAGACCCTTACTAACAACTATATGAACAAATAGAACTAACCGATTAAGATTTCCTCCTACTTTGCCTGGTTCAAGGTGCCATCATTATGTGATCATTTATAATACGAAACATTTCAAAAAATTTGTATAAGAAATAAGCAAGTAAATTTTGTATTCTGCATGCATGTGTGTGTGGATATATAAAGTTTGTGTGGATATATAAAGTGTGTGTGTGGATATATAAAGTAAGAAAGAAGAATGCTGCAAAAGGTGTATACAGCTAAAACCAATTATAAAAACAAAAGTAAGAGAGAGAGAGAGAGAGAGGAGAAAAAAAAAATTTGAGAAAAGGAATAATTCTTTTTTAATTTTTAATTTTTAAATTCGTAAATTTTAAATTATTTAAAAAAAATTTCTAATTAAAATAATTATTCTTTTCCCATTTTTTACTTCCTTCCCTTACTTTTGTTTTTCTAGTTGGTTTTAGTGTATTTGCTTTTTACATTGCTTTTCCTTCTTACTTTAATTAAACTTACATTGTGTTCTAGGCAACATATTGTTGAACATTCTAATGCTACTTCTTATGTTTGCCATTCTTTCTTTCTTTATTTATTTTTTTCTCTTTCTTAATTTTACTTTTCATTTAATTTACATTATGTTCCAGGCAAAATGTAGATGGTATCCTAAAGCAGCCTTTTATGTTTATCTGATCTTTTCTTTCTTTATTTATTTCTTTTTCCCCTTTTTACTTTTCTTTATAACTTATTGTTTATTTAACATGGTTGTTGTGAGTTGGTTTGGTTTGGACTGCTCATGCTGTCATCTATTTTCTGTTTACTTCTGATTTCTTAATTTAGACTTCACTTCACTGTTTTCTTGTCATTTTGGATTGGCACTGTAAGTGCTTAAGCTTTTTTTGTCTTTATTTCTTTACTGCGTAAGGGCCACTATTCTGCAGGTCTATTGTATCTGCAGGCTGACGTTAGTTTGTCAGAGGCGCCTCCGTAGCCAGGTGGGAAGGAGCAGCAGTGCGTAGCACACACTTCTTGATTAGACCGAGGTTCGAGCCCATCACCAAATACGGAGGATGCAGAAAGGTCAGGGAATGACCACCGCATATCCTGGAGCAATATGGCCTTAGTTGCTAATGCTCCTAAAAACCAAATAAGAATAACAATAGTTTGCTAGTTGCTGTTTGTTACATAGGTTTCTATAACATTTGAAATGCAATTTCCACGACCATTGTTGTCTTTCATCTTTTTGGTGATAAGAAACTCAATGGTTCATCTGTTCTTTATTTTTAGTTGTTTTTCATGGATGGTTTATGGTATCATGGATGGTCATCATCATCATCAGCCATTTTCAATCCACTGCAGGATGAAGGCCTCTCCAGCAACTTTCCAGTTCCTTCTGTTTTGAGCACTGGCCATCCATTTACTACTCAGAAACTCGTGAATTTCATCTATCCATCTCCGCCTTTGTCTTCCAGGTTTTCTTCTAGCTCCTCTTGGGTACCATTCTGTTATTTTTTTAGTCCATCTGTCATCATGTCTTCGAGCTATGTGTCCTGCCCAAGACCATTTTAGTTCTTTAGTTTTGATAAGAATGTCCTTTACTTGAGTTTGCTGCCTAATCCATGTGTTTCTCTTCTTATCTAACAGTCTGATTCCCAATATAATTCGTTCCATTCTTCGCTGTGTAGTTCTTAGCTTCTCTTCCATTCTTTTGGTGAGTGCCCAAGTTTCACTTCCATAAGTCATGGTGGGGAGTATACATTGGTTCATTATTTTACGTTTCAGACAAACTGGGATATTGCTCTTCAGTATGTGACTGTATTTCCTGAATGCTATCCATCCAAAATTTATTCTTCTCTTGACTTCCAGCCATTTATCATTATTACAGCTAATAACTTGTCCCAGATAAGTATATGACTCGACCTTTTCAATTACTGCTCCTTCAATCATTATTTCCCTTTCCGTGGCATACTTGTTCATCATTACTTTTGTTTTAGCCATATTCATCTTTAGTCCAAAATCCTTACTAACTGTGCATAACTGATTAAGATTTTCCTCTAATTCTTTGGGATCGTGGCTTATGACCACAATGTCATCTGCAAATCGTAAATGGTTTAGGTACTCTCCGTTCACATTGACTCCTTTCTGCGACCAGTCTAATCTTCTGAAAGCTTCCTCAAGGGCAGCAGTAAACAGCTTCGGAGATATTGTGTCTCCTTGTCGAACTCCTTTCTCGATTTTAAATTTGCTACTGTCTTTGTCTAGTCTAATAAAGGATGTAGCACTCTCATATATTTTCTTCAAAATCATAATATATGGAGTATCTATGCCTTGTCTTTCCAGTGCCCGAAACATTGCCTTATGCTGTATGGAGTCAAATGCCTTTTCATAATCCACAAATGCCAGGCATAATGGTATTTTATATTCATTTGCTTTCTCCATTAGCTGTGACATTACGTGAAGGTGATCCATAGTTGAGAATCCTGTCCTAAAGCCAGCTTGCTCTTTCGGTTGATTCTCATCAAGTATTCTTTCTAATCTGTTAGTAATGACCCTTGTGAACAACTTGTAGATATGGGATAACAAGCTAATTGGTCTATAATTTCCAATTTCTGATTTATCTCCTTTCTTATGCAGCAAAACTATGATTGCATTATTCCACTGCTTAGGCATCACACCTTTTCTAATGCACTTTGTGAAGAGCCTTGCCAGTTTTTGTGTTATGTCTCTTCCTCCCAATTTTAACAACTCTACAGTAACTTCATCTTCCCCCGGGGCTTTCCGATTCTTCATTTTCTTCAATGCATGTTCTACCTCATCAGGAAGAATATCGGGTATGTCGTATGTGTTGCTACTTTGCAATCCATGTTCCCAACTGCTGGTGTCATTCCCTCGCTCCTTGTATAATTCTCTATAGTAGTCTTCTGCTATTTGAATTATGCCTTCTCTGCTGTTTATAGGTACACCATCGCTATTCTTCAGTTTCAGTATCATTTGTCTTTCTGTATTACTGCTCATGGCTGCTGATTTAAATCCTTTGTTTTCCCTTAATGCTTGTTCTACTTTTCTTGTGTTAAATCTTCTTATGTCCTCTCTGAGTCTCTTTCTAATGGCTTTGCATAACTCAGTATACTCAATTTTCTCCCTGTCAGTGTTTTTCTTGCTCTTCATTTGTCGTCTTTGGTTCATCATGACAAGTGTTTCTTGACTAATTTTTCTTCTTTGGATTTCTGTTTCCCTATAGGTTTCTTGGGCTTTATCACTTTCAGAAAGTTGTAATATTCCTCGTCGATATCTTGGTCCTGAGCAGTCTGCAGAAGCTCAAACTTGTTCTTAAGTTCCAGTACATACTGCTTTTTCTCCTCCTCTGTTATTTCATGGATGGTACATTTACTTAAAATATTAAAATTTTTTTGGTACCTATTCTTTCCATGTTATTCTTTTTCTCAATTTTTTTCTTCTCTCTCTTACTTTTGTTTTTCAAATTGGTGTTAGTTGTATTTGCTTTTTTGCAGTGCTTTTCCTTAAAAAAAAAAAAAAAAAAGGTACACTGCAGCCATTATCAACCCACTGCAAGATGGAAGCCTCCTCAACAATTCATGTTTGAGGGAAATGGACCATAATCTGCCGTCCAGTGTGGGTTGGCATGCTCGTCCAGTGTGGGTTGGCAGATCGACCATATTTAGCAGTCAGGCTTGAGCCTCTGTCTACTCAAGGAGCGTGTGCTACTGCACTCCCACTCCTGACCACTCGGCTATGGAGGCTTTTCCTTATTACTCTCTTACTTCAACTTATATTATGTTCTAGGCAACATTTTGTTGGACATGCTAATGCTGCCTCTTATGTTTCCATTCTTTCTTACTTTATTTTTTCTCTTTCTTAATTTTATTTTTACTATAAAGGGATTTAGGGCTGAAAGCCTCAGACTACGGGAAATTTACTAGATGAACAAATTAGTGCAAAGCATTGTTTAGTTCATAGTAAATCACCAAAGTAGGTGAAATGGCATCATTTTTGTTACATCTCATATTGTGAACATCTTAATGAGTTACCCTGATATTGCACTACCTCTAATAAGCAATGCTTTGCCACTAGAGAAGACTAATGTTACTTATTCTCAGCGGATACTACCACCTAGGTGCCAACATTTCAAAGCATGTTTGCCTCTCATCAGTGGGTGAGTGGGTACCTGGGATGTAACAAAAATGATGCTATTTCACCTAGTTTGGTTATTTACTACAAACTAATATAATGCTTTGCACTAACTTGTTTTTTTTTTTTTTACTTTAATTTGCATATATATATGATATGTACTTTAATATTTGTTATTCAAAATAATCATTGGATATTATTTCCTGCCAGCAAATACTGTTCTTGAGTATACAATATTGGATTTGCCATCTTTTGCATCAGTTTTCACTTACCATAAGGCACTCTTGAAGTGGAGTTTCCTAAATGAAAGTAATCAACCAATATTAAGATTATTTGTGGTAAGTCCAAACTTTTTTTGCTATAATAAAAGCATTTCTGAATAATATTTGAAGGGATCAAAAATTCATACCATTTATAATATGTGGTGCACATTTCTCAGTGTTCGTTTAAATTATTAAAAGGCACATTAAAAAGGACCACAGTGTAAACTAATAAAATCTGTACTTCAACAAAAATCATATATTGTTATTAAAACTTATAACAGTTTAATAGCATATTATTACTTAGAGATAACATATCATTCACAGATAAATAGTATAAATGATATGTTTTGTTGAGGCTGGCATAGAATTTTTATGAATACATAGAAGATATTTTGAAGATATTTATTATTCTATTGCAATGTTTCACAACACAGCCTTGTAAAGGGAAACTCTTGCTTGACCAACCTGATGAACTACTATGACCTTGTCACACGACAGTTGTATGTTTTGACATTATATACCTTGTGCTTTAGCAAAGCACATGACACAGTTCCACAGAGAGTTATTATAAATGTCATTTTCAAAGTAGAACAGGGTTATAAGTCAGGATTCTTTCTGGTTTGGTGCTGTGCCTACTCTTGTTTCTCTTGAATGATATAGATGAAGGAATACAGAGCACAGTGTCGAAATTTGCAGATGATATAAAGGTTTAAGAGGGGTTATTTTTAAAACTATTTAAATATTAGGGTATTTAAAGGGGTAGGAAGGCATTTAGCAATGAAAGTCAGGATGATTTGGACAGGCTTCGTGGATGATTGGAGAAATGGCAGTAATGCTTTAATGCAATGAATATAAAATTTCTATTTTTGAAATAATTCAAGAATAATTTACACACTAGGTGGGTAAAACTGTGTAAATAAAGATAGGGACTGCAGTCTTTTGATCTAATCATACATGCAGTTTATTAGAAAGCCAGTAAGGCATGTGGTATCTTATCAGTGATTTTCCATTATCTTTGCATCTGTGGAAAAGAAAGTTATAGTTCTGTTATACAAGTAAGTGTGAGTGAGATTGCATTTGTAATGGAATATTGTGCTTGGAAGCTGCATAAAACACCTTCCATTTGATTTTATAAACGTGAGCTGTTTGAATGAATTTAAGGAAGGATTATTACAGGTGATGGATGGATGAGGTGGGAATTTTGTGTGTGTGTGTTGCTGATACTGTATAAGTTACTTTGCATCATTTACCATTACTAATGCCTGATGCCAATAATTGTCTGGTGAGAATAATGGGGGATGAGAGGATACATTGAACAAAATAATGATATTTTATTTCATCACATCTCAGGTTTAAGTTTTGCCTCCAAGTGGACACTTTCAGTGCAAATATGAATAACTCGGACTTTGAGAAGCACAACCAGAACAAGACTGTAGCAACTAAGGCACTTGCTTTGGGTGTATTGCTGGAAGGGGCACACAAGTTAAATAATTTGGTGTAAGTCCATATTATATGGTTAGTTGGGAAGGAGGGAGGGATACACTTCTGAATAGCTGCCTTGGGCATTATGGATCTACTTAAGAATAATTGTCTTAGGTTCTTCAGGTGCGAAATACCTTCTCCCACCTTTGTTGAAAAATTTCCTCATCCCACTATCCATTGGACTTGGTTTCAGAACAGCACCTATAACAATAATCACATTGCTGAAATTGTTTGACAACTCTTGCTTACTGTTATTAAGTTTTATACATTGGCTTGATGTATTTTTAATTTTTTAACAGCTTGAAGAATGGATAAAACACTGTGGTGACCCCAGCAAGATACAAAATATTCCTCATAACTGCATATGTGTTAATAGTTTCAATCCTGAAAATTTGCTAACATTCCTTTGTGAGAATCATATTGTACAGCAATCATTTATGGTAAATATTTTTTAAAACTATTGTATAGAATGTTATTAGTTGTATTATTATATATTAATTTACATATAGTTCTATTCTTTGTGCTAGTTGATTCTGGACTTCTCTGGTTCCTGTAAAAAGCAGGATTTACCGAGTTTTAATTATGGATGCCCATAAAATTTGCTTTGATGCTTGCCTGGTGGAGCCTGAAAGTTATGCACATGAAACAAGACTTCATGAGATTAACTCTCAGAACTAAGTAGAAAATAAGCTGGAAATAATTAAACCAGTAACACTCTCAAAGATGAAAAACTTTTCACCAGTGGTGAAAAACCTTCTAATTTTAAACGTGATGACGTGAACAGGCGAAGTTTTTACGGCTCCAGCTAATAGAGAAGTTTTCTTAAAATTATGCTTTTTTATTAATTTAAATTGGCATATTAATTTATTTTCTAGGAGTGCTTTATATTCCTAGTAACAATACTTTAGTTTAATTTGAACTTAGATAGAGATTTTTTAGGTTATTATTAGTATCGGTAAGGATATCTAATCCACGTGTTGGACAAGTTTTGCAGCTCCCGCGAACTCTAAGTTTTTAATTATATTTAGCTGTTTTATTGACTTAATTGTAATATTAAATTATTTTCTATAAGTAGCTTATAGACCTAGTCAAGCTCCGTGGTTTATTTCGAACTTAGATAGCGCCATTTTGAAAGTAATTAATATCTCGTGTCCATAGATTTACTGTTCGTAACTTGCCGCCATTGTTATACGATACAACATATACCCCGAACTAGATAGCGTAAGGTTTAATGTAAAACTAGATAGCGAGTATAATAGTATCAATTAATCTGTAAAATTTACTAATATTATTAACTTTCATTGTCAATTAAATTGTACTTTTTTAACTAAGTGTATATAATGACCTAGTTTTTACAAACGTAACATTATAAATTAATACGTATAACTTCACAGGAGATAAAGAAGTTATAAAACGTAACTTGGAGATAATATTCGATACTGAAATACATATATATAGTGTTATTACTGCATTGGAATATAAGTTTAGGGTTATATTTTGTATTGGAATTTTACTTGAAATTGAATAGAAATCACGACTCAGACCAGAGCAGCAAAGCAAAAGGCTCAAACTAATGGGAGTGCTGTGGCTCAGGGAAGAACTAAGGGGGAGCTGTTGTCCTCTGAATCACAATCTTTTGAAATGCACTGCTTGTTTGATGTTTGTGGAGCAATCAGGAATGGGACATGATATTGCCAAGGTGTGTGTGTGTGTGTGCGTGTGCGTGATGTAAGGAGCGTGAGGAAATCAGGCGCCAACCAACTCATCGTTAGTATGAGCCTATATGAGAACTTGAAGGACAGAGTGGATGCCCTCCAAGGATTTAAATTGAGGGCCCATCAAGCTCTCAGCTGCCCACATCAATGCCAGAGCTTGCACTTGAACATCACGCAACACAGCAGCGCATTGTGTTTTATAGAGATTATTAAATAGGTTTAGTAGCATTCCTTTAGCTTCTTATTTTAAATTTAACCAGCAATTTTTGGAAATTACTCTCGGTGTGGGTGCCAATATTGTTGAACTAACAGCCATATTGTAGTCAATAAGAAATAGTGTAACATATATATATCTCAAACTGTAGTGTAAGGTATAAAGCAAAACTAAATAGCATAATATGAAGCACTGTATTAGGAATTTGTTAGCTTAGTATAGTATTATCAATTAATCAAAAATATTATTAATCTTATTAAATTTCATTGTTAATTAAATTGTATTTAAATGGAAATCATGACCCAGAGTAGAGCTGCGAAGCAAAGGTCACAGACTAGCGAGAGCGCTGTAACTCGGGGGAGAAACAAAGGGGGTGATTCTCCAATGCATCAGTCTCAAAAAAATGTGCGAAATGTGAAATGTTTGTCAAACTTTCTAAAATAGGACATGATCTAGCCAAGGAGGATGCTTTTGTGTGTGCTATGTGTCTAGAGTGTCAAGAAATTAGGGGCCAACTCAGAATTCTGATGGACGTCTATGTGAGCTTGAGGTGTAGGGTAAATGCCCTCAAAGAAATTAATATCAGGGTCCCATCAAGCTCGCAGCTCCCCAGCTCAACGGCAGAGCTCACTCCTGTGCATCAGGCAACACAGAGGCAATCTACAAGGCAGAATGCGCTGGTCCCAAAGGAACTAGTTATTGTTGGTGACTCTATTGTCAGGGAGACAGGGAATATACTATGCAAGAAGGATAGGTGGAACAGGACCAGGGTATTAATTCCAGGGGCAAAAGTTGATGATGTTGTAGAGTAGATATCATCTTTTAAGGGCACAAAAGGTGATATTGTTGTACACGTTGCAACTAATGACATTAAGAGTAAGAGATCTGCAGATTTACTCAACAAATAGAACTCAATGTTGAAAAAAAGTCGTGAGTTAGGGTTGAATGTGAACATGTCTGCAATTCTGCCGAGACACGATAGGAGGGAGTATATGATGAGAGCCTTGTCAATCAATTCAGCCCTGTAGAGATTGTGCAAGGCTCAAGGGTAAAATATTTTTCATCCTAGTCTGTGCTTGTTGACAGGAAAGACTGCTTCTACAGGGATGTGGCACACTTAAATAGAAAGGGTGCAACAATACAATATTTGCTGATGCTGTTGAGGCATTGTTAGGTGGATTGGAACACTGCTAGCTTGGGGGATACACAGACTAAAAGTTTAACAGTGGCGGCAGACAGAGGCAAAAAGTGATTCTTGCACTGCTTCTATTAGAATGAGCAGCAGCCTGGAAAGCAAGGTAATGGAGATTTCCAGGACTACTGGGAGTCACAGTGGAACAAGTAAATACATGAGCTGCATTAGGATAACTGAGAGTAGAAACAGGTGCATGTATACTTGCGTGTACACCAATGCTAGGAGTATAGTTAATAAATTTGATGAGCTTGAAGTGCTAATTAAGACATCAAAGGCAGATATTGTTGGGATATAAGTCACACAGATATAAGCAGTGCAGAATTGTAATTTGAGGAGTACAATGTGTACAGAAAGGTTAGAAAGGACAGGAAGGGAGGAGGGGCTGTGATGTTAGTTAAGAAACACACAAAATCTAAGAAAGTGCATCCAATTGATGTTGGTGGACAATGCAATGTTGAGTCTGTTTGGTGTGACATAAGCACTGGGAAAGGAAAACTGAGAGTAGGTGTATGTTATAGGCCTAATGAATCTGATGAGTATAATGAGCAGTTGTGCAGAGAAATAGAGTGGGTCAGTGAATCAGAATGTCTCATAATGGTGGATTTTAACTTTCCAGATATTGACTGGAAATTGCAGTTTGATCACTCGCACGCTAGCAAGACTTTTGTGGATTTATTGGATGATTGTTTTCTACAGCAACATATTCAAGAGGCAACTAGAGGGAGTAATACTCTTGATCTTAACGCAGTGATTATTCATGCATTAAGAATTTGCAGATAAAGGAACCACTGGCTGACAGTGATCACAGTGTACTGATGCGGGAATTACTTAAACATGTAACTAACATCAAAGTAAAAGGCTTGGCTTTTGCTTTCGTAAAGGTGACTACTGGGGTCTCAGGCAGTTTTTAAATTCTGTGCAGTGGGATCAACTGATGATGTTACCAATGTTGAATTCTAAATGAGAAGCCTTCGGGGGCTTAATTTTGGAGGCTACTATGCTTTTAATTCCAACTGAGATATACTGTTCAATGTTTAGGCCTAAATGGATGTCAGATGAATTAATGAGGCTCGTGGGAGAAGAAAAATGTATGGGATTCATTAGCATTAGCAAAGGCACATGATGCAAGAAAGCAAGCTTATATAGCATAGCATCAGCCAAAAAAAACCCTTATTTCACCCCTCCGTTCGTTCGAAATACCTGTCCAGCTGAGCCTTAAATTTATTTAGACTATCAACTTCCACAACAAGGGAAGGAAGTCTGTTCCACCAACCATCTACCAGTGCCAACTACCAAATATATGCAGAAGTTTGCTTTTAGCCAGCGGGTGGTTGATTGCTGAACAAACATCCATCTGTTGTTGTAGAAGTTGATAGCTTAAATAGATTCAAGGCAGAAGTAGACAAACATTTGGAGCGAGCGGATGGGTGTGTTTTTTTGGATTATGCTATATAAGCTTGCTTTCTTGCATCATGTTCGTTTACTAATGCTAATGATGATAACCTTTTCTTGAATACTTGAGTTCTTTACTGATGATCACTTCCAACCAATAATTAGCATTAGCATTAGTAGAGGCATATGATGCAAGAAAGAAAGCTAATGCAGCATCAGCCAAAAAAAAAAAAAAACTTCCACTTCACCCCTCCATTCGTTCGAAATACCTGTCCAGCTGAGCCTTAAATTTATTTAGGCTATCAACTTCCACAACAAGGGATGGAAGTCTGTTCCACCAACCAACTACCCGCTGGATAAAGGCAAATTTCCGCACATTTATCCTACATCTGTTTTTCCTCAATTTGAATTTATGCCCTCTCAAGTGATTATTCTGAGCAAGAGGAAGAATCCCATCAGCATTGAGCATGCTCAAACCATTCAAGGCTTTATACACCTCTATCAGATCACTTCACCGGTGCCTAGTCTCCAGATACTGTAATTTGCAAAACTTAAGCCTTTCTTCATAAGAGCAACCCTTTGTTCCATTCACTAATCTTGTTGCCCTTCTCTGTACTCATTCCAGCAGCTCCACATCCTTCTTGAAATGAGGCCTCCAGACCTGTATACAGTACTCAAGGTGTGGCCTGACCATTGCCTAATACAAGGGAATAATCACCTCCTTATCCCTGCTAGAAAAATTCCTGTATATCATTGACAAGACACCATGTGCTACTCTTCCAGCCCATCTGCACTGCTCAGAGAACTTCATATCTGCCTGCACAAATACCCCCAGGTCTTTTTCATTCTCTACCACTGTCAATGTAGTATCACAGAGTTGATACATTGCTCTGGGGTTGCTGTTTCCCATATGTAGTACTTTACATTTGTCAATGTTAAACTTCATTTGCCACCTCTCAGCCCATCTGCTCAACCTTTCCAGATCCTGTTGCAGCAGCATAGCATCAGTAGTGTCCTTAACAACCCTCCTAACCTTTGTATCGTCTGCAAATTTGGACATTAAGCTTGATATACCATCATCAATATTATTTATAAATACAGAAAACAATAATGGACCCAACACTGAACCCTGAGGGACTCCGCTAATAACATTAGTCCACGTTAGCAGTGTCCATTTTTTACCACTCTCTGTCTTCTCCCCCTCAACCACCCCTTTATCCATAGCAGCAATTTGCCTCTAATGCCACACTGCTCCAATTTGTGCAACAGTATCAAAAGCCTTTCTAAGATCCAAGTATATAATATCAAAATTATTCCCTGCATCCAGCTCTTTTGTGACTGCATCATAGTATCCAATCAAATTGGTCAGGCAAGACTTTCCCTTAACAAAACAATGCTGTGTCCGAGCTATAACTGAAGTCTTGTCTAGATGATCCTGCAGTGCTTCTTTAACCAGTGCCTCCATTAATTTTCCTGGAACAGAAGTTAAATTCACAGGTCTATAATTACTTGTGCCAGCCTTTGATCCTCCTTTGTGAATTGGGGTTACATTTGCACATCTCCAGTCTATGCTCTCATAATTATGGAAGTAAGGGTTTGCTTACTTCCTTTGCTGCCTCCTTTAATATAACTGGATAGATCCCATCCACCCCAGGTGCCTTTCTTGTGTTTATCTTCAACAATTTCTCCTCCACTTTACTCTCAGTTATTACAAGATTATCTAGCTTACTGCCAGAGTTGAACACCTCTGGCATTCTCCTCGCTGATTCGAAATCAATTAGAAATTCTTCATTGTTACCATTAATTTGCTTACTACCATGTCTTCCATGTGTATTAATCTCAATAGACAATATGCTCTCGTTTCACTGCATTTTCGTTATCCAGCTTACTTGTATAATGATTCCCCTTTCAATCTTCGTATGATCTGAATAATTGGTCTTTGTTTGCCTCTTGTGCAAGCATGAAAGATCAGTCCGCCACCGATCTGGGATCGGGTGGTGGACTGATCTTTCGATCATTTCTCCTTTGCAGCGATTTGTCTAGCGTTCGAAATGCAGCAATTCTCTGGCCATTATTGGCCTTGTGGTCCTCTTTCGAGATGGGGCGTAATGGTCCGTCTTTATTTTGGTTTATTTTTGTTTTGTTTTATTGTAGTGGTTTACATCTCTGTTGGTGATATTTCACATAAATTTGGACCTGGTGCCCGTCAGAGGGGGTACCGTTAAATTTCTATTTAATTGGCTTTTAAAATTCAATGAATTACTATTCGTACATTTAGATTTTCTAAATTATTTTAGAGATAGAGAGTTTCTGCTGAATATTTTTACTCTTGTTACCCCTCTCTTCCCTCCCTGCTTGGTTTGATTTAATTTAGGTTTAATTTCGACTTTTTTCGCTCTTGTCTTGCCATACCGCTGGCATTATTTTATTTTTATTTTAATCCTTATCTAATTTATTTGTATAGTTTTATATATATATATATATAGTCATATAAATTAGAATAAGGTTTAAAATAATAAAATAATGCCAGCAGTACGGCAAGACAAGAGCGAAAAAACAAAATTAAACCTAGATTCAAATCTAACAGGGAGGGAAGAGAAAGGTAATGCAGCGATTTCGTTGCATTACCTTTCTCTTGAAAATGCAGCGATTCCCTGACCATTATTGGCCTTGTGGTCCTCTGTTGAGATGGGGCATAATGGTCAGTCTATTTTTTTTATTTTTGTTTTTTGTTTTGTTTTATTGTGAATGGTTTAAATCTCTGTTTGGTGATATTTCACATAAATTTGGACCTGGTGCCCATCAGAGGGGGCACCGCTAAATTTCTATTTAATTGGCTTTAAATTTCAATGAATTATTATTCGTATAATTAGATTTTCTAAATTAATTTAGAGTTTCCGTTGCAATATTTTTATTCTTCGTTACCTTTCTCTTCCCTCCCTGTGAGATTTGAATCTAGGTTTAATTTTGTTTTTTCGCTCTTGTCTTGCCGTACTGCTGGCATTATTTTATTATTTTAAACCTTATTCTAATTTATGACTATATTTCAAGCATCATGTAGAGGAGTATGCTTTTTGCTGCCTCTGATGTGTGCTGTACCCTCCTTTTTATTTTTATTAAGTAATACTTCTTTTCCAACATTATTTAAATATAATTATGTCACGTGATAGTATTGGGTGAATTGCTAGCGCTGCACCTGTACTGCCATCTATAGTTTATTATTCGTTTATATAAATGGGTTAAGTTTATTTTTGTCAGTAGTGTGGATTTGCACTGGAGTGCTCTTGTCTGTTCTATTTTTGATTTTTGCTGGATCAGGACCACCGCTGTTCAATTCCCTGCATTGGCGGTTCGATCTGGGGATCGGTGTGGCGGACTGATCTTGCGATCGTTTCGCCTTTGCGGCGATTTGTTTCATGTTCGAAATGCAGCGATTCCCTGACCATTATTGGCCTTGTGGTCCTCTGTTATGATGGGGCATAATGGTCAGTCTATTTTTCCTATTTTTGTTTTGTTTTGTTTTATTGTGAATGGTTTAAATCTCTGTTTGGTGATATTTCACATAAATTTGGACCTGGTGCCCATCAGAAGGGGCACCGCTAAATTTCTATTTAATTGGCTTTAAATTTCAATGAATTATTATTCGTATAATTAAATTTTCTAAATTAATTTAGAGTTTCCGTTGCAATATTTTTATTCTTCGTTACCTTTCTCTTCCCTCCCTGTTAGATTTGAATCTAGGTTTAATTTTGTTTTTTTGCTCTTGTCTTGCCATACTGCTGGCATTATTTTATTACTATATTTTATTATTGAAATATAGTCATAATTTATATGACTATATTTCAAGCGTCATGTAGAGGAGCATGCTTTTTGCTGCCTCTGATGTGTGCTGTACCCTCCTTTTTATTTTTATTAAGTAATACTTCTTTTCCAACATTATTTAAATATATATATATATATATATATATATATATATATATACACACACACACACATCAAAAAATAAAAGTAAGGAGGGTACTGTTGAAGCAATGTACATAATATAATTTAGAAAATTACAAGCTAATTCAAAATAAATTCAAAAGATTTTCTTTTGAATTAGCGATGCTCCAGATTGGCACCTGTTTCTGTATTATGTGAAATCTCACTAAAGTGGAAGCATGGACTACCAACAATATGTGACTAAATGTACTAAAAATAATAATTAATAAAATAATATAAAATAGACAGACCATTATGCCCAATCTCGACGGAGGACCATGAGCCCAATAATATTCAGGGAATCACTGCAATTCGAATGCTAAACAAATCCGTGCAACAACGGAATGACACTAAAATCAAACCGCCGATGCAATAGATTTGCATTGCGGTGATCCTTATGCAGCGAAAAATAAAAGAACAGAAAGCTTAGTACAGAAAGCTAAACCGTACCACTGACAAAACAATATTCACGATATTTAGCTTCCATAGCTAAATAATTTAGCCATGTAGGAATTAGAGAATAGGATTTTTGAAGG
The DNA here is from genome assembly GCF_048544385.1 of Mastigoproctus giganteus. NCBI lineage: Eukaryota > Metazoa > Arthropoda > Arachnida > Uropygi > Thelyphonidae > Mastigoproctus > Mastigoproctus giganteus. The sequence goes on along the minus strand of NC_143582.1, from coordinate 224,927,112 downwards.
ATTGGAGTTCCCTATGCATAAGTGGAAAAGATACGTGGATGATGCATTCACTATTGTTCTAAAGGGGAGAGAGGTAGATGTGCTTGGTCTTTCTCAATAGTTTTTCTCCGTTTATACAGTTTACCTCAGAGGTAGAAGCAGGTGGTACCCTCCCATTTCTGGATGTAATGGTATACAGAGAGCGCTCCAGGCTTTAAACCACAATCTATAAGAAACCAATGTGTCGGAGCCAGTACACCCACTACAGGTCGGCGCAGACAAGGCAACATAAGAATAGCGTTGCTAAGGCACTATTTGATAGGATTAAGACCCACTGTAGTACCTCTGAGAAGAGAGAGAAAGAAATTGCACGAATCGCAGTGGACCTCATGAAATGCGGTTACCCCCAGAGGATCATGGATAAGTATAGTAGAGGTGTGGAGTCTATCCATAGAGAATTGGCTGTTCCGGTTACCACAGCTTACATTCCCTACTATCCAGGCCTTACAGAAAGTATTGCAAGGGTATTTTGGGATTATCAAGCACGCTGTGTGCAGCTTCCGAGTCAGAGGTTTTTTTTTTTTTTTTTATGTGAACTCCAAACATGAGAGATATTAGAACCTATAGTACTTAGTACCGTGCTTGGGTGGGAGGTTGAGAGGACGAAACAAGATATTTGTTGACATTGGACTTAAACTTCTGTAGATTGTAATTTTCAGGAAATACGTATGAAGGAAGGTTGTTCCAGAAAACGGCCGTTAAAATGAATAAATGAGGAAGATGAAAAGTTGGTTCTGTGGGTTTGAAGTTGGACAGTAAATGGATGTTGGCGGCACGTGTTCGGACTGTTTTGAAAGAGAGAGCGGGAATTATAGAAGCCAATTCAGAAGAACAGTGCCCATGGAAGTATCTGTAGAAGAGGCATGCAGCAGAAACAGTACATCTATGAGAAAACGAGTGGAGATGAATCATTAATTAACCTAACTGCCCTCTTCTGAATGGAATCAAGAAGCCTGAGAGAGGTTTTAGGGGCACCACCCCATATGTGGGAACAATATTCCATGGCAGGGCGGATTTGCAATATATACAGAGTGAGCAGCTGTTTGGAAGAAAAGTAACGCCGAGAGCGAGAGAGAAAAACAAGTTTTTTAGATGCAGAGGAAGCAATATTTGTAATGTGCTTGTGCCAAGAGAGATTAGAAATCAGGGTAATCCCCAAAAGAGATATATCATTTTGCCTAGAAATCGGAATGTCACTAAAGATAAGCATAGAAGCAGAAGAATCCTTTTTGCGAGATATAAGACAAGACTGAGTTTTAGAAAGGTTGAAATCAACTAAGTTGTCTTTGCCCCACTGGAGAATTACCTGAAGATCGACATTTAGGAATTGGTAGCAGATTTTCGAGAAGTTGAAGCTGATTGAGCAGGACAAGGTTTCTCAAAATGGAAAGTGGAATGCAATGTGCTATCATCGGCAAAACTATGGATGGGATTTCCAGTCAATGGAAGAAGGTCATTAATATACAAGGGGAAAAGATGGGGGAAAGAACTGAACCTTGGGGGACACCAGCATTAGTGGAGAAGTTAGAAGACAGAGAGCCATCTACCATCACCCTCAGTGACCGATTAGACAGAAAACTGGATAACCGATTTAAAAAAACAGTTGGCAAACCATAAGATGGAAGCTTGTTTAGAAGACCTTTATGCCAAACACGATTGAAAGCCTTTGAGATATCAAGAGCAACTGCTTGTGTTTCACCGAACTTTTCCATTGAATTAGTCAATAAATGTGTAACATAAACCAGAATATCACCAGTGAATCGACACTGACGGAATCCATACTGGCGATTGTTGATGACGGAAGGTTTCTAGGTAGTTTAAAAGTTGGCAGTTAATTGATTTCTCCATTACTTTAGAAAGGGTAGAAGTAATTGCAGTGGGACGATAATTGGATGGCAGGGATTTGTCACCCTTCTTAGGAACTGGCTGGATATGAGCAAATTTCCAAGCAGAAGGAAAAACACCTTTGGAATAAGAAAGTGAAAAAAAGGCGGCAAAGAACAGAAGTAAGTTCAGGAGCACAGGTTTTGAGAAAAGTGGAGAAATACCATCAGGATCTGGTGCTTTCTTAGCATCAAGATTCATCAAAATCCTTCTGATATCCTTTTGACGGAAGACCACAGGAGGCATTGAATGGAGCGTGTTGGAAATGGTGGGTGGTGTTTTACCAAGATCATTAATACATGAGCTGGAAGAAAAATGGGATGCTAGCAGGTCAGCTTTATCCTTGGCTGAAGTGACAACAGAACCATCTGGTTTGGACAGAGGTGGGAGCAGAGATGAGCAAAAGTTGTGGCCAATAGCTTTGGCAAGAGACCAGAATGCTCGGCTACCATTAGGGCAAGAAGCAAGTTTTCTACTCTTAGCCTGTTCAAACTCTAGTTTGGACTGATTAATAACTGCTTTACAATTGTTGCAAGCTTTGGTGTAGGCAGAAAATGAAACTGAAGAATTGGAAACAAGACAATTATGATATGCAACATTCTTCTCTTGAACAGCCTTAGCACATTTATTGGGAAACCAAGGTTTAGATAAAGGACGAGATTTTAAAGTGGAGTGTGGGATAAAGGATTCCATTCCTGCAAGAATAATTTCACTGACACAATCTGAGCAAACGTTAACATCAGAAGTTTTGAAACAGTAATCCGACCAAGGAAAAGAAGAAAAGAAGTCTCGCAGGTCATACCATTTTGCATTCTTGTAATGCCAAACAACACAAGGTTGGGAATAGCCATGAGATAAAGGTTCCATTGGAGAAGAGACAATCACCAAGTTGTGATCTGAAGTGCCTAAAGGAGCTCTCACTTCGACCGTGTACTTAGAAGGATTGTTTGTGAGAAAAAGATCAAGTGTATTGGCTGTATGATTAGGATTGTCCAGTATTCTTGTAGGTAAATGAACAATCTGTGCTAGGTCATTAGTAATTGCAAAAGCCTCAGCATCTCGACCAGCTGGGTCAGTGTGACTAGAAAACTCCAGCTGGAGTTGTGAACATTAAAATCACCAAGGAAAATTACCTCACTGTTAGCAAAGTTGGACCGGAAAAAGTCAAGTTGCAAAGAGAGGACGTCAAAAGAGCTCCTCGTGATTAGTGGAGTTGGGAGAACAGTAGAGACAACAGATGAATTTGACACAATTAGGTAGAGAGATTTTAAGCCAGAGAAGATCAAAGAGAGGAGATTCCAAACTGCCAAGTCTCTGACAGGGAATATCAGAATGGGCATATGCACAAGTACCACCTTTGAGGCGAAATGAATGATACAGCAAATAATTTGGGCATCTGAGATGAGCAGTAGTTGAATCAACCGATAACTGAGATTCTGTCAGAAAAAGTACATGGGGTTTGGCAGACTGCAAGTGGAAATGGACATCGTTGAGATTAGAATTGAGACCAGGTATATTTGTGAAATGAATTAGGATTGCTTGGGAGGTTTAGATCTTTTCGCAGATAAGCTTGCTCTATTAGTTTGACAATTCATGGTGTATTCAATGGTAAGAAAAAGTGGGTCGGACATGCTGTATGAAGTAATGAAATTTTTAGATATGGCGTACACATGGTAAGAATATACCCAGATCCTTGACATAACGTGGCCTCAACAATGCTCCCTGCATACACACTACTCGGACTCCCTCCAGTCACTATTTGGCAGAGTAGAGGTAGCAAGTTATACACTAGCTGATCCAGAAACCTCCTAGAGAGTTACCAATAGGTTCGGTCCAGTGTTCGGTCCAAGTAGCGGCCGGCCTGCAAACCCCATTTTAGAGCTGTACCCTCGAAATGTAAGGAATATTGGATCTTGCCACGACGTTCATCATAACCTCAACCTCAAAAGTCATCAATCATACTGCATGATGGAAGAAATAGGGAAGGGTTGACCGGAACTTAGCTCTAGCGACTAAACATGGGTTCCGCCACTTCAAGCCTCCAATAAGCAAAGTGGTTGTATTTCACCGGTTGATGAAAGTCATCTACCACCTAGTACTGCCTGGTAACATAGAGGGTCGGCGTTCCTCCGTGTGGTTTGGGCGCCACACCTCGACCCCTGCTTACGTTGGTTCACACCTGGGTGGTCACCCGCCATGTATTTGTGCATGGAGGTTATACCCAGGATTACTACAGTCCCACCATCGTGAAGGTGCAAGCAGAGGATTTGGCTGTCACAGACCATCCGGACTTCGCCGAAATTGGGTCCACTTTGACTTGAGTGTCATCCGAATATCAGTTCCATCAGCGTTTAGACTCCCAGGTAGCAAGTACAGCTTGTCTGGCATATCTGAGAGAATGTCTGTGACAACCTCAAGGACCAAGGTTGCATACAGTAGTGTCGCAAGTTAAGGACCCCATTTCAATTGAGTCTAGTAGTGGGGTTATATACAAGATCAAATGCCCGGATTGTGGGGATTATGTGGGGGAGACAGGGCGGCGGCTTAAGGATCGTCTGGGGGAACACACGAGTGCCATACAGACCACAGAGTTTGATAAGTCCGCTGTTGCTGAACACTTTTGGGAAAGAGAGCACCAGGTCTCCCCAGAAAATGCTGTCATCCTTGGATTGAGCGCATAGGTTCTGGGACCGCAAGTGACTCGAGAGTTTGTGGATTTGCTCATCTGATAACAATACCATGAATAGGGACAGGGGTGTGCAGCTTCACCCCTTTTTGAGGCTATAGTCCTCTCAAAAGATGAGTATTTCTGTTTACCACGTTCTCGAGCTGCTTCCGGTTCTGGTGCACGTGTAGGAACCTTTGCGTATGCGCCTGATCAACCACGTGTGCCGTGAACCTGATACTTAAGGATGTGCTGTGCAAGCATTATTTCTTGTTGAGAAAGGAGGCGGATGCCCCCGAAAGCTACAATTGTACAGTTTTAATAGTTTTAATGCTTTTAACCATATATATTTTATTGTATTGTAAAATTTTGTATTTTATTTTGTTTTTAGGCTTTATTCACAATCAGTTATTGTAAATAGATTATGTTACAGTATCCTCTATATTGTTTGTATAACGTACAGTATTAAATTATTTTAATTCAACGGTTGGTGTATTATTGTAATATCGTGAATATGAACTTTCCCAACCTCAGAGGCCTTTTTGAAGACAAAACAATAGTTGAACTGAAAATATATAGAAACAAATTAGACTATAGATGGCAGTATGGACGCAGCGTTAGCAGATCATCACGCTACTACCATGTAAATATAATCCAAAAATTAGAGGGGTAAAAAGTAAAAGTAAAAAAAAAATAATAATAGAAAAGCTATATATAGATATATACACCAATGAGCCAAAACATTATGACCAACAAGTCGTTATGCAAATCAAAGCAACTGCAGGTGAACTACGCCACATGTGCGGGTCGGGACACAGTATAAAAAACACCTGATACTGAGCTCCATTAATCAGTGTTACTCTTGTTCTTCAGATCGGAAAGGCAGTGGACTTAAGCGAGTTTGACAAAGGCCAAATTGTAATGGCCAGACAACTGGGTCAGAGCATATCCAAAACGGCACGGCTGGTGGGATGCTCACAGTCAGCTCTGGTTAGTACTTACCGAAAGTGGCGCCTCCATAGCCAGGTGGGAAAGAGCAGCAATGCATAGCACACGCTTCTTGATTAGACCGGGGTTCGAGCCCCTCACCACCAAATACGGAGGATGCGGTAAGGTCAGGGAATTACCACCGCATATCCCGGAGCAATATGGCCTTAGTTGCTAATACTCCTAAAAACCAAATAACAAACAATAACAACTTACCGAAAGTGGTCCGAGGAGGGGGAACTCACGAACCACCGGGGAGGTGTTGGACGACCACGGCTCATCGATGCTCGATGTGAGCAAGGGCTCTCCCGGATGGTATGTGGCAACAGAAGGGTGACTGTAGCACAACTCGCCGGTAATTGGAATGCTGGTGATGGGAGTAATGTGTCACCAACACTCAGTACATCGAACCCTGATGAAAATGGGGCTGCATAGCCACAGGCTGCTCCGAGTGCCCATGCTAACCACAGTTCACTGGAGACAGTGCCTACAATGGGCACGCGAGCATTGAAACTGGACCTTGTTTCCAGTTTCAGTGAATCATGTTTGAATCAGTCCGATGAATTATGTTTCCTGTTGCACCATGTGGACTGCAGGGTACATGTGCATCGTTTACCCGGGGAAGTGATGGCACTTGGATGTACCGTGGGACGAAAACAAGCTGTGGTGGCGGCGTTATGCTTTGGGCGATGTTCTGCTGGGTCCAGTCATCCATGTGCCGGGCACTCTGACGTCTACCACCTACCTAAACATTGCTGACCAGGTACACCCTTTCATGGCAATGGTCTTCCCCTCTGGTGGTGCCGTCCTTCAGCAGGATAATGCACCATGCCACGCCGCCCAGATTGTTTGAAACTGGTTCGCGAAACATGAGAAAGACTTCCGGGTATTGCCCTGTCCTCCAAATTCCTCAGACATTGATCCCATCGAGCATCTGTGGTTTGTGTTGGAACAGCAACTCTTATCTTCAGCATCTCAACCACGGACCTTACAGCAGTTAAAGGATCTGCTGGTTACGTGTTTGTACCAGATACCACAAGACACATTCCGAACTCTTGTAGTGTCCATGCCTCGCCGGGTATGAGCTGTTCTGGCTGCACATGGAGGACCAACGTCATATTAGGTAGGTGGTCATAATGATTTGACTCATCGATGTGTATTAGGGCTTGCATAAAACCGAGAAATTTCAAAACCGAGTTTAACCGAAGTTTATTCTTAAAACCAGTTTTAAAACCGATTTTCTCAGACTTAGGGAAAATAATTAAAAGCTTATAACACAAGTATTTATTTTATCTTGGGTAGATTGTACAAATCGTAATCAAATCTTTTAAACAAATTTATCACCTCTTATAGTAAAAAAAATAAAAAAATTAAAATGCTCCAAAAAGGTAACCAGTTTGAGATTATACAAAAAAATAATAAGCCCTATAATAATAATAAATAAATAAAAATAAACAACTTGGGGAAATTACTTTACTATTTATTGCTCAGCGTTTTTCTGAAAATGGCCCTTTAAAAAACACAGTATATTAAGCATTTTTCCTGATAGACTTGACCTTATTTTTGTGTTAAAGAGACCAGTGATCGAAAACACTCTCTCAGATTGGACACTTGTTGGTTTAATGGTCAGCAGTGCTCTATAAACTTTCTCCAGCTTTTCACTTCTGCTGCTAGTTGCCTCCGAAATTTTAAATTCTTTGCTGATTTCCAATTCACTCTGATATTTTGAAGGCTCTTCAGTTAATCTCTTTCATATCATACTCTCTAATAATCACTATATCAGTAATAATCACTATCATACTCTCGCATGAGTGTATCTCCGACATCGGAACTAGATGAGTCTTTGTTTTCTTCTAAAAGAACAGTTCGTTTATTTTCAGTTTCTTCATTCAACGCTAAGACTCCTTTGGAATGTTTTGCAAATAATCTCTGATAAATCTCTTCAACATGCTTTTTCAAAACTTGCTTACTTGGAAAATCAAAAGTTCTTGAACCTGAATCTTCTTTCCTAAACTTTTTGGGGTTGTGTAGATAGCTCAGCAAAGCCACAGTTTGGCAATTTCGTCTTGCATTGTAACGCTGCCAAAAGGCTTTGGTGAAACTTTAAAGCAAATGGGGTTTCTGCTGTATCAAGCTTAGCAAGCAGAAATTCTATTGAAGACTCTGCTTTAAGTAAGTCTGTATCTTCAGAATCATTTCAACTGGTCGCAAAGTTTCACATAGCAATTCAAGTGTTTTCCAGTCATCGTCAGACACAGCTTCAGTTGACAGTACTGCACATAGAGCATTTGGAATGCAATTTTTCAATTTCAAAAATCTCTCAATCATATAGAATGTGCTATCCCATCTAGTCTTGCAATCTAATATAAGTTTATATTCTTTCCCATTAAATTTTGCTTTAACAAAATTTTGTAATATGTCATTTTTGGTAGGCGATTTTCGAAAAAGCTTGCAAATTTTTCTGACTTTGTTAATAGTTTGTGCAATATTGGCCATCGGATTGAAGAAATAAATGAGCTCATCGGTAAAGTCGGTTTGATAAAGCATGCCTTGCTGTCTTTCTTCTACTTCATCATCACTACTTCCTTCATTATTTTTATTTTTTTCTTCATTGTCTTTGGGAGACTCAGAGACTGTCCCACCATAATTGATTGCTTTTCCATAAAGTACATCTATAACTGACAGATGTATACAATGGGCTATACATTGTTGATGATTAGGCGTAATTTTCCTGCCAAACTTAATCATCATTGCTGCTCCATCGGTGGTGCAGGCAACAATATCCTCATCCAAGTTTTAACCAAATTCCTTCAAGTGTCCATTCACAATTTGCTCAGTTCTTCTGCTATCAAGTGAACCATTAATCTCAATAAGACCTAACGACCAATGATTGTCTTTTGAATGCACATTTATATTCATATACCTTTTATTTTGTATAGACGTATATTCGTCTAGAGTCAATGAATACCGTGCACCCGAAACCAATGAATTTTTGAAATGCTGAATGAGTTCTTCTTTCTTAGTTTTATAATAATTCAGAACCATATTTTTAATTCCATTCACTGAGGCTGGTGGTAATTTATCATATTTATTTCTCTGAAGGTGAAGGCTTGATTGTATAAACTCACTCTTGGCAATTGAATTAAAAGAAAATCCATCTAAAGCAGCTAATTTTGAAATCTCTTCTTCCATAGATTTTTTAACGATAAAGTTTTCTAATGTTCTTACCATTTTTACAGAAGGTACACTGTTATCTTGTTTAATGTCAATCTGATGCATTTTCTTTAAATGCAACATCAAAGATGATGTAGATCCTCCAGACGACTTCATTATCTTCTGACATTTCGAACATTGTGCTTCATCTTTGCTTTTTCGAGCAAAATAATTCCATACATTTGATTTCATCTTAGACATATTAAGAGTAATAAATATTAATTAGTAGGAATTTATATCACCGGCAATTTTAAATAAAAATATTGAAGATAACAAAGGCACAATACTATGCGTCACTCCCGCAAGCACTGAATGAAGAGTCTAAACAAGGCAAGTTTCAAAAGATACAGGTGGGAAGATAAAAGGTACCCCTCCTAGATTTGGGCCACTTGCCCATGAGATTTGTACCTAAACATAAAATAAAATAAAATAAAAAAAAATATGTTTAAAACATAAAGCAGTTGAATGATCCAGATAAACGAACAAACAAAAGAAAATGTGCATAACAAAAAACTATATTCGAGGGCTAACTAAAAAAATATTCGAATCCGGTTTTCGAAGCTCGGTTTCGGTTTTAACAACTCAATATGAAAACCGGATTTAACCGGTTTGCAAGCCCTAATGTGTATATATATATTTTTTTTTTATTTATTTTTTTTTTTTATTATTATTGTTTTATTTAATTAATTTTTTGGCAGGTGTACTTTAATACTAATACTTTCATAATTCAGCATCCTTTCACTGGCCTACTCACAGAACCAACGTTTCTTCCTCATTTATTTCTTCAACTTCCATTCTCTGGAACAGCTTCCCTTCATACATATTTCCTGAAAATTACAATTTACATAAATTCAAGTCTAATGTTAACAGTTATCTTCTTTTGTCTTCTCCACCTTCAACCCATACACTGTACTAAGTACTATAGGTTTTAATGCCTTTTGTGCTTGGGGTTTTCATAAAAAAAAAATTAATTTGGAATTACCCCTTAAAAATACAAAAAAGTGAAGTATTTTTAAAATTGCATCTACTGATACGGTGCTACTGTTGGCTTTTTCATTTAGAATGGACCAAGCTTCAGTAATGCTTTTATTTGTTCCTCTGAATTAATTTTTTTCATGAGTTTTTTTCTCTAGCTAATGCTGCATTAAATGATAGGATGTAGTAATAGGTTTCAAAGAAAAGGCTATTAAATTGTATTTTGAGAAATGGGAAAAAATATCCAAAGAAAATTGTGACTAGGACATGTTAATTAAATCAACTTATGTAATGAAAATTGTAAATCAACTTGTGTAAAAAAAATTGTAAATCAACTTGTGTTTTTGCAAATAATAATTTTTACTATAATATATCATGAATTTTTTTTTCTCCAGTTGTGCCTTGGAACTGGATCATCAGAAATTATATCTGGAGCATCACTGCTTTTGAGGTCAATGAAATTCGTTCAGGTTTGTATCTGTGTTTGTTGAAAATAGCAGTGTGTATTAACTTTCAAGAAAAATGAGGTTTTCTTGTAGTTTTTTAAATTTTGTAGCCAAAATCGCTGACAAAGTCACCTTAACCTCTGCATGTGCGTATGTTTTTTCATGTGAGGAACAAAAGTAGTATAAACTTTGTATACATTTTGAAGACAGTATCAGTAATTTGTAGAGTTGCAAACTTTTCAAAATCTCTGACCTAGAAATGAAATTGGAGGTGGAAGCAATCCTGAAAGGTTTTCATGTAAAATGCACATTTTTAAATAAAAATTTTTAGATAAAAAAATTTATTTATTAAATGTTATATAAATAACTTCTTTGTATAGATTTGTAATTTACAATTTAGGACCTTACCAGCACCATAGTTTAATCCTTCAGCAGTCACTCAGGATATGATGGGTGACCTTCAAAAATGTTTTGCAGTAATCATTATTAATGATTTAAAATATGAATTTTTTCTTTCTTCTTAAATATAGTCAGCCTTTTATTCAAAATGTTTCGGAAGTGAAAAAAAAATTATTGTTTAATTGGAATTAAAAAGATGAAGACCCTGTTAGGTCCCATGCAACTATTTACTGTTTTTACCTTTTTTTAAACTTTCATTTCATTGTGCTATTTTTGCTTTTTTGTGTCTTGTAAACAAGGCATTATTTTCATGTGTGGTTTGAAATGATGGAGGTGTCTGATACAAAACGTTTTACGTTAACTGTTGTACACAATGTGTTTTTTGACTCTATTATTACTATTACTATTACTGATGTAAAATGGTTTCTTGCTTGAATTATTATTATTAGTTATCTATTTAACCTTTAATTTAGCAAGACATTAATACATACACAAAAGTAGTAAGTTTTAAATGTTACATACTTAATAGTTCTCTGAACTGGAAAATGGCAGCGACTCATAATTTTATGTTTATATTTTAGGACTAACTTTTTTTTTTTTTTCCCCCAAGGATTGTGTTTGAAACATTGCTATCCTCAGAACGTGTTGCAAATATCAGCTATTGCAGCAACAAATAAAATGTGTGCGAGCATTACTTTGACCCATAACATCAGATAAATGCACACATCTGTATTACCGATGTCCCAACCTAATTATCAGTTTCCCTGAACCCTTTGGGTATCTTCAGTGATATTGACAAAAACCAATATCAATGAAGTATTTTACACACTTAATGGTTCAAGTGAAAAATGGAAGTGACTCTTAATTTCATGTTTATATTTTATGATTAACTTTTTTCTGTGTTACAAGTGGTGTGTTTGAAACATTACTATCCTCAGAGCATGGTGTCAATATCAGCTGTTGCAGCAACTAATGAAATGAGTGCAAGCATTACTTTGACCAATATCATCAGATAAATGCACATCTATATTACCCCTGTCCCAATCTATAGTAACAAATAAAATTTCCCTGACACCTTCTGGTATCTTTAGTGATTGGAAAGCCATCTATGTTAAAATATATCCTGTCTCTACAGAATAGGTTCCTTCTACCTACAAGTGTGTGTCACACTAGTAAAAATCCCCATCCCCTTCCACAGCATCAAGTTTCAAGTTAATCCACAAGGGTTTCAGCATATAGTCCCTCCTATCTTGTGTTAGTGAAATTGCACACACATACACATTTTGACCTAACTTGCAGAATTTTTTTAGCATGGTTCTAATTTATAAAAGAAATCATCACTTTGTGTGCTTAATCTACAGATAAAAGAATCACCAGGTACTACTGATCACATTGTATTTATGTGGGATTTACTTAAAGATGCAACCCTTGTCAAGAGCAAAGAGAAAGGATTTTGCTTTCTTAAAGGTAACTACAATGGTCATAGACAGTTTTAAATTCTATTTAGTAGGGCACACTGATGATATCACCAATAGCAAATTAAAATGGGAAACATTTGGGGAAGTAATCATAAACCACTAAAGGTTTACACGTCGACTAAGAGAGAGAGAGAGAGAGAGCGAAAGCTAAATGGATGTCGGATGAACCAATGAGACTATAGCAGTGAATAAAATTAAATATGATGCATATAAATTATCTGATAATTTATATTATATATAAATTATCAGATTATACAGAAACCTACAGTAGGTATAAAGTTGGTATGCAGTCAATTCATGACTGCATACCACTTTAATGTGAAGATGTCTTTAACTATGTAAGCACTAGAAGAAAAGGGATGAATCACCTTGGTCTGCTAGATATAAATAATATAAATGTTGGTAATCCTGATCAGATTGCTGACAACCTCTCAAAGGCTTTTGATCGTGTTTGGCATAAAAGTCTTCTACACAAGCTTCCATCTTATGGTTTGCCAACTGTTTTTAGTAATTGGTTATCCAGTTTTCTCTCTGATCGCTCACTGAAGGTGATGGTAGATGGCTCTTTGTCTTCTAACTTCTCCACTAATGCCGGTGTCCCCCAAGGTTCAGTTCTTTCCCCCACTCCTCTTGTACATTAATGACCTTCTTCCATTAACTGGAAATCCTATCCATAGTTTTGCCGATGATAGCACATTGCATTCCACTTTCCATTTTGAGAAACCTTGTCCTGCTCAATTAGCTTCAACTTCTCGAAAATCTGCTACCAATTCCTTAAATGCCGATCTTCAGGTAATTCTCCAGTGGGGCAAAGACAACTTAGTTGATTTCAGTCCCTCTAAAATTAAGTCTTGTCTTATATCTCGCAAAAAGGATTCTTCTGCTCCTATGCTTATCTTTAGTGACACTCCGATTTTTAGGCAAAATGATATATCTCTTTTGGGGATTACCCTCACTTCTAATCTCTCTTGGCACAAGCACATTACAAATATTGCTTCCTCTGCATCTAAAAAACTTGGTTTTCTCTTTCGCTCTCGGGGTTACTTTTCTTCCAAACAGCTGCTCACTCTGTATAAATCGCAAATCCGCCCTGCCATGGAATATTGTTCCCACATCTGGGGTGGTGCCCCCAAAACCTCTCTCAGGCTTCTTGATTCCATTCAGAAGAGGGCAGTTAGGTTAATTAATGATTCATCTCTAACAGAGTCTCTCCACTCACTTTCTCATAGATGTACTGTTTCTGCTGCATGCCTCTTCTACAGATACTTCCATGGGCACTGTTCTTCTGAATTGGCTTCTATAATTCCTGCTCTCTCTTTCAAAACAGTCCGAACACGTGCCACCGCCAGCCAACATCCATATACTGTCCAACTTCAAACCCACAGAACCAACTTTTCATCTTCCTCATTTATTCATTCAACTGCCGTTTTCTGGAACAACCTTCCTTCATACGTATTTCCTGAAAATTACAATCTACAGAAGTTCAAGTCCAATGTCAACAAATATCTTCTTTCGTCTTCTCAACCTCCAACCTAAGCACGGTACTAAGTACTATAGGTTCTAATACCTCTTGTGTTTGGGATTCACATAAAAAAAAAAAAAAAAACCTGAACAGATATTTTGCATCTACCTTCATGCACATGAGGGATTTTTTTGGGAGATGGGGATGTCAAAAGTGTATCAAATTCTAACAGGGAAAGAAATAAGTTTGTCATAACTGAAAGGAAAAGGAAAGACAAATTGTTAAAGCTAAATGTAAAAAAGGCACCTTTAATGATGAGGGTGTCCTTGGATTCAGGATGAGAGTATCCTTGGATTCCTATTGGTGTCCCATTGAACTGGTGACGTGCAAATTAGTAGTAGCAAATGATGCAAAAAAAAGCAAGCTTTATACAACATCACCTAAAAAAAAAAAAAAAAAAGCTTCTAACATCACAAGTCCATCCCTTGAATGAATTTACCTTGAATTTATTCAGACTACCCACTTCACATGACAACAGATGGAAATTTGTTCCAACAGTCAACCGCCTACTGCTGCAAGGAAGACTTCTGCATGCCTATCCTTCAACCATACTTTTTAAATTTTAATTTATGCCCTATTATGTGTGTAATGTGTAATCTAAACAGGAAAAAGGATTCTGTGTAATCTAAACAGGAGGAAGGAACCGTCAGCATTGAGCTTTGCTCAATTCATTCAAAGCCTTAAACACCTCAATCAGATCACCTCAAAGTGCCTAGTCTCCAGATACCACAATTTACAGAACAAGCCTTTCTTGACAAGGGTACACTTTCGTTCCTTTCACCAATCTCATTACCTTTCTCTGCACCCATTCCAGCAGATCTACATCCCTAAAATGAGGCCTAACCATTGCCTTGTACAATGGTATAATCAGTTCCTTATCCCTGCTAGCAAACTTCATGAGCTGTCCTGGCAGTCTGTCTTTTTTTTTTTTTTTTTTTTATGAAAACCCCAAACACGAAAGGTATCAAAACCTATAGTACTTAGTACCATGCATGGGTTGAAGGAGACGTATGGGGGGAGGGGAATGCCGGAAACTTTGCTCTAGAGACTAAACATGGGTTTCACCACTTAAAGCCTCCAATAAGCAAAGTGGTGGTATTTCACCGGTTGATGAAAGTCATCTACCACCTATGCTACTTAGAAAATTTCTCTCTGACTACACAATTATTTTTAGGTCTTTCTTATTTTCCACTAGCCTGAGCATCACACTTGCTAGTGTTGATGAATAATTTTATGTTGACAAAGGCAAGATACTGCATTTGTCAACATTAAACTTCAGCTTCCATTTTTCAACCCATGTGCCTAATTTTTTTAAACCTTGTTTCAGTAGCTTACTTTGATTACTGTCATTAACCACCCTACCAAAATTTGAACCATCTGCAAACTTAGACATTAAGCCTGATATGCCTTCTTCAATATCATTAATAATTATATAAAACAACAATGGACCCAGCACTGAACCCTGGATGATTCCACTAGTAACATTAGTCTAGGAATAGTTATCTAGAATAGTTATTAATAATTCCTCTCTGTCTTTTTCCACTCAACCAAATCTTTATCCATAGCAGTAACTTGCCCTTAATGCCATGCTGCTCCAATTTATACATTAGTCTTTTATGTGCAGCAGTATCAAAAGCTTTATTAAAATCCAAGTATATGATATCAAAATTATTTTTTGTGTCTAGTACCTTTGTTACTCAAGATTTTCATCTGATAATCTTTTTCTGCCCCAGTCAGATTGGTCAGACAAATTGTCCCTTAACAAATCCATACTATGACTGCAGTATAACTGGGTTCCTCTCTAAATGGTTTTGTATTACTTCTTTAACTAGTGACTGCATTATTGGAAATTCAAGCTAAAGGGTCTATAATTACTCGTGTCAACTTTTAATCCCCCCCCTTTGGGAATTGGGAATCGTCCAAATATCTTCAGTCTGTATGGATTTCCCCTGACTCCAAAGATACTCGAATAAGTATGACTGAGTTTTTGCTTACCTCCTTTGCTGCTCACTTAATATAATTGATTAGATCCCATCCATTCCAGGTGTCTTTTTTACATTTAGTTTCAATAATTTCTCTTCCACATTTCTCTCAATAATCACAAAATCATTTATCTTCCTGTTAGAGTTTATTAAAATCTGTCATCCCCTTCCCTAAAGAATTCCTCATGTATGAATATAGATACAAAATACCTATTTCGTTTGTCAGGAAACTGAATAGGTATTTTGTTGATAATTGTGTGTCAGTAACCTGACCACAATTATTAACAATTTAAACTATCAACATTAAAGTGGACCAGTGTGATTCAGTCTTCCTTCTACTGTTAATATAGTGAAGAATTCTTTGCTGCTTTTCTTTTAATTCTTTTCTGGATAATTCTTGTAATCTGCCTTAGCTTACCTTACCTCCTTTGTAACTTGATTACAGACTAGTTTATATCTACCATAGGCTTCTGTATCACCTGATAATTTATATGCATCCTGTGCATATTTATTCTCTGCCACAAGTCTCATTAGTTCATCTGACATGCATTTAGGTTTAAGCTTTGAATAGTATTTCTTAGTTGGTATGAAAAGTAAAGTAGCTTTTTCTATGATTACTTCCCTGAATGCTTCCCATTTAGAATTTGCTGCTTAGAATTTAAAAACTGACTGAGACCACTGTAGTAACCCTTACAAATGCAGAAGCCCTTCTGTGTACCCTTTACAGTAGTTATTTCATTAAGTAAATCTTAATGAAATCTCACATCAGTACAAATGTAGTCCTCAATTCACAAAGAGGAATCAGAGGGTGACATGAGTAATTACAAACCTTTTTAGTTTGACTTCTATTCCAGGGAAAATAATTGAGTTGCTTGTTAAAGAAGTAATACAGGACCATCCAGACAGGACTACAGTCATGGCATTTTTTTTAGGGCTGATCTTGTCTGACCAATCATAATGAGATATGATGCAGTAACAAAGTAACTGGACGCAGAAAACAATTTTGGTGTCATATATTTTGACTTTAGAAAAGCTTTTGATACTGGTCCTGTGAAAGGGATTTCTGTTCAAATTTTAGCAGTGTGGTACTAGGGACAAGCTATGGCTCTGGATAAAGAAATAGTTGAGTGGGAGAAGGCAGAGTGGTTATCAGTCAGTGCTGATCTTCTTGGAATAATATTAGTGTAGTCCCAGAAAGTTCAGTGCTAGGCCAACTGTGGTTTCCATGTTGATATCAGGCTTAATATCTGTTTGCAGGTGATACAATAATTGGCAGAATGGCTAAAGACCGTAATCAGGGTATGATATAGAAACAAGATCTAGAAAAATAGGACAGATGAGCTGAGAAGGGGAAATTGAAGTTTAACATTTTGACAAATGTAAGATATAACATATGAGTAGCAGTAATCCCAGAAAATATACAAATTATGTGGTATATCACTTGAGATAGTGGAGAACAAAAAAACCTGGGGTATTTGTGCATAATTGTGCAGTCATACATGAAGTTCTTTGAGTAGTGCGGATGGGCTACTAGAACAGGTTATGGGGTTTATCATGACCTGTATGTTATTCACAAAACCCTATCAAAGATATACATGAATTTTTCCGACCAGGGATAGGGGATTATCCCTACTGGCAAAAGCTGGGATTATCCCATTCTATAAGACACTTGGATTTGAATTGCAAACGTGTCTGGAAGCCCAATTTTAGGACGGATGTAGATCTGTTGGAATTGGAGCAGAGAACAGCAGTCTTGGCGAGTGTTAGTGAGGGGAGAGATGAGAAAAAGGGGTATTCTTACCAAAATAGACTTCAGTTCTGTCAGTTGCATCATCTGATATCTAGACTCTTGCATGATTGGCAGGGTTGTCAAGGACACTATTGACACTATGCTACTGCAACAGGGTCTGGGAAGGTTGAGCAGATGGGCTGAGAGGTGGCAAATGAAGTTTAACATTGACAAATGTAAAGTACTACATATGGGAAACAGCAACCCCAGAGCAACGTATCAACTCTGACAGTTGTAGAGAATGAAAGGGACCTGGGGGTGGTTGTGCAGGCAGATATGAAGTTTTCTGAGCAGTGCAGATGGGCTGCAAGAGTAGCTCATGGTGTATTGTCGATGATATATAGGAATTTTTCTAGCAGGGATAAGGAGGTGATTATTCCCTTGTATAAGGCAATAGTCAGGCCACACCTAGAGTACTGTATACAGGTCTGGAGGCCTCATTTCAAGAAGGATGTAGAGATGCTGGAACGAGTACAGAGAAGGGCAACAAGATTGGTGAATGGAACAAAGGGGTGCTCTTACGAAGAAAGGCTTAAGTTTTGCAAATTACAGTGTCTGGAGACTAGGCACCAGCGAGGTGATCTGATAGAGGTGTATAAAGCCTTGAATGGTTTGAGCATGCTCAATGCTGATGGAATTCTTCCTCTTGCTCAGAATAATCACCTGAGAGGGCATAACAGATGTAGGATAGACGTGAGGAAATTTGCCTTTAGCCAGCGGGTGGTTGGTTGGTGGAACAGACTTCCATCCCTTGTCGTGGAAGTTGATAGCCTAAATAAGTTTAAGGCTCAGCTGGACAGGTATTTCGAACGAACAGAGGGGTGAAGTGGAAGTGGTTATTTTTTATTTAGTTATTTATTTTATTATTTTTTTTTTTTGCTGATGCTGCATAGGCTTGCTTTCTTGCATCAAATGCCTCTGCTAATGATCTGATTCAGATGTTTTAATTCATTAATGGATTGGGGAAGCTAAATTTTTATGACACCTTTACTTTTTCTCACAAACATACATAAAGGGACATAAATTTAAATTTAGAAATGATGTGGTTCTAGAACATATGTATGGAAATTAGTTTATTGTTGGAATAATGATAGCATGAGACAGTTACAGAGCAATGAAAAGTAGTCAAGCCTACAACAGGTGCAAGTTGATCTGTAATAGTACAACAAATAAGGTCAGGGAGGCCAAGGCTGCATATGACAAAGCATTGGCTAAGAGAGCAAAGAATGGGGACAAGGAATTTTTCAGTTATGTGAATACAAAGAAGAAAGATAATCAGATTGCACCCTTGTGCAATGTGGGTGTGGGGAAGTCTTAGATAACCCAGCTGATGTTGTGGATGAATTGAACATGTACTTTGCGTCGGTATTTACTGATGAAAGACCCTTCATGCTGAGAAGAGGCTGTGCGAGTAAGGCTGACTCATATGAAATTAATGATGTCGTAATTACAGATGATTGTTTATTAGAAAAACTTCTGAGCATAAAAGCAAGTAAGGCTTCAGGAGTTGATGGCATACTCTGTAGGTTTGAGGGAGAGTGCAAGGGAATGTATTAAACTGTTGAGGTTAATTATGAGGGCATATTTGGGCTTAGGGGAGATTCCTTTGGATTGGAGAAGTGCCAATGTATCACCAGTACATAAAAGCAGTTCTAAGATTGAAGTTGTTAACTACAGACCAGTAGTCTGACTTCAGTGGTGGGAAAAATCATAGAGGCAATGATCAAGAGTGCAATCCAGGGACAGTTACATAGATATGGCATTCTGAAAGACACACAACATGGCTTTGTTAAGGGTAAATCAGTGGTGGGATTCAAATAATTTAAAAACCGGTTGCTGCCCTAATGACCGTTCTAAGTATAAAAAACTATATACCGAAAGGTAGTTTATTATTTCATGCAATTAATACTTAAATAAGAACAATAAAAGAGGTCCACAAAACTAGATTATGTTATAAGAAAGAGTTTTAAAATATTAAATAATACCTGACAAAAAACTAAAACTGTTATTTAAGATATTTCCATATTGCTTCTTGATTGGCGTCCTCGCTTGCAATTTTCTTCGCTTTTATCCGAGCATCATTGGCTGAGTGATTTATCCTTAACCACTGTAGGAGTAGGATCCCATTCCTTTAGAGGTAGGCCAATTAGACTAATAGTCATTGTGTTTGATATATTAGAAACAGTTAGGGGACTTCTCTTTGAAAAACCCATTTCCACTTCTGCTGAACTTACAGCAATTGTTCTGACAATATTTTTAGCTCTTTGAACACTTTCAGGAATTGCATAATTCCGGGAATTTTTTAAAACATTTTCTAAGAAATCTCGATAATCATTAATATCAATTTGGTAATTAAAAATGTCATTAAATACGAGCAATTGTTCTTCAGCTGCTTTCCATTGAACTAGTACTTCTTCAATATTCCAGTAATCTGGCTCCAAAAAATTGAGAAATTGTAATTTATTCCAATCTTGAAATTGGCTACAACTTGCTTTTAAATGTTCACAATTCATTAGTCTTTTTTTTTCAAATTCGTTACGATGTTTTCTAAAAGTCTTTCTCGAGGAAGCCCGAGACAAATCGATGATTTTCTACAAATTTTATATTTTTGAAGGTTTCTGAAGTAATTAATTCATCAACTTTTTTTTCGTATGGACCCTTTTCTTTTTTGAGCATTTTAAATGCTTTAATAGATCTTATCACAAGTTTTTCATCCTTTATTATGTCTATATTTCTTGCTTGCAGTGCATTTGAAAGAAGAGAAATTTCGTTTAAAATATCAATCATCAATGCCAAATCAGTTATACAATATATATTTTCAAGATGAGCAGCCATACCTAAGTACTTTTTATTTGAATAAAAATAGTGATGTAGCGCTGGATAAGCGCACCACACAGCTAGGGTTGACCTTAAACTACAGGCAGCCCATCTTGGTCCCAAAACTCTACCAATCTTTATAATTTCAATTCCAAGTTGTTCGGATATTTTGGAAAGTTCAATTTGGTTCTTATTGGATTGATGAAAAATATTATATATCTTATCAATAAATATTTTAAAATGATTTACTTGCTTTTTTTCCTTTATCAAATCATCTAAAACAAGATGGAGGCAATGATTTAAACAGTGCCATATTATTATGTTTGGAAACTCTTTTGCAATCCTAGTGCTCACTCCAGATTTTCTCCCAAGCATAATGCTGGCACCATCGGAGCAAAATCCTATTAAATTTTTTTCTAGGTAGTTCTTAGTAAGCCCAACATTATTTAAACTTTCCATAACTGAAGAACATATTGTCTCTGCATCTTGTTTTTCCAATTCAACTAGTTCAACGAAAATTGTTGGTGATGTAACTGAATCCAAGGCCAATTCTAATACAACAAATTCTGATTTTGGTTTCTTATTGAAAAAAATCTGTCAAACTCTGTTGCCTTTTCATCCTTTTAAGGGCTACTGCAAAAAATTTTAAAAATGTTTTATTTTAATATATTATAGAGCAGGAGCGGATATGTGCCAATATATTTGAATATTTTTACCGGTTCTGTCCATGTGTGGTCATATCATAAACTTTTATAAACAAAGCACTATGCTTATACCATTGATAAACATCAGTCAGAACATACATTTTCTTCATTTTATCGATACTAAACGAAAATTTCTTGCTGAATTAATAAATGGCATAGAATACCAGGCGACCACCTTAGAGAGAACCCTGATCACAAGTGCCATTTTAACAACCGGTTCGCCGAACTCAACAAAAAATTAGGTATCGGTTCTGCTGAACCGGTGCGAACCGGCTGAATCCCACCACTGGGGTAAATCATGCTTAACTAACTTAATTCACATAATTTAGTAGATTATTTTGACACAGTTGCTAATGAGCTGGATTTAGGAAACAATTTCAACATAGTTTATTTGGATTTTGGCAAAGCGTTTGACTCGGTCCCTCATAAGAGGTTACTGTATATAATCAAGATTACTGGTAAGATTCTAAGATGGACTGCTGGGTGGCTGCATGGTTGTGATTAATGGACATTCTTCAGATTGGATTAATAGCAGGAGTCTGGTTCTTCAAGGATCGGTTCTTGGACCACTGTTCTTTTTCATTTCCCTAAATGAAATCAACGAAGGGAAGAAGGCAGGATGTCAAAATTTGCAGACTTAAAGATTGGCAGAGTTGTTAGTGATAAGTTTCAAGCAATGCTTCTTCACGATCACTTGAACAGACTTCGAAGATGGTCAGAGAGGCGGCAGCTATGTTTTAATGCTGCTGAATGCAAGGTCTTACACTTGGAGTATCATCAGCCATTTCCAATTCACTGCAGGATGAAGGCCTCTCCAGCAACTTTCCAGTTCCTTCTGTTTTGTGTAATGGCCATCCATTTACTACCCACAAACTCATGAATTTCATCTGTCCACCGCCGTTGTTGTCTTCCAGGTTTTCTCTTAGCTCCTCTTGGGTACCATTCTGTTATTTTCTTAGTCCATCTGTGATCATGTCTTCGAGCTATGTGTCCTGCCCAAGTCCATTTGAGTTCTTTAGTTTTGATAAGAGGAATAGCAACCCACTTGGAGAATAGCAACCCACAAATAAATATACACTTGGTGGGGCTGGATTAAAAACAGTCAAGGAGGAAAGGGATCTGGAAGTTGCAGTACAGGCAGATATGAAGTCTTTTTAACAGTGTAAACAGGCAGCCATGAAGGCCCATGGTGTCCTATCGAATTTATTGAATGCTATCCTGTAGAGATAGGGAGGTCATAATCCCACTGTATAAGGCAATTGGGTTTCATAAGGTGAATGAAGGTGGAATTCTCACTGTTCTAAACAATTCCATTACTATGGGTCGTAAATTCAAATTACAGAACTTGAGGTTTAGATTAGATTGTAGGAAGTTTTCTTTTAGACAGAGAGTTGTTGATAGCTGGAACAAGTTGCCCTCGCAGGTAGTTGAGGCTGAAAATTTGAATAAATTCAAAGGTCAACTGGATATTTACCTGTGTAAGAACAAAAACATATAATTTGTGTTTTCTTATCTACTTTTTTGTTCGTTTGTGTTTTTTGCCATTTCAGCAAAAGCCTGTGGCTTCCTTGCACTATGTGGCGAATGCTATTACTATTCCCTGTTGCATTGGCTTTGCACTAATAAACTGATTGGCACTACCCATGCAATCACTCTGTATGATGCGCTGTTTGATGACATCACTCCTAATAAACTGACTGGCATTTTTCACTGTGCTTTCGTAAGTGATTCCAAAAATTATTTCTTTCAATGATGGTGTTATGTGAGTTAGGTGTTCTCAGATGCATTCACTTGTGGAGGCAGGGGTGGTCATGTTTTGGCTTATGAGTGTATATTTATATTCCAAAATTATAAATACTAAATGGAGTAAATCAGAAATACCAAAAATGCTATGGGAATAGTGGACAAAACCCTATCGCAAGATTAGTTATAATTAAATTATCCTGTGTTCTACTCTCATTTCTGATTAATTTTTCATTAAGAAGTTGCTGCTTGGAGGTGATCACCAAAAGTCTTCACTGGGTAAGTTCCTTGTTTGATAGTAGTTTGCATTACATAGGACCACAGCCGTTCATCAACCTGAGCCTTTCACAGATTAAGAAGTTATTAAAATGCTAAATCCCTTGGTTTTTCAGGTGCAATTTTCTCATGGTTCCTTATGAAATGAGACTTCAGCAGATGAAATCCTTTGTTATTCCATTATATATTTTTGATTGTATTTCATCATTTTATCTTTTGGCATTTTAGTTCACAAATCCAGCACCTTGAAAGCATGTGTCACAAAGCAGACCAAATAATTTCTGTGAACATTTTTCACTGTGCTTTCGTAAGTGATTCCAAAAATTATTTCTTTCAATGATGGTGTTATGTGAGTACATTTGTATTTTCTAAATATTTTGTTCACTTTGCTCTTGTAATAGTTATGTTTTTTTTTTTTTTTAATGCCACATGCATAAGTGGTTGTATAGGCAATTTTTATGCCATAACATTTATAAGTCTAAATTTATCTTATGCAATGATATGTATTTTAATTGTGATTGTAACAGTTGAATGTAACAGATGATTCTAACAATTGCATATGTCATTAGGAAAAAAAAAAAAAAAAAAGGACTGGGGTGTTTGTTATTACTTACTGTTCTGTGGTTTGCTGCAGCAAGTGGGAAGAACTGATATTTCAATTATGTCTTGTAATCCACTAAGAATATACATGTATATGCTTTTAATTCCTAATTCCTATAGTATATCTGGTATTCCTGACTTAATCTATTTGGTTTATAATTTTGCTATACTTGGATTTCAGGAAAGCTTTTGATACTGTTGCACATGGAAGACTGCTGTACAAATTGGAGTGGTATGGCATTAAGGGCAAGTTGCTGCCCTTAATGCCATACCTTAATGCAATGGATAAAGGGATGGTTGAGTGGGAGACAGCAGAGAGTGGTGGTAATAAATGGACACTGCTCTATGTGGACTAATATTATTAGTGGAGTCCCCCAGTGTTCGGTGCTGGGCCCATTGTTGTTTTGTGTATTTATCAATGATTCGATGAAGGTATATCAGGCTTAACGTCCAAGTTTGCAGATGATACAAAAGTAGGCAGGGTTGTTAATGATAGTAAAGACAGTGTGCTACTGCAGCAGGATCTAGAAAAGTTAGGTAGATGGACTGAGAAGTGGCAACTGAAGTTTAATATTGATAAATGCAAAGTACTGCATATGGGTAGCAGTAACCCAAGAAAAATGTACCAACTGTGTGGTACTACACTCAGGGAGGTGGAGAATGAAAAAGACCTGGGGTAATTGTACAGTCGGATATGAAGTTCTCTGAGCAGTGCAGATGGGCTGCCAGAACAGGTCATGGAGTTTTTGTCAATGATATGTAGGAATTTTGCTAGCAGAGACAAGGAGGTGATTATACTTTTGTATAAGGCAATAGTCAGGCCACACCTTGAGTACTGCATACAGGTCTGGAGCCCTCATTTTAGGAAGGATGTAGATGTAGAGTTGCTAGAATGAGTACAGAGAAGAGCAACAAGACTGGTGAGAGGAACAAAGGGGTTCTCTTACTAGGAGAGGCTTAAATTCTCTCAGTTACAGCTTCTGGAGACTAGGCACCTGTGAGGTGATCTGATTGAGGTGTATAAGGCCTTGAATGGTTTGAGCAGGCTCAATGCAAAGTACATGCTTCTTGATTAGGCCGGAGTTTGAGCCCATGACCACCAAATATGGAGGATATGGAAAGGTCAGGGAATGGCCACCGTATATCCCTGGAGAAATATGGCTTTAGTTGCTAATGCTCCTAAAAAACCAAAATAAATAGCAGACTTAATGCTGATGGGATACTTCCACAAGGCTGAACTAGACAAACATTTGAAGTGACAGGATGGGTGAAATGGGAAGGGTTTTTTTTTTTTTGGCTGCTCTATAAGCTTGTTTTCTTGCATCATATGCCTCAACTAATGCTAATGATATGTAAATATATAATACAACTGTCATTGCTGGTTTATACAATAAAGAAATGGTAACAACTTTCTTTATTGTATAAAGAAATATTTAAATAGGCCTTCTTTATTGTTTACAATAAATAAAAGCCAATTAAAAATGCCTTTCTGTATCATATAAAGAAATTTTTAATTAGAGTTTCTTTATTGTTCACAGTAAAAGATATGCCCTGCTCTTGTCTATAACAGACAAGAGAAGAGCATCACCATTATCCAAGAATATCATTTCAATGTCTAAGCATTGAAATGTTAAGGTCAATTAAGACAGATTAAGCAGTCAAGGGCAAATTCTTTTTTTATTGCTTAATCTGTCCCCCCCCCAAAAAAAAGAAATAGTGGGTGATCTGGTATCTTGTCCTCTGCTTTATCTTTTAGATCTAATTGGTAGTGAAAAAAAAATCGTTTGCCTTGCACCCACCCCCACTAACTTAGAATACAATTTTTTAATCTTACTTATGTTTACAGTATACATTAGTGATTTCTCTGGATTTGTTAGAGCAACAAGGAAGTTCATTTTGAATGTGATACTTCCATTCTTCAAACATACTTTTTTTCCCTAAAGAGCAAAAGAATCAGTGCATTGTATTCCTCTTGACAGTTCATATGAAAAAAAAAACACCTTCAATATATCTTATTAAAACGCTTATATTTTAGAAGAAATTAACTGAACCTTTTATTTATTTATTTATTATAACAGAAGGATGATTTAAAAAATGAAGCATTTTGCAAATTCTTAACTTCACTGAGAGTGAGCCTTCCTGGCATTATAAATAAATATGTGCTATGTAATAATAAGGAAAATGAAAAAGGTAAGCTTCATCAGATCTAAAAAGGCTAGATGTATATACTTTTTATTTCAGATAATTAAAATTCTTATTATTTTACTCAATATCATTTTACAGTTTGGTAGGAGAGGGGCTTTATATATACAGTCCAAACACAAAAGTTTGGAATCACAGTGTTTTCATTAATTTTTTTGAAATTAGCTATGACAATGTAAGGTTTAATATGAAAAAACAACACAACAAGAGTATTTTTTATTAAGAAGATTTTTTATTAAGATTTTTCGTTAAGAACCGAAAAATTTACAGCAAAACAAATATTGAAATGATTAATATTAACAACTATACTGATTTTACATACAAATATCCTCCACGAAATTTTATTACTACTTACGTAGACATGGCATTCTGGTGATTCATTTTATAATAGTGTCTTGACTAACATTATTCCAAGTGTTCTGCAAGGTCTCCCATAAATTTTGTGAAGATAGGCAGACTTCACGGACTTGAAGATCTAATGATCCCATAAATGCTCTATTGGGTTTAAGTCAAGTGATTGGGATGGCCACACCATAATTGTCAATACTTCCGTCCTATTGTTTAGTTGCTAGAAAATCCCCGCACAGCTTAAAGCTGTGCTTCAGGTCATTGTCTTGTTGTAATAAAATTTCTTCCCAAAGTCGAAGCCTAGAGCATATTACATTATGTTCAAGAATGCTTTTATAGCCTTCTTTTCTTAAAATTCATTCAATTCTAATAATGTCACCCCTTGAGAAAAAACAGAAGCAACCACAAATCATGGTGGAACCACCCACCGTGCTTGACTGAAGTCACTGAACAATGTCACCTTTTTTGTTTTTAGTTGATCATCTCATATAAACTGTATGCTTGGATATAAAAATTTCAAATTTGGATTCATTCATCCACAGTATGTTTTTTCACTCTTCAATTTTCCAATGCTTATGGCTCTTAGCCCAAGCCAACCATTTATTTTGATTTTCCAGTTTTAGCATTTGCATTAGCATTAGGAGAGGCATATGATGCAAGAAAGCAAACTTATACAGCATCAGCCAAAAAAAAAAAGAAAGAAAGAAAACCCCTTCCCATTTCACTGATCCATTAGTTCCAAATGTTTGTCTAGTTCTGTCTTGAATTTATTTAAGCTATGCCAACTTCCACAACAACAGATGGAAGTTTGTTCCAGCAATCGACTACCCGCTGGCTAAAGACAAATTTGCTCACATCTGTTCTACAACTGTCTTTCCTCAGTTTGAATCTATGCCACCTCAGGTATTGTAATCTGAGCAAGATGAAGAATCCCATCAGCTTTGAGCCTGCTCAATCCATTCAAGGCCTTATACACCTCAGTCAGACCACCTCACAGTTGCCTAGTCTCCAGAAGCTGCAATTTGCAGAACTTAAGCCTTTTTTTTCATAAGAGCACACCTTTTATTCCCTTCGCCAGTCTTGTTGATTTTCTCTGTATTCTTCTAGCAACTCTACATCCTTCCTAAAATGAGGCTTCCAGACCTGTACCCGGTACTCAAGGTGTAGCCTGACCATTGCCTTATACAAGGGGATAATCACCTCCTTATCTCTACTCACAAATTCCTGTATATCATTGACAAGATCCAGAGTAGATCCCATGACCTACTCCTGCAGCCTGTCTGCACTGCTCAGAAAACTTCATATCTGACTGCACAATTACACCCAAATCTCTTTCGTTCTCCACTACCCTGAGTGTAACACCACCCAGTTGGTACATTTCTCTGGGGTTACTGTTACTCATATGCAGTACTTTGCATTTGTCAATGTTAAACTTCAATTGCCACTTCTCAGTCCATCTGCTCAACTTTTCCAGATCCTGTTGCAGCAGCATACTCATTACTATTATTAACAACCCTGCCAACCTTTGTATCATCTGTAAACTTCGACATTAAGCTTTTATACATTAAATTTTTTTGACATTAAGTTTTAATAAGGGTTTTTGGACTGCTACATGACCATGAAGTCTTGCTTGTTTAAGACATATTTTACACTGGATATAGACATAGCAGTTTCTCTGTTTCTGTTGAACTCAGCTTGGATATCAGGTGCAGTAAGTCATCAATTGCATTTAGAAATCAGTGTTATGATCTTATTTTGTGCTTCCATTGTTACATGCAGTCATCTGGATCATGGCTTGTCCTTTAAACTCCCAGTCTCCTTGAATCATTGAATGGTAGTTTGTACTCCTTAAAATGAAATGAAGCATAGTTTTTTGCTAGTACTTCTCATGAATAACTTTCTTTATACAGAGTTATAATAGCACTTCCTTTTTCAACACTCAGTTTCTTATTTCTTGCCACGTTTATCTGGGTAGCAGTAATCCCAGATTAATACATGAACTGTATGGTACCACACTCAGTGTAGTGAAGAATGTAAAAAAATCTTTGGGGTAATTGTGCAGTCAGATATGAAGTTCTCTGAGCAATGCAGATGGACTACAATGACAGCTCATGGGGCTTTATGAGCAATATACAAGTCAAGGAGATGATTATGCCATTGTATATGGTGGTGATTAGGCCAAATCTTGAGTATTGCATTCAGGTTTAGGAGCCACATTTTAGGAAGGATGTAGATCTATCATTACGGGTACAGAGAAGAGCAATGAGATTAGTGAGAGGAACAAAAGAGTTCTCTTGCCAGGAAAGGCCTCAGTTCTGCAAATTATAGCATCTGAAGCCTAGATACCTGTGAGAAGATCATCTCATTGAGATGTTTAATGCTTTGAATGGATTGAGTAATCTCTGTGCTGAGAAATACTTATTGTTGCTCAAGCTACGCACATGAGGTGGCATAAATTGAAATTTGGGAATGATGGATGTGTGGAAACTTTCTGTGAGCCAGCAATTGTCAGTACAAACTTCCATCTGGTGCTATGGAAGTGAGTAGTTTGAATAAGAAGAACTAGACAGATTGTTAGAGGGGTCAGATAGGTGGCTACATATGTCGGGGCTTTTATGAATAGTTTTTTTATACAAGAAATAACTCTATCAAACTTCTCCCTTATTTTTTCTTCAAGCTTACATAAGTCTTGGGTCCGGCAAGTAATTGGATCCGGTTTGGACAGAAAACCTCTAATCCAGAAGCTTTTTTAACATTAATCAACACAAACAAATATCCAACAAGTGTCACCAAAAAATATCCAAGCCTTCTTAGTTTGGCCAGAAATAGCTACATAGTGTGCATAGTTTTGGGGAAATGTGCCTCTGGTAGTTTCCCACATCTGCTCCATATGAACTCTGTGGAGACAAACAGTATCACTGTGAAAGCCAGAAAAATTTTTATGTGTTGTAAATGAAGCATTGTGCTGGGTTCTGTTGGGTGTCCTGGCTTTTATCTGCAGGGCCCCTGGTGGGACCCCCACATTGCCCACACACCACTAGGAGGTAGCCAGGCTGCCCATAATTCTCTGGCTAGTCTCCTCCAGGTCGCCTGAGCTTCCTGGAAAGAAACCAAGTAAAAAAAAAAAAAAAAAAAAAAAAGGTACAGGATGTATCGGAGAGGGTAAAGGAAAGGAGATATAGACAGAGTGACGGAGGATGTAAAGGAAGGCATCCTCCGCAAGTTGGGTGGAAATTCTCTCCTAAGAGGAAGTGGAAGAAGAGGGCCCTCAAGAGGGTGGGAAGACGATCACGTATCAAGAGAGACACGGATGAAACAATTCAAGCAACCTGAGTGTCAAGTTCAGTAGCTAGAAGTGGTCACAATCTAGGTGAAGATGTTCAGTATATGAGAAAAGGGTGTTGATCAATGTGCATCAGTTCCAGGACGTTGTACTAGTGATCTTCTTCTGGTGAAGAGATCCTGGGCAAAGGCAGAGAAAGCGTGGTACTGGTCTTCCTCATTGATCAGAAAATGTTCATTTCCTCAAGGCAAGGCATGTATTTTTGATATGAGCAATGTTTGCAGGTCCTCGTAGAGCAGGCAAACATGAATAGGTGATCCCAGTCTTCGTTTTCACCACAAAGACAGCGAGGGTCATCCATGATGTTCATAGAGGCAAGTTTGTGATTTATGGATCCATGGCCTGTAATCAAGAAAGTGGTATATAACCCTGGGCTGTACCATGCTGGAGCTTTAGGGTAGATCTGGGCTATTTCAGGTAAGAATTTTTTAGTGATGGAACCTTTGGGGGTGGTATTCCATCTGTTTTTCCAGGCGTTAAGAAGGTAGACTGCAAGGCGCTTTTTTTCTTCTTTGATGGTGTTTGCTGGGTTTGTAGTGAAATCCAGGATGGTGGTAGGGAGTCCCTTTGCGAGCCAGTAGTGCACGCCTTTGCGAATTATCTGCAGGTCCAGAGGGAGAACTCCTGCCAAGACTTGGAGCTCTGGGTTGTTTATTGTGCAGTAGGCACGGGTGATAGTGAGAAGAATATTACGCTGGATGGAGGGGAGCTTCCTTTGGTTACGAACAATGAGTGCACGATGATACCAGACACCTGCACAGTAGGTTATAGTGGGAATAAATACAACTTTGTATAGCATTTGCAGTGAGCAGCAATTTAGGCACCAGTCAGACCTGCTGATCCTCACTACCATTGCCGTGTAGTTCCTGACTTTGCAATGAAGGTAGTCTATATGTGGGTAAAACGTGAGCTTGGGGTCTAGAATTACCCCAAGGTACTTCATCTCAGTTGTCAGTTTGATGGTTCTACCAGCAATTTTAATCTGCGGCAGCCTGCTTATTTGAAGGGTTCCTCTGAGTAGAATTGAAGTAGTTTTCTCAGGGGATATATGGAGTTTATGGAGGCTGGCCCATTCTTGTAGCTTTGTAAGGGCTCTGTTGGCTGTTGTTTCCATGGAAGCTCTGGAGTTTCCAGTGACTGTCAGTATTAAGTTGTCTGCGCAGGCTTTGGTGGAAACATCCCCCAAGTCTAGGTTCAGGAACTCATCCATGACCACATTCCATAGGAAAGGGCCAAGAGGACAGAGCCCTGGCGGCATCTTCTGTAGACATTTCTGGAGACTTGTCGATAGGCATTTCTGACTGTAACACTTCTGTTGTGAAGATAGTCCTGTATGCAGCTGTAAAGATTTGCTGGAATGCTAGCTTCTCTGAGTCTTAGTAGTATACTTGGCCACCAGAGCAAGTCAAAGGCCCCGGCAAAATCCACTGATATTACTAAGAAGTATTTGGTGGCTGAATTTTTGACTGAATCTGTGAGCTGTCGAAGAGCATCTTCTGCTGAACAGCCTGCCCGAAAACCGAACTGGTTTGGGGACTGGAGATTTGCATTTTTATAGTGTTTTTCCAATCTCGATAAGAGAAGATGTTCAAATATTTTGCTTAAAACGGGAAGGAGTGCTATGGGTCTGTATGACCTTGGCTGCTCTGGTGGTTTACTTGGGTTCTTCAAAATGAGGCATAGATTGGCCTATTTCCAGTCATCCGGGAAGAGTCCAACTTCCAGACAATGATTGTACAGGCTGAGAAGGAGATTTGATTGCATCTCTGCAAGCTTCTTAATTACTTCTGCTTCAATGAAGTCTAATCCTGGGCTTTTTTTTTGTTTTGCCAATGGCAAGTTTTAATTCATCTAAGTTGAAAGGCTGTTCTATAGAAGTGGTGCTGTTGGATGCGTTTTCAGTACAGATTTCTTGTTGCTGGCTGGATTGAGGATCTGTGTTTAGCGGGAACAGGGTGTCCAAGATGTTAGCATTAGTAGAGGCATTTGATGCAAGAAAGCAAGCTTATGCAGCATCAGCAAAAAAAAACAAAAAAAAAAAACCACTTCCACTTCACCCCTCTGTTCGTTCAAAATACCTGTCCAGCTGAGCCTTAAACTTATTTAGGCTATCAACCTCCACTACAAGGGATGGAAATCTGTTCCACCAACCAACCACCCGCTGGCTAAAGGCAAATTTCCGCACGTCTATCCTACATCTGTCTTTCCTCAATTTGAATTTATGCCCTCTCAGGTGATTATTCTGAGCTAGAGGAAGAATCCCATCAGCATTGAGCATGCTCCATGTTGTTTACTGACTCTTCCACTCTTCCCATGTGAGGGTTGTGGTGCCCTGCAGGGTGACTGTAGAGGAGACAACCTCACCCCTGGGGAGCTTGTTCATAACAATGCAGAAATAGCTACAGTGAATCAGCTATAAATCTGGTAGTTGTGGAGTGATATATGTTTTTGAGAATTTTATAATAAAGTACATATGGTCAAGAAAGTTCTCCATCTAATTTCCCCGCATACCATGTAATATAATGGACAATATAATCATCACAAGCATCTGCTATTTCATAGACTCCCACTAAGATGCACTTTTCTCAAATGCACTTTAAGAATTTCTAAAATAATATAATCATAAATAGTAATAAGATCATTCTTCCTCAGAGTCGATTTGTTCAGAATGTTTTGATTTATTTAACCTTTTTTTTCAAAAATTGTTTAAAAATTGAATTGCTTAACTTACTGAAAGGGATATTCCTGATTACCAAAACAAAGTATATATTCTTTGAACTGTTATTTTTATCTTCCCTTGAGATATAAATGGCTTGGTTATAATTAAAAGTGACCGAGTTGGCAAATTTTTCTTTTTTTTTTTTTTTTTTTTTTTTTCCCCTTACAGTGTATAATGTGGAAATATATTTTTTTCCACATGGAATAGCCTTTTCATAAACAACATAATACTGCCAACCATGCATTACATTTTTTTACATTTTTATTAACAAGTGACCCCTAGCCAGAAACTGGCAAATCCGCATATACATACATATTATATATGTATATATATATACAGATGATATACAGATTCAAAGTCATATGAATTACAATGTCATAAAGTGAAATAAACAAGGAACCACAAGACAAGCACATGGCACAATGAGCCATATGACATGAATAAGATCAAACGTGATACAAGGAATAAGATCAAACGTGATACAAGGAATAAGATCAAATGTGACACAAGGAGGGCGCCTCCGTAGCCAGGTGGGCAGGAGCAGCAGTGCATAGCACACACTTCTTGATTAGATTGGGCTTCGGGCCCGTGACCACCAAATACGGAGGATGCGGAAAGGTTAGGGAATGACCACCGCATATCCCTGGAGCAATATAGCCTTAGTTGCTAATGCTCCTAAAAAACCAAATACAACACAAGGAGCCACTGATCTTATGAAGTCAACATGAGATGAAGACAAATAGCAGTATAGTCACAAGTAATTACATAAATTGTCGAATAAGATTATCCTGTTTACAAAGAAACATGATGAGCATTAACTACAAGGTCAATTACACAGTTTATTTCAGCATCTTAAACTGTTACACTGAATTCATGTCAATAGTCTATAAGCCTTCTACTGTTCTTTCTTCAAGTTCAAGCAGCATCGATTTTCACTGGAATAATTTATTGGAAAATTTTTGAAAAGCCTGAAAACTTTCCTCAATCTTAGTTAATTGAGCCTCATCGCCCTCAGTCAGGTGAGCAAGATTAGGACTAACAAATAAAAATTCATTTCTGAGTACTCATGACAATAATGTAAAACATGACTCCATCTCCAGAGCTGTGCAGTGACACTGCAACCTTTCTGAAACACCCAGCTGATTCAGCTTTGCTAAAAATGAGCCATGACTGGTTAATAAAACATAGTTTGTAGATTAGGCACTAACCATTTTTCTGGCGGAATCTCAACAACAGATGGAAAGAACCTACGAGTTATTTCACCTTTATTTGAGTTAGCCTATCTATGATTCCAAAGAGTCATTAAGATATCTAAGATTCACTTGGCCTCATTCTTAGGATCATTAGCCAAATCCAATTCAAGATCACAAATAATAAAAGGAGTTCCATGCTGAATGTTAAAAGTCATTACTCTGTAAATCAGAAAGAGGTCATTTGGAATTTTCCTTGTGACAATCTGTAGCGCATCAGTGAAAACAGTTCTACAAACTAGAGCCATCTTCAGGAGCACCATACAGTTTTCTTACTTATTTTTTAAAAATTTACACAGCCTATCCAAACTGAGATAACATAAGAAATAATAGGAAGGAAAACACAGTCATAAAGAAGAGATAGTGCCCTACCTCTAATACCCCAATTCTTGCTATCATGTTAACAAATTTTGCAACCTTTTCAGATAGGTTTTGACACCCATATCAATTTTCTAAGACCTCTGTCAATGAAGACTCCAAGATATTTAATATTCCTAACGGACTTAACTTTCACAACTAATCAGCATGAGATTCTCTACGAGCAGATAGGCTCCCCTTTTGTAATAATATTTTTGTTTTTGACCTGGATATTGTTAATTTATGGAAGTCACACCAAGCATTCAGATCTTTTATTATTTCATTTGATTGGCGTTCAATTTATAGCCGTGAAGAGCCTTCAGCTAAGATTATCAAGGTGCAATCATATGAACATGACTATATTCCTTCCGCAACCAATCCTCTAATACCAATTTCCGCTTTAGTGGCCCAAAAACAGATCCTTGTGGACATCCTTGATCTAGTTACCGAATTCCAACTAGACTTAACCGTAAAAGATCTTTCCTTAAAATAATCCACAATGACACTATAAAGCTGATGGGAGCATTTTGCAAGGTGAAGTATCAATAACACACTGTCCCAAGAGATATTATCAAAAGCCCCTTCAAAATCAATGAAGAACATATTTTGCATTTGAGTTTCTAATCAATTTAACCAAAGATTTTAAAGCATCCTCTGTACCATGACCAGGAGTAAAGCCATATTGTTTATTTGAGAACCCCAAATTTTCTTGTGTATATTGCAATATTCGCTGTGAAAGCATGCATTCGTAGACCTTGCCCAAAGCCAGAAGAAGAGCAATTGGATGACAAGAAGAGGGGCTCAGTTTTAGGTTTTTCAGGTGACTTCGAAATGATCTTAAGAAGAGCATCCTTCCGAGGCAAGGGAACAATTCCTTCAAGCAGGCATTTGTTGAAAACAAGAAGAAGATGCTCAGGAAACAGTTTGAAAAACACTTAGTAACTTCCCCTTCAATGAGGTCCATACCAGGACACCTTTTATTATGAATTTTGCTAACAGCTGAATTAAGATCTTCCATTGAAAAAGATTCCTTTTGAATATAGCTAACACAACCACAATCTAACTGATCATGATCAATACTATCAGAATGCGCCACCTCATCCATATGATGATGAGATCCACTGACATAATCAAGTATAACATTAACACTGCCAAGCCAACCTACAGTTTCAGAGTCTTCACAATGCATAAAACTTATCACATCCCCAAATTTTTGCAAACACAACTTATGAATAATACCCCATGGATCCTCATTTACCAGCTGTTTGCAGCAAGTTTTTCCATGCATCAAATTTCCTTTTAGCTATTAAACGGGTATATTTTCTTTTGATTAATTGATACTCAGTTTTCAACCTAGCAGTAGATTCTTTGTTATCCCACAATTTCTTTGTTGGAACCTCTTATGCACTCTGTTGACCTCCCTCCAGAGATCAGTAAGGTCAGAGGACCACCGGAGCATGTTTATTTTGCTTTAATTTCATTGACTCTCTCTTGAGGCATCAAATAGCTTCTGTTGTAATAATTGAATCCAATCAAATGCATTAATCCTATCCAACTCAGCTAACGACATTTCACCAAAAATTGTACTAACAAATATGTCAACCATAATAAATCTACCGATCTGGCTAGCTCGGTGGGTAAAGTACCTGCCTGGCAACCCAAAGGTCACAGGTTCGAATCCCGCCTCGGGCTTGGATCAAAGTACTGCAAAAACCTTGGGAGGTGCATTATGGCCACAGAAACCGATGTGCCAACAACTACCAAAAAAAAACAAAAAAAAACGTAAATCTTTTCCATAATTTACAATTAATGATTATGTGAAATTTAGTAGTATTCTGTAAAGTTTTCATTGCAAAACTCAACTGTCGTGATACTCTTACAAAGAGTATAAATTCATCTAATGTCACTGATGGCACATGAGTTAAAGAAAAACGCTATACCTTTTCCTATACTGACTAAAATGCTTCTGAGTGCTAACTGTTTTTCAATGTTGTGATGTTTTAAATGTCTGAAATCACATCACTACGTGGAATGTCTGAAACATGCTTTCATAAAGGCGAGTACAATGGTCTCAGACAGTTTTTAAATTCTGTACAGTGGGATCAACTGACGATGTTACCAACAGTAAATTCTAAATGGGATGCATTCAAGGAATTAATTGTGGATGCTACTAAAAGTTTCATACCTATTAAGAAATATTGTTCAAGGTTTAGACCTAAATGGTTATCAAATGAACTAATGAGACTCGTGACAGAGAAGAAAAATGCATGGGATGCATATAAATTATCAAGCGACTCAGAAGCCTATGGCAGATATAAGCTAGTCTGTAATCGTGTCACAAAGGAGGTTAGGCAGGTGAAGGCAGATTACGAGAAATCTTTGGCAAAAGATGCTAAGAAAAACAGCAAGGATTTCTTTACATAAACTCTAAAAGGAAGAGGATGAATCTGATTGGTCCACTGGATATCGATGGTTCGGCTGTTGATGATCCTGCTCAGATAGCAAACAAACTGAATGAGTATTTTGCATCTACATTCACACATGAGGAGTTATTAAGGTTTGAAAATGGCAGAAGGTTATCAAATTGTAGCAGGATGCTTAATGATTTTGTCATAACTGAGAGCAAAGTGGAGGAGAAATTGTTGAAGTTAAACATAAGAAAGGCACCTGGGATGGATGGGATCTATCCAGTTATATTAAAGGAGGCGGCAAAGCAACTAAGCAAACCCTTAGCCATAATTATGAGACCATCCTTGGACTCAGGGGAAGTCCCCACGGACTGGAGATGTGCAATGTATCCCCAATTCACAAAGGGGGATCGAAGGGTGACACGAGTAATTACAGACCAGTTAGTTTAACTTCTGTTCCAGGTAAAATAATGGAGTCACTGGTTAAAAATGCATTGCAGGATCATCTAGACAAGACTGCAGCAATAATTCAGATACAGCATGGGTTTGTTAAGGGAAAGTCTTGTCTGACAAGACTTTCCCTTAACAAACCTTGACAAATGCAAAGTACTGCATATGGGTAGAAGCAACCCCAGAGAAACGTACCAACTGTGTGGTACTACACTTAAGGTGGTAGAAAATGAAAAAGACCTGGGAGTAATTGTGCAGTCAGATATGAAGTTTTCTGAGCAATGCAGACAGGCATCCAGGGCAGGTCATGGGGTTTTGTCAATGATATATAGGAATTTTGCTAGCAGGGAGAAGGAGGTGATTGTCCCTCTGTATAAGGCAATCGTCAGGCTGCGCCTTGAGTACTGCATACAGGTCTGGAGACCTCATTTTAGGAAGGATGTAGATTTGCTTGAGCGTGTACAGAGAAGGGCAACAAGATTGGTGAGGGGAATGAAGGGATCCTCTTACTAAGAGAGGCTTAAGTTCTGCAAATTGCAG
Organism: Mastigoproctus giganteus; assembly: GCF_048544385.1. Classification (NCBI taxonomy): domain Eukaryota; kingdom Metazoa; phylum Arthropoda; class Arachnida; order Uropygi; family Thelyphonidae; genus Mastigoproctus; species Mastigoproctus giganteus. The sequence goes on along the minus strand of NC_143582.1, from coordinate 224,889,976 downwards.
TGTTTTTTTTTTTTTTTTTTTTTGGCTTATGCTGGATAAGCTCATATACTTGCTTTCTTGCATCACATGCCACTACTACTACTAATTTGATTGTATACTATGATGTGATCACAAAGGAACTGGATGCAGAAAATAATTTTGATATCATATACTTGGATTTGAGGAAAGCTTTTAATATTGTTTCATATTGAAGACTACTGTTCCAATTGGAACAGTATGGCATTAAGGATAAGTTGCTACAATGGATAAAAGGATGGTTGAGTTGGGGAAAACAGGAGGAGGCATGGGCGCTGTTAGGATATTTTTCAAGGAGGAGCATGTGAGAAATAAATATTTTGTTTACCAAATTTCGAATACATACAATATCTTATGTTTCAATAAATTAATAAAAATATTAAAAATTGTGTATTAGTTTGAAATCCAAAGGTAGTGCACTTGCACCATACTGCCGGCACCCATGACTGGAGGTGTGCAAATGTATCCCCAATTCACAAAAGTAGTTAGCATTAGCATTAGTAGAGGCATATGATGCAAGAAAGCAAACTTATGCAGCATCAGCCGAAAAAAAAAAAAAAAAACCCGCTCCCATTTCACTCCTCCATTTGTTCCAAGTACCTCTCCAGCTCAGCCTTAAATTTATTTAGGCTCTCAACTTCCACAAAGGATGTAAGTCTGTTCCACCAACCAACTACCTGCTGACTAAAGGCAAACTTCTGCCCATCTATCCTACATCTGTCTTTCCTCAATTTGAATTTATCTATTCTCAGGTGATTATTCTGAGCAAGAGGAAGAATCCCATCAGCATTGAGCATGCTCAAACCATTCAAGGCTTTATACACCTTAGTCAGATCACCTCGCAGGTGCCTTCTCTCCAGATACTGTAATTTGTAAAATTTAAGCCTTTCTTTTTTCACTAATCTTGTTGCCCTTCTCTGTACTCGTTCCAGCGAATCTACATCCTTCTTAAAATGAGGCCTCCAGACCTGTATACAGTACTCAAGGTGTAGCCTGACCATTCTTAATACAAGGGGATAATCACCTCTTTATCGTTGCTAGAAAAATTCCTGTATATCCTTGACAAGACACTATGAGCTACTCTTGCAGACCGTCTGCACTGCTCAGAAAACTTCATATCTGCCTGCACAATTACCACCAAGTCCTTTTCGTTCTTTACCACTGTCAGTGTAGTACCACAGAGTTGATACGTCACTCGGGAGTTACTGCTTGCGATATGTAGTACTTTACATTTCTCAATGTTAAACTTCAATTTCAGCCCAACCTCTCAGCCCATCTGCTCAACTTTTCTAGATCCTGTTGCAGCAGCATACTGTCATTAGTGTCCTTAACAACACTGCCAACCTTTGTATCGTCTGCAGACTTGGACATTAAGCTTGATATACCATCATCGATATCATTTATAAATACAGAAAACAACAATGGACCCAACACTGAACCCTGAGGGACTCCATAATAACTTGATTACAGACTAATACTAAATTTTATTTATACCTTTATAGCTTATATCTGCCATAGGGTTCTGTGTCTCCTGATAATTTATATGCATCCCATCCACCATTTTCTTCTCTTCCATGAGTCTCATTTGTTCATCTGACATCTGTTTAGGCTTAAAACTTGAACAGTATTTCTTAGTTGGTATGAAAAGCGTAGTAACTTCCAAGATTAATTCCTTGAATGCTTCCCATTTTGAATTTGCTATTGACTAACATATAGGTTAGTGCAAACGCATCATTTTAATGTAGCCATCTACCAAATTAGTTAAATTAATTAATTAAATTGGCATCATTTTGGTTTGTTATTGGTAACATCATTAGCTGATCCCACTGTGTAGCATTTAAAAACTGTGTGAGACCACTGTAGTCATCTTTACAAAAGCAAAAAAACCCTTCTTTTTACCTTTGATGGTAGTTACATCTTAACATCATTAATCATATATTACATCTATTCATCTCTCATATATTACATTTATCATTAACATCATTTATCATATATTATATCTTAACGTCATTTTGATTATAAAATTGATTATGAAATATAATGAATATACATTCTGAATAAAATTCATGTATGCATTAATATAATGTTATTAAGTACAGGTATGTCAATGCAGCTGTTTATGGAATTTTTACTCTGGTGCCATCAGAAGTCATTTTCATCAGAAAGTTGTTTTAATGTAGAAGAAGAGCTGAAACTTGTATTTCAAGGTTAGAAATTTGTGTACTGGATTAAAAATATTTTGCAATGTCTTGAAGAAATTAGATTTTTCTTTCAAATGTTGCTGTGCCAATGCAATTTTGAAATCACATTATTGAGATACGTAAATAGAAGAGTTAAGAGTTTTTTTTTTTTTATCAATACCTCAAACACAAGAGATTATGAATCTATAATACATAGTTATACTGTGGGTGGGTTGAGAAGCCAGAAGGAACTTGTTGACATGAATTTTTGTTAACTATAATTTTCAAAAGAAAATAAAAATACTGTAGAAGATTGTTCTGGGAATAGACAGAAGAAATAAATGAAAAAGAAGGGGAAAAAATATTGCCATATTTTTGGAGTAAACTGACTAGAATCCATTTCAAGTGGATTCTAGTTAGTTGAGGTCCAAATTTCGAAGAACAAGGTGAAATAACTGGTGCCATTTAAGAAGAGCACTGCACATAAAATACCTGTAGAAAAGGCATGATTCCACAGTAGAAATTGAATCTGTATAATAGTTGAGTATGAAAAAGAGGAATCATTGTAACTATACATAAATTACCACTGTTCTAATGTAGGAAGCTGTTCAGCTTTTTATACTGCAAGCAATGAAACATAGTCCATTATGAATGGGGCAGTCACAATTCAGCGATCACTTAGTATATATATATATATATTTTAGATGCAATTATTCACTTCCATTTTTAGATTTTTTTCAAAATTTATTTCAAATTTGTCATGCTTCACACCACACCAAATTTGAACACAGATTAGCAACGTAGAGAAGTAGTAGTAAATATTATTTTTTGTGTTTTTTCCTTTATTATGAAAACATATCTCTCAATGATAACTCACATAAGATTAGATATTTGTAGAACTAGTGGGAGAGGAACTGAAAACAAACTCATAAATCTAAACTTTGTAGCATCAGCACTTTTCAAGTGATCCACCGTTGTTTAACTTTTTACGTAGTTGCTAAGCTGGTGGCAGGTTACTTGACAGATTCTTACACTCAGTTACTCTGAAAACTAAAAATCATCTTCAGACACTATTGCAGTAAATGTTTCTCTATATTTAGGAAGCTAGAAAAAATTTAAGACTTTTAATCATTAATTATTGATTAATGTGGGATCATTATTTTCGAAGGAAAGGCATCTTCAGGTAACATTCCATCACTGCCAGTTTAAATGTATCAATAAAAGATATTCTTTATTGCATTCATGTATTGATTAATTACTTTTGGCAATGTTGTGTGTGTGTGTGTGTGTGTGTGTGTGTGTGTGTGTGTGTGTGTGTGTGTGTGTGTGTGTGTGTGTGTGTGTGTGTGTAAACAATACTTAATTATATATATATATATTGTCAATATTTTTCTTTCTTCAGTGTGTAATTATCTGTCCAAAAATGAACATCTTCAGTGTGATGAAGTTAGACCCATTTTACAATACTTATATTTAACCATTGGCTGTTTTATCAGGATTAATGACAACAGGGGTAGGTCATTTTCTTTGCACTATTTACCAAATAAAATTTTGATATGAATAAACTACATCAGCTATACTTGGTTTAAAGTTTAAAGATTTCAATGCAATAGATTGAAACATAAATTACTATTGGAATATATCCTATGCTGCCTTACTACAATTGTGGTTCCCTGACAAAAGCCCACACCAAAATTCTGCACAGAAAAAACCTCACTGTTATAAATGCTCACATGAAATATACCCACACAGAAAATTGCTCACACGGATAAATGCTCACATTATTTTTAGTTTACAAAAAGCAAATCATTTCATATTTCAAAACGCAACAAAATGTTGAATTTATATATTTTATTTCTACTTCTATATGATGTATTTTAATATAACTTTTGATATAAAACTTTTGATTTTAATATAAAATAGAATATTTGGATGTAAATGTTTGTAATGGAAATTACAGGAAATAAAATGCTCTGGTTTTATTGCAACTAAAGCCTTTTATTTTATTTATAAAAATAAATTACTGTTTCTCTGTCTTACAAAGTGAACAGTCAACACTTTTTTGGTTTTTTATTAACAAACAACTAATTCAGACATATTTCAGTGATTTATATATTTGTCAAGGATTTGAATAGAATTTTAATTACTGTAAGTTAGCCAATCTCTGCAAGTATTTCTGTTTGTCTTCTGCCTGCTCATATTCCTGCACAAAAGTGGCAACTAAGTCATGCAGTGCATCATATCTTCTCGTTTTCACCTCTAGACAACCTGTCTGTGCATTAGCTAGTGTCAATCTGTGACAAGCCAGGTCCCTCTTCAGTCCATCAAACAAAAAACACATGCTGGGATGACTGCAGTGGAATAGGGAAGTAAGTGCATTGTGAAATCCCTCACAGCAGATTGTAGTTTTAGGCAACCGTTCAAGAGCTGCATCATGATGATTCCATATTCTTACTGGAAACTGGAGATCTCTACCTGCTGCACTCTCAATTGTCATTCAGTTATGAAGACAAAATATGGCAACGTAGTACAACAACTAACCGAACATTGTCATGATTCCTGTCCTCAAAAAGCAGAAGCCAACGTTGCCAGAAGCAAAATGAGGCAATATATGAGAGTAGTTAGTTCTACTCCTCGCAGTGTGATGGGGAATGTGTTGTCAGAGTTGAGTAACATGTGCTGCCCCATATGCCCAAACAATCATCCCTTGTGAGAAATCTTCTCAATCACAGAAAATTATTATTATTATTATAATTAGCCATATGGTGCATGGAAGCCTGAGGCTTATGCTGCACTGGCCGAAAAAAAAATCGGGTTACCCTGAGAGAAAGAGAGAGAGAGAGAAGTAGAAAGGAATCACCAAGAAAGAGAAGAATGATGATATCCAGCTCAGGACCCTGGGTGTGCCAAGCCCATACTCACCAGATGTGAACCCCTGGGGTTGACGGTCATTTGCTTAATCCAACAACAATAAATTTTGACATTCCTGAGAAGTACCATCAACTGATATTTCATGATTCAGGTGTGGATGACCCAGACAGAATTCTGGTTTTAGGTGATAAAGAACTCTTGGTTGAATTGAACAAAGATATAATTAACAGAGATGGCACCTTTGATAAAGTTCCAAACATGTTTTACCAACTGTATACGTGGCATGCCTAGGTGGGTAACTCATATCCCCCATGTATTTACATTTTGTTACAGAAAAAGAACTTGGATGCTTATAATAAAATGCTTGAAATCACGAAGCTGTTGATTCCAAATCTAGTGCCTCAAAAGGTTTTAGTGGATTTTGAGAGAGCTTGCATGAATGCAGTGAGGATTGCCTTTCCACATGCTGAGGTCAAAGGGTGCTATTTCCATCTGTGTCCGAGTCTCATCAGGAAACTCAGCAATGTTGGCTTGAAGACTGAATTTGAAACTGATATAAATATAATATCAGTATAATATAATAATATATTATACTGATACAGCAGGCCCCCGTTATAACGCGGTTCGCTTTACGCTGATTCTTATATTATAACCCGTATCTGACTATAACGCTGTCAAAACTCACTGTAACGCTATTTTACTAGCATACAGATTGAATTTTTGGCAAATCCGTCTTCAGTTCAGTCTGTTTTGAGCCTTTTTTTTTTTTTTTTTTGGCAAAAGGAGAAAATAGCCACCATGAAATTAACTACAGTAATTATTTTTATAATTTCTACTCTATGTACAAAATTTAAACTTTCAATATGCTCTTATTTTCTTGGTGTGGATAGTTTCAAGGGAGAAATTCTTTTTTAGTACACAAGTTGAAAAAATTTACCATCCAGTGTCATATGTTGTTACGAAGTCTGCATTTTCTGTTCTGACCTGTAATAGAAAGATACTAAAAATAGATTTACTCCCTATCTCTTCTTTTGTTTTACTGTGGGAACTATAACTTGCGAAATGTTTTTCACACAATCAATCCCATGAGTGCTAAATGCGGTGCTGTTTCTTGTACAGTATTCTCTGGTCTTCTGAACTCCTCTGACCTTGTGGTCACCCGAAGTACATAAAATTTGTTTGTTTTACTGTTTTGGAAATTCCATAAACATTCTCCATGAGTTACACCATAATTGATTTACAGTACTTTTCCTGCAATAAAAAACCATTTAACGCTAGTAAGGGCTGGTTTGATAGATTTAGAAAGTGCTATAACCTGCACAACGTAGCAATACACGGAGAACTGCAAGTGCGGATCAACAAGGAGCCGAAACTTTCAAAAGAGAATTTGTTAAAATTATTGAACAGGGATGTTATACTGCCCAACAAGTTTTTAATATAGATGAAACAGGTCTTTTTTGGAAACGAATGCCTAAAAGAAGTTTCATATCGAAAGAAGAAAAAAACATGCCAGGCTTCAAAGCGGCGAAGGATCGGTTAACTTTGTTGTTGGGTGGTAACGCTGCGGGGGATTTTAAATTAAAATCTAATTAAAATTAAGATCTTAAATTAAAATTAATTTAAATTAAAATTAAATTAATTAGTTTACCATTCCGAAAATCCAAGGGCTCTTAAAGGTTTAGCTAAATCAAACCTACCTGTAATCTGGAAGGCTAATAAAAAAGCTTGGGTAACCAGGCCGCTTTTCATTGATTGGTATGCTGAGTTCTTCTGTCCTGCAGTGGAAAAATATTGTGCAAAAAATAACGTTGGTTATAAAGCTATTCTAATCATGGACAATGCGCCAGGACACCCAAGCAAAGAGGGCTTAGAAGACTTGAACAATCACATAAAAGTTTTTTACATGCCTCCAAACACTACGTCTCTGATCCAACCAATGGACCAAGGAGTAATTGCCACATTTAAAGCGTACTACATAAGGAACACCTTTTCCCAAGCTATTAAAGCCATCAACACTGAAAATGTACCGAGCTTAAAGGAGTTTTGGAAATCCTATAACATTAAAACCGCCATCTACAACATTTCAAGTGCCTGGGATGAAGTGACTCAGAAAACCATGAATGGAGTGTGGAGGAAAGTTTGGAAAAATTGCATAAAGCATTCCCAGGAACCTGATGATTCCGTTGAAAATGTTAAAACACAAATTGTTGAGCTCGGAAAAGAAGCAGGATTACACGAAATTAACGAAGACATCGTACAAGAGATGATCGACAACGACAGGGATGGCCTCTCTAATGAAGAACTAATGGAAATTATAAAAGAACAAGAGCTTGCTATTGAGGGAGATGATGATCAAGATACTATAGATGAAGAACCGATGAAGTCGCTGACTGCAAAAGGACTTAGTGAAGCTTTTGAACACTTCGAAAAAAAGTGTGATTATTTCCGGGAGAACGACCCTGACATGGAACGAAGTGCCAAGGTAATAAGAAATTTGAAGAAAGAAATGAATCCCTACATGATGTTGAACAATGGGAGGAAGAGGGCCAAAGCACAACCCAAAATTGACACATTTTTCAGTCCAAAGATACGAAAACTCGAGAGCACAGGGCCATTGAATTAATAAATTCATGATTTTCGTTAGTTAATTACCTCATAATTATATGTGTATATAATGTAGAATATTTCATATGTACAAAATTTTGAATATTAAATATTTTTAATAGACATTGGTGCATATTTTCACTACCATTTATTATTGATTAGAAAATATCCTGTGGAATAGACCGCAACTCACAAATACATATGTTACCTTATGGGAATATGGCGCTCGCTTAGCGCGGATTCACTTAGCGCTCTGTTTTTCCGGAACGAACTATCAGCGTTAAGCGGGGGTCACCTGTATTATAAAAATAATATATATTTTGAAAAACAAGATGCAGGATATTTCAGAGACTGCTGGTAGTCATTGCGGTACAAGTAAACACATGGGTTGTGTTAGGGTAGCTAAGAATAGGAACAGGTGCATGTATACTTGCGTGTACACCAATGCTAGGAGTTTGGTAAATAAATTTGATGAATTTGAGGTATTGCTCAAAACATCAAAGGCAGATATTGTTGGGATATCAGAGACGTGGTGTCACACAGATATAAGTAATGCGGAACTGGAATTTGGGGAATACAATGTGTATAGAAAGGATAGACAGGACAGGAGGAGAGGAGGGGTTATGCTATTAATTAAGAAACACATAAGGTCCAAGGAAGTGAAGCCAGTGGACATCGCTGGACAGTGCAGTGTCGATTCAGTTTGGTGTGACATAAGCATTGGGAGATCAAAATTGAGAGTAGGAGTGTGCTATAGGCCTAATGACTCTGATGAGTATAATAAGATATTGTACAGGGAAATAGAGTGGGCCAGTAAATCAGAGAGTCTTATAATGGGGGATTTTAATTTCCCAGATATTGACTGGAATTTGTGGGTTGGTCACTCGCACACTAGCAAGGCTTTTGTGGATTTATTGGATGATTGTTTTCTACATCCGCATGTTCGTGAGGCAACAAGAGGGAGCAATACTCTTGATCTGATTATCAGTAGTGATTCTTCATGCATTAAGAATCTGCAGATAAATGAACCACTAGGTGGCAGTGATCACAGTGTGTTGAAGTGGGATATACTCAAGGAGGTAACTACCATCAGAGGTAAAGGGAAGGGTTTTTGTTTTCGTAAAGGCGACTATGATGGTCTGAGACAGTATTTAAATTCTATACAGTGGGACCAACTGATGATGTTACCAACAGCAAACTCAAAATGGGAAGCATTCAAGGAACTAATCTTGGAGGCTACCAGGCTTTACATACCAACTAAGAAATATTGTTCAAGGTTTAGGCCTAAATGGTTGTCGGATGAACTAATGAGACATGTGGCAGAGAAGAAAAATGCATGGGATACATACAAATTAATGGGTGACATGGAAGCCTATGATAGATATAAGTTGGTCTGTAACCAAGTCACAAAGGAGATTAGGCAGGCAAAGGCAAACTACGAAAAATCCTAGGCAAAGGATGCAATGAAAAACAGAAAAGAGTTCTTTACATATTTGAACTCGAGAAGGAAAGGGATGAATCAGATTGGTCCACTGGATATTGATGGTTCAACAGTTGAGGATCCTGCTCAGGTGGCTAACAATCTAAATGAGTATTTTGCATCTACATTCACGCATGAGGAGTTATTCAGGAAGGAGAATGATGTAGGTAAAGTAAACATTGGCAGTGAGCTGGATGATTTTGTAATAACTGAGAGAAAAGTGGAGGAGAGATTGTTGAGGATAAACATAAAAAAGGCACCTGGGGTGGATGGGATCTATCCAGTTATATTAAAGGAGGCAGCAAAGGAAGTATGCAAACCCCTAGCCATAATTATGAGAGCTTCTTTGGACTCAGGGGAGGTACCCATAGACTGGAGATGTGCAAATGTAACCCCAATTCACAAAGGAGGATCAAAGGCTGACACAAGTAATTATAGACCTGTTAGTTTAACTTCTGTTCCAGGTAAATTAATGGAGGCACTGGTTAAAGAAGCACTGCAGGAACATCTAGACAAGAATTCAGTTATAGCTCAGACGCAGCATGGTTTTGTTAAGGGCAGGTCTTGCCTGACCAATTTGATTGGATACTGTGATGTAGTCACAAAAGAACTGGATGCAGGGAATAACTTTGATATTATATATTTGGATCTTAGAAAGGCTTTTGATACTGTTGCACATGGAAGACTGCTGCACAAATTGGAGCAGTGTGGCATTGGAGGCAAATTGCTGCTATGGATAAGGGGATGGTTGAGTGGCAGAAGACAGAGAGTGGTAATCAATGGACACTGCTCAACGTGGACTAATGTTATTAGTGGAGTTCTTCAAGGTTCAGTGTTGGGTCCGTTGTTGTTTTGGTGTTTATGAATGATATTGATGATGGGATATCAAGTTTAATGTCCAAGTTTGCAGATGATACAAAGGTTGGCAGGGTCGTTAAAGACACTACTGACGCTATGCTGCTGCAACAGGATCTGGAAAGGTTGAACAGATGGGCTGAGAGGTAGTAGTAGTAGTAGTAGTGGCACATGATGCAAGAAAGCAAGTGTAGGAGCTTATGCAGCATCAGCCAAAAAAAAAAAAAAAAAAAATCACACCATTCCCTCCAAATGCCTGTCCAGTTCCTCCTTAAATTTATTTAACCTATCAACTTCCACAACGACAGATGGAAGTTTGTTCCAGCAATTAACCACCCGCTGGCTAAAGGCAAATTTCCGCACATCTATTCTACCTCTGTCCTTTCTTAATTTGAACTTATGTCCCCGTAGGTTGGTAATCTGAACAAGTGGAAGGATCCCATCAGAATTCAGCGTGCTCAACCCATTCAAGGCCTTAAAGACCTCAATCAGATCACCGCGCAGGTGCCTAGTCTCCAGCCACTGCAATTTGCAGAACTTAAGCCTCTCTTGGTAAGAGAATCCCTTCATTCCCCTCACCAATCGTGTTGCTCTTCTCTGTACACGCTCAAGCAAATCTACATCCTTCCTAAAATGAGGCCTCCAGACCTGTACGCAGTACTCAAGGCGTGGCCTGACCATTGCCTTATACAGAGGGACAATCACCTCCTTTTCCCTGCTAGCAAAATTCCTATATATCATTGACAAAACCCCATGACCTGCCCTGGATGCCTGTCTGCATTGCTCAGAAAACTTCATATCTGACTGCACAATTACTCCCAGGTCTTTTTCATTTTCTACCACCTTAAGTGTAGTACCACACAGTTGGTACGTTTCTCTGGGGTTACTTCTACCCATATGCAGTACTTTGCATTTGTCAAGGTTGAACTTCAGTTGCCACTTCTTAGCCCATCTGCCCAAATTATCTAGATCCTGTTGCAGTAGCACACTGCCATTACTGTCTTTAACAACCCTGCCAACCTTTGTGTCATCTGCAATCTTCGACATTAAGCCTGATATACCTTCATGTATATCATTGATAAATACACAAAACAACAGTGGACCCAACACCGAACCCTGTGGGACTCCACTAATAACATTAGTCCACGAAGAGCAGCACCCATTGATTACCACTCTCTGTCTTCTCCCACTTAACCATCCTTTTATCCATTGTAGCAACTTACCCTTAATACCATTCTGCTCCAATTTGTACAGTAGTCTTCCATGCGCAATAGTGTCAAAATCTTTCCTGAAATCCAAGTATATGATATCAAAATTATTTTTTGCATCCAGTTCCTTTGTGACCACATCATAATAACCAATCAAATTTGTCAGACAAGACTTTCCCTTAACAAACCCATGCTGTGTTTGAATTATTGCTGCAGTCTTGTCTAGATGATCCTGCAATGCATCTTTAACCAGCGACTCCATTATTTTACCCGGAACAGAAGTTAAACTAACTGGTCTGTAATTACTCGTGTCACCCTTCGATCCACCTTTGTGAATTGGGGACACATTTGCACATCTCCAGTCCGTGGGAACCTCCCCTGAGTCCAAGGATGCTCTCATAATTATGGCTAAGGGTTTGCTTAGTTGCTTTGCTGCCTCCTTTAAAATAACTGGATAGATCCCATCCACCCCAGGTGCCTTTCTTATGTTTAACTTATGTTTATGTTTAGGTGGCAAATGAAGTTTAACATTGACAAATGTAAAGTACTACATATGGGAAACAATAACCCCAGAGCAACGTATCAACTCTGCGGTACTACACTGACAGTGGTGGAGAATGAAAAGGACCTGGGGGTAATTGTGCAGGCAATATGAAGTTCTCTGAGCAGTGCAGACGAGCTGCAAGAGTAGCTCATGGTGTCTTGTCAGTGATATACAGGAATTTTTCTAGCAGGGATAAGGAGGTGATTATTCCCTTGTATAAGGCAATGGTTAGGCCACATCTTGAGTACTGTATACAGGTCTGGAGGCCTCATTTCAAGAAGGATGTAGAGCTGCTGGAACGGGTACAGAGAAGGGCAACAAGATTATTGAATGGAACAAAGGGTTGCTCTTACGAAGAAAGGCTTAAGTTTTGCAAATTACAGAGTCTGGAGACTAGGCACCGGCGAGGTGATCTGATAGAGGTGTATAAGGCTTTGAATGGTTTGAGCATGCTCAATGCCAATGGGATTTTTCATCTTGCTCAGAATAATCACCTCAGAGGGCATAAATTCAAATTGAGGAAGGACGGATGTCAGATAGATGTGCGGAAATTTGCCTTTGGCCAGCGGGTGGTTGGTTGGTGGAACCGACTTCCATCACTTGTTGTTGAAGTTGATAGCCTAAACAAATTTAAAGCTCAACTGGACAGGTATTTCCAACGAATGGAGGGGTGAAATGGGAGTGGAGTTTTTTTTTTTTTTTTGGCTGATGCTGAATAAGCTTGCTTTCTTGCATCATATGCCTCTGCTAATGCTAATAACACTCAAGCTGAAGTCTCTTGCTGCATTAACCTTTGTCCCAGTCCATCATGTGAGGAGTATCTTTGATGAGCTGACTGCCACATTTCCAGATGAAGATAGCTATAATGAGGTGCCCATGTACTTCCTTTTTCACATACATTGAGGGTGCAGCAGGTAGAGATCCCCAATTTCACAATGCACTTAATTCCCTATTCCACTGCAGTCATCCCAGCATGTGATTTTTGTTTGATGGACTGAAGAGGGACCTGGTTTGCCACAGATTGACACTGGCAGATCATCTAGAGGTGAAAAAGAGAAGATATGTTGCACTGCATGACTTGGTTGCCACTTTTGTGCAGAAATATGAGCAGGTAGAAGACAAACTGAAATACTTGCAACTTACAGTAATGAAAATTCTATTCAAATCCTTGACAAATAAATAAATCACTGAAATATGTCTGAATTAGTTGTTTGTTGATAAAAAACCAAAAAAGTGTTGACTGTTCACTTTATAAGACAGAGAAAGAATAATTTATTTTTATAAATAAAATAAAAGGCTTTAGTAGCAATAAAACCAGAGCATTTTATTTCCTGTAATTTCCATTACAAACATTTACATCCAAATATTCTATTTTATATTAAAATCAAAAGTTTTATATCAATAGTTATATCAAAATACATCATGTAGAAGTAGAAATAAAATATATAAATTCAACGTTTTGTTGCATTCTGAAATATGAAATAATTTGTTTTTTGTAAACTAAAAATAATTTGAGCATTCTTCCGTGTGAGCAATTTTCTGTGTGGCTATTTTTCATGTGAGCATTTATGACAGTGGGGTTTTTTTTGTGTGGAATTTTCGTGTGGGCTTTTTTCATGTGCACATTTATCCGGTCACCTCCAATTGCAGCATCATTGAAAGTGTTCATTATTATATGCCAGGATCACAGCCACTAAAATGTGGCTGTGATGCTGGAATACAATAATGAAGGAATTCTTCTTCTGTACCCATTCAATATGACTTTAAAGTGTCTTATCCTTGAAGGGACATATTGTACTCAATTAAGAAGGATGTTAAAACTTTGTTTAGAATGGACTTTCAGCATACCTAGCTATTCATAGGAAAGTTGCTAACCTTTTGTTTAATTTCAACCTTTCTGTTTATTATACATACATACATACACTTCTAAAAAAATTTTTAAATATATGTATGTACAATTCTACACTTCAATTTTCACATTTTAAAAAGTTCTTTTTTTTTTTTTTTTTTTTTTTTTTTTCAAATTTAATGCTCTTCATAATGTGCAACATGTGATATCTATTTTTCTTGTTTCTCATAAAGTAGCATCCATCTTGAATGAATATCGTGTTGCATTTCTGCATCTTTACTATGTTCAAAAAAAATAAAAAAATCTTTCAGAGACAACTCCTGTATAACCATGGCCTGTGTCTGTTGTTGATTTGAGTACCTATTTCATATGCTAATTTAATATTGCAAATAAGCACTCTCAGTGAAGTTGCATATGTAACCTTAGTCCCTGCCTCTAACCTATATTTATAAGTTATGTTGCACAATAACTGGAACATTGTTATAAAGTAATTCCTAATATTTCCTTCCCCTTAGATTGACTAAGTTGTGAGATATTTAATAGTATTGCCTACTGTAAATTCATGATGACTTAGGCCTTTATAGTCAAGAAATAATTATAGTGTAAATATAACTTTGCATGTAGACCTGTTATCCCATTTTTTTTTCTTCCTAGAGATATGGGAGACTTCTGTTCAGAGGAGTTGCAGCTCATCTGCATGTCATAAAGATAACACTATATTTCATCCCATATCATTGTTTTTAATAAACTTGGAACACAGTTCACAAATTTCCTGTTCTTTTGAATTTCATCTGTTGTTTCTGATTTCCTGTTAAAAACTTGGAACAAAATACCAAATATGATGGCACTGCTGTACGATATTTAACTTGAATCGTTATCTTCGATTCTTATTTGCCATTTGTTGACATGTAATGTCTCCCATACCTTGCATCATCCACAATGATATTTTGCCCATCTTTGAAGTGCTTGTTCCATTCAAATTTCATATTTTGTTGATAAACATATTTCATCATATGCTTCAATGGTTGATTAGCATTAGCATTAGTAGAGGCATATGATGCAAGAAAGCAAGCTTATGCAGCATCAGCCAAAAAAAAAAAAAAAAAAAAAACACTTCCATTTCACCCCTCCGTTCGTTCAAAATACCGGTCCAGCTGTGCCTTAAATTTATTTAGGCTATCAACTTCCACAACAAGGGATGGAAGTCTGTTCCACCAACCAGCTACCTGCTGGCTAAAGGCAAATTTTCACACATCTATCCTACATCTGTCTTTCCTCAATCTGAATTTATGCCCTCTCACGTGATTATTCTGAGCAAGAGGAAGAATCCCATCGGTATTGAGCATGCTCAAACCATTCAAGGCTTTATACACCTCTATCAGATCACCTCACCGGTGCCTAGTCTCCAGACACTGTAATTTGCAAAACTTAATCCTTTCTTCGTAAGAGCAACCCTTTGTTCCATTCACTAATCTTGTTGCCCTTCTCTGTACTCATTCCAGCAGCTCTACATCCTTCTTGAAATGAGGCCTCCAGACCTGTTTACAGTACTCAAGGTGTGGCCTGACCATTGCCTTATATAAGGGAATAATCACCTCCTTATCCCTGCTAGAAAAATTCCTGTATATCATTTACAAGACACCACTCTTGCAGCCCATCTGCACTGCTCAGAGAAATTCATATCTGCCTGCACAATTACCCCCAGGTCCTTTTCATTCTCTACCACTGACAGTGTAGTACCACAGAGTTGATACGTTGCTCTGGGGTTGCTGTTTCCTATATGTAGTACTTTACATTTGTCAGTGTAAAGTATATGTATTCCATAGTGTCTGAGGCTGATTCCTTCAACAAAAAGAAAGAAAGAAAGAAAATAACTTCAAAAAATAAAAAATAAATCGTTGTGTTTGTGCAACCAAAATGCCACCTATTGTAAAGAGAAATTGTAGCCATTCTAGATTAAAAAATAAAAAAGCTTTTCTTGTTCAGTTGTTTTTAACAAATTCAAAATATGCAAGGATCTAGAATCCCTGAAATATATGAGGCACACACAGTGATAGCAAGTGTCATCAGTGCTCAGCAAGTCATTAATACTCTGGCCTCTGAAATATTATTTTGACTTATAGTCTACATGGTCTTGGAAATAAAAGAGTAGTGAAATTACAGCTGTCAAAATTCCTTCTTGTTAGCCTGGCTGCCAGGCATATAGATGGATACAGAATACTATCTGCACAGCATTCATTACAGTATTCTATCCAAGCTGACTGACAGAATAATATTAGATATATTGTATCATTGTTTCCTGTCATATATTAGCATTAGCAAGGGCACATGATGCAATTGATTTCCTTCATCAGCCAAAAAAAAAAAAAAAAAAAAAAAACAAACACACACACACACACACACACACCCTTTTCATTTCACCCATCCACTTGCCCCAAATGTTTGTCTAGTTCTGCCTTGAATCTGTTTACGCTATCAACTTTTTTTTTCAATTGGGGTGCCACATAATTTGGGTTTAAGTTACTTAAACTTATTATTATTTTTTTAATTTATATGTTTATTTCATTATAAAAGATGTACAGTATTTTTTTTTAATTTTGTGATGATCTATAATTGATGTTTACTTAGTACCTCTATATAAAGAATAAAATTATATACTGTATATATATAATTTGTATTATGAAATGTAATTTTTATAATTATATTATTGTAATAAATATCATATAACATATATATTTTTAAATATTAAATATATATATATATATATATATATATGGATATACACGGCATAACTTCAGGAATGAGTTCTTCATATGTAGACAATAAAAATATTTTACATCAACATAGGTCTGGAAATGCTTGGTTCCTGAATTATTAACCGGAATGTCTTATCGCCCGCAGGCGATTTCCTTTATCACAAAGTATGTGATGAAGGAATTTTCTCCTCCACTTTACTCTCAGTTATTACAATATTATCTAGCTTACTGCCAGAGTTGAATACACCTGTAGTATTTATTCCCTTCCCTGAATAACTCCTCATGTGTGAATGTAGATGCAAAATATTCATTTAGTTTGTTAGCTACTTGAGCAGGATCATCAACAGTTGAACCATCGATATCAAGTGGACCAATCTGAATCATCTCCTTCCTTCTAGAGTTTACATATGTAAAGAACTCTTTGCTGTTTTTCTTAGCATCCTTTGCCAAAGATTTCTCGTAATCTGCCTTCGCCTGCCTAACCTCCTTTGTGACTTGATTACAGACTAGCTTATATTTTTTTACTAGGCTTCTGTGTCGTCTGATAATATATATGCATCCCATGCATTTTTCTTCTCTGCCATATGTCTCATTAGTTCATCTGACATCCATTTAGGCCTAAACCTTGAACAATATTTCTTAGTTGGTATGAAAAGCTTAGTAGCTTCCAAGATTAATTCTTTAAATGCTTCCCAGTTTGAATTTGCTGTTGGTAACATCATCAGTTGGTTCCAATGTATAGAATTTAAATACTGTCTGAGACCACCGTAGTCACCTTTACGAAAGCAAAAACCCTTCTCTTTACTCATGATGGTAGTTTGCTCTTTGAGTAAATCCCACTTCAATATACTGTGATCACTGCCACCTAGTGGTTCCTTTATCTGCAGATTCTTAATGCATGAAGAATCACTACTGATAATCAGATCAAGAGTATTACTTCCTCTTGTTGCCTCCCGAACATGCTGCTGTAGAAAACAATCATTCAATAAATCCACAAAAGCCTTGCTAGTGTGTGAGTGACCAACCCACAAATTCCAGTCAATCTCTGGGAAATTAAAATTCCCCATTATAAGACACTTTGATTTACTGGCCCTCTATTTCTCTGTACAGTTGCTCATTGTACTCATCAGATTCATTAGGCCTATAACACACACACCTACTCATTTTTTCTTTCCCAGTGCTTATGTCACACCAAACAGACTCAATATTGCATTGTCTACCAACATCAATTTGATGCATTTCCTTAGATTTTGTGTTTCTTAACTAACAGTGTAACCCCTCCTCCTTTCCTGCACTGTCTATCCTTTCTGTACACATTGTACTCCTCAAATTCCAATTCTGCACTGCTTGTCTGTGTGACACCACGTCTCTGATATCCCAACAATACTGCCTTTGATATTTTGACTAGCACTTCAAGCTCATCAAATGTATTAACTATACTCCTAGCATTGATGTACATGCAAGTA